>NC_133458.1:91112676-91735592 GCF_048565385.1 Saimiri boliviensis | reverse complement strand
GGCAGGTTCTGGAATGGGAGGGTGGCCGGGAGAGAAGTGATGGAAGAGGGAGGGAGGGATAGAAGGAGAGAAAAAGAGCCCTGTAAGGGTGCCCAGCCAGAACCTACTCCATCAAGGATTTCGGCACTAATATGTAAGGTTAGCCTAGAAAGGAGAATAGACCCAAAGTCAGGCAAGCTAGTTTTATTAACCTGCTGGGCTGTCCCATAACAATCAGAGGAGGCAGCCCCAAGCTTACAAAACGAAGGGTTTGTGTGGGGTGAGAGGGGCATAAGGGAGTTTCAGGACTGAGATAATCTATCAGCTTGTAACAGGCAGAGATAGTTTGTTAACTTGTGACAGACTTACAAATCATCATCATATGACTTTTGTGGTGGCAGTTTTAAAAAAACAAGATTTTTATGGGTATGTGTAAAACGAATTTACAAATACGGATAACAAACATTTGTTTTCCCTGTCCTCCCCGGAGTTGCCAAAAATGGCTTAATTATAACACCTAGATAGGAGTTTAGGAATGCAGCTGCAGAGCAATCAGAGTGCTGGTTAGTTGGAGGTGGGGGGGAGGGGGTGGGCATCAACTTGCATCAACTTGCCCCAGGGGGTTTTCTGAGGAAGCTTATTCCTAACAAAGAGCAAACTGAATTTCTAAAGCTGTAACTATGTAGCTAAAATGTACAAACATCCATCTCTACCTTATATTATCCCATTTCTATTTATTGTACCTATTAATCCCTTAAAAGACTGTTGTTATTTATTGCTTATCTTGAAATTTTCAGGTAATCCTTACAGATATGAACTGCTTGATATTCCCATGGATTCAAAGAAGAAAGCTCTGACTTGGCCAGGTCAGGGTGTATATTATGATGTAAGTATCTTTTTTTAAATGTGTGTTTAAAGGAAAGTAAAAAATATTTTTAGTTAATATATTTATAAAAATCTAGGCTGGTCATGGTGGTACATGCCTGTAATCCCAGCACTTTAGGAAACCAAGGTGGGCAGATTGCTTCAGATCAGGAGTTTGAGACCAGCCTGACCAACGTGGTGAAACTCTGTCTCTACTAAAAAATACAAAAATTAATCAGGCGTGGTGGTGCATGCCTGTAGCCCCAGCTACTTGGGAGGCTGAGACAGAGAATCCCTTGAACCTGGGAGGTGGTGGTTGCAGTGAGCCAAGATCACACTACTGCACTCGAGCCTGGGCAATAGAGTGAGACTCTATCTCAAAAAAAAAAAAAAAAAAAAAACTAAAAGATTTTTATTTTCTATCTGAATGAAAAATTTTGAGATTTTGACTATGATTTATATTTTTTAATTTTCTTAGCTGATTTCATGTACTTTGGTAGTTATGGAACATTCCACAGTTACCAAAAAAAAAAAAAAAAAAAAAAAGATTGCCCCCAGGAAGATGGTCGGGGAAGGGCTGCATTGTTCACACTGTGTTCCTCCAACCCTATTCTTAAGACTTACAATACATCCAGTAGCTCCAAATATGCATAGAGTAAATGGGAGATTTCCTTAAAGATTTACAAGCTATTATTGTTCCAACCATTATTAGTGTAGCAGGAGCGGATCTCTGGGACACGGAATACAGGAGGAAGGAGTTTATTCTGCCGGGAGCAAGGAGGCTTAGTTGCCTAACAGCCAAGCTTATACTTTAGATGTTACATGTGGAAGAATCTTAGGTTTATAACTTAACATATGAAAAGGGTCTGGGTTTACAGTCTCTGGAATTACATATGAAAAGGGTTTCAGTTTACAGTCTTAGGAATTACATATGAAAAGGGTTTTGGTTAACAGTCTTAGGAATGAAAAGGGGAAGTTGATCTGAGATGCCTAGGTCTCCCTCTTCATTAGCACATTGGTGTCAAGTCTAAAATGAAATAAAACAGTAGCCACCATTTATTGATATATTGGTACACACCAAACAACTCTTGATACAATACATCATTTAACCCTTTCAATAAGCTCCTAAGGTTAGCATTATCATTTCCATTTTATAGATAAGGAAACTGTGACCCAGAGTTAGTTACTATGTCATGATCACAGAACTCACGTTTGTGTGGTTTTAGTCTCTTGACTTTAACCTCTGTCCCATAACTCCACATGGATAAAAAGAGAAAATTATAAATCAAATGGAAAAATATCTAGACATTTGAAAATAATAATAGCTAACATGGTTGGTGGAAAGCAGTGCCAAGTGTTCTCCATGTATTGTCTATTGTCAGCCAGCGATCCATGAGATAGGCAAATCATAATTTTGGAAGGTTAAAAACATTTGAATTTTACTTGGCAAACCATTATGGCAGGCCCAGGCCCAGCATTGGTCACCGCCATGTCACACAGTCATCTATAAAGTAAGTCATTTCCTGTTTGTTTGTTTGTTTGTTTGTTTTTGAGACAGAGTTTCACTGTTGTTACCCAGGCTGGAGTGCAATGGCACCATCTCGGCTCACCACAACCTCCGCCTCCTGGGTTCAAGCAATTCTCCTGCCTCAGCCTCCCGAGTAGCTGGGACTACAAGCGTGCACCACCATGCCCGGCTAATTTTTGTATTTTTAGTAGAGACGGGGTTTCACCTTGCTGACCAGGATGGTCTCGATCTCTTGACCTCGTGATCCACCCGCCTCGGCCTCCCAAAGTGCTGGGATTATAGGCGTGAGCCACCGCGCCCGGCCTTCCTGTTTGTTTTTTAAAGTTAAATGTCAAGAAGAATTCCTAACAAAGCATCTGCTTTACTGGATCTCTTTCAGTTTTTAAGGATAATCTATATCTAAGCAACCCAGAAATATGAGATGTTATTCTAGAACCCATCCTATCTTACAGCCAAAGGCTCCAGATCTGTAGCTAAGTTTCTTCCTAGTCATTAAAATCCTGTTTTCCTAATGTCACATTCCTTGGCAGGCAGCCATCCTAAATAGCACCCCACTGCCTAAGTGTAAATCCCAATGCTTTAACTGAGGTACAGAGACCCCTCAGGATCTAGCCTTACCTCCATCCTGCAGCCTGGCCCCACCTGCTGCTTCCCAAACAGGTTCATGCCATTTCCCTTCCTGGAATGACCTCCTCCCAAGGCTTCTCTGCCAAACGCTTGCTAATTCAAGGCTTAGCTCAGTCCTCCCTGTTCCTGCTGTGTAACAAAGAGAACCAGGTTAGGAGACCTTCCTGGTCAGTCATCTGTTGCCATTTGCTATGTAAGTGATACTAGGCAGATTATTTCCCATTTTTGAGCTTTAATTCATAAAACATATCTGGGTAATTTCACTAAAATCTGTCCTATAAATTTCACAAGATATGAGGATCATATGAAAGATTCAAAACCTAGAAAATACTGTAATTTATAAGGCATTATTTTTATTTTATTTTTTTTTTGAGACAGAGTTTCGCTCTTGTTACCCAGGCTGGAGTGCAATGGCGCGATCTCGGCTCACCGCAACCTCCGCCTCCTGGGTTCAGGCAATTCTCCTGCCTCAGCCTCCTGAGTAGCTGGGACTACAGGCACGCACCACCATGCCCAGCTAATTTTTTGTATTTTTTTTTAGTAGAGACAGGGTTTCACCATGTCGACCAGGTTGGTCTCGATCTCTCAACCTCGTGATCCACCCGCCTCGGCCTCCCAAAGTGCTGGGATTACAGGCTTGAGCCACCGCGCCCGGCCTATAAGGCATTATTATTACTCCAGCAGAAGTGATATCTCCCTCGTCTGACTTCTACCACACATACCAGTAACTTTTCACATGGATTTCATATTTTATGAACTAAATTATGAGTTCTTTGAGAACAGAATATGTTATATGTATTTCCCCACAGTGCATTGTACATAAATATTTTTGGCTGATTTATTCAGTTTATTTATTTCTTATATCTGATGATTAATCCCACTTTCTTAATCTGTGCTAACTGCTCTTAATTTTCAGCCTTTCAGATTTTCTTTACATTTCCCTGGACAAAGAAGTAAAAATAATTGAGCTTCATGGGAGTAACTCATGACTCACTTTTTTCTTCTCTAATCTCTGGGATAATACCCTATACTTGTCCTTCCTATTTTTCTGGCCTTTCATCATTTAACTGGGGGAGGTAATCAGAGTCTTTATCTACAATGTTCTATTCTCATTAAAGGAGGATTTTTTTTTTTAAAGACAAGGTCTTATGTTGCCCAGTAACCAGAAAGAGGGAATTGTTAAGTTTAGCCTACAGCTCCCTCCTCACATCTTTTAAGTTTAGCCTAAAGATTTCTCCATACCGAATGAACTGTAACCTAACTGGATGCGTAAACAAACAGACTGTAACCTACTCTTGTGCCAGTCACCTAGTTTTGTCCAATCAAAGGCAGCCAACTGTTCAAACTGTGTTCAAATAAGACAAACATCAAGCTGTAACCAATCCAGCTATTTCTGTATCTCAATTCTGTTTCCTATAGGACACTTTCTTTTTTTTGTCCATAAACCTTCTTCCACCACGTGGCAGTGGCAGTGGCAGTCTCTCTGAACCTATTTTGGTTTGGTGACTGCCTGATTTATGAATTGGTTTTTGTTTACTTAAATGCTTTAAATTCTAAATTTTTCTTTTTTTGAGACCGAGTTTCGCTCTTGTTACCCAGGCTGGAGTGCAATGGCACGATCTCGGCTCACCGCAACCTCCGCCTCCTGGGCTCAGGCAATTCTCCTGCCTCAGCCTCCCGAGTAGCTGGGATTACAGGCACGTGCCACCATGCCCAGCTAATGTTTTGTATTTTTAGTAGAGATGGGGTTTCACCATGTTGACCAGAATGGTCTTGATCTCCTGACCTCATGATCCACCCGCCTCAGCCTCCCAAAGTGCTGGGATTACAGGCTTGAGCCACCGTGCCCAGCTAAAATTTTTTTTTAAAAGAGAAATGAAGAAAAAAGATGGCCAGGCACAGTGGCTCATACCTGTAATCCTTTCGGGAGGCACTTTGGGAGGCCAGGGCAGGTGGATCACTTGAGGTCAGGAGTTCAAGACCAGCCTGACCAACATTACTTGATCCCATCTCTACTAAAAATACAAAAATTAGCTGGGCGTGATCCAGCATGCCTATAATCTCAGCTACTCAGGAGGCCGAGACAGGAGAATCACATTAACCTTGGGAGGTAGAGGCTGCAGTGAACCGAGATTGTGCCATTGTACTCCAACCTGGGTGAGAGTGAGACTCTGTCTCAAAAAAAAAAAAAGAGAGAGAAAGTGAGAGACAGATTCTGTCTCATGCTGACTTTCTCAGGTTTATTTATTATTTAACACCAGGCTGGAGTGCAGTGGCTGTTCACAGCTGCGATCGTGGCACACCATATCCTCAAACTTCTGGCCTTATGCATTCTCCTGCTTCAGCCTCCTAAGTAGTTGGGACTGCAGGTGTGCACTACTGCACCAGGCTCAGGAGGATTTTTATAGTGTTTACCACACCTATTGCCAGAGCAGTGGTCCTCAACCTTGGTGGCACATTAGAATCACCAGGAGTGCAGGCTGCAGCCCACATCAATTAAATCATTCTCTGAGAATGGAACTCATACCAATAATGCCTGGTTTTTAAGGACTTGTCACTTGCATTTCTGAGATAATAGTTTTCTGTCTCCTCCTACTCTACTCTACCCAGGGAAGGAGAAGGGACACTACTAACCTGATAAGCAGGTCCAAAAATGCGTTGCCTACCTGCAAAACAGAAAACTCCAGGAACCATATGTTAGTACTTTCCATCCAAGCCAGTAAGAAAATATGTATAATATATTGCTGTAACACTTACCAGTTCTGTGACCTGGGTAACATACTTAATCCTTCAGTACCTTAGTTTCCTCATATATAAAGCAGGAATCATAATAAAATTTACCTGATAGTGCTGTCCTGAAAATGAAATACATACAGAAGCACCCAGCACTGTATTTGTACATGATAATCTCATAATAAATGTTAGTTGCTATCAGTATTGTTATTCCAATGGTTATAATACTTTGCTGACCTAGCAACATAAAGAAATGGGTAACCCTGGAAGGGAGAATATTTCACATAAGAACATTAACATTTTAAAAATTAAGATCCAGGGCTTCATGTTGACAGAATGTGTTAAATGTCGTTTTTCCCTCCTCCTTTCACATCGCATGTGGATGCAGCAGCTGTGCCTTCAGCAGCTACTGAGATCAGGCGCTCCTTTCCTACCCAGACCCCAGAACTGCCCTAGCTTTGTCCCTTTGGACTGGCCCAGTTTTCCCCACTAGAGTCATTTGTGATCATTGCACTTATCACTCTATTTGGGG
The DNA here is from genome assembly GCF_048565385.1 of Saimiri boliviensis. Taxonomy (NCBI): domain Eukaryota; kingdom Metazoa; phylum Chordata; class Mammalia; order Primates; family Cebidae; genus Saimiri; species Saimiri boliviensis. The sequence continues at coordinate 91,729,329 of NC_133458.1, read as the reverse complement.
CCTCTCCTGCTACCCTTCTCTTCCCACTGAGATCTCTTCCCACTGACCATTTCCAACCATTACGAAACCAATCAACATTCCTTGTTCTTTTACAACATAAATAGGTTTTATTTTCATTTTGGGACTGAGTCTTGCTCTGTCACCCAGGTTGAAGTGCAGTGGCATGATCTCTACTCACCACAGCCTCTGCCTTCCAGGTTCAAGTGATTCTCCTGCCTCAGTCTCCGGAGTAGCTGGGCCCACAGGCATGCACTACTATGCCCAGCTAATTTTTGTGTTTTTAATAGAGATAGGGGTTCACAATGTTGTCCAGGCTGCTCTCAAACTCTTGGTCTCAAGTGATCCTCCCTCCTCAGCCCCCGAAAGTGCTGGGATTACAGGTGTGAGCCACTGTGCACAGCCCATAAATAGGTTTTAATACTTGATTCTTCTGGGCTGTTTATGTCATTGCTTACTCAAGTGGCTAAAGAGTTTTGTTCTGTTTCTCAAGAGCTTGAATGTCGTCCGGCGTGGTGGCTCACACCTGTAATCCTAGCACTTTGGGAGGCTGAGGTAGGTGGATCACCTGAGGTCAGGAGTTCAAGACCAGCCTGGCCATCATGCTGAAACCCCATCTTTAAAAAAAAAAAAGAAAAAAAAAAGAACTTGAATGTCTAGCCTTAGTTTTTAGGATATGAGAATAGTGTTTAGGATGAAATCTACTTTGTAATCATTTTTTTGATCAGATGAGATATAATCACAAAAGTCAAGTGCCAAAAACCTCCTTACCTTGGACTTTTTGAAATGTTTTTAACAGTACCATTTTCAAAGCCTCACTGAGAATAACACAGTGTTCATTACAACCCAGTTTTTTGCAAACCTGAATATTTGAACAGACCCTTGGCTTCCCTTTGAAAGATAGCTCACCGATATCACCCCTTCAAAGGGGAGCAGTTTTTCTTCTTGATCCACCTGCCATCTTTCCAATCTAAAATGCCCATCCGCATCCTCGAGATACTTTCCTCATTTCAGGGACAGTTTTCTCTCCAGTGTAGCACCCATACTCCACACTCATTTTGAAGTGGCCTTAATGAATTTGGTGATCTAACTCCTTTAGAAAGGAGTCACCTTACCAAATACCTGGAAGCCCACAGTGCACCTCTCTGTGGACGACACCACCCTGCACCCCCTCCCACCTGCTCGGGCCCATTGACAGACAAAGTGCCCAGAATGGGAAACAAACTCTCTCTCTCCTCATCTCCTGTCTCACACCTGCGATGTTCCCGCTATTCCATCCCAGGCAGCACTGTTACCCAACCCGGCGTCCTCTGCTCCCTTCAGCCCTCTCTCTTTCCTAAGCCCTGACTAGATGCCAAAAATAATTCTCTCTGCCAGTCTCTTATTTTCTCCCTCTCTCCATCTCTGTCTCTCTTCATTCCAGATGTAAATGAACAAAGTGCCTCATCATAACCTGTGAGTGTAAAAATGGTGCTAATACAATAGAATTAATTAAAATATGATCTAATTAAGAACCAGTATTCCCAAATGCTGAAGTCTCTCTAAATGGCAATGTGGTCTCCACAGTAAACCTTTTAACCTCCCCTATTTTACCTGGTTAAGCCTCATCATTCAAGACTAAAATAAAACAAAAAACTCTGCTTTTTTTTGTTTCATTTAATATAACCATGTTATTTTCGTGACAATTTATGGAGTTTTGGTACCTAGCACAGAACTCTCAGAAGCTTGTACATGGTTTTGCATGTAATAGGCATTCGGTAGATGTTTATTAAATAGGTTATAAGTTACATAGATTATATGAGCTCTGCTGGGAATGCAACCACAATTTATACAGTACTGTTCCTCTAAGAACATAGTCCAAATTCAAAACAGCTAATATCACTTTTTGTAGACTGGAGTGTCTGTCTAGAAACTAACATCACAGGAACTAGAATTCCTTTCTGCCTTGGGCTTATCTTCCATATCAGATACAAACTCTACCCTGCCTTTAGTATGTATATTGAGCCAATAAATCCCTTTGGAGTGAATGATTTCTACCACCCCTCTCTGACTGTCTTCTCAGAATAACATCCCCTTAACATACTGAAAACTGACAAGTTCCCCTCTCAAATGTTTCCTGGTTCTTTAGCCCCTTCTCAAAACATCACAGGCTACAATAAAATTTCACATTGATAGCCGGGCGCGGTGGCTCAAGCCTGTAATCCCAGCACTTTGGGAGGCCGAGGCGGGTGGATCACGAGGTCGAGAGATCGAGACTATCCTGGTCAACATGGTGAAACCCCGTCTCTACTAAAAGTGCAAAAAATTAGCTGGGCATGGTGGCACGTGCCTGTAATCCCAGCTACTCGGGAGGCTGAGGCAGGAGAATTGCCTGACCCCAGGAGGCGGAGGTTGCGGTGAGCCGAGATCGCGCCATTGCACTCCAGCCTGGGTAACAAGAGCGAAACTCCGTCTCAAAAAAAAAAAAAAAAATTTCACATTGATTATTTCCTTTCCCATGCCTTTGAATGCATTTCAGTAGGTCTCTGTTGTTAGTTCAACCAGTGTAAGACACAAGATTAATTCAGCCCCAGATAACAGTATTTTTTTTAAAGTCCTTCTTGGCGGGGCGTGGTGGTTCATGCCTGTAATCCCAACACTTTGGGAGGCTGAGGTGGGCGAATCACCTGAAGTCAGGAGTTCGAGACCAGCCTGGCCAACCATGGTGAAACCCCCATCTCTACTAAAAGTACAAAAATGAGCCAGGCACGATGGCCCACATCTATAGTTCTAGCTACTCAGGAGCCTGAGGCAGGAGAATCACTTGAACCTGGGAGTTAAGAGGTTGCAGTGAGCCAAGATCATACTACCAGACTCCAGCCTGGGTGACAGACCGAGACTCTGTCTCAAAAAAAAAAAAATAGTCCTTCTTATTTCCAAGTAAGCTGGCTCTGCAAATAAAGAAACAGATAAGGAGATCAAAGGGGGCTTGCTTTCTCCCTGAATAAGTAAGCCGTATATTTTTTAAAGGTTTATAGGGGTAGCAGTTCCTTTTACCATGAGTGTTCTATATGTAAAATAGGAATCACTCCAGTCTCACAGGGTTGCTATGAATAGCATAACCCTGAGACCCAGGAATTTTAGAAGGCCCCATACTTTAGAGGTCCCAGTTCTGGCCTTCCTCTGGCTGTGGCCCTTTTTGTGGAGCAAGAGGATATGTTCATCTGGAGCCCATGCTCCCCTGTCTCCCTCCCCTGACCATGATCTCAGACCACAAATTTCCTTACCAAATGGCTTTGAACCCAATCCTAGGCCCTTCTTTGGGTTTCTTCCTCAAGTCCATCCTCCCAAGTGTTGACAGTGCTGCGAAGCTGGTATATACCTCATGGCAAAAGGAGTCGCCAAAACATGACTGCATGCCTGTTTGCTAGAAGTAGGGTGATGGGTAAATGGAGCGGGTAAAGAAAGCAGTCAGGGTGCTGAGGCTGGAGGCCAGCAGCTGGCTCTTCCTGAGCCACCCTGTCCCGTGCAGAACTCAAAGTAGTCCAAGAAGTCCAAATTTGAACCTGGTCTTCCAGGTTGTTCCAAAGATATTTTGTCAAAGCAAGTGAATGAAACATATTTTATTTAACATTTATTTACTTGATATCTAAACTAAACTATTTAGACAAATGGAATATGGACTTCTATCGGTACTTTCAATCCAGCCCCTGCAAGTGTTAGGGGTGGGCCTGGGTGTGCGAGTGTCCAGCAGCGTAATGTCCAAGCAATGCTAGTTCTACACTTGCCACCACTATTCATACCTCTGCTCCTGCTATTCCTTTGGCCGTCACATCTCTGTATGTCATTCAAGGCCCAGTTTCTGCGTATAACATGACATCCCCTCTCGTCTCCTCCCTCCCCCGCTGTTTCCTAGCTCCACTTCCCCATTCAGCTGGATTCACTCTCTTCCTCCTTTGAACTTTCTTTTTTTTTTTTTTTATTGTACTTTAGGTTCTGGGGTACATGTGCAGATCATGCAGGGTTGTTGCATAGGTACTTACATGGAAAGGTGGTTTGCTGCCTCCATTCCCCCCATCACCTAATCTGCCATTTCTCCTGATGTTATCCTTCCCCAACCTCCCCATCTCCTTTATCTCCTTTGAACTTCCAAATAATTTTGTCTCATGTTCAAGCACAGTAGCTCATGTCTATAATCCTAACGCTTGAGAGACTGAAGTAAGAGGATCACTTGAGGTCCAGAGTTTAAGACCCACCTGGGCAACATGATGAGACCCTCTCTCTACAAAACGTATTTTTTAAAGAAAACACCAGGAGTGGGGGTGCAGGCCTGTAGTCCTGGCTGTCAAGGAGTCTGAGGCCAGAGGATCACTTGAACCCAGGGGTTAGAGGTTTCAGTGAGCTATGATTGTGCTACTGCACTCTAGCCTGGGTGGCAGAGTGAGAACCTGTCTCTCAAGGGAAAAAAAAAGTATCTTTACTCCTTTTATGATGAAGGATTACTTTTTTAAAATCTTCGGCTGGGCGCGGTGGCTCAAGCCTGTAATCCCAGCACTTTGGGAGGCCGAGGCGGGTGAATCACGAGGCCGAGAGATCTAGACCATCCTGGTCAACATGGTGAAACCCTGTCTCTACTGAAAATACAAAAAATTAGTTGGGCATGGTGGCACGTGCCTGTAATCCCAGCTACTCAGGAGGCTGAGGCAGGAGAATTGCCTGAACCCAGGAGGAGGAGGTTGCGGTGAGCCGAGATCGCGCCATTGCACTCCAGCCTGGGTAACAAGAGCGAAACTCCGTCTCAAAAAAAAAAAAAAAAAAAAGTCTTCTTATCATTTGTGTTTCAAGCTTTATCTCCCCTACTAGCCGATATGTTCCTGGATGGCAAGATTTGTTTCAGATCTCTGCTTGTTTCCAGATGCTACTGTGCAAATACTGGTGCTCAGTAAATATTAAGTATCACACATAAGAGAGATACTGAGAAAAGGTGAATTTCTAAGTAACCAAAAACACTGCAATTAAACTCATTTACTCACTCATGTTTACATGCATAGCCCTTTCGAAAATATAAAATTTTATAGTTATTTCTGAAGAACGAAAATTTTATTTGAATTTGAATGATTTAAATTTCATTGGAAATTCATAAAAGACATCAAATGGTTCATTTCAGGCATGGAAGGAAAAGTAGAAGGCACACAATTTTGACTAAACTTAACCAAAAGAGCAGCTCAGAGCTCTTTGTATTTCTAATAAAATTTCACTGGAGGTAAGAGTATTCAGGGACATTTCTCCAATATACATCAAAGTCCCTGCTAAGGCAAAAGACTTTAGAAAAGACCTTACAATTTATTTGATAGAATATTTTATTTAACTCTGCATATGGTTCCAATTATAGCAGTTAGTAATTAACTAGTAATTAATGCCGGAAAAAAACAGTATCTGACTTCAGCCTGGAATTTCCTTTGCCTCTTTCCTGCTGAGATGATGAATCAGCTCTTATTCTACTAGATGACATTAACAGCAGTAATTTTTATGCTCAAATTTTAGTTTCCTAGAGGTATTGAGAAAAATAAGCCAGTATTCTACCCAAAACCTCCAAAAACCTTCGCTCCTAACACTTCTTTAAATTCGTGGGACCCTATTTGCTCTGCAAAAGAAGCAAACATACAGAGAAATCTGGAGCGGTCCCACTGGCTCACTTCGTACACCCATGATTTTACAGGTATGAGTTCACTTTCATACAAGTAAAAATTGGAACAAAATTGTAATATTTAACAAATGCTATGACAAGCTTTTTCTTCTCATATTTTTGCCTGTTTGTCAATCTAAATATTTAAATCCTAAGTAATAGGAATTAAGGTGGGTGCTAAATTTTTCTTCATGGGTAGCTGGGAGGTAAGGTTGTTTTTCATTTTATTGGTTCCAATTGTATTACAAAGGGAATGGGTAAGTTTTCCTATAAAGGGTAACTTAAGTGCCTTTTTTCCTTTACCCTAACAAAATAATAAGATGATGTTTCATTTAAGGTCTGGGGCCCATGGATCACCTTGAATTGGATGATTACCATGAAAAGGTGGTAGCAGAGTTATCAGGACAGATAGGATTTGACCCAGAGCCTGTAAGTAATTGCAGTCAACTCTCAGTTATTTGTGGGGAGAGCACTGGGCTTCTTGCTTTGCCACTTTCTGTGTCATGGGTATTGGCAACCAAACTAGCAAAGGGAAATTTTAACTCATTTTAGAAGTGAATTCTGAGCTGATTTGAACTGGTTTGAATACCTTGTCTGCTATTTGGAAAAACAAGCAAGATTTATTTTCTTCTTCAGAGTGCCTTTTTTTTTTTTTTTTTAACAGATTTTCTAGTATGCTACTTTTGCTGAAATAACTTACAAAAGAAGCAGTTTACAAAATAATTTAACTAATTTAATGAGATCTTTGCATATGTGTGTGTGTCTGTGTGTGTGTATTTTTTTTTTTTTTTTTTTTTTTTGAGACAGAGTCTTGCTCTGTTGCCAGGCTGGAGTGTGGTGGGGCAATCTCAGCTCACTGCAACCTCTGCCTCCTGGGTTCAAGCAATTCTCATGCCTCAGCCTCCCTCATAGCTGGGATTACAGACATGCAACACTGCATCCAGCTAACTTTGGTATCTTTAGTAGAGACAGGGTTCCACCATGTTGGCCAGGCTGGTCTTGATCTTCTAACCTCGTGATCCACCTGCCTCGGCCTCCCAAAGTGCTGGGATTACAGGCGTGAGCCACCCCACCAGGCCCTTTGCATATTTATATATCTTGTACATTACCATGGCTTTTGAAGAGATAAAGGCTTCCTCCTGATATCATAATAATTGAGAGCTGCCTGAATTACAATTAAAAGCCAATACATTCTCTGTAGATATCAATAGAGACTTTTAAATTGATTATGCGAAATGGCCTGGAAGAAATAAGCCTTTTAATGAGCAAAGGTATAATCTGTTGGCTTAATTATGTAAATGACCTGAAATGACCTAATAGTTTGCATATGTGTTGTTTTATTTGGGACCTAAATTTTATTCTCTATGACTACAAATTTTGAAAACGAAATTAACATTTTAAAAAGATGTAAATTGTGAAAAACACATGGAAAAAACAACTGCAAGATTATTTCAATTTGAACACTTTAAAAACTGAGCTGGGCCAGGCATGGTGGCTCACACTTGTAATCCTAGCACTTTGGGAGACTGAGGTGGGTGGATCACCTGAGGTCAGGAGTTCGAGACCATGTTGGTGAGACCCCCATCTCTACTACAAATACAAAAATTAGCCAGGCATGATGGCGGGCACCTGTAATCCTAGCTACTCAGGAGGCTGATGCAGGAGAATTGCTTGAACCCAGGGGAGTGGGGTGGAGCTTGCAGTGAGCCAAGATGGTGCCACTTCACTCCAGCCTAGGTTTAAGAGCAGAACTCCAGGGCCGGGCGCGGCGGCTCAAGCCAGTAATCCCCGCACTTTGGGAGGCCAAGGCGGGTGGATCACGAGGTCAAGAGATCAAGACCATCCTGGTCAACATGGTGAAACCCCGTCTCTACTAAAAATACAAAAAAATTAGCTGGGCATGGTGGCACGTGCCTGTAATCCCAGCTACTCGGGAGGCTGAGGCAGGAGAATTGCCTGAACCCAGGAGGCAGAGGTTGCGGTGAGCTAAGATTGCGCCATTGCACTCCAGCCTGGGTAACAAGAGCGAAACTCCGTCTCAAAAAAAAGACCAGCCTGGCTAAGATGGTGAAACCCTGTGTCTACTGAAAATACAAAAATTAGTCGGGCATGGTGGTGCATGCCTGTGGTCCCAGCTATTCAGGAGGCTAAGTGGGAATAGTCGCTTGAACCTGGGAGATGGAAGTTGCAGTGAGCTGTTATGCCACGCACTCCAGCCTAAGTGACACAGCGAGACTCTGTCTCAAAAAAATAAAAATAAAAATAAAAATAAAATAAAAACTGAGCTGAATATACTTATTTTACATTAGCTTCATCATTTCCTAAGGTGATGTAAAATCATAACACCAGGAGCAGTTTTATAGACTGTGATTTATAATTCACTAAAGGATTTTTATTGATTTTTGTTTAACTTGGCAATGAACATTCTCTAAGGATAGAAAATACTATATGGGCCGGGAGCAGTGGCTCACACCTGTAATCCCAGCACTTTGGGAGGTCAAGGTGGGCGGATGACCTGAGGTCAGGAGTTCGAGACCAGCCTGGCCAACAAGGAGAAACCCCATCTCTAAAAAAAAAGAAAATATTAGATGAACACATGACACATGTTGTCATATGTGTTCAACAACTGTCCAGATTTCCAGAGATTCGACCCTGTATGGTATATACAAAATACGTATTTCATTATATACAAGATATTTGCCGGGCGGGGCGTGGTGGCTCAAGCCTGTAATCCCAGCACTTTGGGAGGCCGAGGCGGGTGGATCACGAGGATGAGAGATCGAGACCATCCTGGTCAACATGGTGAAACCCCGTCTCTACTACAAATAAAAAAAAAAACTAGCTGGGCGTGGTGGCGCGTGCCTGTAATCCCAGCTACTTAGGAGGCTGAGGCAGGAGAATTGCCTGAGCCCAGGAGGCGGAGGTTGCGGTGAGCCGAGATCACGCCATTGCACTCCAGCCTGGGTAACAAGAGCGAAACTCCGTCTCAAAAAAAAAAAAAAAAAAGATATTTGCCAAATATATGTGAAATAATTGTGCAAGCAAATAAACTCTTAAATATTTATGAATAACAAGATAAATATACCTAAGATAATTGGAAGTTTAAAAGAAAGCTGGCCGGGCACGGTGGCTCAAGCCTGTAATCCCAGCACTTTGGGAGGCCAAGGCGGGTGGATCACGAGGTCAAGAGATCGAGACCATCCTGGTCAACAGGGTGAAACCCCGTCTCTACTAAAAATACAAAAAATTAGCTGGGCATGGTGGCGCGTGCCTGTAATCCCAGCTACTCAGGAGGCTGAGGCAGGAGAATTGCCTGAACCCAGGAGGCGGAGGTTGCGGTGAGCCGAGATTGCGCCATTGCACTCCAGCCTGGGTAACAAGAGCGAAACTCTGTCTCAAAAAAAAAAAAAAAAGGAAAAAAAAAAAAAAAAAGCTTTAGGCCAGGCGCGGTGGCTCACGCCTGTAATCCTAGCACTTTGGGAGGCCGAGGTTGGTGGATCACCTGAGGTCAGGAGTTCAAGACCAGCCTGGCCATCATGGTGAAACCCCATCTTAAAAAAATAAATAAATAAAAATAAAAGAAAGCTTTAGTGAATCTTGCTGCTTTCCATTTACATCATAAAGAACAGACTGGGAAAACATGTTTTAGTGGTAATAAAAAAATGTATGAAGTTTTTTATTGTAGTAATGTAAAATAAAAGCACTAAAAACTGATTCTTGCACACAGGAATATATATGATACTACTGGTCAAAGAACAGTTTAATGATAATTTTTTTTTTTTGACGGGGTTTCACCATATTGGTCAGGCTGGTCTTGAACTCCCAACCTCAGGCGATCCGCCCACTTTGGCCTCCAAAGTGCTTGGACGGTATGATAATTTTTATGACAAATTTAACAAAGCACGTCAAAGAGCTGGAGTTTTTAGTTTTTTTTTTTTTTATCATAGTATTTACTCAAACTCGATTACTCAAACTGTAACAAATTTGTTACCTCAGTATGGAAATTCTCCGACTATGAACACATTAGCTTCCCAAAGAATGTTCTTAAGTCCATTTTCTTATCCAAGCTATGGTGATTATTTTCTCACCACTCTCATTTGTGTTATCTCTGCTGTCAATTCTATCATCATTATACATACATTCTTTTGTAGTTTTTTTACTTTAACATATTACAAAATGTTTGAAACATACAGAAAAGTAAAAATAATTTTATAATTAACACCCATATACTCACCACCTAGATTCTACCACTAACATTTTACTGTGCTTGTTTTATAACATAATCTATCCATCTTTCCATCTCTCTAACCATCCATCAGTCTTTCCATCCCTCTATCCATCCTCCAGAAATAATAAAAATATATTATTTGTATGCATTTTAGATTAAATTGCAGAGATTAGTATACTTCACTCCTAAACATTCAACATGTATATATATGATCAACCAGAGTTCAATATTTGTTTGCATTTTTTTCTTTAAGGTGAAATGAAGTTCAATGCAATTGCACAAATCTTACGTGTACATTCACTGAGTTTTGACATACACCTTTGTAACCCAAACCCTATCAAAACATAGCATATTATCATTCAAGAAAAGTTCTCTCCTCACGCCCCTTCCCAGTCAACTCCATCCTTCTCCCGCCACCCAGCATGTATCTGTTAATAGCACTGTAAATACACTCACTATGTTTGCAGTTACGAGACATAATCGAGTTCATATTTATAAAACAACTTAAAAAGAAGCACAGACATGACACCTCAGACCAGCGTTTCTCAAACCATAGTAAATCTCCAGCCTCACCATCACCTGAGATGCTTGTTGAAAATTGAGCTTCCTGGCCGGGCGCGGTGGCTCAAGCCTGTAATCCCAGCACTTTGGGAGGCCGAGGTGGGTGGATCACAAGGTCGAGAGATCAAGACCATCCTGGTCAACATGGTGAAACCCCGTCTCTACTAAAAATACAAAAAAAACTAGCTGGGCGTGGTGGCGCGTGCCTGTGGTCCCAGCTACTTAGGAGGCTGAGGCAGGAGAATTGCCTGAGCCCAGGAGGCGGAGGTTGCGGTGAGCCGAGATCGCGCCATTGCACTCCAGCCTGGGTAACAAGAGCGAAACTCCATCTCAAAAAAAAAAAAAAAAAGAAAGAAAATTGAGCTTCCTATCACCCACGACAAACCCTCTGACTCACAATCTTGGAGGGTCTTAGGAGGTTAGAAATTTCATGCCAGCTCTGAAGATGATTCTGATTCAGCCAAGGTTTAAGGGCACCAGCTTCGGCCTAAGAAAGGAGACTGTGGCTGAGATTAAATAACTGCACACACTGCTAATGCCATCTGTTAGTGATGGACACAAGTTTTATTCCAGTGATTCCTTTATATCTTTGAAATTTAAAAGCAGAGTTGCCACATAGAAGAGTTCTGTATAGCTAAATTAAAAACATGCCCTTTTCACATTTGCTAAAACCAGTAAAGGAGGAAGATGTATTTGGACCCAAATTTCTTTAAATTAATATCAAAGAGTGTTTAAATTAACGTCTTTAAATCCTATCAAAGAGTGTTGCAGTGTACACTTCTACACCCATCTCATGTGTACTTAGACAGTGAAAATGGGTATGACTTTTGACCTACCATTTGTGGCAATATCCCTGATTAATTTTTTTCTCCTTTTTATCCCACAACTACAGCAAGAAAAATTCCATCCTGTCTTAAAACCTCCCAGACCCTTGCAAGGACGAATTGCCCGATTAATTCAGAACCGGCGTTCTCTGGAGGCTATTGTCCAGGAAAGACCACGTTCTTGTCCAGATTGTACTCCTAGAGTTTTGTGTAATTTTCATACCTTTGTACCCAGTTCTAAAGAAATGATGGCACTTAATGATAACACACCAGCTGGTATGACCCATAAAAACCAGGATATTGAAGAGAAGATTATAGAAGAACAGAGCTTGTTGTCTGCCTGTGAACTCCCATCTTTTTACCCAACAAAAGATCTGACTAGCACTTACGACATAAAGCCATTTCCAAAAATCACAGATACTAAAAACACAGAAGATTTATACTGGAGACAGCTGTCATTAAAAACCCATCCCACACCTTACTGTAAACCAAACCACTGGATTCACTATGAAAATCTTAAATCTCCCCTACATGATCAGTATAATATGGGTCCAAACCCTATTAGCCTTAGTAAACCTAGTATTTTACAAAATAAACGAGACACGGAAGCTTTCACTTTAGAACATTTTTTAAGTAAGCCAGAAGAAGAGTTGGTCTTGAACATGGAAAACAACGAAGAAACAAGACCTATTCTTGGTTGGATTCCTAGAGCTGGAGTGGCCAAGCCTCAGACGAACCTGCTGGAGCTTCAAAACTCTTTTTCAAAAACTGGTGCACACAGGCGTTTCCATAAATCAATTCTAGAAGACCATAAAGACCTCAGGGAAAAGGAGCATTCAGGGATGAAACACCAATTCTATGGCCATAACTCCTATTATTTCTATAATTGACATAATCAGTCTTCCCTTCAAAACCCAGCCACTTGCAAGAAACTACAAAATATAACAGAATTTCCTTCATATTGCTGGATTCTGTTTTCTAGATTAAGCCACAAGGACCTTGTTAATGAGGTTTATGTTTTCAGGAATTGAAGTTAGTATCTGGTTAGAGGAACCCAGAAAAGGTGATGTTCTGACTTCTTGAAAAGTTTAACAATTTGGCAATAAAATATTAGAACTAGAAAAATGTGTAGTTTTTAATCTCTCATCTTCAAAGTATACTCCAAGGAAATTTTCCTAAATCATGAAAAGCAATGTGTACAACAAAGTTTACATCATCATTGTTTCACCAGAACAAATGAAAAGCTGGAAAGAACTCAAATGATGAATAATTAATGACCATACAAATTATAGTATCGTAACAAAATAAACATGAGAACACTGTCCCTTTATGTAAATTTTTGTACATAATAGCATTAGGTAGAAAGGACAAAACTCAAACACCCAGTTAATTGAGGGATGGACAGTGTTACAATCTATATTATCTTAAAAGTATGTGGACTTTGTTCATTGAGTAAACATATAAAGAAAATAAGTCAGTGAAAAGATGAAGCCAAAACTCTCCACATGTACAAATTACAAATTGAATTGTTTCCTTACTTTTAACCTTCTGACTAAGAAACATAACTATTTCTTTCATGCAGATAAAATTGTTTTACTGGAGATCTAACAATGGCATTAATTAGCAACTGGTGAGTTCTACTTATAGCAAGAAAGGATGGCTTGGTATCACTTATTATAGAGCCCCAAATCTTCATATCTGGAGTGTGTTCTCTAAGAGTTTGGCTAACTCCCACATGCAAGCGAATTCATTTCATGTGCCAAGAGGTAGATTTAAACATGGTATATTGTGGAAGTTCATGAGGAACTTAAGTATTTTGTGAATATTTATTATAATTTTATGACCAACATGTCATTTGGTTATAACCTCTTTAAAACTATTCTGGACTAAAGTTAGAGAATTTTTTTCCAAGCTGCATTCTGCACAGCACTAGTTACATTAAGTATGACAGGAGGTAAAAGTTTACATGGTGAAATAACACTAGAGAAATCAGAGCAACAATGTCAGTTACGTGACTTGATCAGTGGGTTCTCTTTAACCTTAATATGTAATGCAATTGGGAATGTCCAAGGTGAAGGAGATACACTGTACACACTTTTTATCATAGAGTAGATCATTGGACTGGAATTCCGAATAATAAACTTTCGAAGATGCAACTCTCCAGTATAAAAATTTGAGGTTTTGATTGCACTCAGAGTTTTGTGTAATTTTCATAGCTTTGTACCCAGTTTCCCTAGGTTACATGGAAACTAGTTAGAAATTACATTCTAAATGTAGTATTCACTCTGTCTACCTCCATGCAAGGGTGGTGCAGCCTTCTCTTTAGACATTGTCATAGTCGTGCTCCTCAACTAAGGAGGTCAGCCTTTCCCTTAACTCTGCTGATTGTGAAAGCTAATGAATCTGCCCTTATTTGATGACAGAGAATGCCAAACTCCAAGCATGCTCAATTTTTTTGTTTTTTGTTTTTTTTTTGTTTTTAACAAACTATGTTCGTTTACTAATTTTTTTTTTTTTTTTTTTTTTTTTTTTTGAGTTGGAGTCTTGCACTGTCACTCCAGCTGGAGTGCAATGGCATGATCGCAGCTCACTGCAACCTCTGCCTCCCGAGTTCAAGTGATTCTCCTGCCTCAGCCTCCTGAGTAGATGGGATTACAGGCGCCAGCCACCACACCCAGTTAATTTTTTGTATTTTTAGTAGAGACAGGGTTTCACTATGTTGGCCAGGCTGGTCTTGAACTCCTGACCTTGTGATCTGCCCGCCTCAGCCTCTCAAAGTGCTGGGATTACAGGTGTGAGCCACCATGCCTGGCCTACTGACTCTATTTTTGTCACACATTGGCAACCTCTTTAATATCCAGAGATTAGGCATTATAAAATTAAGACTCACTTGTCCAGTATATACACAATATGTACAGTACAGGAAAGTTAAATGAACATAATATATAGAGCAATAGATAAGCTGAAATGTTTTAATACACACTAGCAAAACACCTTTCCAAATTTCCTCTCACCTCCCTCAACCTAATGAATGATACAGAGAGTACACTGTTCACAGAGGTGGTTTAACAATTCTGTTATACTTCCAAACCCAATATTTTCCATTAATTTTTTTTTTAAAGATGGTGTTTCTCCATGATGGCCAGGCTGGTCTTGAACTCCTAACCTCAGGTGATCCACCCACCTCGGCCTCCCAAAGTGCTAGGATTACAGGTGTGAGCCACCATGCCTGGCCTCTTTTCCATTAATTTTTAAAAGCTGTTTACAAAAAGTATTATTCTACTTCTACTTTTAAAATATCAGGCATATCTGAAAATCTACAAAGACTAGATATTTTATATCAAAACCTGTCTACTGTATACACAGTAGTTAAATTGAACACACGTTACAAGGGTCACAATCTGAGAGATCTTCTAAATATGACCATTATGGCCTTGAACCATTCCATCCTCATTTCTTTCTCTCTGCCTTCAATCCAGTGGACAAACATAAGGATGTGTAATGCCTAGAGATGGTTGAACAAATTCATATCCAAAAGTCATTTACAGATGACAAGCTTGCCTATGAATTTCAACACAAAGTGTATAAAATGTGCTAATTCTACTAGGTACTTTGCATACACTGACAACCTCTTTAACATCTAGAGATTGAATGTTGCAAAATTCAGACTCATTTGTCCATTATATACACTATATACACAGCAAAACAAAACGCATAAGACATAAAGAAAAAAACAGTTCCTGACAATGTCCAAGTATGAACACACTAGCCATTACCTTTTCTAAACCACTGAACAAGTACAGACAATACTATACTGCTCACAGAAGTGATGTAACAATTCCATTTTCAAAAGGCAATATTTCCTATGAATTTTAGCAAAAACTGATATTTTACTACCTCTACATTTAACATACATAAGGAGTTAATTTGTCCACTATGCACAACAGTCTTGAATAAACTGCACACATGTAAGAATAGTTATAATTTTAAAGAGTCTTTGAAATACGAACATTCTGGCCTAGAACCCTTCCCATCTCCATCAACCCAGTGGTCAATAATGCTCAAATTTTCAGAAGACAATCTTTTCCGGAATTTTAAAACAATGTATAAACACACTCATTTACTAACCCTACTTTTGTCATACACAAGCAACCTCTTTAACATCCAGAAAGACTAGATAATGTAAGTTAGGTATTGTTTATCCTTTACATACACAGATAAAGTAAAAAGAAATGTACAGAAGTAAGGAACAATGGTTAATCTTGCCTCACTGTGTTCGCTGGCATGAGCTCTTTGCACTTCCTTTTCTTCTCTCCTCCCTGAAACAGTGCACAAACACAATGTGTACTACTCAAGAGGTGGTTTGGCCATTCTCCCGGCAAGCAACATTTCATAAGGAATTTTAACAAAAAGATAAAAATTTTAACACTGTATTATTTTACGACCTCTACTTTCACTTTTTTTTTTTTTTTTTTTTTTTTTTTTAGACGGAGTTTCGCTCTTGTTACCCAGGCTGGAGTGCAATGGCGCGATCTCGGCTGACCGCAACCTCCGCCTCCTGGGTTCAAGCAATTCTCTTGCCTCAGCCTCCTGAGGAGCTGGGATTACAGGCACGTGCCACCATGCCCAGCTAATGTTTTGTATTTTTAGTAGAGACGGGGTTTCACCATGTTGACCAGGATGGTCTCGATCTCTCGACCTCGTGATCCACCCGCCTCGGCCTCCCAAAGTGCTGGGATTACAGGCTTGAGCCACTGCGCCCGGCTACTTTCACTTTTAACATATATATCAGGTACTGAATACGAAGCCTAGATACTTCAAAAAAGTACTTAGCATTGTCAATGATATTCATAGTAGTGAGGAATAAAATGCACACAAAAACGATTGTAATATGAAATGTCTTCTAAATACAGCCAGTCTGGCACAGAACCTTCTTCTCTTCCTTCTCAGGTCTTCCACTCCATGTCCTCTAACCCAGCAGTCCCCAACCTTTCTGGTATCAGGAACCAATTTTATGGAAGACAATTTTTCCACAGACCAGGGCACGGAAGAGGATGATTTCAGAATGATTCAAACACATTACATTCATTGTGCACTTTATTTCTATTATTATCACATTATAATATATAGTGAAACAATTATACAACTCACCATAATGTAGAATCGGCTTGTTTTCTTGCATCTAGATGGTCCCATGTGGGGGTGATGGGAGATAGTGACAGATCATCAGGCATTAGATTCTCATATGGAACATGCAGCCTAGATCCCTTGCATGCACAGTTCACAGTAGGCCTAGCGTTCCTATGAGAATCTAATGCCACCATTGATCTGACAGGAGGCGGAGCTCAGGCAGTAATGTGAGAGAAGGGGAGTGGCTGTAAATACAGATGAAGCTTCTTTTGCTCACCCCCACTCACCTCCTCCTATGTGGCCCCGTTCCTAAAAGGTCATAGACTGGGCCACAGACCACTATAGGTCTGTGGCCCAGGGTTTAAGGACCCCTGCTCTAACCCACTGAACAGACATGGATGCATGTTGCTCCCAGTGTCACTGAAACTGCCTTTGCAAAAATTATGAAAGTCTAAGAAATCTGACATAGCTATTTCCATCTTGCTTCTAACTTCACAAGCTGTGGGTTCATTCCTGGGCATAGGCCAAGCTAACTATGAGAGGAATTTATAGTTTAACTATAAGGCAAGGACAATAATAGCTCCTTCCTTCCTGGAACTAACCCCCTACTTGTTCAGGAACCGAAAACCACCCTTGACAAACAATGAAAGGTCACAAGGTTAGGATTATGGGAGGGGCCTGAATTGCTAAGAAGTAGGTGTAGTTAAGTGATAACCAGCCACTGTCCCTAGCTTGCTTTTTTTTTTTTTGAGATAAGGAATCTTGCTCTGTCACCCAGAGTACAGTGGCCTGATCTCAGCCTGCCGCAACCTCCATCTCCCACATTCAAGCGATTCTCCTACTTCAGCCTCCTGAGTAGCTGAGATTACAGGTGTGACTCACCACGCCCAACCTTTTTTCTTTTTAACTGTAACTTTTCTATGTTTAGGTACACAAATACTTGTCAGTGCATTGCAGTTGCCTACAATATTTTGTACAGTATCATGCTGCACAGCTTTCTAGCCTAGAAGCAATAGGCTATATCATATAGACTAAGTGTGTCTGTTTTCACATTGCTATGAAGAAATACCCGAGACTGGGTAATTTATAAAGAAAACAGTTTAATATACTTATAGTTCTGCATGACTGAAGAGGCCTCAGGAAACTAATAATCATGGCAGAAGGGGAAGCAGGCACATCTTACATGGTGGTAGAAGAGAGAACACAGGGGAAATGCCAGACCTTTATCAAAAAACCAGTTCTCGTGAGAACTCCCTCACTATCAGGAGAACAGCATGGAGGAAACCATGCCCATGATCCAATCACCTTCCACCAGGTCCCTCCCTTGACATGTGGGGATTAGAATTCAAGATGAGATTTGAATGGAGACACAAAGCCAAACCATGTGGAGGCTATACCATACAAGATTGTGTAAGTGCACTCTACAATGTTCACAACAACAAAATTAGCTAACATCACATCTGTCAGAATATATCCCTATTGTTAAGTGATGTATGGCTGGACTGTGGTTTTGCCTATATAGTACATATATAACTATGATATAGTTTAATTTATAAGGCACAGTAAAAGACTTACAATAATCATGAAGTAGAGCAGTTATAACAATATACTATAATAAAAGTTATGTGAATATGGTTTTTCTCTTCAAAATATTGTAGTATTTTCTGACTGCAGTTGTCTGCAGGTAACCGAAACTGGAAAGCAAACTGGATAAGGAGGGACTACTGTAGTTATCTGCTATGTTGTTGGAAGGAGAACTCTAAAGCATTTGTTTTATAATAGTTATACCTCTTACCAACGACTATCCATCTTAAGTGATAAGATGAAGGTGGGGGAGTAGATATAACAGAAATGAATATGAAACAAAGCAGCTTGTGGAACGTTATTATTCTTTTCAACTCATTCTCTTAGATACCTCAAGTAAACTGTAAGTATCATGAATCCCTTGAATACATATATAACACAAAGTTTATATTATCTGCTTTACTACAGGAAGATGCTAACTACTCATTTTTGTGGTTGTTCTGTCTCTTCATCTTCCCATTACTGTCAATAACAACTCTTTATCCACAATTTCCTTAGTTTAAAAAAAAAACTTCCTGTTTTCTATTCTTCTTTTCATAAAAATAAATTTTAAATGGCTTCAATCCATTCACTTGGCTAACCTACTTAATTGGCACATCTGTATGATATGCAGTATCAGCACATGAAACCTCATCAGTCAACTCCTTTATGAACAGAGACTAGTAACTTCTGATGATAGAACAGTTATCCAGTTAAGGATAACACTGTCCTTAGAGGGCTATGAGGGGCAATATCAGGACCTGGCTTCTTAAGGATATGCTGAATTTTCAACGTGTTGCTAAGCTTGGTCTTTTTTTTTTTTTTTTTTTTTTTTTTGAGACGGAGTTTCGCTCTTGTTACCCAGGCTGGAGTGCAATGGCGCGATCTCGGCTCACCACAACCTCCGCCTCCTGGGTTCAGGCAATTCTCCTGCCTCAGCCTCCTGAGTGGCTGGGATTACAGGCACACGCCACCATGCCCAGCTAATTTTTTGTATTTTTAGTAGAGACGGGGTTTCACCATGTTGACCAGGATGGTCTCGATCCCTTGACCTCGTGATCCACCCGCCTCAGCCTCCCAAAGTGCTGGGATTACAGGCTTGAGCCACCGCGCCCGGCCTAGTTTTAAATTATAATAACTAAAAGCTGTGGTATTAACACCTTTATTTCTAATAAGACCACATGCATAAGCTTACTTGAACATGACATTTACCTAGGTCAGAAGGGATGCAAATCCTCTAGATTTCCAAGAATTCTCTAATCATCTAAACATGTTTCTTATTAGATGGTGCCAACACACCCGTGTTCTTTCTGCACACGAACGTGAAGGGGAGGAGGGCGTTGGCAAAAAAGTCGCCGACAAGTAAGGGGCCAGAGATAAAATAATTGTCTGCTGCAAATGCAGCACCTTCCCCGTTCTTGGGGCGTCCAACAAGCGGAGAGCTAGAAGATGACTGAAAGTAACACAGCAGAGGTGAACTAGAACAAGGTCACGAGCAAGTGCCCAACTCGTCTAACTCCTGGTTCCAGGCTGTGCCTCTGAGATGCTGCTGGCGCCAGCCATGGTAGTATAACAGAGTCTGGGTAAAGGTCGTCTGCTGACGAGACGGTAGCTGGGGGACCTGTAAGTGAGCCAGAATTAGGGCGTCTTCTCCGGGACGTGCGGAACGCCCTGCCCAAAGCTCATTACGTCACCAAGCCTGTTACTTTAGCAGAGTAACACGCCAAACCACCACCAACTCCGCCCCACCCTCCCCTCCTCTTTAGCACACGCAAGCGCACAAAGGCCTGCGAGTGACGTCACCCCTCCCGGCACCACGCAACGTCGTACTACCAAGGGCCTGTCGTAACGGCCCGGCAAGAGAGGCCTGGAGAGGAAGGGCACGCACGCCGCACATCCTACCCTGCTCGCTGGTATGCGCGCGCAGATCCTTGGCGCAGGCATTGGGACTGGAGCCAATGAAGCGCGGCAACGTCACTGCGTAGCCGCCAGCTCGTCTGTACGTCAGGGCGCGGAAGGGCGGAGCGAGTTTGGTTGCACCTACACTGGTACTTAGGCGCGGACCGGCGTGTCCTTGGATTTAGAGAGCGGGACGTCCGACTTCTGAGAGGTAACGCTTGTTGCGGTAACGACGAAAAAGGTGAGCGCGGGTCGCGGAAGCCGCATCTGGTTAGGGGCAGAGCTGTGGGGGGCACGCATTCTCGAGCGACCGAAACCCACCCGGGGAGCCTTCGAGGGGAGCCCGCGCAGGGTGGCAAGGCCGGGAGTGAGGACCCTGGACTGTGGTCAGACGGGAGCCGCGCGATTAACGGCTTGAGGTGGGGCGGAGGCCTAACTAAGGACAGGTATGGTCTCGGTCAGTTACTGGAGATGGCAAGACGCGCCCTCTTTCGTCGTGGTTGTTGAAGGGCTATGGAAATGATAGGCCAGACTTCGCTCCCTTAAAGCCGAAGAGTAGCGTTTCACGTTCTGCTTCAGAGGGCAAAAGCTGTTGTTGCTCTAATAAGGGGTCGTTTCTTTTCGTGGGCTCATGTTTCTTTTGTCGATCGTTTTCGCATCCTGGAAACGTGGGTTTCATCAGTCACCTTGAAACCGACCTGGATGGGTGACCTCGTGGTCACCTCGCGGGCAGTCACCGGTAGGAGAGTTGGGATGTCTTGGAAGCACCGTGCAGCCTGCGCCTGCGCTCCAGTTCACGAGTCTGAGTGTCAAGCTACTCTTGTGACCTGGACAGGTAGAAACAGTCAGGAGCGTTTATTTTATTTTTATATTTTTGAAGACGGAGTCTAGCTCCGTCACCCAGGCTGGAGTGCTGTGGCACGATCTTCGCTCACTGCAACCTCCGCCTCCCGGGTTCAAGCAATTCTCCTGCTTCAGCCTGCCGAGTAGCTGGGACTACAGGTGTCCACCACCACGCCCGGCTTTTTTTTTTTTTTTTTTTTTGATATGGAGTTTCGCTCTTGTTACCCAGGCTGGAGTGCAATGGCGCGATCTCGGCTCACCGCAACCTCCTCTTCCTGGTTTCTAGCAATTCTCCTGCCTCAGCCTCCTGAGTAGCTGGAACTACAGGCGCACGCCACCATGCCCAGCTAGTTTTTTGTATTTTTAGTAGACACGGGGTTTCACCGTGTTGACCAGGATGGTCTCGATCTCTTGACCTCGTCATCCACCTTCCTGGGGCCTCCCAGAGTGCTGGGATTAAAGGCATGAGCCACCGCGCCTGGTCTTTTTTTTTTTTTTTCTTTTCTGTATTTTAGTAGAATTTCACCGTGTTAGCCAGGGTGGTTTCGATCTTCTGACCTCGTGATGGCACCCCCCTCCCCCGCCAAGCCTCCCAAAGTGCTGGGATTACAGGCGTGAGCCACCGTGCGGGGCCCCAGGACCGCTTTTTAAACATTTGTGCTTTGCATTATCCTCAGGGAGAGGTGGCTTTACATTGTAGTACGATTAAATGATTAGGCTTTCTTAAGAGTTGCAGTTGTGGTGATTTTGACTTAATGTTCGCTGTTCAGCTTCGTATCTGTCGCTGTTTGTGACGATGACCTTATCTTCTGAAACTGAAGTTTGAATTCCGTTCCCACTTTGCTTGCTTGGGTTTTAACCTTCCTTTACGTATACACGCAAAAATAGGTTTTTAAGGAGCTGCTCCTAAAAAATGTTTTTGGTATGAAAGAGTATTTGGTATAAAGAGTATTAAAGCAAAAGAAGATTCATCTTGGTATTTAATAAATTATCAATGGATTGGTAATTAAGTGACCAGAGTGGTCATTAGTTTACACTGCATTTGTTACCTGAAGAAAAATTAAGTTGGGTCTTTCGTTTTTAGAATTAAATATGGGTGATGTTGAGAAAGGCAAGAGGATTTTTATTCAGAAGTGTTCCCAATGTCACACCGTGGAAAAGGGAGGCAAGCACAAGACTGGACCTAATCTCCATGGTCTCTTTGGGCGGAAGACAGGTCAGGCCGCTGGATTCACTTACACTGAAGCCAATAAGAACAAAGGTAAGAGGAGAACACTTGTTAAATGAAACAGCACAAAACTCATGAAAGTAACCTGTGGCAAACTATCAGGAGTGTGAAATACTTAACGGATGCATTCTTTATCTTTTAGGCATCATCTGGGGAGAGGATACACTGATGGAATATTTGGAGAATCCCAAGAAGTATATCCCTGGAACAAAAATGATCTTTGTCGGCATTAAGAAGAAGGGAGAAAGGGAAGACTTAATAGCTTATCTCAAAAAAGCTACTAATGAGTAATAATTGGCCACTGCCTTATTTATTACAAAACAAATGTCTCATGACTTTTTTATGTGTACCATACTTTAATAGATCTCATACACGAGAATTTACATCATGAATGACTGACAGAATATTTTGTTGGGCAGTCCTGATTTAAAACTAAGACTGGCTTGTGGTTAAATGAGTATGTTCAGTTTTTGGATTTTAATAGTAATTCCAATTTAGTAAATTCTATTACTGTTTACCCCTTCTAAAGATATGATTAGACTTCCTTAGTAATGCTAAATTTTTCGCAGAGATGGTGAGTGCCATCTTAAAACTTACTGGAGATTGGTTTTATATTTAGATTTATATAACTGGTTATGTGAATATATTTAAATATGGGGGGAATTCCTTTACTGTCTCAGAACCAAGCAAGATTCACCTGTGTTTTGTGTTCATTTGCCTCTTAAAGGCAAGGGTTGAAGATAAATGGGTAGCAATAGCTAGTTTATATTTTTGGCCTTAACTATGCCAATCTAATTAGAATTCCCTTATTTAAAATGGTTCCTTTTACTTATTGAAAGGCATTTTGTGTGGTTTATGTGTAATATCAAAAATTATTTAACACATCACACATTTTATAGATGATCTATAAGGTCACATGCTTTTAAAATAGTTGCCAATTAAACTTCCCTCTCGGATTCTTTACTATCTAAGTCAAACTAAGTTATAATTTAGGATTGTCTTTAAACAGCCATTCAGAAAAAAAAAACTGTACAACTGCTGTGTATTTGTGATTGGGAATGGTGCTTTTGCCAACTTAAAAGGACTAAAGCAGAGGAGATATACAGAAATTTAAAAATGATGTGTGATCATAAGACTTAAGATAATTAAAAAGAAAACCACAGATCATGATTTTTTGACTGTGCTTGATTTCATGACTGATGACAAAATTTTAATGATTATAAAGTGCAGGAGCCCTGAATATCAATGCAGTGGTGTTAATCATGGTGCTGGACTGTTTACTTGGTCCTCTAGAAATGCCTGAACTAGAGTAACACTTCACTAGTTCATTCTTAGTTTCTTTGCCCAGATTGAGAACTGTACCATTTATGCCAGATATGGACAGAAAATGCTTCTGGTTATAGTTTTGTAATGTGTAACAGTGTATAATTAATTATATACTGAATTATTTCATGCATGATCTGTGCCATACACATTTAGAGTAGTCCTTGGAAATTTTATGGAGATGGTAAGCACAAGGTAAGTCATAAACAGTAATGAGAGAAATAAATATATGCTGGTGGAGATGAGAGCCTTATCTTTGTGGGACAGTGAGAAGACTGGGAAGAGGGTCTCACCATTGGTGTCAGAGGTGATAGGGATGATTAGATAGACCTTTAGGACCTGCAAACAATTTGTAACTTGTGGGTCTTAAATTTGTTTATAGAAGAAATGTGGAAAGTCTGCTGTAATTCAGCTTTGAAGTCCTAGTATGAGTTATGGTGGGTAATTTAAAAATGCATCCTGGAAATCCTTTAAAGGTTTCAGCCTTTGAAAGGCCTTGTAACAGAGGACTTGGTGACTGCATAGTTAGTGGTATTCAGGGACAGTGTAGCAATTAGCTTACAAGGGGACAATTCTGGACTAATGTGAAGGCTATAGATAGTTGTTTTTTGGTTTTTTTGTTTTGTTTTGTTTTTTTGTTTTGTTTTTTTTTTTTTTTGCATCCTGGAAATGACATAGGACATAAACATATTAAGATACAAAGAGAAATTTGGCCTAATCTTTAGAATTGCTCAACCTTTCATCTAGCTTAGTTGTGGGGGTTTTGTTTTGTTTTGTTTGTTGTTTGTTTTCAGACATGGTCACGCCCTGTCACCCAGGCTGGGGTACAGTGGCTCTTATCTCGACAGACTGCAGCTTCCGCCTTCCAGGCTCAAGCAGTTCTCTCACTTTTGCTTCCCAAGTAGCTGGGACTATAGGTGTGCACCACCATGCCCAGCTAATTTTTTTGTAGAGATGGGGATTTGCCATGTGGCCCCAGGCTGGTCTAAAACTCCTGAGCTCAAGCAATCTGTCCACCTACCTCCGCCTCCCAAAGTGCTGAGATTACAGTTGTGAGCCACCACACCCTGTCTGGTTAGATTTCGGGTTCAGAAATCTTATTTAACTCAGAAGTAAACAGCCCAATAGTAACATAGGTTTTTTTTTTTAATTTTTTTATTTTTTTTAATGAGTCTCTCGCTCTGTCGCCCAGGCTGGAATGCAGTGGCGTGAACTTGGCTCACTGTAACATCTGCTTCCTGGGTTCAGGTGTTTCTTTCGCCTCAGCCTCCTGAGTAGCTGAGTTTACAGGTACCCGCCACCACACCCAGCTAATTTGTATGTTTAGTAGAGACAGGGTTTCACCATGTTGGTCAGGCTGGTCTCAAACTCGTGACCCTGGGATCTGCCTACCTTGGCCTCCCAAATTGCTGGGATTACAGGCAGAAGCCACTGCGCCTGGCCTAGGTTTAGTTTTTTTTACAGATTTAAAATTTAAAATTTCTATACGTCCTATGTTAAGGTCTGTGTTGGCACACATGAATAACTGCCGTGTTCTAGGCCAGTATACCCAAGTATTTCTGGTGGTTTATCATGTAAGTGATTCTGTAATTTTTTTTAAAAAGGACATTTCTGTCAGATATATATACTCAGAAATAAAGAAATTGGGAAAAAGAGCTAGCACTATAACCCACATGCGCTTTCATTTCTAATGCTTCTCTGTAGGTGGCGAGGCTGATAGTATCCAAAATAAGGACCAGATGTATTTAGGGGGTATTCAAAGTGCCACCTATACTCGGCATTTTATCTAAAACAGTGCTGCCTAATGGAACTCTCCGTGACGATGGAATCTTCTAGACTTTTGCTGTCCAACATAGTAGCCACTAAACTAGGCGGCCCCCTGAGGCCGTTTCTCCGGCCCCCCGCCGCACTTCAGGAAGGGGCACCTCTTTCATTGGTGGTCAATGAGAGGAGCACAGTATGTGGCGGCCCTCCAAAGGTCTGAGGGACAGTGAACTAACCCCCTGTGTAAAGTTTGGGGATGCCTGCACTAAACAGATGTGGCAGTTAAGCCCTTGAAGTACAGCTGGTGTAACTAGAAAGTATTTTATTTTCAATTTACATAGGCAAAAATGGCTAGTGACTACTGTATTGACAACCTGGGTCTAGGACTAGAAACAGTATGTCTGTAACAAAAGTATTTCCCCTGTACTCTGTTAATCTAGAATTGGCCAGGCGCAGTGGTTCACACCTGTAATCCAGCATTTTGGGAGGCCAAGGCAGGCAGATCACTTGAGGTCAAGAGTTTGAGACCAGCCTGGTGAACATGTTGAAACCCCATCTCCACAAATAATATAAAAATTAGCTGGGTGTGGTGGCAGGCACCTATAATCCCAGCTACTTGGGAGGCTGAGGCACAAGGATCACTTGAATCCGGCAGGTGGAGGCTGCAGTGAGCCAAGATTGTGCCATTGCACTCCAGCCTGGATGACAGTACAGTTGTTTTTAAAAAAATCTAGAATTCTTACAAGTGCAATATATTGCCCTTTAAAACAGATTTCCAGTTCCTGTTGTGCTCACCTTTATACTACTACCATGTTTTACCTGTTTGTAAGTTGGCAGTTTATTTTAGATAGGTAACACTATAGTGTAGCTAGGGATCTACCTTTTGTCATCTTTTTCTTGCACTTTTCTCTAATTTCATTATAGTTGTACATTATTTTTGCTTTAACCACTGAAGATTGCGGTAAATGATAAAGGGTGTGATAGAATCTACATGGCTGTCTAGAAGAAGGCCTTACCAAGGACAGTTGATTGGCTAATCTCAGGCTGTTTCATATCAGTAAAACTGGGGCAAGAGTAAACTACATAGCCGGGCATTGTGGTGCACACCTGTAGTCCCAGCTACTCCAAAGGAGGAGGATTGCTTGTGTCCAGAAGTTCGAGGCTCCAGTGTAGCTGATTGTACTGCTAACACTCCAGCCTGGGCAACAGAGTAAATGAAAGTCTGCCTATTAAAACATGGTCTAGGTGTGGCTCACGCCTGTAATCCCAACACTTGGGGAGGTCGAGGTGGGCAGATAACCTGAGGTCAGGAATTTGAGACCAGCCTGGCCAACATGGTGAAACTCCTGTCTCTACTAAAAATGCAAAAATGAGCTGGGCGTGGTGCTTGTTACCTGCAATCCCAGCTACTTGGGAGACTGAGGCAGAATTGCTTGAATCCAGGATGTGCGGAGGTTGCAATGAGCTGAGACTGCCATCACACTCCAGCCTGGGCAACGAGGGAAACTCCATCTCAAAAAAGTTTAAAAGTAGACCCGCAATCAGTTTTCTTACAATGGACGATAGTCATTCATGAGCTCTTTTTGGCAATCCTTGATTTTAGCAGAATATTCTGAAAACCAAGTAAGATGTTGCCAAGTGTGGGATGAGAGCTTTGTAATTGAAGGCTTATGCTTTACCTAGTCTACAAATACACCTCTGATGATCAGAAACTCTGTCTCCCACATTCTCTTTTAGGCAGTGCTGGGGTACATGCTGAGCTGCTGCTTTGGCTGTATTATCTGTGCCTCTGACTGACCATCATTCTGGTGTTGACATCCTTAAGAGTTTAGTACGAAATATTGGGTTTCCACTTTTAATAGGCTCCAGCTTATCTTAGTCAGAGTTTGGGGTATTTGAAAACTGGTCATACCCTTAGGCTATCATTTCCATCGGAAAGCTAAGTAAACTTTGTTCATTTCTCAGTAAATGAGCAGGTTGTATGTGTCTAAACACTAAATTTAACATTTTAAATTTAATCATTTGTCTATAGCTTGAACAGTGTAGTTTGAAAAAGGACCACTGGACTAGTGTAATGCAAAAGATGCTGGGTCTAGGATTAGGAGAAAATTATGTTTTGTGTGTCAATAAACAGGCCGGGTGTGGTGGCTCACGCCTGTAATCCCAGCACTTTGGGAGGCCGAGGCGGGTGGATCACGAGGTCAAGAGATCGAGACCATCCTGGTCAACACGGTGAAACCCCGTCTCTACTAAAAATACAAAAAGTAGCTGGGCATGGTGGCGCGTGCCTGTAGTCCCAGCTACTAGGGAGGCTGAGGAAGGAGAATTGCCTGAACCCAGGAGGTGGAGGTTGCGGTGAGCCGAGATCACGCCATTGCACTCCAGCCTGGGTAACAAGAGCGAAACTCCGTCTCAAAAAAAAATAATAAATAAACAATAGCCTGTGGACCCAATATGACCAGATTCCTATTTTTATCAAGAAAACTGTATTGGATCACAGTCCCATTCATTAATGTATTGATTGTCTAGGGCTGCTTTGGGGCCACAACATTATAGGTTAGTGGTTGTGACAAAGCCTAAAATATTTAGTGTGATACTTGACAGTTTCTCAGTCCCTTGTTGAGAGCTTTGTTTTGCCAATCTGTGATTAACACAACCTTTTGTTTGCCATTTGGAGAATGGGAATAATCACCTCAAAAGATTCATTGAATGATGTGTGAAAGCCCATAACTGGCAAGCACAGAAAAATTTGTTCATATCCACGTCAAATTCCTTGAAAGTCCTATAGTGAAAAATCACTACTTCCCAAGGTTAGCAATAACCTTTTGTCAGTATTTTCTGTTCTCAATAAATGTGACACCTGACACACTTGACTGCTCTTGTTTTCTCACTTCCCTTAGTTTAAGTTAGTTTCACATTCACATGAAATGAAACAGACATTGAAAATATCCTTATGTATATATAGCTGTGATCTGTTGATAACCCATGTACTACAGCACGACATTTGCCCAAATTCTAGTTGAACTTGAATTGCTCTGTAGCTAACAAGGTGCATTCACATCTCAATTCATCCTCACCACTTCATAAGGTATTGGGGACAGGTGTAGGCTATTTTATAGAAAAGTTAGGCTCAGGTCCTTACTGCTAAAGGTCACACAGACACACTATCTTGTTAGGAGTGCCACATGTAGTGACACCTGCCCTTCCTTGGTGCCTTCTAAAACTCCATGTAAACTGGGTCATTTCTCAGCCTCTTTGCAGAACATACACAGTCAATAGAAACGCTTTCCCCAGGCCCATGCACATCTCAGCCCTCACAAACAGTATGCTCCTTCCACAAGGTACACAAAAAAGGTCATGTAGTCTTGGCATCTTGCAGATCATCACTCTCCTCTCACAGGCAGAACTACTTGTGTGAGATTTCTGACATCTGCATGGATTTTTGAACCTTTTGCTGTCATCTGTGTCCTTGTAGATCATTACATTCACTGAGCACTTTACCTGGCTTCTTATCTCTACCCCAACCCTTACTTTTTTTTAAAAGTTATCCTGATAATAGCCGTATACAATTGAAAAACCTATCCTTAATGCTACTGTAGCCTGAATTTTTTACTTAATTTTAACTCTTCAGAGGGCTTTCCCATCATTTTAACTTAGACTTATGAGTACTCCAGAACTACTACACCTCTGAAATTTGACATCCCAATATACCAGTCTTTGATCACAACCTCATACTGTTACATGTCTCTCTTATTTCTGCTGTATCTCCTTGTACTCGTCAAAACCCCCAGGTCCTGATCATTCTCTTCAACCCGCCTTCCTCAGCCAGCTTCTCAGTGTATCTTTTCCAATCACTGCATTGCCTGCATCCTCTACCTCTGTCACTTGTGTTTTCTTTTGTGGCATCTGTTCTGCAAACAGTCTACGAACAGCCCAGCCATCTTTCTCCACTTCCATAACCTGATCTGAGAACTGTTGGAGAAAATCACACTGCAATCCATTGGCATCACTGTAAACTTGCTGTCTTTGATTCAACTGAACCAGCAGAAACCTTGTGCAGCTGTCCTTGTATGTATCCATTCTTATCCCAGTCTTCATTGTTACTTTAGATGTTCATCCTGCTCCTCAAGATTCTTATCCCACCCCCACAGCCTTTCTTACAGCAGACGGCCTTGCCTTCTGTTTCAGATATGAATTCTCTACTTCCTGACTACAGGGAATGTTTCTATTGTACTCCATCCTTCACTTTGAATGATGTTCTTAATTCAGGTATGGTTTAGAATGGTCAATTATATCAGAACAGTCACTTTACATATTATACCCCAGCATGGTCAATCTAAAATTCCCACTCCTTTGTCCTCTGCCTCCCTCTCATAAAAGTTGGAAGAACTGCATGTCTACTTTCTTTTTAGCACAGGAACTTTTCATAGGGAGCCACACTTAAACAATACAAATAAATTCTGGAAATTAATATTACTAATTCAGCTTAAGTTTAACAAAATTAGAGCTGTCTCTACTTGAATTGGGCATGTGTAGTGCATCTAGACCAAGAGATGACACATATTTGCAGTTTCAGGATGGCAGGGGAAATCTAGATTTTTCAGTCACCTGTACTGAGTTGGGGCATATTGTGTTGTCAGTACGATGAAAACTTCCATACTTTTTTACTGGTGAATGTTAGAGGAAGACAGCCCAAGGATCTGAGACCCACTTACACTGCTTAATAATTAAACCTTAGGCACATTAATCCTTTCTGTACTTTACCTTCCTCATCTGTAAACTGCCACTAATTATTTCAGCCCTTAGGGTTGTTTTAAGGATTAAACGAGAGCATGTACTTGTCATGCTGCCTGGCAGCCAGTAAACAAAGATTAGCTATTTTTGAACTAGATGGGTAACAATTTATCAAATTGTTTAACAATTGGGCATGCTGCCTGGCAGGGAGCGGATGCTCACTGACACGATTCTTCCAAGTAAACAGGATGGTTTAGTGGGAGAGAAGAGCCTGGAATTAGATTTATATTCCTGATTCTGGCCCTTAATTCTAACCATTGACCTATCAAGTGATGTCTCATGTACTTTTAGTGACCTGGACCAAGAATCAATGAACTTCAACCTCCACCAATTGCGTTTACCTTGAAAGCTTTTCTAAGGGGGGGCCAAGGCTTGTAATGAAAAGGTATGTATATACTGATATGTATATACTCTCATCTAAGTGTGCCTAGTTTCTCTAGTAATCTAAGAAAGGTGTAATTTTTTTGTTTGTTTTGTTTTCTTGAAACGGAGTCTTGCTGTGTCACCCAGGCTAGAGTGCAGTGGCACGATCTCAGCTCACTGCAACCTCCCCCTCCGGATTCAAGTGATTCTCCTGCCTCAGCCTCCCAAGTAGCTGGGACTATAGGCACATGCTATCACGCCCGGCTAATTTTTTGTATTTGTTGTAGAGACAAGGTTTTACTGTGTTAGCCAGGATGGTCTCTATCTCCTGACCTTGTGATCTACCTGCCTTGGCCTCCCAAAGTGCTGGGATTACAGGCATGAGCCACTGTGCCCAGCCAAAAGGCACAGTTTTTAATATCCCATTTATTGGGATAATGCTAGCCTTAGTCAATTTCTCCTGAATCTTAAAATCAACAAGAAGGGAAGCAAATTGAGATGGGACTATGTGCATTAGAGGCAGCTTAAAGTGGGAAATGTTTAGGAGGTTGGCTGTAACCGTTCACTGTTACCCCAACCAGGATGATTTATTAGGATGTTGGATCCGGGTCATAGCAAGGTGCCACCTGGAGGGCCCTTACCTGTGAAGAACTAGTGGTTCTGCCTCTCATCCTGTCACAAAGCATTGCTAACTAGTGTTGAGCAATATTCAATAGTTGTTTGATTCTGGAACATTACCTCCTATAATTCTTTTTTTTCTTTTTTTTTTTGAGATGGAATCTTGCTCTGTTGCCCAGGCTGGAGTGCAATGGCACAGTCTCAACTCAGTGGAGACCACCTCGTAGATTTAAGCGATTCTCCTATCTCAGCCTCTTGAGTAGCTGGGATTACAGGCATGTGCCACCACACTCACCTAATCTTGTATTTTTATTAGAGATGGGATTCTGCCATGTTAGCCAGGCTGGTCTCAAACTCCTGACCTCAGGTGATCCACCTGCCTTTGCCTCCTAAAGTTCTGTGATTATAGGCGTGAGCCACCGCACTTGGCCCCGTCTATAATTCTTGAATGGGGCATATGTAATAGTGATAACTAAAAATCACTATGCTAGCCAGATACAGTATGTTGAGTGCACAGATTAGAGATGGTATAGGAAAAGACCCATGGGCGAGATTTTTAATTTGCGAGTCTCCTGAGTCAGACTAGGTTAAGCAATTTATAGAAACAATGCTTACTGGGAAGTGACAGGCAGGGCCTGCCCATTTCACCCCTTTCTAACCTGGTATCTCTCAAGATAAGGTAATGAAGGAGGACTTTTTGTGCTGTACCTCAAGGTCAGGGAAAGATTCATTTAGGCTGAGCATGGTGTCTTATGCCTGTAATCCCAATGCCTTGGGCTGAGAAGGAAAGATCACTTGAGGCAGAAGTTTGAGATAAGCCTGGACAATACAGGATGGATGGTTATGGAACAGTTCAGAGCAGGTGACCCAGGGGTGACTCGGGTCAAAGCAGGTGACCAGGGGAACAGATGTGAACTACTGATTAGAACTGGTGGAAAAGTTGTTTATGGAAACTAAAGGCAAGGGGATGCAGAGAACCAGGAAGTTACGCTTTAAAATGGAGAATTAAAGACTAAGAGAACTGAACATACTGACATACTGATTCTTTGAAGAGAAACTTGGAGTTCACCGTATCTAACAATCCCCCATCTTGACCTTTTACAGTTTTTTTTCTCTTCAAACTTCCTTAACATGTCTTGGCTTAGTTGTTCTGTCATCCCTTTGATAGCATCCCTGGTGTAATTAATAAACTGCTAATCATAATAGATGTATTTAATTTACACATTTATTAATTGTCACCCACAAAAATACTGACTTAAGTCCTGCAGCTATTTGATCTCAGGCTTTAAATTTATTTGGTTACTCCAATAATGTTTATATAAATCTGGGGGTTAAAGGACCCACTGTGAGGCACTTATTTTTTCATGATGTTTCATTTTCTTTTTTATCATGTTGATGGAACGCTAGGGTGAAAGTGATGGCCACTTGGACACAGCATGAGTGCTGCTCTGATTACTTGGCAGAGTACCCAGCAATAGTCCCCTGCAATACCATCACACATCTGCTTGGGGATGAACAAGGGCAGACTGATTGGTAAGCTCTTGAAAAGGCTTGGTTTCACTGCATCCTGTTATGTCTTCAAGGAATGCCAACTTTTCCCCCGGCCCTGAAAGGTACATGGTGATGTTAGCATCAGGGGCTGGAGGCCAGATGACCCTGGTGGCTGAACCTCAGGGAACAGCAGTGAAAGAGTCTTGCATGACTCATTGCCTCAGGCTGTGAGGTTCTGAAGAGAGCTACCATACAGCTCATGCCCAGTCCATGAGAGGACCACCCAGGCAGAAGGGGAACAGTTTGGGTCTCTGGCCTGCCTGTCGCATAAGCATAATAGTCACTCTTGTTTAGTGTGCAAACAGAATATCATCCATTCCAGCCACAAGCATTTGTGTCCTGATACACTGTTTCAATTGCTATAGTTTGTTTTAAATCTTTAACCTCTACAACAACTACTTTGGTTTTATCATTGGGTAGATAATGAGAAAGGTTTGGTTAGCGGAGCCCTTAGGAGAGGGAGAAGGGGGTGCAGTAGGTGAGGAGGCAATGAAGCGCATTTCTTTTTTTTTTTTTTGAGACGGAGGGAGTTTCACCCTTGTTACCCAGGCTGGAGTGCAATGGCGCGATCTCGGCTCACAGCAACCTCCGCCTCAGTTCAAGTGATTCTCCTGCCTCAGACTCCTAAGTAGCTGGGATTACAGGCGCACGCCACCACACCCAGCTGATTTTTGTATTTTTAGTAGAGACAGGGTTTCACCATGTTGACCAGGATGGTCTCCATCTCTTGACCTTGTGATCCACCTGCCTCGGCCTCCCAAAGTGCTGGGATTACAGGCGTGAGCCACCGCGACTGGCCAATGAAGCGCATTTCAAAGGATCCTATGGGGTCCTTCACTGAGACTTCTGCTTCTATACCATAGAAATGGCTTAATGAAGGGGAAGAACTCTGGAAGCAGAGACAGTAATCTGTACTGGATTGCATTGGTTTAGCTGACAATGGGAGGGGTAACTCCTTCAGTAAAATGAATATATAGTTTTAAGAAACTGCAAGTACTACTTGGGGCAGTCCATCCTTGCTCTTTAGTATTTTTAGAGCATTGGACCAACTTTGGCAGAGGAGTTCTGTTCTAAGAGGACAAGATCTCCAGTTTATACTGGAATCTTTGTGAAAGTCTTCTCAAACTAACTTATTCCAGATAACTTTTTTTTTTTTTTTTTTTTTTTGGTCTGAGGAGAGTTAGGAAGGATAAAGATACTTTTCTGAAGTGGAGAGCTGCCTCTGACTTGGCAAGTCTTCACAGGATGTAACAAGGGCAAGCATCAAATGTAATAGTTTGAGGTGAAATTGACTTGGTTATATTAATAACCAGGTGGTCAGCAATAGAATGAGGAAAGAAGAAGGAGTACTAGAATAGATGAATAGATGAAAGAGAGTTAGATTTTTCTTAGCTTTAGTTTGGTAGGGTTTTCCCCCAGGACTATGGCCCATGACTCTGGAGGGGGCGGGGTGTGATGGGTCCATCCTTTTTCTGCTGTCGTTTGGAAACTGCAGTTTCAGTAGTTAGGAACACTAGGTAGGGTCCTTCCCAGGCTGCTTCGAGCTTTTCCTTCTCTCCAAGTTTTGACAAGGACATGGTCCCCAGGCTGATGCTGGTGTGCTGGAAATGCTAGGGGTGGCACCTGTGCTAAAAGACCTTTACTTCTGAGGGAAGGGAAAGTGGAAGATAAACCAAGTATGTGATTTCTAAGTAACTGATTGTTTGTTTCAAATGTAGGGAGACCAGTAGTAGAATGTGGATAAGGCAATCCATAAAGCATCTCATAAAGAGAGATGCTTTATGCCTTTTCAGGGAGCAGTTTGGACTTTTTTTTTTTTTTTTTTTTTAAATTAATAAAGACGGGGTTTCACCATGTTGGTCAGGCTGATATTGAACTCCCAACCTCAGGTGATCCTCCCGCCTTGGCCTCCAAAGTGCCTGGATTACAGACGTGAGCTACCACACCCAGCCGCAGTTTGGACTCTTAACAGGATAATCACCTCCCTACTTTCCCTGGTGAAGGTGGGTGCCAGGGAGTATGATGTTGCAATGTTATATCCATTACCCGGGCTAATTTCTTAATGACATGTGCAGTGAAATGAGTCCTATTATCTGAATCAATGTTCTCTATTAATCTAAACTTGTATATAATATTTTCAACTAATGCCTTGACTACATTATTAGCAGTTGTACTTGAAAAAGAAATAGCTCCTACCCAATGAGTAAGGTGATCTACTATAACTAATAAATACATTAGATGACCAATTGGAGGCATCTCTGTGTAATCAATCTGGATACTTTGGAATGGCCTTAAGCCTGGATTCTTTCCTCTGAGGGGTAATTTTTTTATAGTTCATTTATTAGTTTTTTCATATACTCAGCAACTGTCTATAATGCGTTTGGCCAGCGTATAAATTCCTATGTACCCATAAACTCTGAGGACTGCATCACACATGGCTTGGGGCCCCCAGTGGGTTTCTTGATGCAGTTGGAAGCAGATTCCCCTCATAAGGGGTTTGGATGACATTTCTCTCTGGTCTGGCAATATTCATTTTCCTTCTGAATTCTTTTTAGTACCTATTTTTATTAGTTGTTAGACCAAAGAAAGCCAAACAACATTTTATGTTTGGCAATGCTTCCTGTATGATTTTATACCAGATAAGCCAAATTTCATCTTTATATTAGTGTGCTATTAATATTAAACTCAATTTTAGTAAAACCTTGTAGATGTACTTATTTATCCACATTTAATGTCTGACCATCAGATAAGATTTTTATAGACTCTTTTTAACCCTGTATAATGGCAACCAATTGTTATAAATACATTTTCAGTGCCACAAAAGAAGTAGCACTCAAATATAAATTTTCTTAGCACAGCAATGTGCTTCTATAGAAGGGTGCATCTTACAGATGGAGCAATGGCAAGTGTACATCTGGACAAGAGAAGGGAGGGGATTCTTATTCCTGACTCAGGTAGCTCCTACTGCTGTGTCATTTCCCCTATTGGCTAAGGTTGGACTGCACAGTCCAAACTAATTCCGACTGGCTATTTTAAAGAGAGCAGAGAGGCCGGGCGCGGTGGCTCAAGCCTGTAATCCCAGCACTTTGGGAGGCCGAGGCGGGTGGATCACGAGGTCGAGAGATGGAGACCATCCTGGCAACATAGTGAAACCCCGTCTCTACTAAAAATACAAAAAACTAGCTGGGCGTGGTGGCGCGTGCCTGTAATCCCAGCTACTTAGGAGGCTGAGGCAGGAGAATTGCCTGAGCCCAGGAGGCGGAGGTTGCGGTGAGCCGAGATCGCGCCATTGCACTCCAGCCTAGGTAACGAGAGCGAAACTCCGTCTCAAAAAAAAAAAAAAGAGAGAGCAGAGATACGAGCCGGAGTGTTGGGGTGCGTAGTTTGGCGGGAAGGACAGTTATGGAACGGGTCAGAGCAGGTGACCAGGGGTGACTCAGGTCAAAGCAGGTGACCAGGGGAACAGATGTGAACTACTGATTAGAACTGGTGGGAAAGCTGTTTACTGAAACTAGAGGCAAGGGGGGCACAGGGAACCAGGAAGTTAAACTTTAAAATGGAGAATTAAAGAATAAGAGAACTGAACATACTGACATACTGATTCTTTGAAGAGAAACTTGTAATTCACTATATCTGACAGAATGGATTCTCTTTTCAAATCTCCAGAAGGAACTACCTCTTTTGTCTCCCTGATTTTTAGCCCACTGAGGCCCATTTTGGCCTTATAGCCTCCAAAAGGGATAAAATGTTTTTTAGTAAGTTTTATAATAATAAAGTAAATTTTTATAATAGTGGTGGCAAATTAACACAGACACCTCAAACCTAACATGTCCAAAATTATTAACTTACTCCCCGAATCTGATCCAATTATATTATTTACCTTTACACCATCCAAACCAGAAATTATTCATATATCCTAGATTGTCCCACTCTCTCCTTCTCACTCATCACTGGGTACTTTCATTTCTATGTATTATCTTTCAAATCAGTTCCTGATTCAAGCTTGCATATATTCCATCTGTACTATTACTGTAGCCCAGTGGTTCTCGACTGGGGGCAAATTTGTCACCTAGGGAACATTTGGCAATGTCTGGAGACATTTTTGGTTGTCACAACTGTGTTGGGGGTGCTACTGGCTGGCATTTAGAGGGTAGAGGCCAAAGATGCTACTGAACATCCCACAGTGCACGACAGCCCCCACAACAAAGAATTATCTGGCTCAAACCATCAATAGCACCAAGGATAAGAAACTGCTGTAGTATCCCTACCTCCCATGTTAAGCCACTACAGTCATGTTCATTATAAATTCCAATTCCGGGCCAGGCGCGGTGGCTCACGCCTGTAATCTTAGCACTCTGGGAGGCCGAAGCAGGTGGATCACGAGGTCAGGAGTTCGAGACCAGCCTGACCAACATGGTGAAACCCCATCTCTACTAAACATACAACAAAAATTAGCTGGGCGTGGTGGTGGGTGCCTGTAATCCCAGTTACTTAGGAGGTTGAGGCAGGAGAATCACTTGAACCCAGGAAGCAGAGGTTGCAGTGAGGTGAGATCACACCATTGCATTCCAGCCTGGGTGACAGAGTGAGATGCCATCTCAAAAAAAAAAAAAAAAAAAAAATCCCAATTCCCTGGTGAAATCTATTTTGTTATTAATCATAACTTGAAATCCCTGTTCAATAGTATAAATATCTGGATCATTTGTGAATCCATTGGCTTTTATTTCTTTCAGTTTTCAGTCATTTTGTCCTTTTTTTTGAAATGCTAGGTCATTTTTAATTGAATGCTGACTTGGGGTATGAAAAGTGATAGTGTCTCTGTAGGTTATCTTACTCCAGAGAAAGTTTACCCTTTCTTTTGTTAGATGGAAAGATTTACCTTAATCGTTTAGAGACTGGGCTGAGCTGACTCAAGTCTGGTTGAAAATATGGAAACTTTTACCTCTGGCTCAATTCTTTTTTTTTTTTTAAGATGGGGTGTCGGCCGGGTGTGGTGGCTCAAGCCTGTAATCCCAGCACTTTGGGAGGCCGAGGCGGGTGGATCACGAGGTCGAGAGATCGAGACCATCCTGGTGAACATGGTGAAACCCTGTCTGTACTAAAAATACAAAACATTAGCTGGGCATGGTGGCACGTGCCTGTAATCCCAGCTACTCAGGAGGCTGAGGCAGGAGAATTGCCTGAACCCAGGAGACGGAGGTTGCGGTGAGCCGAGATCGTGCCATTGCATTCCAGCCTGGATAACAAGAGCGAAACTCCGTCTCAAAAAAAAAAATAAATAAAAATAAATAAAAGATGGGGTGCCATTCTACTGTTCTGGTTGCAGTGGCATGACCAGGGCTCACTGCAGCCTCAGCATTCCAGGCTTCAAGCAGTCCTCCTACCTCAGTCTCCTGAGTAGTAGCTGGAACTAAAGTATGTGCCACCATGCTTAGCTTATTTTATTTTATTTTTTTTTTTAGAGATGGGGTCTCGATATTCAACTCCTCTTAAAGTATAGCTTTTTGGAGTTCTAACAGAGCCTAAGGAGTTGACTGAGTTCATCCCAAGGCAAGTCTTTAACCTAGTCTCTTTGACAAAATCTCTGTTCTGCTCTTTAGGGACTTTCTGCTGGGCTTCATAGCCTCTTGCCTTGTTCAGCCTGAAAATGTAGCAAATGTCTTAAGGGCAGGCTGTTGGACACATATTCTGCCTCTTCCTTCTCACTGAGACATTCATCCTTCAAGTCTAAGGTTATTGTTTCTGTATCCCCAAGATGCTGCCAAAACTCTATGGTTTCTCTGCCTTTCTGAAGAGGGCCTCTGCCCAAGCCCTGTCCCTAGATTCTTAGGCTTTTGCCCCACACCCAGAATTGGTAATTGCCCGAAGGAAAAATGCAGCTACAGCATGTCACCTCACCTCTCTGCAATTCTTTCTCCAAGATCTTCTCCTTTCTAGTCCTGATTGCTTCTTCATTATCTTCAAGTAGTTTTTTTGAAAAACAACGAAACAAAAAAATCCTAGCTGGCCAGGCACAGTGGCTCATGCCTGTAATCCCAGCACTATGGGAGGCTGAGGCAGGCGGATCACCTTAGTTCAGGAGTTCCAGACCAGCTTGACCAACATGGAGAAACCCCATCTCTACTGAAAAATTAGCAAGGCATGGTGGTGTGCACCTGTAATCCCAGGTACTCGAGAGGCTGAGGCAGGAGAATTGCTTGAACCCAGGAGGCAGAGGTTGCGGTGAGCTGAGATCGTCCCATTGCACTGCAGCCTGGGCAATAAGGGTGAAACTCTGTCTCAAAAAACAAAACAAAACAAACAAACAAAAAACCCCAATAATAGTGGCTATTTTATAACTACGATATTTTGTGCTTCAACTGCATGGATACCAGGTGTTTTCTATGCCTGGTCTCATTTAGCACTTAATAATCCTGTACATATTGGGGATGGGGATGGCAGCTGTTGACTGCACTTGAATCGGGAAACAGAAGCTAGGAGATGTTAGATTGTTCATTAGTAAGTTATATAACTAAGATTGAAAGTCAAGCCTCTCTGACTGCAAAGTTCTTCCTCTTCCTAATACAGTTCTACCTCCTACCCCTTAATTCTCAGTATCTGATGTTACATAACATTTCAAACTCTGCTCAGTCATTGCAACTACCCATGGGTCCCCAAGAGAGAATGTGGATGTCTCAGAATTGTCCATCACCTTGACTTAACAGTTCAAGTGCAGTGACAACATAGGACATTTTTAGAGGCTGACAATAAAATTTTAAAATATTATGTCTTCCATCAATAGATGATGGATAAAGAAAATGTGGTCTATATACATAATAGAACAGTAGAATACTAGATAGCCTTTAAAAAGGAAATTTTGTTATTTGTGACAACATGGATGAACCTGAAGAACATTATGTCAAGTAAAATAAACTAGGTTCAAAAAGACAAATATTACATGATATCACTTGAATGTAAAATCTGAAAAAGTCAAACTCATAGAAGGAGAGGTAGAATGGTGGTCTCTAGAGGCTGGCTGG
Organism: Saimiri boliviensis; assembly: GCF_048565385.1. Classification (NCBI taxonomy): domain Eukaryota; kingdom Metazoa; phylum Chordata; class Mammalia; order Primates; family Cebidae; genus Saimiri; species Saimiri boliviensis. The sequence goes on along the minus strand of NC_133458.1, from coordinate 91,689,959 downwards.
TGGGTGGGGAGAGAGTGGAGAAAGGAGAAATGGTCAAAGTATGCAAAGTTTTAGTGGTTTATTGCACAGCAGGGTGACCATAGTTAATAACGTGTGTTTCAAAATTGCTATAAGAGTAGATGTTTAAATGGTTTCACTACAAAAATGATAAGCAGGTGATGCATGTGTTCATTAGCTTGAATCTTTCCATGTGTATGCATATATCAAAACACATTGAACCCCATAAATATATATAAATAATATGCCTAAGTAGTAGTTAGTGACTGAGAACACCCAAAGAAGACTGGAAGCTTTAAGTACCTTATTATCTCTCAAAAGAAAAATAAAAGAGATTATTGGTACAATCATTGGTGACTTGCTGGTGGAGTTAAGGCACTACTGACCTTCTCTGAGCTGTGCAAAGGTGAGGAGCAAAAGATGTAGACAAAGAAGTGGAATCCTGGCCTGTGCAAACACCTAGCTATTCCCTCATTGGGTGACTCTCCAGACTCTATTCCAGGTAGGTCTACATGTGCTGTTAGTTCCCAACCCCAGTTAACATTTGTGTCACTCCTACAGCCGGAACTGATCTTTTCTTCAGCACAATTTGTTTTAAATATATTCTAGTAAGGGCTCCTAGAAAAGAAAAGAGATTTCATCAAGATATCTCAGATAAAGGAAAGTTTTCGAGGTCTGGGCTTTTAAAAAATAAGATATACTGCCGAGCGCGGTGGCTCAAGCCTGTAATCCCAGCACTTTGGGAGGCCAAGGCGGGTGGATCACGAGGTCAAGAGATCGAGACCATCCTGGTCAACATGGTGAAACCCTGTCTCTACTAAAAATACAAAAAATTAGCTAGGCATGGTGGCACGTGCCTGTAATCCCACCTACTCAGGAGGCTGAGGCAGGAGAATTGCTTGAACCCAGGAGGCGGAGGTTGCGGTGAGCTGAGATGGCGCCATTGCACTCCAGCCTGGGTAACAAGCGAAACTCCATCTCAAAAAAAATAAAATAAAATAAAAAATAAGATATACTATCAATAATGAAAAGTCTGAAGGCCAGGTGTGGTGGCTCACACCTGTAATCTCAGAACTTTGGGAAGCTGAGGCAGGAGGATCGTTTGAGCCAGGTGTTCAAGACTGCAGTGAGCTATGATTGCACCATTGGACTCCAGCCTGGGTAACAGAATGAGACTCTGTCTCAAAATATAATAATAATAATAATAATAATAATAATAATAATAATAATAATGAAGATTCTGATGTTTTACTCTACTTGGAAGCTAACAAGTTAGCCTACTAACATCTTGTGGATGCTGGCAAAAGACACAAGACTCTTGGTCAGAGACAAAGGATAATTTATTAATTGCTAGAATAGCAAAAGCCAGAGTCTCAGCATTTCTGTGTCAGTTCCTCAACTCCAAGTCCCACAGGGTGACACAAAGAGGGCCAGATATTACCTGCACCTGCAGTGGGAAAAGTTACACTAGGATCCCAGAGCACAGGGAACCTGAATCTTTTAAAATGAGCCTAAGCCTGAATGACCTTTGCCCCCTTTAGGAGATACTGTCTTTATTTTTCTAGTCAGTCAACAAAACTTGCCTTTTGCTCTAGAGGAACACACTATCTTTATTTCCCAAGGCTGTTCACCCACAACTAAGTCTCTATTCTCCAGAACAGCACATCTGTTCATAAGATAATTGGACGCATGGAGAACTGTCTCCCAACACACCCAACCCATGGAACTTATGGCAATTCAAGGACAAGGCTGGGCCTCACTGAGTCAGGAGCTAGAGGATGGCAGGGTGTGGGGATCTTAACTCTGGAGGACTACTGTTACTGTGATTCAGCTACAATCCACATGTCTTACTGCCCTGCTACCAACTGGAAAATCCTTTTAAAATTTCAGTGCAAAATACAATTGGTACAGATCTTTTTAAATCCCAGACCTTAAGTCATATATTGCTGATTAATTTGTGTTCTAGCTTTGGTCCATTTTTAGCAATGGCTTAGATAATAGTGGTTGGAAGAGTTCATATGGTCTTAAAAACTTCCATGTGGGTGTCCATGCCTCTAGGAGGGTTCTATTAGTAATCTCTCTTCCCCACAGAAATTCTGAATAAAACGACAACTAAAAGAACAAGGCAGATGAAAAACTACCACCTAATCTACTGAAAAAGATGAAGCTGGAAAGTTTAGGGCAAGAGCAAGCAAGCCTACTAGCTGAGCCCCAGTTAGACAGATTTCAGCACCCACTTGCAGGCAGTGCTGGACAGAGGAGTTAGAACATCTGCTTCCCTGAACTGTTAGCTCCCAAAAGGAAGGAGAGATTCAAACCATACATCCCTATTTTAATTCTTCCTAAATTGACAGAGGAAGGGGTAAGGGAGTGAGGAGATGCCATGAGTTCTATTAACTGAGCTTCCTCTACATAGATGGACACATTGGGCTGTATTTTTTTTTTCTAATAGTAGAAAGCAATAGCCACTGATATTAGAAGATCTTCAGTCTCTTACCCATTGCTCCCACCTGCATTGCATGCTGGGCATCCCCTTCACATCATATATTTCCCATCACAGTCTCTGAGGCCCTGGAGGGCAGGGTCAGTATTCTATTTATCTTTGTAAGTAGAACAAAGATTTTTTGTATCCCTAACACTTAATATACTACTTGGCAATAGGAAACTAATAAATATTCCATGAATTAATATGCATGATCTCCCCAAGTATAATTTAAACTCTGCGATGGCAGAGACTACTTTATTTAATTTCTATTTCTCACACTGTTGTTAATCTTACTTGATTGCATGAACCAGAGATCTCAGACTCCTAGAAATGAGGTTGTACTGGAAAAAAACTTACTGTAATGTTGGAAGCTGGAATGACATAGGCCTGTAGGAGTAACTCCATTCACAATCTGAGGCAGCTTTAGGGACCATATTGATAGCTTTGCCCCTTCAGCAGTTGTTGGATCTTTCATATACTTTGCTGCTATTAGAATGGCTCCTCTTTTAGTCTTTGCTTCTCTTTGATGTTTTCTCTATGCCTGTTATTGACTAGCTCACCCTGCACACATTCAACCACCTAAGTGAGAAAATTCAGTTGACTTGATTAACTCTCCTTGATAGGTACAGTGTTTTAAACCAAGCCACTTCATAGGTTGCTTGGTGCCCATCTCTGTCCTGACAGCCTTCTTTTACTCCAAAAACCACCTAGAGCCTGGATCAGTTAATTCAGGACTCTCAGGAAGGTACTTTTCCTAGGAAGAAGTTGGTGGGCCTGACAGACCTCGTGACTGGAATTTCTAATAAGGGTCTTACACGGAGTTCAAAGTAAATGTTTATTTATGTTATCTGAAGAGTGAGTCTGAAGAATTTCATGACTGTGTATAATTTATTCAATCCTATTCAGTAAATTCTAGACATTTGTTTGAGCCTTAACACTGAGCTAGGGTACAAATATTCTATTCTGTGACTAGTATCTGTCAGTCATTTTGAGATTCTGGAAGAGTTTGTGACTCTCTCTCTTCACAGTCATTTCCCTGCCTTTGACTAAAAAGCCAACTTATTTTTTGAAGTTAAACATTTTCCCCAGGGCATTGGAGAGCTATGGCACTTTGTTTTCAAATGATCATTCACCAGAATGATATATTCTTTCCTCTCTCAGATTCAGGACAGCACTTTTACAAAAATAAGCCATTTCAGGGTAGTCTGATTTTGCCTTTTAGTATCACCTTACGTCTTTCTTTAAAATTTAACATGCATTTATTTATTTATCTATTTGTTTTTCTAAAAGGTTTTTGAGATAGAGTCTTGCTCTGTTCTCCAGGCTGGAGTACAGTGGTTCAGTCTCATCTCTGCTTGCTGCAACCTCTGCCTCCCAGGTTCAAGCGATCCTCCTGCCTCAGCCTCCCAATAGCTGGAACTACAGGCATGCACCACCACACCCAGCTAACTTTTGTATCTTTTTTTTAGTGAAGCTAGGTTTCACCACATTGGCCAAGCTGAAATTCCTGACTGCAAGTGATCTACCCACCTCGGCCTCCCCAAGTGCTAGGATTACATGCCCCACTAAGAAGAATTTTTAACACAAAGTTTGGCTGGGCAAGGTGGTTTACACCTGTAATCTCAGCTACTTAGGAGGATGAGGTGGGAAGATCACTTGAGGCCAGGAGTTTGAGACCCTGTCTCTAAAGATGAATAAATAAATATGTATTTTGTATATTCTATTAATAGTTTACATATGTTATCTCATTTAGTCTCTCTTACAGCCCTATGAAGTAAGTGTTTTTAGTGTTTTGCAGATTAGAAAATTAGATCTCAGGGGCCGGCTGTGGTGGTTCATGCCTGTAATCCCAGAACTTCGGGAGGCCGATGTGGGTGGATCACTGGACACTAAGAGTCTGAGACCAGCCTGGCCAACATGGTGAAACCCGGTCTCTACTAAAAATACAAAAATTAGCCCGGTGTGGTGGCTCACACCTGTAATCCCAGCTACACGGGAAGCTGAGACACAAGAATTCCTTGAACCTGAGAGGTGGGGGTTGCAGTGACTGGGGATTGCACCGCTGCACTCCAGCCTGGGCGACACAGCAACACTCCATATCAAAAATAAATAAATAAATGAAAGGAAAGAAAAAGAAAATTAGAGCTCAGGAAGGTTAAGTAATTTGTCCAAGTGTGCACAACTGATGAGTACGGGAATGGAGGTTTAAAACCCAGGGCTGCCAAGGGCTATGGTCTTTACACTCACTTATGTTCAATCACTTTCTAGGCTCTTTCGGAACACAGAGTAGTATGTGGTGGATCGCAGAAAAGTGAAACTGCCTCGCAGTTCTCTTCTTTCTTGCTCCCCACCCCTCCCTCCATAGTTGCATTACGTGATGCAACTAACTGAATTACCTTTGTTCCATCCATCCACCAATATCTATCACATATTTTGATGCTTAATATATAAAAATACCTATTGGAAGCCTAAAAATTAAAAAATTTAAATTTAGATGATTTAATAACACATAAGGTCAGATATGATCTGGGAGCTATCAAAGGACTAAATGAGAAAAGAAATTAAAAATATAACAGAAAATAAGAAAAAAAATAAAATGTTCTTTTAAAGAGTAGGGTGAAAGAAAAAATCAGGAATCTAAAGAACTTTACATTCTTCTCAATTTTTCCTGGAGTTGGCTCTGTGTACACATGATTCTGAGTGTGACAGCAGCTTTTTAAAAATGGTAGCCAAGGCCGGGCCCGGTGGCTCACGCCTGTAATCCCAGCACTTTGGGAGACCGAGGCGGGTGGATCACGAGGTCGAGAGATCGAGACCATCCCGGTCAACATGGTGAAACCCCGTCTCTACTAAAAATACAAAAAATTAGCTGGGCATGGTGGCTCGTGCCTGTAATCCCAGCTACTCAGGAGGCTGAGGCAGGAGAATTGCTTGAACCCAGGAGGCAGAGGTTGCGGTGAGCCGAGATCGCACCATTGCGCTTCAGCCTGGGTAACAAGAGCGAAACTTCGTCTGAAAAAAAAAAAAGAAAAGAAAAAAAAAAAAAAAAAAAGAAAGGTAGCCAAATTCTAACACCTCACATAAAATAAAAGATAAATAAAAGATGGGATGAGAAACACACCTTGGCAAATCAGGGCGAGCTGGCATTGCTTTTCCTTATAGTGAACACAAGAGGGCACTAAAGTCCACAGTGATGCGCAGGCCGCTAAGGCCCACAAGGCCCACAAGTAGCGTTGCAGCATGTATACAAATAGTTGTTTTCAAGTGATATTTCTTAAAAGTTGTACCAAGTGTTAAAAAGACTTATAGCTTCTCTCCTCGTCACATCTACCTCTAGTTTAGCAGATATCTGTCTCAGTTAATTTTATGATTTTACATCCCTGGAAAATTTGCCAGTCACCAGATTGAAGGTCTGAACATTTCTAAAGAAATGGAGAGAAGGTTTGTAAGGCATGGGAGCATAGAAAGAAAGGTTGCAGAAGCCTCAGTAGGGAGCATGAAAGCTTTCTCAGTGAAGGAGGAGCCTTAGCAAAGACTTCAAATATTGCATTCCTATAAGAAGACCTGCACCATCTTAGCTAAAGACCATTCACTTCCCTGAGACCATTAACTCTTCACATCAGCCAACCCCCATGCTCTGGTTCCATACTCACAAAGCAACCTCTGACAATTATTTGGCTTCTTATGAGGGTCTGTGTCCAGGGATGGAGTGCTCAAGAACAAAACAAATGTCAAAAGTTCTCATTTTCCATGGCAAAACAGAACAAAAATGGAAATATTAGAAATAAGTAGTATATTTGGTAGCAGTTATATATATATTATATATATTATATATATATAATATATATTATATATTATATATATATTATATATAATATAATTATGTATATAATATATATAGTATATATATAGTATATATATATAGTATATAGTATAATATATAGTATAATATATATTATATAGTATAATATATAGTATAATATATAATATATAGTATAATATATAGTATATATAGTATTATATAGTATAATATATAGTATTATATAGTATAATATATAGTATTATATAGTATAATATATAGTATTATATAGTATATAATAATATATAGTATTATATAGTATAATATATAGTATTATGTAGTATAATATATAGTATAATATATAATATATAGTATAATATATAGTATACTATATATTATATATATTATATATAATATACTATATATAATATTATATATAATATATATTATATATATTATATACTATATATTATATATAATATATAGTATATAATATATATAATATATATTATATATATATACTATATATTAATATATAGTATATATATAATATATATATACTATATATATATATTTTTTTTTTTTTTAGACGGAGTTTTGCTCTTGTTACCCAGGCTGGAGTGCAATGGCGCCATCTCGGCTCACTGCAACCTCCACCTCCTGGGTTCAGGCAATTCTCCTGCCTCAGCCTCCCGAGTAGCTGGGATTACAGGCACACACCACCATGCCCAGCTAATTTTTTTGTATTTTTAGTAGAGACAGGGTTTCACCATGTTGACCTGGATGGTCTCGATCTCTCGACCTCGTGATCCACCCGCCTCGGCCTCCCAAAGTGCTGGGATTACAGGCTTGAGCCACCGCACCTGGCAGTAGCAGTTATATTTCTTACTTATTTTGGGAGAGTCAAAGGACAAGAAAGATTTTTTTTTTTTTTTTTTTTTTTTTTTTGAGACAGAGTCTTACTCTGTCGCCCAGGCTGAAGTGCAGTGGCATGATCTCGGCTCACTACAACCTCTGCTCCCCAGGTTCAAGTGATTCTCCTGACTCAGCCTCCTGAGTATCTGGGATTACAGGCATATGCCACTGAGCCCAGCTGATTTCTGTATTTTTAGTACAGATGGGAGTTCACCATGTTGGCCAGGCTACTCTTCATCTCCTGACCTCATGATCCACCCTCGTCAGCCTCCCAAAATGCTGGAATTACAGGCGTGAGCCAGCGAACCTGGCCAAGATTTTTAAATGGCACCTAAATTTTAAATCTGTGTGTCAGGGAAAACCACTAACAGGAATAGGAAAGAGTTGGGGAACAATGGGAATTAGGGTTTTGCCATGAATTTGAGGTGCAAGCTGTTTGTGCAGGCAACTAGCAAGGACGTCGGAAACGAGGCATTGGTATTTAAGAGAAATAGGGAGGAAGATACCTGTTTAGGTCTCAATGGCATGGAAAGATTATTGCGTAAATGGGATTACTGGGGAGGAGCACGGAGAAAGAAGAAATGAGGCCCAAGGGGCCAGGCGTGGTGGCTCACGCCTGTAATCCCATCATTTTGGGAGGCTGAGGAGGGTGGATCACCTGAGGTCCGGAGTTCAAGACCAGCTTAGCCAACATGGTGAAACCCCGTTTCTACTAAAAATACAAAAATTAGCCAGATGTGGTGGCAGGTGCCTGTAATCCCAGCTACTCAGGAGGCTGGGGCAGGAGAATTGCTTGAACCCAGGGAGCAGAGGTTGCAGTGAGCTGAGGTCACACCATTGCACTTCAGCCTAGGTGACAAGAGCGAAACTCCATCTCTAAAAAAAAAAAAGAAAAGAAAAGAAAATGAGGCCCAAGGGCAGTTTCAGGGGACTAGGAAGTAAAACTCAAGAAAGACAATGACAGGATACTGTGGTGGTGTCACAGGGAGGACAGATGTCATTTGGAAGAGTAAGAGAGTAGTATCAATGCTGCGGAAAAGACAAAAAGGATAGGGACTGGACTTTTCCATTTAAAAATCACCAATGACATTCTCGAGGACACGTTTCAGCAGAGAAATTGGGTTAGAAATTAAATGCTAACCAGTTAGCCAGTAGGTGGCCCCGGAACATCTTGTCATAGCAGCAGCAAGGAAACCCTCAACTTGCGAGTCAACTGGGAAAGGACAGGCCAAGGATGGATTAATCTAAATGTCAATAAGGATAGTAATAGGATTAGGTCTCTCTTGCTGCTGTAACGAACTGTCACAATGTAGTGGCTTAAAACAGCACAAAGTGGTGCTTCTGTAAGCTCAAAATCCAATCCAGCTCCCACTGACTTCAAATCCAAATGTGGGCAGGGCTGTGTTCCTTCCTGCAGTTATAGGAAAAAAATCTGTTTCCTTACCATTTCCAGCTCCTAGAGGTTGTCGCCTGCATTCCTTGGCTCGTGGACACTTTCCTCCATCTTCAAAGCCAGCAATGATCGTTTCATATTTCATCGCTCTGCCCTCCTCTTTTACCTGCCTTGTCTACTTTTCAGGACCTTTGTGATTACATTGGGCCCACTGAGATAATCCAAGCTAATCTCCCTATTTTAAGATCAGCTGGTAAATAACCTTAATTCTATTTGCAATCTTAATTCCTCTTTGCCACATAACATAGCATACGAGTTCCTGGGATTAGGACATAGATCTCTTTGGGGGAAGCATTTTCTGTCTACCACAGCACTACAACAGACTGACACACATCAAATATGTTTAAATGCATGAATTCAAGATAATATTAAGACAAAACTCACTGCCGGGAAACTGACACAGTGCTTGAAAACTGGTAAATACAGAGAAACGATCAAGTATTAGTCCTGCCTTTCCTGTAAGAACTGTTACCTTGGTAACCAAAAAGTTGATTAAAAGCTTTCATTAGAAAAGTTATTAGCTGGAAAGCTAATAAATGAACAGTAAATGCCACCATTTCCCAATGCTCAATGAATTAATGAATCTGAGCAGTGATTATCAGTGATGGCTAACGTCACAAAAACAAAACAGGTATCTGGATATTCTGTCTTCTGACAGGAGTACAGAATACCACCTGAAACTCCTTCTTGCCAATACACTTGATCCCAAAACTAGTGAAGTCTCCAGTTTCAACTACCAGTTTACGGGAAATACAGGGGACAAAGAAACACTCAAAGTAACCACATAGCAGCAATGAACAAAACTCAGACTGTGGGAAACTCAACGAGACAGGTGACATATTTCTTCAAGAAATTTTAAGAACAACAACAACAAAGATAGAGGGAAACTTATAGTTGGAAGATGTAGAAATGAAACATATTAGCAATGACAATGCATGGATTTTATTTGGATCCTAATTCAAGCCAACTAACTTAAAAATGTATAAAGCAGTTAGGAAAATGTAAATAATGGCTGCATGATTAATTGATGATATTAAGAAAGTGTTTCATTTTCTCAGGTGTTCCAGTGAAATATTTACAGATTAAGTGAAATAATGTCTGGGATTTGCCTCAAAATAACCTAGAAGCAGGGACAGGAGTAGGTTGGGGAACAGATGAAACAAAATTGGACAAGATGAGACGATTACCATAAACTGATAATTGTTGAAACCAGGGAATGGGTTCAGGGAATTCCATTATACTGCTCTCTTTCTCTTTTTAAAAATCCTTACAGTTTTCTACAATTAAGAAAAAAATACCATTTAAAAAGGTGGTTGAGCCCCGGCGCAGTGGCTCAAGCTCGTAATCCCAGCACTTTGGGAGGCCGAGGTGGGTGGATTGCTAGAGGTCAGGAGTTTGAGACCAGCCTGGCCAACATGGTGAAACCCTGTCTCTACTAAAATAAAAATTTAGCTGGACATGGTGGTGTGCTCTGTTGCCCAGGCTGGAGTGCAATGGCATGGTCTTGGCTCACTGCAACCTCCACCTCCCAGGTTCAAGCGATTCTTCTGCCTCAGCCTCCCGAGTAGCTGGGACTACAGGCACGTGCCACCATGCACGGCTAATTTTTTGTATTTTTAGTAGAGACAGGGTTTCATCATGTTAGACAGAATGGTCTTGATGACCTCGTGACCCACCTGCCCCGGCCTCCCAAAGTGCTGGGATTACAGAGTGAGCCACCATGCCCAGCCATGTACTACTTTTTAAAATACTTTGATAAAAAGATGGAGAAGAGATAGCTAAAATGAATGCATGTGTATGTAAAATGATTTTCAGTTATTGAACCACATTAATAAAAAGTGCAAATAATATAGAGAAAAGAAAAAGAAAACAAAATTTTTCTACTCTAATACATATATGGTTACAATTTTGATGTATTTTCTTCCAGTGTTTTTCTCATAATAATACTTACTAGATATTATTTAGCAAGCTCGTATTACCTGAGAAGCATTTTTCTAAATACTTTAAAAGTATTGTGTCAACAGATGAATGAATAAATAAAATGTGGTATGTCCATATGATGAAATATGATTTGGCCTTGAAAAGGAAGAAAATCTTGACATCTGGTACAACATAGATAAACCTTGCAAACATTAACATTATGTTAAGTGAAAAAGCCAGACACAAAAAGATAAACATTGTATGATTCCACTTACACGTTGTACCTAGAGTAGTCAAATCCGTGGAGATTTGACCTCTAATACAATAGAGGTTTGCTTTCTGTTTCTGTGGATTTTGATACTCTAGGTACCAAGGGCCGGGGGAAGGAGGGAGTGGAGAGTTGTTGTTTAATGCGTAGTGTTTGGAATGACGAAAAAGTTCTGGAAATGGATGGTAGTGACAGTTACACGATATTGTGGCTGTATTTAATGCCACCGACTTGTGCACTTGTTGATGGTTTAAATGGTAAATTACAAGTTATGTATATTTTACCACACAAGAATTCTCGTTCAATCCTCCTATTGTAAGATAGATTGCACAACTAATCAATGGATTTGAACCCGCAAAGTCTGACTACAGAGCCCATGCTCTTTGCCTGTACTGCCTATAGGGCATACATGTACACGCGTACAGTACATAAAAGTGTGGATACTGCTCTTCCCACATGGGTTAAGACCCATGCAAAGTGAGAATGTGAGCTGGCAGAAGACCAGTCAGCAAGGGTCTGTGCGCAGTGCAGCAGCTCTCAGCATCCTGAAGGAGGTCTGGAGGAAGAAGACCAAAAGGATGACCACGCCTAGGAGATGAGCTGGGCAGGCTTGCGGGGAAAGCAGGGATTCTGTCTTCTGCCCCCTTCCCCACATCTGCCCTCACTCAACCCAGTGCTCCGGCCGCTCTAAACTGCATGCCATTGATTAAATACCATCATGATCACCACCACTGACATCCTTGTCACCCTCATCTGTAAAATGAGGGAGCTGGGCTGTAGACCCTGAATTTCCTTTCCAGATAGAGCATGCCAGGAGGAAAGCGATCTAAAACTAAAAAACTAGAAACCTACAGGAATAAAAAATCTGAGAGCTGGCCAGCAGGTGTTAGGGGAACTCCTAACTACAGCAGCACCTGCCACCTTTCTGAACCCAGAGCAGAGTTCACAAGTTTGTTGGTGTTGGTGTTTCCACTGTCTCAGCTGCAGGCTGACGGGAGAAAGCGCCGACTCATCTAAGTACTGCATTACATTTTGTGTCCACTGGGTGGCAGTGTCAACATTTTATCCTGCTTGCCACTTTATCCTCGGGAGCAGCCATGCCAGATTACATCTGTGTGAAGTTCCACCTTTCCTGCTTCTGATCATTTTCTTCCCCTATTCTCCACCCTGTTAAAAGTGGAGCTGCCAGAGCCATGGTGACTGGGAAAGAGGAGCAGACGGTACAGGCTAGGCAACTAGCTGAGCTTCCCACCTTTCCTCAAGTTGGGGGAGAGGAAAGGCTTTCGTCTTAAAGATTTGCATTTTGACTAGTGCATGAGATAAAAATATTAACTAGTGGCTTGGCCCAAGGCAAGACCAGAGGATTTTTTTTATATATATATATATATTACCTAAGAGTAGAGCTGATACTGAGCCAGTTCACACTATTATGGCTGGACCCATTGTCAAGATACTCAAATCTTCCTGTTACTAGATGATAAATAGCCCCAGCCTGCACTCTCTGGTGCTCACTCACCACCCGGCTGCCATGCCCTGATGCCGGAACCCTCCATGAGCCCTGCCATGCAGAAACTAAAGAAGTCACACCTGGCCCATCAGGGGGCCCCCAGGAACTGCTCCATTTGGGCCAGTGTGAGTCCAATTGGGGCTGCAGCTGAAACAATTATTAAAATTGGCTAGAGAAATCACGAGACACGGAAGGAGCCAGTCCTACTAAGCGTTTGAGGGAGAGGAATAAGGTTATCTTGATTGTACTTGCTTTTGTTTAAAGCACCGATTACACAATCACTGACTTAGGAAAGTCAACAACCACAATGGCAGAAGGAAGGAAATGAAAAAGAGTTTGCAGGGTATAAGAGAAACCTATACAAATAAATTCCATTTCTACACCAAGTTAAAATAGATAATGACCAAAAAAATCCACTCATAACAGCAAAAAGGCACTAGTAATTCAAGACAGGAGACTTTGTCAAGGAAGCAATTTTTTTTTCTTTTCCTTTCTTTTTTTTTGAGACGGGAATCTCATTCTGTTGTCCAGGCTGGAGTGCAGTGTGGAAATCTTGGCTCACTGCAACCTCAGCCTCCCGGGTTCAAGCAATTTTCCTGCTTTAGCCTCCTGAGTAGCTGGGATTACAGGTGCGTGCCACCACACCTGGCTAATTTTTGTATTTTTGGTAGAGACAAGGTTTCATCCTGTTGGTCAGGCTGGTCTTGAACTCCTGACCTCGTGATCCACCCGCCCTGGCCTCCCAAAGTGCTGGGATTACAAGCATGAGCCACTGCTTCCGGCCGGAAGTAACTTCTAAATCCTGGGAGAAGATAGGAAAAAACAAAACAAAACAAAACAACGACAACAAAAAAACCAAGCCACATGAGTATGAATGGAAGAAAACTAAACATGAGAAGATATTAAAAGGCTCTAGGTCAGTAGTTTTCAAAGCATGTTCCTTGGGCCAGCTACTCTACTAAGAACTTGAATAGGGTATCTCTCTAACCCTTCATAGCAAGCCCATTGGTTGGACATCATCACCCACACCCAATGAGGAATGGAGGTTAGAGGGCTAAAGTGCTCAGCACCTGAAGTCCCTCCCAGAGTTTCTGAGTGGCAGCACCAGGGTTCAAACACAGCTCTGCTTGACTCCAAAGCTATGTTTTTCCTACCAATTGAGGCTGCCTCCCAATTAATAGGATGTGGTAAAAATAATTTCACGCCGGACGTGGTGGCTCAAGCCTGTAATCCTAGCACTTTGGGAGGCCGAGGCGGGTGGATCACGAGGTCGAGAGATAGAGACCATCCTGGTCAACATGGTGAAACCCCGTCTCTACTAAAAATACAAAAAACTAGCTGGGCATGGTGGCGCGTGCCTGTAATCCCAGCTACTCAGGAGGCTGAGGCAGGAGAATTGCCTGAATCCAGGAGGCGGAGGTTGTGGTGAGCCAAGATCGCGCCATTGCACTCCAGCCTGGGTAACAAGAGTGAAACTCCGTCTCAAAAAAAAAAAAAATAATAATAATAATAATAATAATAATAATTTCGCAAATGGTAAAGAGCTATAGAATTAAATCCGGATTAAGTACAGCATGCTCTACCCCCCTGCTCTTGAATGTCCAGAAGCCCTGGGCATTTCCGCACGTTTTATGTGTGTCACTTTCTTTGGGTTTCTATTAGCACACGCTTAGATCACAATGGTTTGAGAGCTGATAAATCAACTGATTTGCTTGCATTTGAGCCGGAAATGCAGGCTGAGTACCTTGTGGTCAATCGGTTCTCACTGCAAAAGGGCAAACCAAATTACATCACTGGCTACACTGGAACCAAAGGAGGAAGACGACTCCAATGAAGAACTAAGACCATGGTCTGTGTGGGCTCACAGGCTGGTTTCGTTCAAACAGACCTGTTCTAGCACAGCTTGAATTGGCCCCTCTCTGTCCTTAGCAAAGCATAGGAGAGAGGATGTATTTCACCTTGGTAGCCACATCAGGTGACAGAATTTAATTCCCTGGGGAAAATGCTCAAGATTAATGTGGCCAGTTGGGTGACGATGCTGAATTACCTCACTCTCAAATTACTCTCACAGATCGGTTGCTGATTAACATGATGTAGACCAGTGACATATTGTAGCTATGGTAATTTCCACAAAAAAGTACATTTCTGCGTGGGTACACATGTACATTTCTATGCGTATATATATGTACATTCTGGCATATATATAAAAGTACATATATAATCTTTTAAAAAATTTACCCTTATAACATTTGTTTTAAAAATTATCTTTTTTTTTTTTTTTTTGAGACGGAGTTTCCCTCTTGTTACCCAGGCTGGAGTGCAATGGCGCGATCTCGGCTCACCGCAACCTCCGCCTCCTGGGCTCAGGCAATTCTCCTGCCTCAGCCTCCTAAGTAGCTGGGATTACAGGCACGCGCCACCACACCCAGCTAGTTTTTTGTATTTTTAGTAGAGACGGGGTTTCACCATGTTGACCAGGATGGTCTCGATCTCTCTACCTCGTGATCCACCCGCCTCGGCCTCCCAAAGTGCTGGGATTACAGGCTTGAGCCACCGCGCCCGGCCTTAAAAATTATCTTAAGCAGAATCGTATGAGTTTACTGACTAATAAGATATTCTTCTGTATTTCAGCTTTTTGAAATCCTGTGTCTTCCCTTTAACAAAATTTGTCAAGATTTGCCACTCTTGCCTTTGTTCACAACTAGTATTCCCTGAAGCCTCTAATTTCACTAACACTAATTATAAATGGGCTTTTGATGGTTCAGCTGTTCCCTGTGGCAGGAAGACGAGAAGGGCTTCCAGAGAGAAAGCAAATCTCAGATTCTTTGTCCTTTTATCCTTTTTCTTCTCTCAGAAGTGCTTTTGCCTGACATCTCAAGACTTAGAAATTCACAACCTAGTAGGAAAAATAACACCCACTACCAGATTAACAATTAATTCAGCACTGCCCACTGCGTGAATCATGGGATTTCCAGTAGTGCACAGAATACTCAATGGGACTTCATTGCTGGCTGCAGCTAATAGCTGGAGAGAAGTCCAGGAACAGAATTAAGAAAAGGAAGAAAGTTCATCTTGTGGGGACAGTCAAGCAGGTTTAATGCATCCTTAAAATTACTCCTTTTTAATGTTTAGTATTTAAAGACAAGATCTATATTATTCTTCCTCTCTTTCGTAATTCAAAGATTTTCAGTCTTCGTTTTTTTTATCCTCCTCCTTTTCGATCTGTAAAAACCACGCTACCCAGAGAAGCCTGGGAGACGGGTCAAAGGTTTGTGGCTTCCCTCAGAAACTGTGAACATCAGCCCACGGTCAGATATGCCAGCAGCTGTTGCACCTTCCACTTGAGTTAGGGGGGTGTCTTCTAAATCACGACTTCCCTAGGGCACAGGAGAAGACAAGGGCAAGAGGAGCTCACTTTTCAGGCATCTTTCTGATCATATTAGAAATGCTTAAAATGAGGATGGGCTCTGATATCATTAGATTTAAGGCCTGAGTGTCATTTCAGTCTCAAGGGAAGTCTTAAAAACAGGCCATTTGGTGGAGAGCACTTGCAAGCCTCCAGAGGAAAAGGCGCTCAGAGTAAAAAGGATTGTGATATTTAACAGGCACGTTCTGCACATTCCAAGAAGTTGGGGTCGAGGGGGAAGCATTACCAAGTCCATCAATGTGCATAAATTACAGCGTATAAATGTTGCCATTGTAATCAAGTTTTCTTCTGTCAAGGTTGAATTAGACACAGGTACATTGCTATCAGGAATGTCTGGAATCCCTTGACAAGAGAAAACAAAACACTCCTGTGCTTATGGATGTTGGTAACAGTGATGGGGGTGAAATCTGTCACAGCCGGGAGTGAATTGAGGAGGAGAGCCCTGGCACTAAGTCAAATATAGTTAAGCTGTGGGTGGCGCACCTGGGAGGGTGTGTTATCCTATCCCACAAAAGAGGAGAGGGCTGACTTGTGTACCTACCATTCAGCAGCTTTGGGGTCTCTTCCTATCACTGCAATTTTCTATACATGATCTTCAGAGTGAGATGGCCCATTTGAATCGAGGTTTCACTAGTAAAGCTTTTCTATCTCTAATTATGGAGCAATCTAGCTTCTTCATGTTTGCGTTGATAGTGTGTTATGTGTACTTGTTCTGGCCTGATTCAGCAAATGAGGTTTGCTAGCTGTCCTCTAGCAAACACACTGAAATGCAACATTCATCTCAAGACCTTTGCTAAATTTTTTTTTCCCCTTTTTTTCCTTGAGGCAGAGTCTCGCTCTGCTCCCCAGGCTAGAGTACAGTGGTGCATTCTCAGCTCACTGCAGCTTCTGCCTCCCACGTTCAAGCTATTCTCCTGCCTCAGCCTCTCCAGTAGCTGGAATTACAGGTGTGCACTACTGCATCTGGCTAATTTTTGTATTTTTAGTGGAGACAAAGTTTCACCATGTTGGCCTGGCTGGTTTTGAACTCCTGACCTCAAGTGATCCACCCACCTCAGCCTCCCAAAGTGCTGGGATTACAGGACAGGCTGAGCCACTGCTCCTGGCCTAAAGATTTGATTTAAAAAAGACACAAAGCTCTGTGACTTTGGTGAACCTTTGAGCCTCTGTTTCCTTATGAGAATGATGTTAATAATATCTACTTCCTATGGTTGTGAGAACACGATAGGACTGTAGTTTGGTTTATTTGTTTTTGTTTGTTTGTTTGTTTTTAAAGCTAGAAAAAAAAGTACTCTAAAAGTTCCTGGCAGTCTTCTGTCTCTAGAAGTAGAAAAGCTATCAATTCACCTTTGGAGGAGTCTTTCTTTATTTTGATTAAACAACAACAACAACAACAACAACAACAACAAACAAACACCAGAAGGGAAAATTTTAGTTTTCAAAAAGACAAATCATCAGTGTAAGTGCATTTGTATATGCAGTCATGCATCACTTAATGATGGGGCTATGTCCTGAGAAATGTGGAGTTCGGTGATTTTGTCATTGTATGAACATCCTAGATAGTGTACACACACCTAGATAGTGTAGGTTTAGTAAAGGCTACTGCGCACCCAGGCTAGAAGCTACAGCCCACTGCTCCTAGGCTACAAACCTGTATGGCATGGTACCCTACTGAATACTGTAGGCAATTGTAACACAACGGCAAGTATTTGTGTATCTAAACATGTCTAAACATAGAAAAAATACAATAAAAATATGGTATTCCGATCTTACAGAACCATAGTTGTATAGGTAGCTCGCCATTGACCAAAACGTCATGCAGCACATGACTGTATTAATGCATTTAATCCTTCCAACATTTAGAACTGTTATATATATATATTTTTAACAAGTATTTAGTTGCACTTACCCACCAGTTATTGGTCTAAGTGCTTTGCAAATTTTAACCCATTCAATCTTCACAGCAACTCGTATTACAGGTATGAAGTAACATCACTTGCTAAAAGTCACACAGCTGATAGGAAACAGGCCAGGATTCACACTCAGTTAGGCTAGCAGCAGAGTACTTTGCCACTCTGCCACACCCCAGACTCTCGGAGTGTAGTGTCTGCCCTGTTTACCACCATATCCCAGCTCCTAGGAAAGGACCTGCACTCAAGTAGGCTCTCCAATATTGATTGAGCCTGGATGCCTGGCACCATTCTAAAACACTTTCTCCTTAACAACTAACCTAATCCTCTTAACAACCCTGTACTACATAGGTGCTGTTATTAGACTGATTATGTCATTATCCCCCAAACCAGGATATTATGAATAATCATACTGGAAGAACAAGGGTAAGTCAGGACTGTCCCAAGCAACCCAGAACATGTAGCAAACTGTATTATTATTACTGCTGCTATACAGATGATGAATTGGAAGCAAAGGAGGGAGGTTAATTAACTTGCCAATATCACATATTAGTAAGTGATGGCATAAGACTGAAAACCAGATAGCCAGACACCAGAGGCTTCAGTGGTGACTCTTCGGTGGGGAAGTAAAACTTAGAGAGGTAGGGTGTCTAATGTTACACAACCAGGTAGCCCCAAATCCCATGCTATTTCTATTATACATACTTCCCGTTCTAAGGCATTTATACTAAAGAGATCATTCATGAACCTCTTTGTCTGCCAAACCACCTTTGAAGAAAGAAGTGCTCTGAAGGGAATAAGCACTCTCCATACCTGGGAATGTGTTTTGCTAAAACCTGTGGGAGGGTATTCAGGCAATATTTGTTAAATATTAACTAACAAATATTTGAGATTTCCAGATATCTTTCTATTAATTGATTACTAGTTTAATTCTCTTATGGCCAGAGAACATACTTTGTGTGATTTCAGTTCTTTTCAATGTGTTAATTGTTTTATGGCCCAGAAAATTGTTTATCTCGGTGAATGTTTCATGTGCACTTAAAAAGAGTGTGTGCTCTGCTAGGGTTAGGTAGAGATAAACAGCAATTAGATCCAGTTGCTTGGCAGTGTTGTTCAGGGATTCTATTTCTTTTCCTTATTTTATTTTATTTTATTTTTTTTTTTTTTGTGAGATGGAGTTTCGCTCTTGTTACCCAGGCTGGAGTGCAATGGCACGATCTCGGCTCACCGCATCCTCCGCCTCCTGGGTTCAGGCAATTCTCTTGCCTCAGCCTCCTGAGTAGCTGGGATTACAGGCACATGCCACCATGCCCAGCTAATTTTTTGTATTTTTTTTAGTAGAGACAGGGTTTCACCATGTTGACCAGGATGGTCTCGATCTCTTGACCTCGTGATCCACCCGCCTCAGCCTCCCAAAGTGCTGGGATTACAGGCTTGAGCCACTGCGCCCGGCTCTTTTCCTTATTTTTTGAGATGGAGTTTCATTCTTATTACCCAGGCTGGAGTGCAATGGCTCGATCTTTGCTCACTGCAACCTCTGCCTCCCAGGTTCAAGCGATTCTCCTGCCTCAGCCTCCTGAGTAGCTAGGATTACAGGAATGTGCCACCATGCCAGACTAATTTTTTGCATTTTTAGTAGAGATGGGATTTCTCCATGTCAGTCAGGCTGGTCTCGAACTCCCGACCTCAGATGATCTGCCCACCTCAGCCTCCCAAAATGCTGGGATTGCAGATGGAGCCACCGTGCCTGGCCCAGGTGTTCTATTTGATCAGTTTCTGTCTACCTATTCTAACAGTTACTGAGAGGAGTGTTGAAGACGATTGTAATTGTGAATTTGTCTCTTTTTCTTTGCTGTTTCATTGGTTTTTGCTTCTGCAATTTGAAACTCTGCTATTAGGTGTGTACACAGTTATGATTGTTATGTGGTCTTGGAGATTTATCCCTTTTATCATGATGTAATCTCACTTTTAACTTTTTAATTTTTAATTTAATTTTACACTTTAGAAACAGGCTCTCATCCTGTTGCCCAGGCTCGAGTTCAGTGGTGCAATCATAGCTCACCGCAGCCTTGAATTGGGCTCATATGTTTCTCCCACCTCAGCCTCTCAATGTGTTGGGAATATAGGCATGAGCCACCATGCCCAGTCTATAACTGGGTCTTGTTTTTCATTCAGTCTGACAATATCTTTTAATTGGCATATTCAGATCATTTATATTCAATGTAATTATTGATGTGGTAGGATTTTTGCCCACGATTTTGTTGTCTGTTGGTTGTCTCTGATTTTCGTTTGTCTCTTCTCCCTGTTCTCTATTCTTCTGCATTATTGGGATACCTTTTTGGTATTTCATTTTAATGTATCTTTTGAATTTTTGCCTATATCTCTTCGTATTCTTTTCCTTTAGTGATTACTCTAGGGATTATAAATAAATTTCTAAGCTTTCATAGTTTATTTAGCATTAATATTTACCAGGCCAGGTAAAATGTAGAAGACTTGCAATTGTATATAGACTTCTTTGAACCAGTTTCCCCTAGAATTTTGTGTTATAGTTGTCACATATGTTACATGCATTACCTTGAAAATCCCACCAGATAATTTTATAATTTTTTTGTTTCCAATAGTCATACATATTTTAAAAGACTTAAGAGGAAAAAAATAATCTTTTATTTATATACATACACATATATACATACATTATACATATACAGATTCATACATATATATATATGATAAAACAGATAGCTCTCATTCCTGCTACTTTGTCTTTGCTCTTGAAGACCCAAATTTCCCTCTGGTATTATTTCCCTTTACCCTGAAGGACTTCCTGTAGTATTTCTTTTACAGTAGGTCTGCTAGAGACACATTTTTCTGTTCCTCCTCTCAGAATGTCTTTATTTCACCTTCATTCTGAAAAGTTATTTTTTCAGGATATAAAATCCTAAGTTGACAATTCTTTTCTCTCATCACTTAAAAAATATGTGTGGTTCCATTGTTTCTGATGAGAATTCTATGATGACTCCCCTGTGTGGAACATGTCATTTTTTCCTTTTTTTTGAGATGAAATTTCAATCTTGTCACCCAGGCTGGAGTGCAATGGCACAATCTCAGCTTATTGCAACCTCTGCCTCCTGGGTTCAAGCAATTCTCCTGCCTCAGCCTCCTGAGTAGCTGGGACTACAGACATGTGCCACCATGCCCGGCTAATTTTTTGTATTTTTGGTAGAGAAGGGGTTTCGCCATTTTGGCCAGGCTGGTCTCAAACTCCTGACCTCATGATCTGCCTGCCTTGGCCTCCCAAAGTGTTGGGATTACAGGCGTGAACCACTGCGCTCAGCGCAGATTTTTTCTTTATTTTTGTCTTTCAGAAATTTGATTATGATGTGTTTAGACATGATTTCCTTTCCATTTAATCTGTTTGGGGAATGACTGAGATATTTGAATCTGTAAACATGTGTTTTTCACCACATTAAGGAGTTTTCAGCCATTTTCTTTTTAATATTTTTTCTCGCTCCCAGTTTTTAACCTCTTCCTGGATCCTAATGATAAGTATTTGACCTTTCAATAGTGCCTGTATTAGTCAGTGTTCTTCAGAAAAACAAAAGCAATAGAATCTATCTATCTACTTTCTATCTAAATATCTATCTATCTATCTATCTATCTATCTATCTATCTATCTGTATCTCATCAGAGACTTAGGACAAGAATTGGCTTACATGGTTATGAAGGCCAAAAAGTCTCATGATCTGTTGTCTGCAAGCTGCAGAACCAGGAAAGCTGGTGGTGTAATTCATCTGAGCACAAAGGCCTGAGAACCAAGAGGGCCAATGGGATAAGTCTCAGTCCAAGTCCAAAGGCCCAAGAATCAGCAGCAATGTGTGAGGGCTGAAGAAGATGGATATTCCAGTTCAAACAGGAGTGAATTCGCCCTTCCTCAGCATTTTTGTTCTATTCATGCCCTCAATGGATTGGATGACGTTCACCCACGTTGATGAGGGTAATCTTCTTTACTCAGTCTACTGATTCAAATGTTAATCTCTTCCATAATCACACCTTCACAGACACATCCAGAAATAATATTTTAGTAACTATCTGGGCATCCATTAATTCAGTCAAGTTGACACATTGAAATTAATCATCACGGTGCATACATATCCCAGAGTCTCTGTTTTTGTTTTTGTTTTTGTTTTTTCCATTCTTTTTACTCTCTGCTTTTTGGGTTAGAAAATTTTCATTAATATATCTTCAAGTTCACTGATTCTTTTCATATTCAGTGAATTTATTTCATAAATTGTAGTTTTCAGTTTTAAAATAATTGGCTCTTTTCCACAGCTTCTGCTTCTTTTCTGAGGAATTCTATCTCTACAGCTAGAACTGTTTCAGGTGTGTTTAATTTTACTACAGATGCGTGCTTGTGGAGCAGAGACACATCGCTGCTTTAAAGTTGTCTTTGGGCCTGGCACAGTGGCTCATACCTGTAATCCCAGCTCTTTGGGAGGCCGAGGTGGGCAGATTACCTAAGGTCAGGAGTTCGAGACCAGCCTGGCCAACAATGGGAAACCCTGTCTCTCCTAAAAATACAAAAATTAGCTGGGTATGGTGGCAGACGCCTGTAATCTCAGCTACTTGGGAAGCTGAGGCAGGGACAATCACTTGAACCCGGGAGGCGGAGGTTGCAGTGAGCTGAGATTATGCCATTGCACTCCAGCCCGGGCAACAGAACAAGATTCTGTCTCAAAATAATTAATTAATTAAATCGTCTTTGGAAATCTTGGTGTTGGCATCTGTTGTCTTTTCTCTTGAGAACTGGTCATATTTACCTGGATCTGTGTCTGTCAAGTAATTTTGTATGCTAGATATTGTTAATGTTGTATTGGGTAGACTCTGAGTCCTGTTATAATCCTCTGGATCCCGGGGCAGAAATATTTTTTAAAAAAGCCAAAAAGAAAAAAATCATTTGGAAACTATTGACTT
Organism: Saimiri boliviensis; assembly: GCF_048565385.1. Taxonomy (NCBI): domain Eukaryota; kingdom Metazoa; phylum Chordata; class Mammalia; order Primates; family Cebidae; genus Saimiri; species Saimiri boliviensis. The sequence continues at coordinate 91,667,307 of NC_133458.1, read as the reverse complement.
TTTTTCCTGTTTTAGCAGACAATCTAACTGATTGCTTTCAGAGCGTAAGTTCTGTAGACAATGGCTTCAATGTCAGTTCAGTTGGTTCTTTTTTTTCTTTCCTTTTCTTTTTCAGTCTGATGGATGGCATATGTTAGCCTAAGTTCAGTAGGTTCTAAACCTTTGTTGTTCTTCTGTGGGTATATCTGATTCATCTACAACTCAGGGACAGCCTGGGGTTTGCGCAGATTGATGCACAGATTTGGAGAATTCACATTTCCAATTCTCTCCGCTTCCCTCCCACTCTCTCCATAGCCCACAGAGACCCCTATTTCCCTCTCCTTTGGCCAGAAAGATGAGTTTCCTGTGGGAAGTTTAACCATCCACACTGCTGTTCTGCCATGCGGCTTTATGACTGGACTCTGCTCTCTCTGGGCAAAGCTATGAAAGAAAAGAGAAAAAAACGGGAAACTCATTCCCTTGCAGGTTCCTTCTTCAACTTTTGACTCCTTTTCATAACCTGCTACTGTTGTTCACTTTTCGGAACTTTTGGGTAGTTGCCTTTATGTTTTGGACAGTGTCTTTACTTGTAATCAGCAGAAAAAAGTGACTGTAAAAAAGGGCTTGTGTAGTGGACCAAGCCAGGAGCAGAACACTGTAAAAAATCTTAAAATACATTTACACTTTGACCCACTAATCCCATTTAGGAACTCTGCCACTAAGAGAGAAAATTGCCTGTACAGAAGGATATGTATATATGAATAGTTACTGCGGTATGTTTTGCAATGACAAAATTCAATTAGAAGCAAACTGAATGATCATTAACAGGAATGGTTGAATATACCTGCACTGGGGAATAATTTGTACCTATTGAAATGAATGAGTTGAATCTATATCCACATGGCAGATGATTGCTAGTTGTCCCTCAATATCAATTCTTCTCTGCTTACATAATATTAGATTCCCCCCCACACCTGCCCCCCTGCAGTGAAAGCCTACATTTCTCAGCCTTCCGGATATGATTTAGATTTGTGTCCCCATCCAAATCTCATGTCAAACTGTAATCCCCAGTGTTGGACGAGGGGCCTAATGGGAGATGACTGAATCATGGGGGCAGACTTCCCCCTTGCTGTTCTCATGTTAGAGTTCTCCTAAGATCTGCTTGTTTAGAAGTATGTAGCACTTCCCCCATCTCTCTTCCTCCTGCCTCTTTCCACTTCACCTTCTGCCATGATTGTAAGTTTCCTGAAGCCTTCCCAGCCATGCTGTACAGCCTGTGGAACATAAGCCAATTAAACCTCTATTCTTTGTAAATTATCCAGTCTCAGGTAATTCTTTATACCAATGTGAGAGTAGACTAATACACTTCCTTATAGCTAGGTGGTATTATGTGACTAAGTTCCAGCCAATAGGATGTAAGTGGAAGGAATGTATGAAAATTTTTGTCTTGCTCTTTTTTTTTTTTTCTGTCAAGACACATGGTCTGGCTCTGTCTCCAAGGCTGGAGTGCAGTGCTGTGATCATGGCTTACTGCAGCCTCAAGCTCCTGGGCTCAAGTGATCCTCCTGCCTCGGCCTCCCAAAGTTCTGGGATTATAGGCATGAGCCACAATGCCCAGCCTGCCTTGCTCTTAAAGGGAAGGAGCTTCTCCTCCTTTCCATCTTTCCTCCAACTGACTGAAATGGGACATGACAGAAGGAGTTGGAGTAACTGTCGTGAATCATGAGATGGAAGCTTTTCATTGAGCCACAGTATGAAAGGACATAGGTCTCCAACATAGTCAAACTACTATACAAGTCCTGAATCACTGATCCACATTTTTAACTGCGAGCTATATAAACCTATGTCTCATATAAGTTTCTGTAGTTTGTTGTCTCTTTAATGTAGCAACCAAATTTATATCCTACCAAATGTATCTACTGGCCTGAAAAGACATACATGAAATATCATTGAGAAAAGCAAATTGCTGAGTAATGTGTACATTATGAATCTATATTTGTAAATATCTATATTTATAAATATCAAATGTAACCTGTACATGTGTGTGTGTGTGTGTGTGTATGTGTATATATATATATATATATATATATATATATACACACATACACACATAAGGTTATATATCAACTATTAACTTTGGTTACCTCAAGTGTGAAGAATGGAGTGATGTTGGAGAATATTTAATATTTGCAATTAATATATATAGTTGGATTATTTCATTTATGAGAAAACATTACTTTTTGCACAGTGATTGCAGTCTTTTATTTTACAAAAACGATAGAATAAACGAATGAAATAAGATTTATTTACGATTTCCCTGGTGCCATCTCTGCACTGGTAAGAGTTGTGTTCAGTTAAGAACATTTATATCCCAGTCAGGTGTGGTAACTGATGGCTGTAATCTCAGCACTTTGGGAGGCCAAGGTGGGTAGATCACCTGAGGTCAGGAGTTTGAGATCAGCCTTGGCAACATAGTGAAACCCCATCTCTGAAAAATACAAAAATCAATGGGGAGCAGTGGTGCACACCTATAATCCCAGCTACTCGAGAGGCTGAGGCAGGAGAATTACTTGACCCTGGGAGGCGGAGGTTGCAGTGAGCCACTGCACTCCAGCCTAGGCAACAGAGTGAGACTCCATCTCAAAAGAAAGAAAAAGAGAAAGAGAAAGCAAGAAAGAGAAAGGAACGAAGGAAGGAAGGAAGCAAGGAAGGAAAATTTATATCCCTTCTTTAGATGGAAGAGGGAAAAAGAAAGAACCATTCCTCTGTTTGCTACTTCTTCATTGCTGTTAGCTGAAAATGTTTGTATCAAAGAGGCATAATCTGGAATGTCCCTTCCTGACTCCTTTAACAGCGAGTTTTGCTTAAGTAGCAATTCAAGCATAATTGCTAAAAACAAGTAAATTAGGTGAATGTAAATGGATTCCAAGTTTATAAATCAAGTTTTCAATGATAATTGTTTTATAAACTGTGCCTACTTAAAATTAGGTCCCAAAAAACTTGGGCAGGGGGAAACTTGAAGTCTTAAAATGAAATTATAGATATTCATAAAACAGTTATTTTAGTTGACAAAAATTACATTTACTTACTGTGTACAACATGATGTTTTAAAATATATATACACTGTAGGATGGCTAAATCAAGTCAATTAACATATGTGTTATCTCACATACTTTTTTTTTGTGATGAGAACACTTAAAATCTTCTCTCAGCAATTTTCAAGATATGATATAGTATTATTAACTACAGTAAATATGCTATGGAATAGAGTTCTTGAACTTATTTCTCCTATCCAACTATAATTTTTTATACTTTGGCCGACTTCTCCTTAACTCCCATTCCCTCCAGCCCCACATAACCACCATTCTATTTTTTGCTTCTGTGATTAATATTTGTTTTTATGTACTAATATTTGTGTGTGTGTGTGTATGTATCTGTGTATATATATATTTGGTTTGTTTCACTTATAAGCAAATATTACATTTTATAACTAAATTAAACTTTAAAACTGTATACTTAATTCTAAATTTGTAATTATTCTTTATTATTAATCACCACTTAATAACTAATTTAATTAGGCTGTCAGTGAAGAAGGTCATGGATAATGAGGAGAAAGTGGGTAGAGTCTCTAAAGCTCTAGCATGAGAAACGCAGTCGTGGTTCTTGGAGCCACTGTTCAGGTCTCCAGGCCCTGGACCTAAAAAGTCAGCAGGAAATGCTGCATCTCTGTCAGTGTTTCCCCATTGCCAGGACCTCGGTAGGCAATGAAGCCACCGCAACGATACGAGGCAGCATCCTCAGGAGAGAGCAATCAGCCCCGCTAATGGATGGCCATGTGCTAGTATTTGGTGTGGAAGAAGAGAGAGGAGCCAGTGCAGCTGTGAGGGGCAGCTCTGGTGAAACAGAATTACCTCTGAGCTTGGAAGCGAAAGGTGGAGCATCTAAGCCCAGCCCAACTGCTACTTATTGGCTGTCTAACCTTGGGTAATGGCTTAACCTAGCTGAGTCTCAGCTTTCTTGTCTATTACATAGGAATAATTACACCACTCTATAAAATTGTGAAAATTAAGTGAGGTAAGACTTATGAGAGCCCCCACATTTTGAATCACTTGTCAAGAGGTTGCTGTTTGTTCATGAAAATGTTCCTGCTGAAATTAGTGGCTATTAATAAGATTGTTTCATTTTTTGTTTGATAATAATCCAAATGACTTCATGGACATAGGTTTAATCAGAATGAATTTGGGGACATAGTTTTAATTTGATGTGAAGTTTCATGGACATTTAAAAAACATTATTTACTATTCATGCATTAGTTACATATAGTTACATAGTTTCACCTTGGGCAAGCCATTGACCCTCAGTTTCTTCTGTGTGTTGGGACTAATTATTTCCTGCCCTATGTTTCACACAGGATTGCTGCATTTCTAACTATGATATACAATTTGTGAAAGATATTTATAAAATGAAAGATGCTAAACATTTTTCTTTTGAGACAGAGTCTCGCTCTGTTGCCCAGGCTGGAGTGCAGTGCCACAATCTCAGCTCACTGCAACTTCTGCTTCCTGGATTCAAGTGATTCTCCTGCCTCAGCCTCCTGAGCAGCTGGGACTAAGGTGCACACCACAATACCCAGCTAAGTTTTGTTGTTGTTGTTGTTGTTGTTGTTTTGTATTTTAAGTAGAGATGGGGTTTTGCCATGTTGGGCAGGCTGGTCTCGAACTCCTGACCTCAGGTGATCCACCTGCCTCAGTCTCCCAAGGTGTTAGCCACTGGGCCCAACCAAGATACCATTTTTGAAAACGCTTTGTTTTTATCACAAAACAGAAATAAAGAAGAAAAAACCTTCAATTTCTAGCAAATACAACTGCCATTAATATTTAAATGAATCTCCTTTTGTTTTTTTAATATAGAGTATGTTTTAAAATTAATTTAAATCATACTATATGTATAATTTTATATTCTATTTTTCACTTTTTTATAGTAAGTGCTTCCTATACCATTGTATATAATAGTGAAAACTCTTAATGACTAAATAAGATTCCCTTGAATAGGCAAATTCTACTTTTTACTTAGGCTACAGGAATTTATCTTTCATCAATGACATGGTTTGGCTGTGTTCCCAGACAAAGCTCATCTTGAATTGTAGTTCCCACAATCACCACGTGTGGAGGGAGCGACCCACTGGAAGATAATTGAATCATGAAGGCGGTTCCCCCCATGTTATTCTCATGATAGTGAGTCAGTTCTCACGCGATCTGATGGATTTTAAGGGGCTTTCCCCTGTACTTATCTTTCCTTCTTCTCCTTGCTGCCATCTTTCCTTTAAAAATTACCCAGCCTCAGGTATGTCTTTATTAGCAGCATGAGAACAGACTAATACAATCAATATGGATGATGATGCATAGAACATCTTAGTACAAACGTTTCCATTTTAAAAATTACTTTGGAGTAGAATTCTCATCCTACAGTAATAAAACTGAATCACTAAAAAATGTCATCTTAGGATTGGCGAAATTGACTCTAAAATTTTGTGGGCAGGAAAAATTTATACAGTTTCTGCTTTCTGATTGTTTTAAAGGCATCTTTAATTCCTGGCTACTACTTCAAGAGAAAAACTAGAAATCACAAATGATGCATTATGAAAGTGATTTATGCGAAAGATGGCAGTACACAAGTCAACAGATGACAGTCAAGGAGAAGCTTTGGCTCTGCATCAGATGGTTGGAAAATAAATGTGCATTTATATGTTACATGATACAGTAAGATATTGAAGATATGTACGTATCTATTTTAAGGATCCTCCTCTTTAACTGAAATTTCTTTTTTTTAAAAATTTGAGACTGAGTCTCGCTCTGTCCCCCAGGCTGCAGTGCAATGTCACAATCTCGGCTCACTGCAACCTCTGCCTCCCAGGTTCAAGCGATCCTCTTGCCTTAGCCTCCAGAGTAGCTGGGATTACAGGTGCCCACCACTGTCCCCGTATTTTTAGTAGAGACAGGGTTTCACCATGTTGGCCAGGCTGGTCTCAAACTCCTGACCTTAGGTGACCCGCCTGCTTCGCCTCCCAAAGTGCTGGGATTACAGTCGTGAGCCACCATGCCCGGCCGAACTGAAATTTTTGATCAGCTGATCAACCAGGTCTTATAATATAATTAATATTATATTAATATAATTTAAATAGAAAATATGTTGGATATCAATCACGTAAAAATATAATACATAAAATATAATTAAATATATTAATACGAAATATTACATAATACATATGTAATATATATTATAGCTCAGACAAGAAGTTTCTGCAATACGATGTCATTTTCTCACGGGAAGCATTGCCAGTGTCTGAGTGTATCTTCCCAGAATGCAGATTCTAAGATTGTTGTTACGAAGAAGAGTGCTTGTGATATTTGCAATTTTCCTGTGCAAAATTTATCTGTATACATATTGTGCTTCTCATGAAAAAAATACTTCTATTAAAAAAAATAAGTATGCCCATCATTGTCTCCAAGTGAAATGACTGGACATCTCATTTAGCTCACCTTTTCTGTCCTGAGGAAGCAATAAAAGGAATCAAAACATTCTTCTTTTTTTGGAACAGTCACCTGCTCATATTGGCAGAATCTTAGTGGCCTAGAGTAGGGACAGACCCCCCCCCCCCCACCATCCCATGTGCTCAGTTTCTAGTGCTTTGGGCTGTTTGGGAAATGAAGACTCATTCCTTCAGGCAGAGGGCAGGAGCAGAGCCTGTAACAGCAGGTCATGCTTGACTCTGTGTGTGGTGGGAAAGAAAGGGATTGGAGCCTCCTTTCAGCCAGTCTTTGTCTCGGTGTCCTGACACTTCAGTCCCATCTCATCACTAATAATAACGATGATGACAACAATAACAAGAGGTTCCACCTGGAGAGAGGAAGCTTCTCCCAGTTTTCACAGATCATAAAATAGAGCCTGGGGGTCATATGGCAGTTTCAGTTTTCCACTTAGTTAATTTTATTTGTTACAGCTGTGCTTGCCTCTAAGGAAAGATTATGATTTGAGAAAAAAAATAACAGCAACAAAAACGCTATTACATTTGGCTCTTGACAAGTAAGATTTTATTTTATTAGCAATTTTTACACTGAGAGAAATTTTGGTTGACAGTTTTATTTTGTAAGATCTCCCTCTCTTAGACAGCCACAGATTTCTTCTCTTTGATCGGAAAATCTTTAATCCAATAAACATAAAAGACACACTGCATTATAGCCCCTTGCAAAGTGTTTTGTTTCCTAAGCATCGTATTTCACGTAAAATATTGTGAAATATTTAGCAGAGGTTGCCTTAGAAAATGGCACTTCCTAAAACTGCTCCCTCAAGTCAAATGTTTCTTCCCCTGTTGAGATCTCTGTGGCCTTGGCATTGTGAACATCCTTCTTTAAACATCTTCCCTCGCTTCTTTTTTTTTTCCGCTCATGCTTCTCTAATCATGCCAAAGATTTTTCTGCTGCCTCTCTTTCTCATCCAAATCCCTAGCCATGGAACATCCCTAAAATTCCTTCTCTTGCCTCTTAGTAATCCCCAAACCCTTCTCATCTGTCAACTCAGCTCTCCTGTCTAACTGATGCTTCACACATAGTAAATGCTCATCAAGGTTATACTGAATGAGTAAGCTCTAAACCTCATAACCGATTATTTCCTTTCATTCAATCCCAAGCTCCAGTTCCTCTGCCACTCCACACTCCGGACGTCTGACCTACACCGTAAGTCCTGCTCCTCACTACGTAGTCAGTTTTTTTTTTTTTAATCTCCCAGATCCCATGAAAGACAGAAATATTCTTTGTATTTCCTTTGTTTGGGCTTGTCCAAAGCCACACAACTCATCAGTGCCTGACCTGGGATCTTCTGACTCCAGGTCTGGTGGGGCTCTTGGCTTCTACTTTCCATCATCCAAACGCAGAACTTTAAAGCCAGTGTTGCTTCATCTTCATTCTTCCTCCCTCAGAACCATCTGTTCACCAAGGAATGGTGCTTCTGTTCTTAAAATGTCCCTTATATATCTCTTCTTTCTTCTCTGTTTTTCTGGTCACCGCCTCTGTCCAGTCCTAACCCCATCCCCTCGTACTTGGCTTCCTATGACAATCTTCCGCGTTCCGTAACTCTGGCTATCCTTAATCCATCCTGTACACCACCACGCTCCCTTTGCCACCTCCTTCCTCTTCAACAAATCAAGTTTTAGGCCCAAGAGAGTCTTTATACATTAGAGAGCTCAACTCATTAATTTACAAATGAGAAAGTGAAGGTCCCAGGAATTAAACAACTTGTTCAGGGAGTCACACAGCTAATCACTCATTCCCTACACAAGAGCCTTCCATGGCTCCCTCATTTCTGCTTTGTGGATGTTCAGCTCTATGTTCCATTCCATTCACTTTTTTTTGTTTTGAGAGTCTCACTCTGTCACTGAGGCTGGAGTACAGTGGCGTGATATTGGCTCACTGCAACCTCCACCGCCTGGGTTCAAGTGATTCTCCTGCTTTAACCTCCTGAGTAGCTGGGACTACAGGAATAGGCCACCATGTCTGGCTAATTTTTGTATTTTTAGTAGAGATGGGGTTTTGCCATGTTAACCAGGCTAGATTCAAACTCCTGACTTCAAATGATCTGCCCACCTTGACCTCCCACAGTGCTGGGATTAGAGGCGTGAGCCACTGCTCCCGGCCTATATTCCATTTCTCTTCCCTCTTCTTCCTTATTTGTTCCCCCGGAACAAGCCCACAATGGGGCAGATATAAAGTTCAAAAAATCTGCCCATGTCATTACTAGAAAAAGATTCACTTCTTGGAGAGAAAGTTGCAGGGCCAGATTCTTACTTCCAGGAGACCACATTAAAATGGCCTGGGGAAGGGAAAAGAGAGTAACTCAGAAGCCCAGAGGAGAAATGGGAAATACTCAACACAAAGGTGGAAGGTAGAAGAGACGCTGCTATCACAGGGCAGAAGAGAGGCTAGGAACAAGCTTCCTGCAGTTGCTCCTGTCCTGTTCCCCATATTACACACCTCTGTGCCTCGCTTCACACCAAAAATAAGCCATCTTCCTGCAAGCCTTTGTCTAGGGCTCTGCTTTTTGGAAATTCAGACTAAGACAACGTCTCAGCACAGGCTACTCATCACCTGTGAAAATCTGCAGTATAACGTCTGAACACATACAAATCCCACAGAGGAGTGGGGGCCTAATGACTGGAGGGTGGACAAAGAGAAGCAGAGGAAGGATTTTCTTATGAGTGGGACAGCAGTGTGACCTACCTGGTAAGAGTGTTTTAAAATAGCCAGGCATGGTGGCATGTACCTGTGGTCTCTGCTACTCTGGAGGCTGAGGTGGGAGGATCACTGGAGCTCAGGAGGTGGAGGCTGCAGTGAGCTGAGATCATCCCTCTGCACTCTAGCCTGGGTAACAGAGAGACCCTGTCTCAAATTAAAAATAATTATTGAAAAAGGGTGTTTTTGTTTACCTGGGAGTCTTGGGTCACATCAGAGAGTCTAACAATGTGACTTATGGCAGGGGCTTTAGGCCACCTGGTATCTGTTCTACCTCCAGAGGGGCTGGAAAATAAAGAGGAGCTGTTAGTCTATGTCACACACGTCTATGTGATTGAGCCCCAATGAGAACTCAATCACCTGGACATGAAAACTCAGGTGAGCTTCCCTGGTTGGCAATACTCCGTTATATTTCAAACATCATTGCCAGGAAAGGTGGTGATGTCCATGACTCCACTGAGAGCAGACAACTGGGAGCTCCATGTTTGAAACTTTCTGGGTGATATGGTTTGGCTGTGTCGCCACGCAAATCTCATCTTGAATCATAGCTTCCATATCTCATGTGTCCTGGGAAGGACCCAGGAGGAGGTAATTGAATCATGAGGGTGGGTTTTTCCCATGCTGTTCTCGCGATAGTGAATAAATCTCACGAGAGCTGATGGGTTTATAAAGGGCAGTTCCTCTGCACACGCTCTCTTTCCTGTGCGGTGTAAAATGGGGTTTTGCTCCTTCGCCTTCTTCCAGGATTGTGCGGCCTCCCCAGCCATGTGGAACTGTGAGTCCCTTAAACCTCTTTTTCTTTATAAATTACCCGGTCTTGGGTATTCTTTGTATTCTTTATTAGCAGCATGAGAACACCTCCATGATGCCCCATGTGTCTCTTCTTTTTGCTAGTTCTAATCTATGTTTTTACCATAGTAAATCAAAACAGTGGGCATAACAGTTTTAGATGAGTTCTGTGAGTCCTTCCAGTGAATTGTCAAACTCAAGGTTAGTCTTGGGGACCCCCTGAACTTAACAGTGCTATCAGAAGAAAAAGTGATCCTCAGGGCCGGGTGCAGTGACTCAAGCCTGTAATCCCAGCACTTTGGGAGGCCGAGGCGGGTGGATCACGAGGTTGAGAGATCAAGACCATCCTGGTCAACATGGTGAAACTCTGTCTCTACTAAAAACACAAAACATTAGCTGGGCATGGTGGTGCGTGCCTGTAATCCCAGCTACTCAGGGGGCTGAGGCAGGAGAATTGCCTGAACCCAGGAGGCGGAGGTTGTGGTGAGCTGAGATTGCGCCGTTGCACTCCAGCCTGGGTAACGAGTGAAACTCCATCTGAAAAAAAAAAGAGAGAGAGAAAAAGAAAAAGTGATCCTCTCCACTGCCAAATAGGACAGAGCAGGGAAGCCAATCTATTGTAGGGAAAAGGGGAAGATCAGTAAGCTGTATTCTTCTGTCAGATCCAGTTGTCCATTTCTTTCTGCGTTTGTTCCAGCTGGATCCCACCAGGCTTGTCATGGAATTCAGGGATCTGTTGTACCCATGACAGGGCTAAAGCATTAGAGATAGATCAGGGAGGTCTCTGTCCTCAAGCCAATGTGGGGTGAACCTGGGAATCTCTCTTAGGAAAAGGTGAGTTAGGAGGTAGGTGAGTGCAATGGACACTTTGAAGTTTTGACAACTTTTCTGTATGTGAAAATTGTTTCTCATTAATCAAACTTGAAGAATGTGAGGGAGCTGACAGGTTTCCTTATTAAATTCATTTAGGCTGAGGGAGCTAGCAGGTTTCCTCACTAAACTCATTTAGGCTGATGATCCTAATATTTCCACATCGATAGCAGAAAGTACAATATAAAGCACAGGGTAAGTACATGGTCATCCTAATTTTTAAATTAATCAATTGGTGTATAATTTCTTATAAGGTGAAAAAGAGGACTTTTGAACTTAATCTGAAAAGATGTCTTAAGGTATTCTTACAAGCTCACCTTTTGATGCTAATTTTAATTTTTCTGATTTGATTGGAAAAAGACATTTTGAAGAAAAAAGCACCCATAATATTATCCTCTTATCATGAATGTTTTCTATATTATTATGTAGCCTCCATATTATCTGAAATCCCTGCTGAATATTCTGTATCATTCATAAATATTCTGTATAGTTCATAAATGTTCGGTATCGTTCATAAATATTCTGTATAGTTCATAAAGTATGCCTAAAGAAGATGGCGCTCATGCTGTGCAGAGGACAGTTTAGAGCTGCATTGTTGATCAGCACCTGGTGTTGGAGCCAGCAGACATGAAGAACCTGAGTCCTCTAGTCATCTATGGAGGACCCCCCCACCATCCTGGAATACCTGCTGGATGGATTATATAAGCATCAGAATCTTGATTTTTTTTTTTTTTGAGCTCTTACATTTTGGTTCTATTTATGATAGTAGTTGAATCTACTCTAATAGTGCAAAAACTGATACCGTGTTAGCCGGGTGTGGTACCATGAAGAAGGGTACTGCTCTAAGAAGGACCAAAAATAGGTGGCATTGGCTTCACAGTTGAGCAGCAGGAAGGGAAAAAATAGTATGCTAGAGATCTGAACACTCTAAAGTCTGTGCTCTCAACCACATTGCAGAGCCAAAATAGGGTTCCTGACTCACTTGCTGTGAATGATTACAAGTGTGCTGATAAATGGATGCCCTCTGCCCTCCAAGGGAACTCAGTTCAAGGTGGCCAGTCCCAGCCTGGTTGCCTTCAGCCAAGAACAGCCTTCTGTTTACCACTAGTGGGCTATTTAAATCCTAAATAACTAGAAAGAAAGCAATTTTTTCATCCATTTTGATTGAAAAAGGAAGCAACTTCTGTAAGCTCTCATAAAATCACTCAAGACTTTGGTCTGTCTTGAGATATATAAATGATTAAAAGCCCTAGCCGATTTCAAACTAGTTTCTTCTCCCCCTTTTCTTCCAACTTCCTGGATCAAAGACTATCAAAGTCAGCATATATCGTGAGTCTCTTGTGTTAAGTAGATTACTTTGTTTTTCTGCCCTGGTTAACTATAATCCCACGTAGCATGGGAATTACAAGGAATTTCATTACTGAATTTCCTTTTCAAAAGTTTACTTAAATCAAGAATTTGCAGTTACCAAGAGTGACAGTGGGAAGTGGGGCAGTCCATGCTCTCTATCAGTGGGCATATTATTAATGCACTTTGTTCCAAATTGTGAAAATGGGCTAGCTGGTGCAGAGCCAGCAACAAACTCATGCCCAGGTGAGTCAGATTCCACAGCTGGGACACGGCTCCAACCTCGATGTTTCTTGGGTCAGTTGTGTATTCTCAAGGAGCTCTCATATCTTTTTTAAAAAGTGTATGCCTTAAAAAGGATTAAAATTGTAAATTTTATCATGTATATTTTCGCACACTGTTTTAAAAAGTATATGAGACAAGAAGCTTTACTTCTGACCTGTCTATTGTAAGACAGAATATTGTAGAATATCAACGTGAGAACCTTAGAGATTGCCTAGACATTTTGATTAGTAAGCACTGGATAGTTACTCATTTATACCTCAACTTATTTCAGAAAGTTCAAGGCAACTTAAAAGCTGTATAGAATATAGTGAGGCAAAACAGGTGTGGTGGCTCATGCCTGTAATCCCAGCACTTTGGGAGGCGGAGGCAGGTGGATCATGTGAGGTCAGGAGTTCGAGATAAACCTGGCCAAGATGGTGAAACCCCATCTCTACTAAAAATAAGAAAATTAACTGGGCAGGGTCGTGCCTGCTTGTAATCCCAGCTACTTGAGAGGCTGCAGTAGAAGAATTACTTGAACCTGGAAGGTGGAGATTGCAGTGAGCCGAGATCACACCACTGCACTCCAGCCTGGGTGACAGAGTGAGACTCTGTCTCAAAAAAAACGAAAAAAATTATATATATAGTGATGCAATATAAAAAGTACTAGGTAAGAACTTTAGAATTATTTTGATACTTTCAAAAATCGCCATTTTTAAAAGATAATTTTCAAAATAGGATAGGATCATGACATAAATTCACATGTAAAAATTAAACTGTATATTTATGGGGAAACTGGTACAGCAATTGTAACCAGTTTAAGGGAGAAGTTAGAAAACAGACATATTTACTTATCAGGAATATTGAAATGACTGTTCAGATGGAAGCAAAACTGGCCTCTTCCTCTGTGGAAGAAGGAAGTCAATTGACCCTCTACTATACAGGACAGAATTTGCTTATCTATAAACAAGACTTTTTCTGCGCTGCTCCCAATAATTACAGTGTACAGTTACAAAATGGCTTCCACATACTGGAAATCAGATAACCTTCAGAGGGTTGTCCTGTAGAGTCTAGACAATGCACAGTTTCTAAATGGAGAACAAATTTTTCCCTGTATATTAAAAAAGTCAAGAATAAAGCTAATGGTAAAGTACATACTGGGCTGGGCATGGTAGCTCACACCTGTAATCCCAGCACTTTGAGAAGCCGTGGCAGGCAGATCACCAGGTCAGGAGTTTGAGACCAGACTGACCAACATGGTGAAACCCATCTCTACTAAAAATGCAGAAATTAGCCGGGCATGGTGGTGTGCACCAGTAATCCCAGCCACCTGGGAGGCTGAGGCAGGAGAATCGCTTGAACCCGGGAGGTGGAGGTTGCAGTGAGATGAGATCGCGCCACTGCACTCCAGCCTGCATGACAGAACGAGACTGCATCTCAAAACAAAACAAAACAAAAACTATATACTAGGTTGGGATAGGTTGGAAATAATTCTATTTTCACAAACACAAATCCAAACTATTGCAAATCTAGAAATTTACTGGCACTTGCTTCATTCTGTATTTGTATCATTATCCAACTGGGAAACTGATTTGCAACTCTAACCCATGAACATTACGTGTCTTCTTTGTCTTTTGAGTTAGGATCTCACTCCCATTGCCTAGAATTGGAGTGCAATGGTGCAATCTTGGCTCACTGCAGCCTCAACCTCCTGGGCTCAGGTGATTCTCCTGCCTCAGCCTCCCAAGTAGGTGGGACAACAGGCGCACACCACCTTGTGCAGCTAATTTTTTTGTACTTCTTGTAGAGATGGGATTTTGTCATGTTGCTCGGGCTGGTCTCGAACTCCTGGGCTCAAGCAGTCTGCCTGCCTCAGCCTCTTAAAGTGTTGGGATTACAAGTATGAGCCACCGTGCCCAACCTATTTATCTTCTAACCCCTGTAATATTCCCATATGTATGAAAATGTTGTAGGATATTATTTTGGATAATACATCAAGAAAGAAACATTTTTCCAGCTGTGTGAGCTTCCTCCTCTATTATTTTGGATGTTTTCCTCTATTTGTACAGTTTATTCTTTTCATTTTTTAAAACAAACACTGAGAATAAGATGTGTCCCTGACACTAACGGGATTGGATTAGTTGTCGCATTTGGAGAATTGTAGATTTTTGAAGACCCTTTGTAGCATCAAGCTAGTGTCAGAAAAGATGAAATTTAGAGGTGCCTTTAAAATGTGGCACCTCTTTATGGGTATTAGGAATAGCTATAAATGAAGAGCCAGCCAAAATCATTGGAACTGAACATCTGCTACTGCCCGTTGTTTGAAGCCATAAGGTGAGACTCTGCTGGCCAGCGCTCATTCTGACCTTTGTCTGAGTTCGTATAGCCAAAGGACTGTATGTAACAGCACAAGCCACTCCTCAGAAAATTCAGGTCAGGGTAGAACCCAGCCCTCCAGATGACCAGAAGAGCAATTTAACTCTGAAGATGAATTCAGTTTATCCTTCTGACTCAATTTAAATTATGACTCTGGGCCCACATCCAGTCCAGCAGGAAAATGGTTTTTTCCTCTCTCTGGGGACCTCTTTCCTCAGATGCCTCCAAGCACTATTAGCGATGTTTATTCAGTACGAGAGGGTTAGGACCTGGGTACTATCTCCTGAGGGGAGGGAAAAAAAAATCCAGGCTGTCAGGAATTCAATTCTTTTCAGCGACTGCTGTTTTCTGCCACTAGGTGTCGCTATTGAAAGCTGAGTTATCCACCCATCACCCGACCCAGGTGTAAATTGTTTTATTGCTGTTTTTGATTTTATTTTTTATTTTTTAATTTTTATTATTATTATTTTTTGTAGACCGAGTCTCACTCTGTCACCCAGGCTGAAGTGCAGTGGTACAATCTCAGCTCACTGCAACCTCCATCTCCCAGGTTCAAGCAATTCTCCTGCCTCAGTCCCCCAAGTAGCTGGGATTACAGTCACCAAGCAGCTGGGATTACAGGCGCCCCCAACCATGCCCAGCTAATTTTTGTATTTTTAGTAGAGTCGGCGGTTTCTCCCTGTTGGCCAGGCTGGTCTTGAACTCCCGGCCTAAAGTGATCCACCGCCTCAGCCTCCCAAAGTGCTGGGATTACAGGCATGAGCCACCGCTCCCAGCCCACTTTATTTTTTTTTTAGGGACAGATATTGAAGAACATAAATAAGAGTTAAATCTAAAATCCTGTTACTACATGTCATGATGTAATCAGGTAATAATTTACAAGAGAAAGTTGGACATTTGCGTACATGCTTTGCCTGTTGTGGCCACCTATCTGCTCTAATCTCGGACGCTTACCTACAATTTTGTATATCCTAGGTTTTCATGAAGCAGGTGGGAAAGACTGGGGAGCACCCATGCTGGGATCCAAGCTTTGGCACACTGGGTTATTTGTTCTGAAATTTTCTTTGACTGTCTTGCATCATCAACCCTTTTTTGGATTCTACTGTCTCCTTCCCGTAGGCAAGCAAAACATGCTACAGTATTTCACATTTGTAAAAGGGTCCTCCTTTGACTCCACATCACATTCAGTTTCTGCCTGAGTTCTCAGCCTCTGCTGAAGAGTGCCAAGTATTGACTATTCTCTGCTGAAGAGTGCAAGTATTGACTGTCTCCACATCCGTTCCTCCCATTTGCTTTCCAATCAGGCTTTTATGTCCTTTGAAAAACACTTGTTAGCGGATCCAGTGTTCAGTTGATCTCTGTCCTCATCCATATTGGTTGTCATTTCCACGGTTGACCACACAGATGCTGAAACCCTCTCATCTGGCTGCACTCTGCTGACTTACCTGTGGCCTCACCGGCCTCTCCTTAGTCTTGACTGAATCCTCCTCACCCTCATAATCTCTCACAGTGGGGCACTCCTGGACTGGGCCATTGTCTCTAGGCATGACCACAACCTAAGTGAGCTCATCCAGCCTTGTGCTTTCTACCATCTATATATGCACTGTGACTCCCAAATGAATATCTCATCCCTCACCTCCTCCCCTATTCCAGCCTCCTCATCCAGCTGCATGTTTGACATCTCCACGTGGTTGTCTGAGAAGTGTCTTGAATTTAGCCTGTCAGCAATCTAACTTTGACTTTTGCCCTCAAAACCTATTCCTCCTTGAGTCTCACCCATTTCAGTAAATAGCGTTCCTATTCCTCCAGTTGCTCAGACCAATCACTGTGGAGCCATCCTAGATTCTTCTCTCAACTCCATCCCCAAATCCAATATAACATCAACTCCTATTGGCTACAGCTTCAAAATGTATTAGTGGTTTGTTATTGTTGCTTGAGACAAAGTCTTGCTCTGTCGCTCAGGCTGGAGTGCAGTGGTGCAATCTCAGCTCACTGCAACCTCTGCTTCCTGGGTTCAAGCAATTCTCCTGCTTCAGCCTCCAGAGTAGCTGGGATTAGAGAGGTACACCACCATGCCTGGCTAATTTTTGTATTTTTAGTAGAGATGGGGTTTCGCCGTGTTGGCCAGGCTGGTCTCAAACTCTTGACCTCAGGTGATCTGCCCACCTCAGCCTCCCAAAATGCTGGGATTACAGGAGTGAGCCACAGTGCTTGGCCCAAAGTGTGTATTGAACAGACCTTTCTCACCACTTGCACCATCACAGCTCCACAGTTCAAGTCACCAGTCTTCATTGGTACTGCCCCCAGCTCTGACCCTTGCCACCACTCACAATCCCTTCACATGGCACACAGAGTCAATCTTTAACAAAGTAAATCAGAATGAGTCCCTCCCCTGCTCAGAACACTCCATGTGTCATGAAAATGACTCCACGTGTCTCACTGTGGTCTGCTTAGGCTCCGATTGTCTTCTACTTTATCTTCTATGACTCTGACCCACTCGCTTACTCCAGCCACAGAGGCTTCCTGTTTCCTGAACCACCATGGGGCCTGTCCCTGGCCACTCCCTCTGCTCAGAATTCTCTCTTCCTTCAGGGCCTGGCCCACGTGTGGTCTCATCAGGGGGGCCTCCCTGATCACACTCTCTAAGGTGAAATTTTTCCCTTCCCGTCCCTGCTTTATTTATCTTTATGGCACCTATCACCACCTGACATTAGGCTGTATGTTAACATACTTGTTTTTCTTCTGCTATAAATATGTTTCATGAGGATAAGTCTTTGATGAATGCTGTATCCCCAGCACCTGACCAATAGTAGAGAGAGAGGACAGTCAGTAGAAGTTTACTGAATGAATGAATGAAATGAATGAAATGAAATGCATGAATGAATGAATGAAAAGATAGTATCTCTTTTGGAGATAGCTGGCTGTGGCTGGAGATGGACTCCAGGAACTGGAAGTTAAGGCTTCCTCAGAATATTTTGAACTGCTTTCAGTGTTTCTGAGTGTTAAACAGAGCATTACCTTGTAATGACCAGGAATATCATTCCTGGGCCTCTAAAGCAGCAGTCCCCAAACTTTTTGTCACCAGGAACTGGTTTTGTGGAAGACAATTTTTCTGTGGACTAGGGACGGGAGGATGGTTTGGGGATGATTCAAGGACATTATATTTATTATGTACTTTATTATTAGTACATTATAATACATAGTGACATAATTAGACAATTCACCTTAATGTAGAATCAGTGAGAGCCCTGAGCTTGTTTTCCTGGAACTGGATGGTCCAATCTCAGGCTGACAGTGACAGATCATCAGGCATTAGATTCTAATAAGGAGCTCACAGCCTAGATCCCTTGCATGTGCAGTTCACAATAGGATTTGTGCTCCTATGAGAATCAAATGCTGCTGCTGATCTGGCAGGTGGCGGAGCTTAGGCAGTAATGTGAGCAATGGGGAGTGGCTGTAAATACAAACGAAGCTTCGCTGGCTCACCTGCAGCTTGCCTCCTGCTGTCCAGCCCAGTTCCTAGCAGGCCACAGACCAATTCCAGCCTGCGGCCCCAGGGTGGGGAACCTCTGCTCCAAAGCCAGCCAGTCACTTTCACTTATTTCCTACACACTCTCATCACCAACATGCAGATACTTCCAACATTCCAATCTTCTCGGTCTAACACTTTCAACAATAAGCCAGTTATAACATCATCTTACAAAAGCATTCTCACAAAAATCCATTAAATTTATTGCATTTAAATATTTAGTTCTTGTTACTAGTCAATTGAAAACAATTAAAAATTAATTTCTTAGAAATTTACAACAGCATTGTTATGATTCCCAAGCTCACTAGCCATTTTTCTAAACTATCACCCCAATTATTTTCAAAGCTTCCTTCCAGGGGCAAATTGATCCTTACAGGAGACTTTTCACTATTCTCCCCAGCATCCTCGTGAAGCCATATTGAAATATAGACCATCTGGTATCCTGTTTCTGTCCACTGTCAGATCACCTGTGGTGCCCTGGGCAGATATCTCCACTGATAACTTGTAACCTTGTAATCTAATACGATCTCTGCCCATCCACATAAAGGGTTTGATGACCTAGAACCACTGCTAAGATCACAGTCACTGGTCCGCCATTGATCTTTTACTACTACATCACACAGAAAAGGAACTCTGTCCCTGGGCTCAGGGATGGGTGCTCCAGGCCAACACTATAACCATCTAAGACCATAATTCTTTGAGTATAAACCACTTTAAAGGAGTCCTTTAACCCCAAGAGACCCCCTCAGGGCTAGAGGAGCTGGATGCACAAATGGTTTCTAACTGCACCCCAGGGGGTCCCAAGGAACTGCCCCTCCCCCAACCTATGCATCTGGAGGTTAAGGGTAGGGGGATCCCTTTCTTCTCAGCCTGAGCCGGTCCCATTTCCTATCTCAGGACCTGACATTCTTTGGGTGAGGGAAGACCTGCTTCTTGTTATATAAACATCAGTTGTTTTTAGACAGTATCAAATAAGCCAGAAAACAAAGTGACGGAAAGTGTAAGCTGCCTCTCCTTGTTTAAAGAGAGAGAGTCAACCACTAACTTGCAAATTTGTAACTGTAAGGTAAGGTGGGATTAACTCAGCTACAAGGCAGGCGGCAAAAACCAACTACTGAACCTGGCTTGTTCTTTTGGACAACAGGTAAATAAAAATGTAGGTGGTTTTCAGTCTTTTGGATTATGTGCTAATTATCATCGTTGTTAAAAGGATGGGGGAAAACCTCTTCGGTGCAGTTTCTACCAGGGGGTGAGATGATATGAGATGTGGGGGAAGGGGCCCTCCCCAGGAGAAGCTTGGGTCTGAATATTGGCTAAAAGGTCAAGGAGAAAAACCAGTGTTAAGAAATGACTTTGTGAAGGACTTGGTGCAATTAAATGTTAATATTGCACTCTTTGTTCCTGCCTTAAGAACCTGTTCTAAGCCTTTTCTGTCCACTTGCTTTAAAACCTTTGCTCAGCTCCTTTAAGTTTAGCACAGCAACATTTTTTTAGAGACAACAACTTAGGGGTGGGGGAGACTGCTGCTAACAGATTTTTATGGTGGCTTATTTCTGGAGCAAGCTCTTAAAATCACCTAAGGCTATTTTTCTTTAGAACACTACCAGGATGAATGATGGGTATTTAATTATTTACAAAGCACTTTGCCATTGCTTTTTATTTTTCTTCACAGTCCCCTCATATTGATAGCTTCATATGGGATAATGTATGGGGAAGATTTTAAAGTACATAAAGTCAGATGATATTATCATATTATTATATTATTAGTATACTTCTTTTCCATATCATGGTTATAGCTATTAATCTTTCTAGGGAGCAATATGACTCAAACTATAAAGGAGATTTGCTCCATATCCAAAAAAACCCCTAAGAAATGGGGCATCTTCCTAACACTGCTCTCTGAAAGCACGGTCTAGGACATAAGACCAAAGGATCTCATAGGATCCCCACTGTCTCTGAGCGTGTTTATGCATACACATATGTGGGCACAGCCACACCTTCATCAACTCATAGTCTTGCAAGAAACAGGGAAGAGGGTCTGGAAGGTTTTGCCATTACAGGAATCTCTTTGCTGTTTGCTGAGTTACCACTCACGGCCAGTTGGAAACTTCATCGGTGATGTCTTTGACATTCACTGACCAGCTCATTCCCCATAGACTGCGTTTTTCACAGAAACCATCTCTCTCTGCTGTCACCTGTTCCACCGATCCACGCAGCTGCTAATTGACCTAATGAGCAACTGACAACTTGTTCTCTCTGAGGTGACAGCCTCACCATTCACCAGGTGGCTTGAGCCTCATGGTCTGTGGCTCCCTGCCACACCACACAGGGCAGCCTCCTGGGGGCGGTGACTGACAGTTAAGCTGTTACAGTGCCCCAGCCTGCGTGTTTGAATATTTCACAGCCTTTGCTTAGTGGGACTCAGTCTACAAAGACAGGCGGGCTGGGCATGGTGGCTCATGCCTGTAATCCCAGCACTTTGGGAGGCAGAGGTGGGTGGATCACTTGAGGCCAAGAGTTCAAGACCAGCCTGGTTAACATGGTGAAACCCTGTCTCTACTAAAAATATAAAATTTAGCCAGGCATGGTAGTCCCAGCTACT
Organism: Saimiri boliviensis; assembly: GCF_048565385.1. NCBI lineage: Eukaryota > Metazoa > Chordata > Mammalia > Primates > Cebidae > Saimiri > Saimiri boliviensis. Next base: position 91,646,267 of record NC_133458.1, on the reverse strand, counting down.
CAGAAAGTGAGGCGAAAGAAGTGCTTGGACCTGGGAGGGAGAGGTTGCAGTGAGGTAAGATCGCCCCACTTCTCGCCAGCCTGGCCAACAGAGTTAGACTCCATAAAAAACAAACAAACAAAAAAACAGTCTGAACTTTCTCATGCCTTCTGTGTCACTGAGTACATTCCAGGCCATGCAGCAGACACTTGCCTGTTGCTCTCCAAGGCCTGTGAGGCCTCCGCTTGACTGCAGTGCCTTCTGGAGCCGTGGAGCCAGACAAGGAGCTTTTACTACCTGAGAAAATGACACCAACCCCTAACCCCAATCAGCGACAGGGGCAGGATAGGCAGGGAGACTGGGAGGTTTCTTCCCTTATGCAGCCCAGTGAGAGGGAGAACTTCTCCAATCCAGCAGTGCCATGCAAGGGACAAAAAGGAGGGACAGTGACTTTGGGGGAGGGGACAGCACAGCAGGGGCATTTCCTTCCTTCACCAGAGGGATGCCAGGCATCTTTGTGCTCGTCAGTGTTCGCATCTTCTCTCTGGGTCCCTGTGTTTGAGGTGACATCAGGAGTAGACAGAATGGGTCCTCAAGGCTAACTCAGCCTCCCGCATTCCAGGAGAGGGGTAGTAAGCTCTCACACTACCCTCTGTGGCTGTGACCCTGCTGCTAGCCCTGATGGTATCTTTTCATGAATTAGAAAAGGCTCTCCTTCCCCAAGGCTGTAGACTGTCATCTATTGGAAAGTTGTTTTGGTAAATACGCACAATACAGTGACTAGGATGTGAATGGCGCCTTGAGGATTGTGCAGTGTGGTTGGAGCAGGTGGAGGAAGGGACCATCATGAGGCCTGGCTTTGGTGACTTAGGTTGACGTCAGGCCAGGTTGCATAGTCCTGCAGAGCTACCATAGGGGCTGTGGTGGTCAAGATATCACCTGGGGCCCAGAATAGGTAACAGAGGCGGTGGCCTGGACAGGGTTAGGTGTGTAGGGGTCTGATGGTGGCTGGGCTCAGGACTTGGCCACAGTGTCACGGGCTTCTCTGAGGCTGTCGGCACATCGGCAGAGGAGGAAGGAAGCTTCCTTGCATGAGAGGGAGAGCACAGGTGGGGCCGACTTTTGGGGAGCAGCAGCTAGAAATGTGGATTCTGCCGTGCAAGCAGGGATAGCTTGTTCACTGCCCCAGACCCTGCTGGGATCAGAAGGTCCCTGTGGGGGTGGAGTGGGGGTGAGGGAAGGCTAGGGGTCCTGCAAGTCTGCAGGTTGGGCCTTAAGCCAGAGAAAGCTGTTTGGTTGCTACTGCTGTGGTCAGGTGTATCCTCAGGAGGACAGGCTAATGCCTGGGATGCCCTTCACTGCTCGTCATCATGGCCAAGCTAAAAGAGTTTCACTGCTTTTCTCCCCCTGGCCCAGAACTCTGCTACTCCCCATCTGGTCCTCTCTCCTCTGCCAGCACTGCCATACTGATGTAAACAGAGGAAAGACTGGCAAGAAAATAAGATTCAAGAGACCCCTGTTCTCCAGACCCTTCCAAGCGGGGGAAGGGGAGGGAACGGTAGTTTAAGCCTGGAGTGCTGAGCTCTACTCACCGTGTAGTATCAGTTTCTATTTCTTGAACCCTCTCTATGAGCCAGGTCTTTTATATTTCTTTACTTTTAATCCTCATGACAACCTTATAGAGTGGTTCACACAGTAATAAGAATGTTCCCCAAAGGTATCTACATTTTGATCCCCAGAACCTGTGAATATTTTACCTTTCATGACAGAAGGGACTTTGCAGATGTGATTAAGTGAAGGACCTTGAGATGAAAAAAGTTCCTGGATTATCCAGATGGGCCCACAGTCATCACAAGCGCCCTTACAGATGAAAGTGCGAGGCGGGAGAGTCAGGGTCAGACAAAGAACCACGACCGTAGAGGCAGAGTGATGTGTAGTGAGAAAGATTCCACCTGCCACGGCTGGCTTTGAAGATGGAACGGGAAGCTATTAGCCAAGGAGTGTGGGCAGCCTCTGGAAGCCGGAGAAAGCAAGGAAATACAGAAGAAACATAGCCCTGCCACCATCTTGAATTTATCCCAGAGGGACCCATTTTGGACTTTTGACTTTTGGAACTGTGAGACAACACATTTGCTTCTTTTAAGTCAATGGGCTGGTGGTAACTTCTTAGAGCATCAATAGGGAACTAATATAATAGGTAACCTCATCTCCATTTTATAGTCAAGAAAGCCAAAACTTGTAAATTTTTGGTAAGCCAGGACTCAAGTCTGTTTGTCTGTAATTTCAAAGTCCATGCTTTCCCCTAGACTCTATTGCTGGCTCTTTTAAATTTTTATAACTAATGTCCTTACTGAAATCATCAAATATTTATTTATTTATGTTTTTAAAGACAGGATTTCACCATGTTGGTCAGGCTGGTCATGAACTCCCGACCTCAGGTGATCCGCCCGCCTTGGCCTCCAAAGTGCTTGGATTACAGGCGTGAGCCACCACGCCCGGCCAATCATCAAATATTTAATTGCACAACAACTACTTTAGAAAGAAGCACTAATGGCATACTTTTAAATATCTCTGTTGGCACAAGTAATTTGCTGATAGAAAAGAAAGTATCAGTTAAGCTTGGCCTGCAGAGTTATGAAAAGAAAACCAGAATATCCTAATTTCCCTGCAGGAGCGCTTTAAAGCGACTAATAAAACCATCCCTCTTTAGCTTGTTAGTCATTTGGTTAAATTTATAAATTAGCCTGTATGCTTTTAATAAAGCATTGGTCATTAAAACCAATCTGTCTTAATCATCAGGGAAAACTGTCTTAATCACCAGGGAAATATAAATTAAGATCATAGTGAAATAGCACTCCACACCCAATAGGAGGGGCACAATTAAAAAGACTGGGAAAACAAATGTTAGTGAGGATATGGAGAAACTGGACTCTCCTAAATTATTGGTGGGATGTGAAAGAGTACAGCTACTTTGAAAAACCACTTGGCAGTTTTTCGTAAAATTAAATATGCACCTACCCTAATACCAAGAAATTTCATAGATATTTATGTATGATAAATGAAATAGAGGTCCATAAAAAGATTTACACAAAAATGTTCTGACCGACTTTATTTGTAATAACATACTGGAAACAATCCAAGTGTTTATCAACAAGTAAGTGTGATGTAGTCCATGCAATGGAATACTACTCAGCAATGAAAAAGGATAATTGTTTTTAAAAGGAATGAATTACTGATAAATGCAGAAACATGGGTGAATCTTAAAATCATGTTGAGTGAAAGAAAGCCAGGCTCAATGGGCTATATACTGTATGATTCCATTTATATGAAGTTCTACATGGGGACAAAAACCTTTCATGGTAGAAAGCAGGACAGTTACTGCCTCTGGTTAGGTGGGGGAATGGGGAATGACTGCTGCGGAGTCATGGGGGAACTCTCTGAGGCGATGGAAATATTTTATATCTCAATTAAGGTGGTAGTTATATAGGTGTATACATTTGTGACGACTCATTAGCCAGTTTGCTTACAATCTCTGAACATAATTTATATCTCAAGTTCTGAAAAAAGAATCAGGAATGGAAACAAAACAATAGCAACACTGAGGTCCTTCAAATAATTGGCATGTGTCAAATTAGGGCTTGTATAAGGCAGGGGAATGGAGTGGTGGAAAAGAGCACCAGGCAGGACCCAGAGGCTTTCTGGGGTCTCAGTTCCTTCACTGCCTTGGAGATACGTACGACTTTGCAGGATTCACCTCCGCTCTCTGGGTCTCGTGGTGCTCAGCTGCAAAATAAATGAGCTGCATTAGATTTCCTTCTGGCTCTAAAACTCCATTATCTACTATTTTAAGTGGTAAATCAAATGACTTGAAAAGTTTCTAGTTGATGCAGCAGTGCTTTTCCAACATGCTCTTTTCTAATCTATGATTCAATTGATACTGGATCCCCAGTTAGCAACATCGTTCTCAGAGATTGCATTTTTCTATGGGAAACTTGGATCCAGTTTATCAGATAGTTTCCAGGAATACATCTTAGAGAAGAGCAAATGTGGGCTGCATACATTCAGATTATGGGCATTTTCCATATTCAGATAGAGCAGATATGTGCATATTCATGGAGTTATGAAAGTTACTGAGAACATATACTTTAAAAAGCTTTGGGCGAAAGGGTAATGTACTTCAGTAAAAATACCACTGGAAGTATAGACTTTGTGACCTCGGACAAGCCACTTATGTGTTCAGATGGCATAGCAGTCTCCTCACTGTCTGCTTCCCCAGGGTTGTTTAAAGATGAAATGAGGTCTTGTAAAATAGGTGAACACGTTTTACCTTGCAAAATGTTGTGCAAATATCAAGTGATTTGTTTTCAATGTGACTGGGGAGACGGGTGGAGCGGGTATCTGTGAGAAGACCATTCTACAAACAAGGTCTGGTCAGTACCAATGATTAGGGAGAAAACAATCCCTTCTACAAGGTTGGCGGCTCAGATGTAGGAGGCAATAAGAGCGAGGCTGGCTTTTTGGACAGAGAGGTAATAATATTTTAGAAGGATTTCCTAGGTTGTACTGAGCTCATCCAGATTTCTGCTGCTTCCTGTGGTCTCTCAGCTCTTCCCCATACATTGTTCCTGCCCCACCTCATCTGCAAGATGACTGACCTTTAGTTTACCAGACCAGACCAAAAACAACTGATGAGAACCAAATGTCCATGACTAGGGGTAGGGGAGGAGCCATGGAGGGTGCCTGGGGAAACTGATTGCATAAGACTGTGGAGGCTGCCCAGTGTGGAGCCTGGGGGTGGATGGTGCATTCAGAAAGAGAAAGAATCCAAAGAAAGCTTTATGGCAGATGGGGGAGTGTACATTGGAGGAAGCAGAGCCCAGGAGAAGGAGGTATGGGGAATGGCTCTCTTCCAAAGAGCGCAAACTCTCTGAAAGAACTGTGGCTATCTGATGGTGATGTTTCCCCACTGCAACCTTCCCAGGACCTAAAATAGCATTAGCCATGCAGTCAGTGGTTGAATGAACTGAATGAATGGAAAGGAAAAGAGGGTTACAGAGGCAGTATTAGCAGTGCCCACCTACCCCTTCTGTGCCCAGAGGAAGAGCATCCTGGCCCATCCATCTCTCTAGACTTGGAGGCTGGGACAGAGGAGTCAGAAGGTGATTGCCCAGATACCTAAACCATGCAAATCATGTAGCGTTAATATCCTTTTTTTTGAATATCCAAGCCTGAGAGGCATATTTGATCCTTTCCTTCCCTCTACACCCAATCAAGGAGCCCCGTTAGCAGAACCCTCAATATGTTTTTTGAACCTTTTTGTCTTCACTGTGGCTCATTAATGCAAACACTGTCGTTTCCCATCTGGACCACTGCAATAGCCTTCCATATATATATATATATATATATATATATATATATATATATATATATATAAAATTGCTTTTTAGGTTCTGGGGTACATGTGAATAACATGCAGGATTGTTGCATAGGTGCATACATGGCAATGTGGTTTGCTGCCTCCATCCCTATCACCTATATCTGGCATTTCTCCCCATATTATCCCTCCCCAACTCCCTACCCCCCACTGTCCCTTCCCTAGTCCCCATCAACAGACCTCAGTGTGTGATGCTCTCCTCCCTGTGGCCCTGTTTTCTCATTGTTCAATACCCACATATGAGTGAGAACATGTGGTGTCTGATTTTCTGTTCTTGTGTCAGTTTGCTGAGAATGATGGTTTCTAGGTTCATCCACGTCCCTACAAAGGACACAAACTCATTGTTTCTTATGGCTGCATAGTATTCCATGGTGTATATGTGCCACATTTTCCCTGTCCAGTCTATCATCAATGAGCATTTTGGTTGGTTCCAAGTCTTTGCTATTGTAAACAGTGCTGCAATGAACATATGTGTGCGTGTGTCTTTATAATAGAATGATTTATAATCCTTTGGATATATACCCAGTAATGGGATGGCTGGGTCAAATGGAATTTCTATTTCTAGGTCCTTAAGGAATCACCACACTGTCTTCCACAATGGCTGAACTAATTTACAGTCCCACCAACAGTGTAAAAGTGTTCCTATTTCTCCACATCCTCTCCAGCATCTGTTGTCTCCAGATTTTTTAATGATCACCATTCTAACTGGTGTGAGATGGTATCTCAATGTAGTTTTGATTTGCATTTCTCTAATGACCAGTGATGATGAGCATTTTTTCATCTGTTTGTTGGCTTCGTATATGTCTTCTTCTGAAAAGTGTCTGTTCGTATCCTTCACTCACTTTTGAATGGATTTTTTTTTTCTTGTAAATCTGTTTTAGCTCTGTGTAGATTCTGGATATAAGTCCTTTGTCAGATGGGTAAACTGCAAAAGTGTTTTCCCATTCTGTTAGCTGCCAGTTCACTCTAATGATTGTTTCTTTTGCTGTGCAGAAGCTCTGGAATTTAATTAGATCCCATTTATCTATTTTGGCTTTTGTTGCCAATGCTTTTGGTGTTTTAATCATGAAGTCCTTGCCTGTGCCTATGTCCTGAATGGCTTTGCCTAGGTTTTCTTCTAGAGTTTTTATGGTGTTAGGTCTTATGTTTAATTCTTTAATCCATCTGGAGTTAATTTTAGTGTAAGGTGTCAGGAAGGGGTCCAGTTTCTGTTTTCTGCACATGGCTAGCCAGTTTTTCCAAAACCATTTATTAAACAGGGAATCCTTTCTCCACTGCTTGTTTTTGTCAGGTTTGTTAAAGATCAGATAGTTGTAGATGTGTGGCATTGCCTCTGAGGCCTCTGTTCTGTTCCATTGGTCTATATCTCTGTTTTGGTACCAGTACCATGCTGTTTTGATTACTGTAGCCTTGCAGTATAGTTTGAAGTCAGTTAGCGTGATGCCTCCAGCTTTGTTCTTTTTGCTTAGAATTGCCTTGGCTATGCAGACTCTCTTTTGGTTCCATATGAAGTTTAAGGCGGTTTTCTTTCCAGTTCTGTGAAGAAGGTCATTGGTAGCTTGATGGGGATAGCATTGAATCTGTAAATTATTTTGGGCAGTAAGGCCATTTTCACAATATTGATTCTTCCTAACCATGAGCATGGAATGCTTCTCCATCTGTTTGTGTCCTCTCTTATTTCATTGAGCAGTGGTTTGTAGTTCTCCTTGAAGAGGTCCTTCACATCCTTTGTTAGTTTAGTCCTAGGTATTTTATTCCCTTTGTAGCAATTGCTCATTATTGATTTGGCTCTGTTTAAGTCTGTTATTGGTGTATAGCCGGCGTCCCCAAACTTTTTACACAGGGGGCCAGTTCACTGTCCCTCAGACCATTGGAGGGCCGCCACATACCGTGCTCCTCTCACTGACCACCAATGAAAGAGGTGCCCCTTCCTGAAGGGCGGTGGGGGGCCGGATAAATGGCCTAAGGGGGCTGCATGCGGCCCGCGGGCTGTAGTTTGGGGACGCCTGGTGTATAGGAATGCCTGTGATTTTTGCACGTTGATTTTGTATCCTGACACTTTGCTGAAGTTGCTTATCAGTTTCAGGAGATTTTGGGCTGAGACGATGGGGTCTTCTAAATATACAATCATGTCATCTGCAAATAGAGAAAATTTGATTTCCTCTTTTCCTAACTGAATACACTTTATTTCTTTTTCTTGCTCTGGCTAGAACCTCCAATACTATATTGAATAGGAGTGGTGAGAGAGGGCATCCTTGTCTAGTGCCAGATTTCAAAGGGAATGCTTCCAGTTTTTGCCCATTCAGTATGATATTGGCTGTGGGTTTGTCATAAATAGCTGTTATTTTGAGATACGTTCTGTCGATACCTAGTTTATTGAAAGTTTTTAGCATAAAGGGCTGTTGAATTTTGTCAAAGGCCTTCTCTGCATCAGTTGATATAATCATGTGGTTTTTGTCTTTGGTTCTGTTTTTGTGGTGAATTATGTTTATAGACTTGCGTATGTTGAACCTGCCTTGCATCCCCGGGGTGAAGCCTACTTGATCATGATGGATAAGCTTTTTGATGTGCTGTTGCAATCCGTTTGCCAGTATTTTATTGAAGATTTTTGCATCAATGTTCATCACGGATACTGGCCTGAAGTTTTCTTTTCTTGTTGAGTCTCTGTTGGGTTTTGGTAGCAGGATGCTGTTGGTCTCATAAAATGATGTGGGAAGAATTCCCTCTTTTTGGATTGTTTGGAATAGTTTCAGTAAGAGTGGTACTAGCTCCTCTTTTTATGTCTGGTAGAATTTGGCTGTAAAGCCATCTGGACCTGGACTTTTTTTGGTTGGTAGGCTATTAATTGCTGCCTCAACTTCAGCTCTTGTTATTGGTCTCTTCAGGGTTTCAACTTCTTCCTGGTTTAGGCTTGGGATGGTGCAAGTGCCCAGGAATTTATCCATTTCTTCCAGGCTTACTGGTTTATGTGCATAGAGTTATTTGTAGTAATCTCTGATGGTGGTTTGTATTTCTGTGGAATCTGTGGTGATATCCCCTTTATTGTTTTTATTGCATCTATTTAATTCTTCTCTCTTTTCTTTTTTATTAATCTGGCTAGTGGTCTGTCTATTTTGTTGATCTTTTCAAAAAACCAGCTCCTGGATTTATTGATTTTTTGAAGGGTTTTTTATGTCTCTATTTCCTTCAGTTCTGCTCTGAGTTTGGTTATTTTTTGTCTTCCGCGAGCTTTTGAGTTTTTTTGTTTTGTTTTGTTTTTTAATCTTCCTCCTCTAGCTCCTTCAATTTTGATGATAGGGTGTCAATTTTAGATCTTTCCTTGTTTCTCATGTGGGCATTTATTGCTATAAATTTCCCTCTCGACACTGCTTTAAAGGTGTCCCAGAGATTCTTGTAAGTTGTGTCTTTATTCTGATAGGTTTTGAAGAACATCTTTATTTCTACCTTCATTTCATTGTTTATCCAGTTGACACTCAGAAGCAAGTTGTTCAGTTTCCAAGTGGTTGGGTGGGTTTGAGTGTGATTCTTAATCCTGAGTTCTAGTTTGATTGTGCTTTGGTGTGATAGATTGTTTGCTACGATTTCTGTTCTTTGGCACTTGCTAAGGAGTGATTTGCTTCCAACGATGTGGTCAATTTTAGAGTAAGTGCAATGTGGTCCTGAGAAAAATGTATATTCTGTGGATCTGGGGTGGAGCGTTCTGTATATGTCAATTAGATCTGCTTGGTCCAGCTCTGCATTCAAGTCCTGGAGGTCTTAGTTAATTTTTTGTCTCATTGATCTGTCTAATATTGACAATGCAGTGTTGAAGTCTCCCACTATTATTGCATGGGAGTCAAAATGTCATTTTAGGTCGCTAAGAACTTGCTTTATGCATCTGGGTGCTCCTGTATTGGGTGCATATGTATTTAGGATCATTAGCTCTTCTTGTTGCATTGATCCTTTTACCATTATGTAATGTGCTTCTTTGTCGTTTTTGATTTTTGTTGGTTTAAAGTCTATTTTATCAGAGACTAGGATTGCAACTCCTGCTTTTTTTTTTCTGTCTCTCTCCATTTGCTTGGTAAATCTTCCTCTATCCCTTTATTTTGAGCCTATGTGTATCCTTGCATGTGAGATGGGTTTCCTGGATACAGCATACCGATGGTTTTTTATTTTTGATCCAGTTTGCCAGTCTGTGTCTTTTGATTGGGGTATTTAGCCCATTTACATTTAAGGTTAATATTGTTATGTGTGAATTTGATCCTGCCATTTTGATGCTAGCTGGTTGCCCGTTAGTTGATTCAGTTTCTTCATTGTGTCGATGCTCTTTACCATTTGGTATGTTTTTGGAGTGGCTGGTACTGGTCGTTCCTTTCTATGTTCAGTGCTTCTTTCAGGAGCTCTTATACAGCAGGCCTGGTGGTGGTAAAATCAATGAGCAATTGTTTGTTCATAAAGGATTTTATTTCTACTTCACTTCTGAAGCTTGATTTGGCTGGATATGAAATTCTGGGTTGAAAGTTCTTTTCTTTAAGGATGTTGAATATTGGCCCCCACTCTCTTCTGGCCTGTAGGGTTTCAGCTGAGAGATCTGCTGTAAGTCTGATGGGTTTCCCTTTATGGGAAACCCAACCTTTCTCTCTAACTGCCTTTAGCAGTTTTTCGTTCATTTCAACCCTGATGACTCTGATGATTACATGCCTTGGGGTTGCTCTTCTTGAGAAATATCTTTGCAGTGTTGTCTTTATTTCCTGGACTTGAATATTGGCCTGGCTTGCTAGGTTCAGGAAGTTCTCCTGGATAATATCCTGAAGAGTATTTTCCAGCTTGGATTCATTCTCTCCATCACATTCAGGTACACCTATGAAACCTAGATTAGGTCTTTTCACATAATCTCATATTTCTTGAAGGCTTAGTTTATTTCTTTTTACTCTTTTTTGTCTAATCTTGCCTTCTCGTTTTATTTCATTGAGTTGATCTTCAGTCTCTGATATCCTTTCTTCTGCTTGGTCGATTCAGCTATTGAAACTTGCGTATGCTTCATGAAGTTCTCATGTTATGGTTTTCAGCACTATCAATTCATTTGTATTCCTCTCTGAGCTATTTATTCTCATTAGCATTTCATGAATCATCTTTTCAAGGTTCATAGTTTCTTTGCACTGGGTTAGAACATGTTCTTTTAGCTCAGAGAAGTTTGTTATTACCCACCTTCTGAAAGCTGTTTCTGTCCATTCATCAGACTTATTCTCCATCCAGCCTTGTTCCCTTGCTGGTGAGGAGTTGTGATTCCTTGGAGGAATAGAGGCATTCTGGCTTTGGGTATATTAATCCTTTTTGCACTGGTTTCATCTCATCTTTGTGGATTTATCAGCTTGTGGTATTTGTAATTGGTGACTTTCAGATAGTGTCTCTGAGTGGATGTCCAGTTTGTTGATGATGAAGTTATTTCTTTCTGTTTGTTAGTTTTCCTTCTAACAGTCACACCCCTCTGCTGTAGGACTGCTGGAGGTCCACTCCAGGCTCTGCTTGCCTGGGGATCACCTGCAGTGGCTGCAGAACAGTAAGGGTTGCTGCCAGTTTCTTCTTCTGTTATCTTTGTCCCAGAGGGATACGTGCCAGATGTCAGCCTGAGCTCTCCTTTATGAGGTGTCTCTTTGGATATATGGGGGTTGGGGAGCTTCCTGAGGAGACAGTCTGTCCCTTATAGGAGCTCAAGTGTCGAGCTGAGAGCTCCGTTGTTCCGTTCAGAGCTGCTGGGCAGTTACGTTTAAGTCTGCTGCAGCAGAACTCATAACCACCTTTTTTTTAACCCAGGTGCTCTGTCCTGGGAAGGTAGGGCTTCATTTGTAAGTTCTTGTCATGCTGCTGCCTTTTTTCAGAGATGCCTCCCCAGCAAGGAGCTAGCATAGTCTCAGTCAGAGGTGTTGCTCAGCCAGCAGAGGTGTTGCTCAGCTGCCATGGGCTCTGCCCAGCTGCTCTGTGAACTTCCTTGCAGTTTTGTTTCTAGGGGTTTAGTTAGAACTGTGTTGGTAATGGTGGACTGCCTCGGTAATGGCAGACTGCCTTGGTAATGGTGGACACCCTTCCCCCCACAGAGCTGGACTGTCCTGGGTCCAGCTGTGCTTGCTGTGAAACTCTCAATCCAGAGCATTTCAGATTCCTTGTTTTTGTTGGAGTAGGACTGGCCAAGTAAGATCACCTTGCTCCCTGTTTCAGCTCCCTTTTTCTCAGTTGAATGGGAGACTCTGTCTCCTAGGCGTTGCAGTTGCCAGTTGAAATGGTGCTTGGATTTGTGTGAGTTTTTGCATGGAGATCTGCTGCACTGGCTGAAAGAGACCTGACTCGTGGCACTTTTTGGCCTGGGAATCTCCTGGTCTGTGGGCAGTAAAAATTCATTTGGAAATGTGGTAATCACTTACCCTCTGCATTTTTGCTGGGAACTGCAATCCAGAGCTGTTCCTATTCGGCCATCTTGGATCCACCTCTCCTTCAATAGCCTTCTAACCAGTCTACCTGCTTCCAGGCTGCCTTCCCATTCTCTCTCTATGTATCATTTATATATATCTTATATATCATTTAGACATCTATATAATTTACATATATATTCATATATGTCATTTCTATAGTGATTCCTCTGCCCAAAATATCCAATTACTTACAGTTACACACAGAACAGTGTCCTAACTCCAAGTGATAGCCCTGAGGTCCTGTGAGGTCTGACCTACATTTTTCTTCTCTATTTTGTCACCCACCATTCCCCACTTCTCTTACTTTCCCATAACAACTCTGGTCTTCCCTCTTTCCTCAAACACACTAAACTCTGCCTGCCTCAGGACCTTTGACCTGCTGTTTCCCCAGCCCCAGTGAATGTGGAATGAATGATAAGCTTGTCCTAGTCACTCAGGCAGCCTCTCCTCATGAACGTGCCTTGTCCTTGTCACCCATTAGGCCCTGTCTCCTTATCTTACCTTATTTTCTTTATAGAACTTACTCTCTATTTGAAGACCATTTTAATTGTTGTTTACGTATTTCTTGAATTCTTCTTCAGAGATTTGTAAATACTGTTGGCTGCTGAATTCCTTGTTTCCAAATGTTGTTTGATATATAGTAAGCACTAAATAAAAATTTCTGAATGAATACCTGCTTACCAAGTGATGTGATTCAGCCAGAGGACAGGGGTGTCTTGCTTCCCTAACAGCCTCCTACCTCCCTAACAGCTTAATTTCTCATATAAATAAATATATGCATGCTTGAGTTTTTATACTTAAGTGTCTGTGAGTTTGGTTAATGTGAGTCTGTTCCTAAAAGATGGATTCCCTTTTGGGCCACTAACAAATCAGGTATCTGAGCCTGCTCACCTTAAAGCCATATTCCACTGAGGACCGGCACGTTATGATGCCTTCCCTGGGTGAATGCATGACCTTCAGAGCCTTATCATGAATGTCCTGTGGTAGTCTTTATGGAAATTCTCAAGGAACTAGTAGAGAAGAGCTCCTGATGGGAAAATCTCTAAAAAAGAAGGAGAGGCTGTGTAAGCATTCAACGGCTCTTTCATTTTGAGCTTTTATACTTTGTGGAATCTTTCCATTCTGTCTCAACTGCCGTCATCACAGGGTATTCTCCTTTTTCCTATTTTATCTTTGGCATGATTGAGACAAGTTTACACTTTACACAAGTAAAAGGAAAACTCATTAGCTTTTGAGTGCTGGCTGCCAAGCACTAAGGACTTCACAAATATTATCTCACTTAAAGCACTATTTTTAAAAACTAAGGGAAATAGAATATAAACTAACTCGAATAGTCTGGGATTCAACATGAGGTAACATCTATGAGCCAAATCAGACTCACAGGAATCAGAGACCATACCCAGTAAACAGTATTACCGGAAATTTCAAGGATACAGGTAATTGTGGGGTACAGGGGAATCCTGGACACCCTGGTCCATCAAAGCTGCTCCCTGGTCCTTTCTTGCCAAATTAGGATGTGCTGTGGCCCAGATATAACACTTGAGGCCTCTAAGCAATGCATGTCATCACTAAAGCAAAAGAACAACCTAGGTCATAAAACAGCTTATTTTTTTATGGCCATCTTATTTATCTATGTTTATTTATTTTAGTTTTTTTTTTTTTTTTTTTTGAGATGGAGTCCCACTCTCACGCTCAGGCTGAAGTGCAGTGGTGTGATCTTGGTTCACTGCAACCTCTATCTCCCAGGTTTGGATCAAGTGATTCTCTTGCCTCAGCCTCCTGAGTAGCTGGGGTTATAGGCACCTGCCACTACACCTGGCTAGTTTTTTATTTTTAGTAGAGACATGGTTTCATCATGTTGGCCAGGCTAGTCTTGAACTCATGATCTCAAGTGATCCACCTACCTCAGCCTCCCAAAGCGCTAGGATTTATGTATTTATTTTTATTTCAATAGGTTTTCAGTGAATAGGTGGTGTTTGGTTACATGGATAAGTTCTTCAGTGGTGATTTCTGAGATTTTGGTGAACCAATCACACAAGCAGTATACACTGGACCCAATGTGTAGTCTTTTATCCCTCACCCACTTTCATCCATCCCCCCAGGTCACCAGAGTCCACTGTATCATTCTAATGCCTTTGCGTCCTCATAGCTTAGCTCCCAGTATGAGAAACATCTCATTTTTATACTCATATTAATAGTTACATAGTTTATTTGGCATAGTTTATTTAGCTGTGCCCTATAAATTCATAGATTCTAGGTGTTTTATCATAAGCCATCCTAGACTGACCAGGTACATTCTACTAAGTTATTGTTTTGTTTTGTTTTTAATAGATAAAAACTCTTTCACTAGTAAATACCAACAGTTACCTTTCGAGGAGGTCTGTATTAGTATGTTTACAAAGAGACTTGAGCATGTCAACTAACACACACACACACACATTCTCTCTCCCTCTCTTTCTAGTAGCTTCCCAGGAAAGTTTGCCGGCTACTCATTTTTTTCTTCCTCCAAGGAATAAGTTTCCGGCTACTCATTTTTTTCTTCCTCCAAGGAATAAGTTTCCGACTCTAAGAATTCCACTGAAATCAATGTAGTCCTTGTTTTCTTGTGTCTCCAAAGCCTCTCACTTTAGATTCACTCAGCCTCTCTCCTGGAAGAGCAAGCATAAATTTATAAACATAAATTCTCCTTAGCCAGCTTCCCACTAAGTTTTTTTTTTTTTTTTTTTTTTTTTTTTTAGACGGAGTTTCGCTCTCGTTACCCAGGCTGGAGTGCAATGGCGCGATCTCGGCTCAACGCAACCTCCGCCTCCTGGGCTCAGGCAATTCTCCTGCCTCAGCCTCCTAAGTAGCTGAGATTACAGGCACGCGCCACCACGCCCAGCTAGTTTTTTGTATTTTTAGTAGAGACGGGGTTTCACTATGTTGACCAGGATGGTCTCGATCTCTCGACCTCGTGATCCACCCGCCTCGGCCTCCCAAAGTGCTGGGATTACAGGCTGAGCCACTGCGCCCGGCCTCCCACTAAGTTAATGTTGGATTATGTTTATCTTTCCATATAGGTGTTTTTTTTTTTTTTTTTTGAGTCAGGGTCTCATTCCATCACCCAGGCTGGTATGCAGTGGTATGTTCATAGCTCACTGCAGGCTTGAACTCCCTGGGCTCAAGAGATCCTCCTGCGTCAGCCTCCCAAGCAGCTGAGACTACAGGTGTACACCACCACACCCCACTAATTTTTATATTTTATGTAGAGATGGTCTCGCCATGTTGCCCAGGCTGGTCTTGAACTCTAGACTCAAATGATCCTTCTGGCTTGGCCTCCCAAAGTGCTAGGATTACAGGCATGAGCCATGACACCCTGCCAGTTCTACATTATTTAAAAAATAATTTGTCGGCTGAGTACGGTGGCTCATGCCTATAATTGCAGCACTTTGGGAGGCCGAGATGAGTGGATAAACTGAGGTCGGGAGTTCAAGACCAGCCTGACCAACATGGAGAAACCCTGTCTCTACTAAAAATACAAAATTAGGCGGGCATTGTGGCACATACCTGTAATCCCAGCTACTTGGGAGGCTGAGGCAGGAGAATTGCTTGAACTCAGGAGGCAGAGGTCGCAGTGAACCAAGATTGTGGCATTGCACTCCAGCCTGGGCAACAAGAGCAAAACTCCCTCTCAATAATAATAATAATAATTTGTCTTTTAAACAGCTCTTAATAGTAATGTTTTGTTTCTTTTGTTCCACTGACTGGCATCTACCACCACCTACCAGTGTGATTAGGGTGACGTAACAGTGCTAGTACTGGAGTCCAAATTTCATTCAAATTAAAAGCCTACCACATGCCTGCTAGGTATTGAGGATGGAGAAAACATCCCTGCTCCCCGGGAACTCACAGTCCATTACGGAATAAAATTGTGTCTATCCCAAATCCTCCAACGTATGGAGTCACCCTGCCTCCAGTATTTAAATAAAAATGACTTGTAAAAGAGACCATAAACATAGTTATCTTCCTAATGGTGTTCTAGAACCAATTTAAAACAAACATTTTGGTCTTCTCAACACACCAATAAATAAGTAACCGCAATGGCATATGTTCCGTGCTACAACATAAGAACAAATATAAATCACATAGGAAGTAAATAGTAAATTCTTTTTTTTTTTTTTTTTTTTTTTTTGAGACAGAGTTTCGCTCTTGTTACCCAGGCCAGAGTGCAATGGCACGATCTCGGCTCACCACAACCTCCGCCTCCTGAGTTCAAGCAATTCTCCTACCTCAGCCTCCTGAGTAGCTAGGACTACAGGCGCGCACCACCATGCCCAGCTAATTTTTGTATTTTTAGTAGAGACGGGGTTTCACCTTGTTGACCAGGATGGTCTCGATCTCTTGACCTCGTGATCCACCCACCTCGGCTTCCCAAAGTGCTGGGATTATAGGTGTGAGCCACTGCGTCCGGCCCGTAAATAGTAAATTTAGAATAGTAAATTCTAACTGGGGGTGTGAAAGAAGACTCAGGAGTGGCTGGCTAAGCTGGGTCAGATGAAGGACATGGACTCTGTCAAGTGGAGGAAGGCCATTTCAGGCAGTGGATTTGTATAAACACAAAATACAGGCACAAATAAGAGAATATTTAGGGACCTCTGGTGGTTTCGTGTGACTAAAGCATTCAGTGAAAGGGTAAGTGAATAATGGGGAGGAGAGTCTAATATACAAAAGGCAGCTACTATACTCAGCATTTTCCAAACATAAGAGCTAGTCTGAGATAATTATCCTGAACAACCCAGGGGTACCCCAGGCAGGGCCAGTACTATGGTTAGGCAAGTGAGGTGCTTACCTCTGGTACAAAATTTAGCAGGGTGCCAAAAGCTTAGATGGTAAGATACATAACTTTTTTCCCCTGTGGATAAAGCGGAATATAATTATTTTAGTACAAAATTTTAAATAAAGACAGTATCAGTATTATGAAGTTTTCCTTTTGCCTTAGGGTCCAATATGGCTCAGCAAAGCACTGCTATATTTAAAATGTTGGCACTCGTTCATGATGAATTTTTTGTTCTAATTTTGATTTTTAAAAATACTGCATGAAAATATTCCTTATCTTGATGGCTGGGTTTTTTTGGCACCCCTGTACAAATCTTGCACCCAAGAGGAGTGCCTTGCTTGTTGCACCCTAGTCCGGGCCTGATCCTGCCAAGCGTTGTGTGTTAGCAAGTCTAGAAGAACCGTGTGTCACCCTGGCAAGAAGACATAGAAAAAAAAGGATAAAATTCACAGCACTGGTTGCCGATGGGATACAGAGAATTGGAGAAAAGGAGGAGTCAGTACGGCAGTTACTCAAATAATCAAAAATAGGTCTACCATACCATCCAGTAATTCCACTTCTAGGTGATATCCAAAAGAATTGGAAGCGCGGCTTTGAAAATATATTTGCACACCCATGTTCACGGAACGTGGGTCACAGCAGCCAAGAGGTAGAAGCAACCCAACTGTCTATCAACAGAGGACTGGATAAACAAAATGTGATATATACATACAATGGAATATTATTCTGCCTTAGAAAGGGTACCCTGTCATATGTGACAACATGGATGAACCCTGGGACACTATGTTAAGTGAAAAAAGCCCGTCGTCAAAAAACAAATATTGTATGATTTCACTTATATGAGGTACTTAGAGTAGGCAAAATTACAGAGACAGAAAGTCAAATTGTGGTATCAAGGGCTGAGAGAAGAGGGGAGCGGAAGTTATCTAGTGTCGGGTTTGTATTTGGAAGATGAAAATGTTCTGGAGATCTGTTTCACCACAATGCAAATGCTCTTCACACTGCCAAATTGCATTTTAAAATGGTTGATAAAATAGCAACTCAAAGTACTGTAAAATGTAAAAAGATGGTTGAGATGGTCAATTTTATGTTATGTGTGGGTTTTGTTGTTGTCTTTCTGTTTTGTTTTGAGATGGAGTCTCTCTCTGTCGTCCAGGCTGGAGAGCAGTGGCACCATCTCAGCTCATTACAACCTCTGGCTTCTGGGTTCAAATGATTCTTATGCCTCAGCCTCCCAAGTAGCTGGAATTACAGACACATGACACCACGCCTGCTAATTTTTGTTTGTTTGTTTGTTTTTTGGTAGAGACAGGGTTTTGCCGTCTGGAACTCCTGATCTCAGATGATCTGCCTACCTCAGCCTCCCAAAGGGCTAGGAATATAGGCATGAGCCACCACACTAGGCCTGTGTGTGGTTTTAAAAATTCTATCTTGGGTAACTAGACAGTATAATACCAAAGAAACTCCAGTATATCTGGACGGAAGATTGCAGGCTTAGTTTTACACATGAGTTTGGAGTGTTGAGGGACTTCGAAGCAAAGATGGGGGGTGCAATAATCAGTGATTAAGAGCTTGGCCTCTGGAGTCTGCTGCAGATCAGGCCTGGCTCAATCACTCGCTCTCTGTATGAGCTGGGCCTCATCTCCTTCTCTGTAAAATGGGGAATAAAAATACATACCTCAAGTATTGCTATGAGGATTAATGAAACCATCCATGTAAACCATGTCATGTCATGCCTGGACCACAGTAAGTACTTAATAACTTTAGCTATTATTATAATTTTGTGTTTAATAGGCAGTAGGAACCAGTTAGAGGTTGGAAAACAAATATAGATGTGGTATTTATTAAGTGCATTAAGATACGCCATTCAAGCAGCCAAGCAAAGTAAAATGCACCAGTAGTCCCAGCTGCCACCTGGGAAGCTGAGGCTAGGGGATCGCCTGAGCTCAGCAGTTTGAGGCTGTAGTGCACAATAATCTCTCCTGTGAATAGCCACGGCACTCCAGCCTCAGCAACATAGTGAGACCTTGTCTCCAAAAACAAAGATGCACCAAGTAAAATCAGTTTTGACATTGTACATTTTCATGAGCTCAACTCTTCCTGTCATAGTTTAAATACACAAATAGTATAAACACATAGTTTGCATTTCTGTTTTTGGAAGTATTGGAAACTAACTGGAGGACACCCACATCTGGCTCTGTGGATACCCAATAGTCCGGAACAACTGACCTCTTTAACCATGATTGCCATTTCAAGGACAGATGGTAACTTTAGAACAGCTGCTTCTCCCGCATCTTCCCTCTGAGTTTCAGTTTCCAGGCAGAGGGACACAGAACTTATAACTAAGTTTGGGTCATAGTGTTTGATACCTCTTGGTTCCATTGAAAGATCAGGGGCCACCTTGGCTAAGGTTATTAATTTCCCTATTTCTGAAATAGTCTATGAAGACTTACCTAGAACTCATACATCAAAGTCAGCAGCAATATTCTTGGAATAGTAAATTAACAATGTACCAACATATCATTCATAAAACAATCTATTTGTTATAAAATAACATAAATATAGTAATAGAAGGGTTGTTCTCTCATAAAGGTAGTCTTTCTTTCTCTTCCTTCCTTTCTTCTTTCCTTCCTTTCCCTCCCTCCCTCCTCTCTCTCTCTCTCTCTCTCTCTCTCTCTCTCTCTTCCTCTGTTTTTCTTTCTTCTTTTTCTTTCAGACAGAGTCCCGCTCTGTCACCCAGGCTGGAGTGCAGTGGCACAATCTTGACTCACTGCAACCTCTGCCTCCTGGGTTCCAGCAATTCTTCTGCCTCAGCCTCCAGAGTAGCTGGAATTACAGGTGCGCACCACCACGTCTGGCTAATTTTTGGATTTTTAGCAGAGGCAGGGTTTTGCCCATGTTGGTGAGGTTGGTCTCAAACTCCTGACCTCAAGTGATCTGCCCACCTCAGCCTCCCAAAGTGCTGGGATTACAGGTGTGAGCCACCGCCCCTGCCCCATAGAGGTAGTCTTTCTAAAAAGTTTTAATGATGTAGACAGTGAGAGCTAAGTTAGAAATTACAAATACAGAAAAGGAAAAAACCAGAATGAATCCTCTGGTGGTGTGTTGAAACCGGAGGTATCTTGATACAAACCCATAGTTTAAAATGCATACACACATATACAAAGCCATACATAGATATGTAGAGTTGGGAAAATAAATGCAGATGTGTGTACTATACATGGGTTAGTACACACGCTTGGATTTCCTATCTCTGCTGAGACAGTCTAGGAGCAATGACACTTCAGTAAGCAAAAAAGGATGAAGAATCAGTTACTGTCAAGGTTAAGAGCTTTATATAGTTCAATAATTCTTGAGGTCATCATGGTATCACTTCAATAACTGTTAAAGAAATACTGACCCTGAATCATAAGGAGAAGGTTAAAATGTAATCTGCTGTCACCATTTTCTGGTTAAGAAAGCATGCATACTTTGGGAAGCCAAGGCAGGATGATCACTGGAGCCCAGGAATTTGAGGCCAGCCTGAGTAACATGATAAAACATATCTGCAAGAAATACAAAAATTAGCCAGGCGTGGTGGCTCATGCCTGTGGTTCCAGCTACTTGGGAGGCTGCGGTGGGAGGATTGCTTCAGCCCAGGAGATTGAAGCTTCAGTGAGCCATGATCAAGCCACTGTACTCCAGCCTGGGTGACAGAGGGAGACCTGGTCTCAAAAACTAAACAAAAACAAAAATAAATAAATAAGAAAGCATGCAAAACACTTTCATCAGAACTTAGCAACCACGTCTTGGTTTCTCAATAACCATTTTCCAATGTAAGGAGCCAGGGTTTCTTGGAGAAGTGGTTGATTCCAGGGTAGGAAAAATTCAAAATGAGCTTGGAACATTTTCTGATGCGAAAAAATCAAGACGTGCTTGACAAAAAGATGGGGCTGGTCAAAAGAACACAAAAGCCAAAGCGAGGGGGACTCCCAGGAAGCCCAGATGGAACAATTTGAGGAACAAAGTAAATAATGATAGAACTGAGTATACTTAGTAAAACAAAAGAGTATCCATGAGTCCTTGCTAATGAACTGACTAGTTAATTGGTTAACTTTTAAAAGGAAGAGAAGGAACAGTTCTTTCTTAGAGAAGAATTCTAATTTAGAAATGAGGAAAAAATGAGGGAAATAGAAAATTACCACTAGGCAAGTGATGACCACAATACTATAGTATCACTATTGCAAGCAAAAGCCATCAATCAATTCCGAAATCTGTGGGTGAATGCTTGAGGAAAAACAGTTTATAAAGCATAGTCTGAAAGTAACTTACCAGATATTAGATTGATGATGGAGAAAGCCAACCAACACCATCTGAACTAAGCAATCAAGGTTAACATCTGTCACAAGAGACACAGACATCATATGCCCCCAATACTGTACACTGAGAAGATGACAATATCACTTCCATGGTATTCCTCCCCAAAATGGCTTCAATCTAATTACTTTTAAACATCAGACAAACCCAAAAGATGGACACTCTATAAAATCACTGACTACTACTCTTCAAAAACATCAAGGCCATGAAGGCCAAGAAAACATTAAGGAACCATCAGATTGAAAAAGACTAAGGAGACATGAAAATCAAATGCAATGTGAGATCCTGGACTGGATCTTACAACAGGAATAAGACATTAGGAGGGTAAACAGGCAGAATTCAGATACTGTTACTGTGTACTGTTTTTACAACATTTCTGTATGCTTACATTTTGTTCAAAATAAAAAGTTAAAAAAATTTTTTTTTTTTTTAAGACAGGCTAACACATAGTTGTACAACTATGTTCACTACAGCCTTGACCTCCCAGGCTCAAGCAATCCTCCCATCTCAGTCTCCTGAGTAGCTGTCATTATAGGTGCAGACTACTACACCAAGCTAATTTTTAAGTTTTTCTTTGTAGAGATGGAGTCTCACTACGTTGCCAGGGCTGGTCTTGAACTCCTGGGCTTAAGTGATCCTCCTGTCTCAACTTCCGAAAGTGCTGGGATTACAAGCATGAGAAAAATTCTGTGTGTGTATGTGTTTTTTTTTTTTTTTTTTTTTGGCATGGAGTTTCGCTCTTGTTGCCCAGGCTGCAGTGCAATGGCACAATCTCGGCCCACCACAACCTCCGCCTACCAGGTTCCAGTGATTCTCCTGCCTCAGCTTCCCAAGTAGCTGGGATTATAGGCACGTGCCACCACACCCAGCTAATTTTGTATTTTTAGTAGAGACGGGGTTTCTCCATGTTGGTCAGGCTGGTCTTGAACTCCCTACTTTAGGTGATCCACCTGCCTAGGCCTGCCAAAGTGGTGGGATTATAGGCATGAGCTATGGTGCCTGGCCAAGAAATTCTTAATAAATAAACTTTCCTGGGGAAAACCCCACAATGTATTTCATTGTTCATGAATTAACTCCAAATGCACTCTGACATTTTGTTAAAATAGACGTTTCTCAATATATAGTTATAACCGGTATTATGTACATACTGGTGTTCACCTCCCACTTGAATATAATTTCATTTATTCATTGAATAATTCATTTAATTATTTTATTTTTATTATTTATTTTGAGATGAAGACTCACTCTGCCACCCAGGCTGGAGATCAGTGGTATGATCTCGGCTTACTGCAATCTCTGCCTCCCAGGTTGAAACAATTCTCCTGCCTCAGCTTCCCGAGTTACTGGGTTACAGACACATGCCACCATGCCTGGCTAATTTTTTTTTTTTTTTTTTTTAGTAGGGAAGGGCTTTCATCATGTTGGTCAGGCTGGTCTCAAACTCCTGACCTCAGGTGATACGGCTGCCTCAGCCTCCCAAAGTGTTGGGATTACAGGCGTGAATCATTATGCCCGCCGGCCTCATTCATTGAATAATTGGATAGTACTTTGTCCCTGCTCTTGAAAAATTTACAGAACGGTGAAAACACACAAAAAAGAAATCAGTATAACATGATAAGCTTCATAACAGGTAGGTAAGCAAATGGCTGTGGGATATAGAGAAGCTACTGTCTTTCTCTTTTTAAAATGAATTCAGAGTCTAACATATTGCCATAATCTGCATAATTATGTATAAAGAGCATACACTCTTCCATAGTGTAATATACTGCAGCTGACACAGCTATTCTTTAACCAGAACAGAAGCATTGGGTTTTTGAGTTCTTCTCACTTTTGGGATACAAGAACATTTCCCCACATTGGATGTTGGGTCAGCAGCAAGATCAGTTAGAGGAGGTAGAAAGACTTTCCTTTGAAGAGAGGGAAGATGCCTCCCCACTTCCCACCTCTGCAACTGCACATTTGCTGTTGAGAGCCCATCGATTGCAATTTAATCAATTCTCCTGAAACAAGGTAAATTATGGGATGAATAGAGCTCACTTAATGAAGGGTGAGGTAAATCAGATTCTCATAAAAGAGCTTAACTAATTCATCTCATTTCTTAGATACAGCCTCCCCAGAGAACCAACTATCACACCACTTTTCATAATTGCAGGTAATTGAATATTCGGCACAATTCATTTCCCCAGCAAGGCTTCCCTGTCAATTCTGCCCCTAGGTAACTGTGGGGACTGGGGACCCTACTGAGTATTGCTGCTTTAAGCCTCCCATCTCACCCATCCCCCAGCGATGCCTCTCGCCCCAGTATTTTCAACCTCTTCCTCTCTTCCGGCTCCTTCGCTCATGCTGCCAACATGTAGTCATACCAGACCAATCTGGTTCAACTTTTATGTAACAAAATGGTGAGTTGTTTTTCAGTTGCCACGGACTCTCAGGTTACATAACCTAAGTGTGCCCAGACGAGCCAAGCATGCAACCACAGGGGGATCCTAAGTGCTTGGACAGAGGAGGGGGACTGAATTAAGAAGTGAGCACCACAAGGCAGGATTCAGGATCCAATCAGATCACGCCTCATTACCCCATGCCTACAGAATCTGCCTGACCCCCAGCTTGGGGAGGCACTGTATAGGGAAATATCCCAGGTGTTTTCCTTGCTGCGAGCAACAGAATCCCCTTGCTAAATCCTTCTTGGTTGTGATCACTGGGTTGATAGCCACCAAGTAACCTAACCCCCCTCACTGTGTGGGTGACGAACATGTCCAGGTCTCTCTCCCTTACTTCCTGTAACCCATCTGAAGTTGACTCAGCTATCCTTCAACAAAAGACAGATGGCTAGGAGGACTAAAAACAGTATTTGCTCTGCCCAAAGAAATAAATAAAGGTAGTAAATAAACAGAAACACTTCCTTTCTTAGACCCTTACCCATCTATAGCCACTTCCCTATCCATCTCCCTCCCTTCTCCAAGCCTTTGGTGTTTAAAGTCATTGGGTCAAACACTGAGCCCATAGTTTATCTCCATACTTGTGAGCAAACAAACAACCCTCTCAAACCAGTTTCCTTCTCTTCCATCATCTTGGTTGGTGGCTCCTCTAACACCCAAGTCACCCAAGCCAAACCCCGTATGTGGTCCTAGACACTTGCCTATCTCTTTATTCTTAGATGTCAGTGGTCATCAATTTCCACTAGTTCCACCACCTTAAGTCCTTCCAAATTCATTCTTTACCACTGACTCCCAATCCCTACTGCCATTGCCTGGACTCAGGCTTCCTCATTTTTGCCCAGACTATTGAGACAGTTGTTCCTCTGCTCTCCCTGCCCTCTGTCTCACCTGGCCTTTCATCTGTCCTCCACATGCTGCCCAGGTACAGCTGCCTCCCTATGCCCTAGAATGAAACATTTCGGGTTTCTCTTATCTTAGTGTGGGCTGCACAGCATTTCTTAATCTGGCCCTTCGCCACTTCAAATCTTCTTTTTTTTTTTTTTTTTTTTTTTTTTGAGACAGAGTCTCACTCTGTCACCCAGGTTGGAGTGCAATGGCATGATCTCGGCTCACCACAACCTCCACTTCCTAGGTTCAAGTGATTCTCCTGCTTCTGCTTCAGCCTCCTGAGTAGCTGGGATTACAGGTGCCCACCACCATGCCTGGCTAATGTTTGTATTTTTAATAGAGACGGGGTTTCACCATGTTGGTCAGGCTGGTCTCAAAATCCTGACCTTGTCATTTGCCCATCTCAGCCTCCCGAAGTGCCAGTATTACAGGCATGAGCCACCATGCCAGGCCCAAATCTCCATTTTCTACCTTCATAAGAAATTGTATTGAAGGCCTCTCTCATGCTAGAATGTATAACACTGAGAAAGGCAGGAGGCAGACAAATGACTAGGCAGATAGGGGCAGGTTCCCGGTGAAAACAAACCTTCAAGCCCGAAACTGTCCCAGGTAAGTCCTTGGTCCGGATTGAGAACCTGCCTTCCCATTTGGCCCACTTTCCTCTGATTGCCTCCAACCCTTCACCTATTTTACATATACCTACCCTTTCCTAATTGGTTTTCTCTACGGCCATGCCCACCTTTGAGTGGTGTCTTGTCTTTGACCTTTTTTGAATATTCACAAACCAATCAGCACATACTCCCTATTCTGAGATCATATAAAGTCCCAGGCTCAGCCATATTGGGAGAAGTTTCCTGTCTTTGGGTAGGAGAATCACCCACTCCCCCACCCTTGGGGCCCCATATTTTGCTGAGAGCTTTCCTTTCACTTAATAAATTCGACTCCACTCATTCTTTGATGTCCATGTGCCTAATTCTTTCTGGTCATGAGACAAGAACCTGGACCTAGCTGAGCTAAGGAGCAAAAATCCTTTATCAATGCTATGTATTTTATGTGAGTTATTTGATTTAAGATTCATAAAATTCCTTTGGTGATGGTATTATTTTCTCATCCCTTCTCCTCTGTCCTTATAGAAAGACAATTTTTAAAGTGAGGTCAAAAATTGCCTTCAATTATTTCCAAAGGCTTGTGAGAAAAAAATAAAATGTGAAAAGAATTTTGTTTAAATTTACACAGATTATAAGTGGGAATGCTGAGACTTGAACCCAGGTGTTCTGGCATCAGGGTCTGCTTTTGGCCACAAGCAGCCAATCTCCCAAGCTCCCAACCTGAACATGCACACACTAGCAAACCTGAATGGCCATGGTTTGCATATGCAAAATACAGTCTCATTTTCTGACTTTGCACCTGCTGTTTTCTCTCTTGGAATACACTTCTTCCACTTGTTTGCCTGATGAACTCCTATTTAGCCTTCAAAACCCTGCTCACATGAATATAACTTCTTCTATGAAGATTTTCTGATGTCCCCCTTCTCTGTAGATCATTATCCATTTTTGTTTTTGTCATACCTGTTTCCTTACATAGGTATATATTATATAATGCCGAAATTGTTTACTTTTCTTTCTCATCATTTGGTTAAGTCATGTTAACAGTCTTATTTGTCTTATTTCCCAGCAACTGGCAAAAAGGCTGCCACACAAAAGGTACATTTTTAAAACGGTTTTAAACTGAAAGGATCAGTTTCTATGCAGATTTTAGTACCTTTGGGTTTTTTGGCCTTCCTCCAAAAGTAATGTAACAATATTTGACAATTTAAAAATCAATTATATATAATAGCCCAAAGGTGTAAACAATCCAAATGCCTGTCGATGGATGAGTAGGTAAACAAATTGTGGTATATACAAACAATAGATTATTATTCACCTTTAAAAAAAAATAAAATACATGTTACAACACGGATATACCTTGAGAACATTGTGTCAAGTGAATAAGCCAGAGACAGAGGACAAATACTGTATGACTCTTATATGAAGTACCTAGAATAGTCCAATTCAGAGACAGAAAGTCGAATGGCGTCTGCCAGGGTCTTGGGGAAGGGAAGGATGGGGAGTTAGTATTGAAGGGGTAGAGAGTTTCAGTTTGAGATGATAGGAAGGTTCCGGAGATGGATGGTGATGATGGCTGCACAACACTGTGAATGTGCTGATGCTGCTGAACTGTACAACTTAAAATGGCTAAAATTTAAATTTTTTTGTTAAGTATATCTTAACACAATTAAAAAAATGAACAACAACAACAGAAACACACAAAAATTATCAAGGTCATCAAAAACAAGGAAAATTGCCACAGCCAAGAGGGGCCTAAGGAGGCACAAGCACTGACCGTAATGTGGTGTCCTGATGAGATCCTGGGACAGAAAAAAGTCATCAGGAAAACATGGAAGATGGAAAAGTACAGATTTTAGTTAATAACATATCCATACTGGTTCATTCATGATAACAAATGTACTGTACTAAAGTAAGTATAAGGACACTAATTAAGTAATGTTAGTATGGAGACTTGGATGTGAAATATGTAAGAACTCTCTGTACTATCTTCATCATTTTTCTGTAAATTTAAAACTGCCTAAAATTAAAAGTCTATTAAAAAAACAATTAGATTGCCCCTTTATTAGGGTATTCCAGTCCAATTAATCAAGAGTATGTATTTTTTAACAAATAAGAATTCGTATTTAAAAACCCAAATTGCAAATTGATTTTATACATTGTGATCAAGAAAAGATTTAGACATCTGTCTACTCTGCTACCTTTAGCTACTGACAATGAATATTTCATGTAGAAGACATCATTTAAGTGGAAAATGTAGAATGAGTGACTTTTATGACGCATCACAAAGGAGGACTAGATGCATTGGCAGGGAGAAAGAACATTTCCAGAGAAGGGGAACAGCACACTCGAAGACTTGCGTGTGTGCAGGAGCTCGGTTGCGTGTGTGGAGGAGCTTGGTTGGTCCCGGAAGTGGGGAGCAGCTCTCTCAGCTGTAGCTTGGCATCTGTGGACTTTCAGTGGGAAGGATGGGTTTTGGCTCTTGGGTATGGGGCCTTGGGGGCCGTGCTGAGGATCTGGATTCCAACCTAAACACCTCTCACGTGTCATGCATTTCCATCCTCTTCATCCCTGCTGCCTTTGTCACAGTCTGGCTCTTGCCTAGGGTATGACCACAGCTTGCTAATGGCTCTCTCCAACGCATTCTTGCTCTCCTCTGATCTATTGTCCACATTGCAGCCTGACAGATCCTTCAGAGCCCTTTCTTTAAATCTGTAGCAAGCAACAGTTGAATCAGAACAAGCAACAGTGGTTGCCAGGGGCCAGGGACTAACTGCAAAGAAGCAGGAGGGAATTTCGGAGTGATGTGCTGTATCTTGGCTGTGGTGGCTACTCACTGAGCCACACACTCAACAAAAGGGCATTGTATTATTTTTAAATTATACCTCTGTGAAGTTGATTTTAAAGCAACAGCCTTTGTCTTGGGAAGAAGGCCAGTACCCTTGAAGTGACACCACCCCCAGGCTCTGCATGACTGCCCCTTTCTCATACCCACTTCTGGTGGAACCCCCCCACCCCCGCCCATTCAGCACTCTGCACCAGCCTCACCAGGTTTCTTTCTGTTGCAGGACTCCATGTGCCCTGCTTCTCACCAGGAACTGTGCCCACACGGCTCTTTCTGGCCAGGATGCTCGTCTTCTCCCCGCGGCCCACTTCACCAGCTGAGTCCTGCTCATCCTGAAGGTTGCAGCTTAAATCTTAGATCTTGCAGGGGCCATTCCTGGTTCTTCTGACACCTGTTGGCCCTCACTCTCACTGCTGTGCAGCACTGAGCACAGCTGTGAGCAGCTATTCAGCATCTCCCATGCTGTCTGGACAGTGTGCTTCATGAGGATGGCTTATTCACCAACTCTTCTTACTGCCTAGCCCAGTGCCCGACATGGTAAGGGATTAATCAATATTTGTGAATGCATAAACCTATCTGAGGGTTTTAAATAGATTTAAGGGAGTTGATGTGTGTGTGTGTGTGTGTGTGTGTGTGTTCAATAGAGGTTTTCAACTAAGCTGTCTGAAAATGGCTAGGGCATCTCTGTTTCTCACAATGACTGAGGGATGTTATTGCTATCTAGGAGTCCAGGGCCAGGCATGCTAGATGTTCCTCAAGCCTCAAGACAGCTTCCTTGAGAAATGCTGTTTTAGAAAAATTATGCTACCGGTGCCGGGGATACATTTGTGCAGGATGGAGAAAAAGGGAGGGGAAGTTGAAATCAGAGTGACTAGCTAGAAAACTATTACAGTCATCCAAAACCAGGAGTGGCTGGTGACTGGGGAGGAAGTCTGTTTTACAGGGGTAAAATAGAAGCCAGATGGAAAGAGCCGAGGGGGAAAATTAGGAAGTGTTTAGGAAATAGAACCCACAAACCTGGTGATCAATGGACAAGAGAGTCACCCTTTGAGGAAAGAGAAGACATGTAAACACGAAGGTAGGAGAACGGGTGGATAGAAGATGTGTGACCTTAGGCAAGTTACTTAGCCTCCATGTGTCTGGTTTCCTTCCTTGTGAAATGAGAGAATACCCACATCACAGGGCCCTTGTAAGGACTACATGAATCGATTTCATCAACATAAAGCACTTGGAGCACTGCCTAACACATAGTGAGCACTAGATAAGCACTTGATAGTAATTGTTGTAGATATTGGAATAAATAGATAGAGAAATAGCAAGAGATACATGAAGGGAGGGAGGGATGAAGAGATGGATAAATGGCTCCTGGATGTGGGAGATGAAGACGGAGCATGGTTCCCAGAATGTCTTTGCAAAAGCAGTCACACATTTGAGTAAATCTAGCCACACTCTCCCCCTTCTCCAGCCGGTGTCCAGGATAACAGGGGATCTTTGTATCAGAGGACAGAGCCACGATGACTAACCAACCTCCTTCCCCCACAGGAGGCAGACAGCAGGCAAAGGGCTGCTGTGACAAGACTGTGCCACGACACCCCCTGCAGATGGCCCTGTAAGGCCCATTGAGCAGAACAGTCAGAAAGGGCTCTGGAGCCCTTGGTTCAGGGCACTCACAGGGGCTGCCAAACAGCTTCGTACTTTTCAACTCTCTCACCTTTCTTGCTCCCTAAACATTTTGTCACTTGCCCACGTTTTCTATTCTGCTGTAACATTTACCATCACATGATAAACGCAGGAGTCGATGAATATTACTTAAAGCAACACTGACTTGGGAATCAGACCTGTGCTCCAGTGTGGACCACAAAGCTAGTTGTTAAGTCTTGAGCCGGTTATTTAATCTCTCTGGCTTCCGTATTTGCACTTGTAAGCACACAGGGCAATGCCTTTTTGCTGGCAGATTATGCCTGCAGCTCCGTGCAGCCCTAACATACATGGGTCTTTGACTTAGCACCTGCAACCTGGGCAGTGTCTTCTCTCACTGTTCTTGCCCCTTAACTCAACTCTCCAACCCCACTCTCTCATCTTGTGTACCTCTGCCATTTCCTTGGCCTTAAATATTCTCCTCTTGTCTTTGTGCTAATCTCCTAGACAGTTTTCAAGTTTCAGTCTGAGTCATTCCTTGGCTTCCTTGAGTTGAGGCACTCAATCCTCTGTCCTCCCAGTGCACAGCGCACTGGGTGTGTACCTGAATGACAATGTTACCCTCATTGATTTCTTCACATTTCTATCTCCCCAAAAGGCTATAATGCCTTTAATGCAGGAATTATATTTGGTAAGTTTCGGAGAACAGAATCCCCTCTAACTGGTTTAAGCAGAAAGGGATATTAAATGGCTTGTAGCGTCACTGGGAGGGGAAAAGAAAGGCTCAAGATGAAGCTTCCAGGAACCACTCACGGAGCCACACTGCCGAACTGGGCCACTAAAGGAGAGCTGCTAAATCTTGTGGTATCAGGAAGTCTCCAGCTTGACAATAGCCTCACCATTAGCATAATGGGGAATTAAATCCTCTCCACATATGTCTCAGTCAAATTCTCAAAAGGAGCTAGAGTCTCTTTAGCTTCCTCATTCCTTATGGATAGTATTTCTTGCACCAGGCCACTCCCTTAATTTCCAACCAATTTAGAGACTGTTTGCTCTTGGGCTAGGTGCTAAGTGTATCCGAAGAGCTTCAGCCAAAGAAAGTCAAGTTCATCTGGTACAAACATGGTGAAGGGGCCATTGGCGATGAGTATGGCCAACACATTTCCTCTTTCCTAATGTCAAGGAGATTAATTTTGCCTTTATCAATAGTTCTTGGGTGGTGATTGGTGACAAATCAATCATCTGGCTGTATATCAATTAAATTTTTTTTTTTTTTTTTTTTTTTTTTTGAGACAGAGTCTTATTTTGTTGCGCAGGCTGGAGTGCAGTGGCATGATCTCGGCTCACTGCAGTCTCCACCTCCCGGGTTCAGGTGATTCCCCTGCCTCAGCCTCCTCAGTAGCTGGGACTATAGGCGCATGCCACCATGCCTGGCTAATTTTTGTGTTTAGTAGAGACAGGGTTTTACAATGTTGGCCAGGATGGTCTCGATCTCCTGATCTTGTCATCCACCTGCCTCAGCCTCCCAAAGTGCTAGGATTACAGGCATGAGCCACCGTGCCCGGCCAAAATCTGCTCTTAATCCTACCAGTCTCTTCAGCGGATGCCTGACACTGACAACAACTGCTTTAAGAAAACAGCCAGATCATAGAATCTTAGGGCTATGTAAAAATTCAGGGATCATGAAATCCAGTGCTTACCAAATACTGCTTTGTAGCGTACAGAGAAAAATAGGACAACGTAATGAGTTTTATTTTATCTAAATGAATTCAATGTAAAGACCTGGCTTTATTCTGGGATTTTAAAAAATCCTAGGGGGACATAAGTCCTCCTATTTCTTCAGCTATATAGGGCTTTTGTTTGTTTAGGCTTTTCTTGGCAAAATAAAAATTGGGTTGTCCTTTGGGAGTCCTTTCTTCAAGTTGCCTGTTGATTTTTGATCTTATTCTGTTCGTGCCCTCAAAGGCATATACCACAGCTTGACTATGACTTCATGTTACTGTTTCCTTGTCAATTTCATCCTTTATTCCTCATCACCTATCAGGACATGGACTCCAGCCTCTCAGCACACTGAATCTGTGCCTGAGCGTGTGGTAAGATCTCAAGATAAAGGTTTATTTACTGTGATTCTTTGTCACTGCTTCGTCCCATGTCACATCTCACAGGGAATTATTTTGACACTCTCCCCTTATAAATCAGGCCCAACTCATTTGTGACTTGAGCTGTAATTTGTAGTTTGTCACGGCATGTTTTATCTACTTTGACTAGGGTTATTTCTCTCTTTGTCTTATAATTTAACAAGTACATGATCTATTTTTACTTCTCCTAACTCTAGCTTTTATTCCACCTATCCTCCTGCTATGTTTTCCAGGACTTCTTTTTCTGGAATGGTTTCTCATAATCTCACTTCTCTTAAATCCAAACTTAATCTTTAGATACAAGAATCTGTAACTTTGTCTATCCATTCACAAACATTTACTTATTGATGATTTCTTTTTAGGTTGCTTCCCTGGGCCGGTGAGCTCTTGGACCCATTTCTTGCCCTCCTCCAGTTCTGCCCTGTGTCACAGGGCTGTGTGGCCCCATGCAGGCTGGGCTTTTCAGGGCCCTGAGTCCCTTGGTTTCTAGCTGGTTTTGTGCAATGGGAGACTGGCTAGTGGGGCAGGGAGAAGCTCTGTCTCCAGTAGCCATGTCTCTCCCCACTGGCCCCACCACTGCCAGGCAGGCCCATTAAGGTCCCAGCTCTGATGACACCACCTCTCACCCAGGTCCCCTCAGCCTAGCAGCTAGAGGGCTTCTTGGTGGTGCTCAGCTCTGGGGTGCACTCCTTACCCTAGCAACCACTTCCCTGCATTGATCTCTGCTCTGAACACTCAGAGAGCTTTCTCTTTTCCAGGTTAGACCCTAACTGGCATAAAAGTGAATTCTCAGAAGTGGAATTACTGCATCACAAACTTTAGGACTTTTTTTGTTTTTTTTTTTTTGAGACGGAGTTTCGCTCTTGTTACCCAGGCTGGAGTGCAATGGCGCGATCTCGGCTCACCGCAACCTCCGCCTCCTGGGTTCAGGCAATTCTCCTGCCTCAGTCTCCTGAGTAGCTGGGATTACAGGCACGCGCCACCATGCCCAGCTAATTTTTTGTATTTTTTTAGTAGAGACGGGGTTTCACCATGTTGACCAGGATGGTCTCGATCTCTTGACCTCGTGATCCAC
The DNA here is from genome assembly GCF_048565385.1 of Saimiri boliviensis. Lineage (NCBI taxonomy): Eukaryota > Metazoa > Chordata > Mammalia > Primates > Cebidae > Saimiri > Saimiri boliviensis. The sequence continues at coordinate 91,613,606 of NC_133458.1, read as the reverse complement.
CCGCCTTGGCCTCCCAGAGTGCTGGGATTATAGGCTTGAGCCACCGCGCCGGGCCAACTTTAGGACTTTTAAACTGAAGGTTAAAGAAGATGACTGCATGCTTTCTTCTACTCCCAAAGGCCTTTCTCCCACCTGTAACTTTCTGAGCTTACTCTGGGCCCTTTCCTTCTACCACCCTCTCTGTTTACACATCTCAGCCTCTGGGGCATTGGAATATCTCTCTGATCACAGTTCATTTTTTAAAATGATAAACAAAGTAAAGAGGTGAGAGGGAGAGGCACCACTTCTTGTGGTAATTGTTATCTAGGCTTTTAGAACACACCCAGGCAAGTGGAAAGAATAAGTAATTATCTGGGTAATTCAAGCAAACATTGACTTCCCTTATCTGATGTGAGTGGCTAGTGGAAGGAAGAGAGAATTGTAATTAATTATTAATGTCTTTGAAATCTCAGGAATTAGCTAGAGAGTTGCTGAACTCACTACGTCATTTTTTCACCATGTCATTTTCTGTTGGAAGTCTGGTGAATAAATGATCTTGCTGGCCATTTCAACAGTTTCACCAAGTTTTGAGTTTTGGCAGGACTAAGTCAAAAAACAAAGTGACTTTTGTGGTTTCTGGAGCACAAAGACCTAGTGACTTTGACTTAGCAAGCCAGATAAGAAGGCTCTAGGCACTGCCTCCCCAGGCATAGAGATGGCTGCCAATAAATCTGAGTTACTGTATTTTTCGCTTGCATTTGACAGGGCCCTCACTAGAAACAAGGCTGCGGTCAAACTTGGGTCAAGGTCTGGCTTCATGTTGTGATTTACCAAATAAACATTATCAACCGTCTTTTTCAGGCTACTGATTTATCTTTAGCTTTCTCTGAATTTGTGACTCTTAAAGACTCTGCTTATTTGGCAATGTAATATAATCACAAAAATGAATTGTATAGTAAGCCAGTCTTTGAATGCAGACATAAGGAGGCAGCTGCTGTGGAAAGAGCCCTGATCTTGCAGTCAAGAGATCTGAGTTTGAGTCCAGACCTTGCCACTCACTAGCCGAACAACCACACTCAGCCACTAAATCATAATGAGTTTCTTATCTATTAAAATTAAGTGCTATGAAAGTGAAGAAGTTAACATGAGTGACATACAAGTGCAAATTAATATGATTATTAAATTTTTCCATTTTTTTTTTCAGTATTGGTTGTGGATTTGTGCTGACTTTTGCATCCTTTCATTAGCCCATTGTTCAAAGTGATGGATTAAACAGCACGTGTGTCAGAGTAGCTAGCCAGGGGCCACCATCGACATGGCTACACAGGGGCCGGGGTCTGAAAGCCACAGCTGAAGTGACCCTCTGTTTGATAGTCTGGTTTCAAAATGATTCACTGAAAAAGCCTACCCAGGCTCAGATGGGAGTACATCCCATTTCCTCTGTCTCCTCCCTCAGCTTGCCCTCCCTGACTTCCTGTGAGCACCACTATTTGGACATTCTGAGGTCCTCGAAGCTGTCCTCCCATGCAGCTGTGGGGATGGGCAACTCTCAACAAGCCAGACCATCTCAGGCCAACTGGACACAGTGAGCAAGAAAACAGTGAACAACCTTTTAAAACACACCCAGGAAATAACATTAAGCCGAGAACAAGGTGGATGTCATTTGCAATTTAATGTGGGGTATCACAGGAAAAAAGTGCTTTGACTGTCAGTGAAGCTTTGTTTTCCCAGGCCAGAGAGACTATGAGAGAACAATTAGAAATGAATGTACACATATTTGGTTTTGTTCTTATAAATGCTGGATCAGAGCATGCTGCCTCAACTGCCTACATCCCTTCATCCAGAAGAATTGCTAGCAGACATCCATCTTCCCTGCAGGATGAGAAACTAGGTTTCATGGATGTTCTTCAGAGATTGTTTTCATTCCTTTTTTTTTTTTCCTTGAGAGAAGGTCCTGCTCTGTCACCCAGGCTGGAGTGCTGTGGCACCATCTTGGCTCATTGCAACCTCCACCTCCCTGGTTCAGGCAATTCTCCTGCCTCAGCCTCCCAAGTAGCTGGGACTACAGGCATGTGCCACCATGCCTGGCTAATTTTTGTATTTTCAGTAGAGATGGGGTTTCCCCATGTTGGCTAGGCTGGTCTTGAACTCCTGGCCTCTACTGATTCACCTGCCTTGGCCTTCTAGACTATTGGGATTACTCCAGTGGGATTTTTTTGAGTGTCCCTAGGATTGTGATAAAATATTATAAGGCCATGAAAATGACATTGATCTAGGCTTAATGAACTGGTAAAACAAACATTTATGGGTATCTTCTATATGTGCAGTTCTAGTCAGTGCACTGAAAATACAGCAATGAATAAGAAAGGTGACCCCAGACCTCAAAGAGTTTATATTTCGGGTGGGCAGGGAGGGAGATAGATAAACAAGTATACAAATAAATATGCCATATCAATTCTAGTATCAATAAGTTTTAGTAAAAATAAATATGTAAAGCCTAGAAACTTATTATTTATAATAAATATACAAGAAAGAAGTTAGAGACAATTTTAAATGAGGTTGTCAGGGTGGGTATCTCTGAGTGACATTTGAATTGAGACCTAAATGAGGTGAGGAAGTGGCCTATAAGGCTGTTTGTGACAGGAGGAGCAAACTCTGGTAGAATCAGCATGAGCTCCTCAGCTCAGTGTATTTGCAAAACAGTGAGGCAGCCAGGGTGAGTGCTCGGAGTGTGATGAAGAGAGTACTAGATGGGTCTGAACCCAGCTCCTACTGCTAAGTAGCCATAGGACTTGGCTCAATTTGTTTAAATTCTAGGTGCCATGGATTCCTTGTAATTATTAAGGTTTTTTGGTAGCTATTAACAGAACCCAGTTTTGAGCTAGGCTTAACTGAAAAAGAGAATGCATAGTAAGTATACAAGAGTGCCTCCCAGAAGACAAGGGCAGGAGACCATCTAGTTCTCAGGACAGAAGTAGCACCAGGACTCGTGGCTAACAAGACATCGCCAGCACCCACAAAGCAAGACTTTCACTCTGTCTCTCACCTTTATTTATCTCTTAATGGCAGATTTCTTCATTTCTCTCTACTGTCCAGCTTTATCTTATAACCCCTGAGTTTGCCCATTTAGCCCAAATGCCAGCCATTCCCCTGTCCAGCCCCTGTTCTTGTCCAACACAAGCGTGGACGCAGGGCTCAGCACCACTCCAGAAACAGACTGCCCTCACCAAAACATAAGAGACCCATCTGACTTTACTGAGGAGTTTGCAGGACTGACAGTGCCAGGGTTACCCAGCATACTCCCAGGCAAATTCTTCAAACTCATCCTCTGCCTCCAAATCTTCCCAACAGCACCTCTAATTAGGGTTCTTCTCTTTTGCCCCTACTCTAAATACATCATTCAGTGTGCTCCTGGGTCACCCTCTTCTGTACCCAACTCCGCCAGGCTTCTCAGTCTCTCAACTCTTCCACTCAGGGGCACTAACTTTCCCCTGGCTTCTACAGCTGAATGTGAACACTCAGCATTGCCTGTCCTATCTTGGGAGTCAGCAAACAAAGATTCTCCATACCAGGACCCACTCTCTCAGAGGGTTAACTCACTCACAAGTTATAGTTCCAGCCCCTGCTGTCACTGAACCTTGATTCCAAACTCCTGGAATAGAATACCTGATTGGCTCACCTCATGCCTAATGTACACTGGAGCAAGCTGACTCTGGTCCAGTTCACTTGGGCCAGAAAGGAAGGTCCAAAGGTGACATTACATTCCTCATGTATGAAACAGAGACAGTAATACATTCCTTTCAACAATGTTCTGCTAGCTAAACAAAATAATATCTGATAGGGGGCATTCCATAGTAACTTGCACTCAGTAAATGTTACTCTCATTTTTTTCAAGAAACAAACCAAAATCAATGTACACATATCAGTAGCACTGCTATAAATCAACAACAGCCAAGCTGATAATCAAATCAAGACTTAATCCCTTTTACAACAGCTGCCAAAAAAAAAAAAAAAATGGAATTACCTAGAAATATACTTAACCAAGGAAGTGAAAGATCTCTGCAAGCAGTACTGCAAAAGACTGCTGAAAGAATACACAGATGACACAAACAAATAGAAACACATCTCATGCTCATGGATTGGAGGAATCAATATGGTAAATGACTACACTGGCCAAAGCAATCTACAGATCCAATGCAATTCCCATCAAAATACCAACATCATTTTTCACGGTATTAGCAAAAACAATCCTAAAATTCATATGGAACTAAAAAAAAAAAAAAAAAAAAAAGCCTGAATAGCCAAAGCAATCTTAAGCAAAAAGAACAAATCTCAAGGCATCACATTACCAGACTTCAAATTATACTACAAGGCTATAGTTGCCAAAACAGCACGGTACTGGAATAAAAGTAGACACATAGACCAAGGTAACAGAATAGAGAACCCAGAAATAAAGCTAAATACTTAGAACCAACTGATCTTTGACAAAGGCATACAAAAAATGTAAATTGGAGAAACGACAGCCTATTTAATAAATGGTGCTGAGAAAACTGGATAGCCACATCTAATATGGCCATGTGTAATATAATATTTAATGTCTGATAGGGGGCATTTCACTGTAATGTGAAGTAATTGCATAACAATGAAACTGAATAGAAGAATGAAACTGAATCCCAATCTCTCACCTTATACAAAAATCAACTCAAGACAGATCAAAGACTTAAATCTAAGACTTGAAACCACAAAAATTCTAAAAGCTAACCTAGGAAAAACTCTTCTAGACATTGGCCTAGGCAAAGAATTCATGACTAACACCCCAAAAGCAAATGCAACTAAAAAAAATAAATAAATGGGGCCTAATTTAAACTGAAAACTTCCTATAGCAAAATAAATAATCATCAGAGTAAACAGACAACCTACAGAATGGGACAAAATATTTGCAAACTATGCATCCAACAAAGAACTAATATCCAGAATCTTCAAGGAGCTAAAAAAAAATCAGAAAAAATAAATAATGCCATCAAAAATTGGGCAAGTAACATGAATAAACATTTCTCAAAAGAAGATATACAAATGACTAATAAACGTCCTCTTGCCTCAGCCCCTTAAGTAGTTGGGATTACAGGAGTGCACCACTACAACCAGCTAAGTTTTGGTATTTTTTGTAGAGAAGAGGTTTCACCATGTTGCTCAGACTGGCATTTAAGTGTTTAAACCTGTATGCCCTAAATGTATACATACACATAGGTATATATGAATATATTATATATTATGTATATTACATATAACAATATATAATATCTGATAGGGGCATTTCACAGTAACTTGTGAAGTAATTGCGTAAGTAATTATATAATATATAACAATATAGGCAGGAGCAAACAAAAGTGCTCAACATCACTAAACATCAGAGAAATACAAATTAAAACCACAATGAGATACCACCTTACTCCTGAAAGAATAGTCATTATTAAAAAAATCAAACAGTAGATATTGGTGTAGATGTGGCAAAGAAAGGAACACTTCTATACTCCTGATAGGAATGTAAATTAGTACAACTTCAATAAGAAACAGTATGATTTCTTAAACAATTAAATGTGGATCTACCTCAATCTAGTGGGATTCCACTACTGGGTACCCACCCAAAGGAAAAGAAGTCACCTTATCAAAAAGACACCTGCAAGCATGTTTATTGCAGCACAATTCACAATTGCAAAGATCTGGAAGCAAACTAAGTGCTCATCAAACAATGAATGGATAAAGAAAATGTGTTGTATATACACTGTGAAATACTACTCAGTCATAAAAAAGGACAAAATAATGTCTTTTGCAGCAACTTGAATGAAGCTGAAGGCCATTATTCTAAATGAAGTAACTCAGGAATGAGTGTTTTGCTTATGTTCTCACTTATAAGTGTGAGCTATGGGTACAATAAAAGCGTACAGAGTGATATAATGGACTTTGGAGACTCAGAAGTGGGAGAGTAGAGGGATGAGGAATAAAAAACCTACATCTTAGGTATAAAGTGCACTAAAATCTTAGACTTCACCACTACGCAATTCATCCATGTAACCAAAAACCCCTTGTACCCCAAAAGCTATTGAAATAAAAAATTTTAAACCAATAAACAACCCTCCAAAAATCTCTCCCTTGATTTTCCAAAATAATTCCAGCTTTACTATGCTGCCCAGTTCTAGGCCTTGTTTATAAAATATTCGTCTGAAAAACATAGTCTCTGAAGACATATTTAACCAATACAAAATATTATGACACAGAAGTGTCTAGATCTTGTTGCATCTCTGGTGCCCTTGTCCCTCGTGCTGAGGAGCTCTTGGTGTCTGATACGATTGTCCCCTTCCACCTCCTGGCCCATCTTTCCCTTTGCCCCCATTCTAGGGTCCTACACTGCAGATCCCAGGTAATCCAGTGGGGGAAGAACAGAGAAGCAAGGATGGGAATTGTCTTTGAAACGGGAGGGACTAGAAACGGGAGAGAGGATCTTGGACAGATTTTTGTGGTGAGGGGCAAGACGAGGAATAAGGAAAGAGCATTTGTTGTCACCACAGGCTATATCCATTGGATCCTCTAATGAGAGATTTGAGACATGCCAGTAAGACTGGGATGACTTCTAACTACCCTTAACTGCTGGGATTAATCTGCAACACCCTGCTGAGACCAAGCCAGGTGAGTGCCTGGGGGGTTATTTTGTCTTGGGGGTGTGTGTGTGTATAAAACCTTTATGTATAAAAATATATTAATATACTGTATATTATATATAACAATAAATATATCATATTATATATGATATATAAATATTCATGTATACCTATGTGTATACATATACTATATTTAGGGTATACAGGTTTAAATACTTAAATATCAGCCTGGACAACGTGGCAAAACCAAAACCCCACTTCTACACAAATTACTGGGCATAGTGGTGTGCACCTGTAATCGCAACTACTTGAGGGGCTGAGGCAGGAGGACGGCTTGAGCCTGGGAGTTCAAGGCTGCAGTGAGTTATGATTGCACCACGGCACTTCAGCCTAGGTGACAAAGTGAGACTTTGTCTCCAAAAAGTAAATCAGTAAATAAATACTTAAACTAATGAGGCATGAGATGATTGGAATATAAAACAACACAGAATATAGTCACGTATGGAGCTGAGCATAACAAGAAGCTTAAGGTATGTCTTGTGGGTAGAGGCAAACCTGACTTACAAAATCTTAAACCAACTGCTGTTTTCTGTGTATGAAAGATATTTATGAAAATTGTTTTGACATTTAGACAATCCATTCTGTGTGAAAAGCAACGTTTCCTCAGGGGAGTTTCTAAGTAATAATTTTGCTTTTCTCCTGTACAAACAGGAGTCTTTATTGATGTAGCATTCAGTATAAGAATGCCTTCCAGATCACCACTGCACCCTTTCACAAACCATCTTTGATGAAAAATTAAACAGAGACTAAGAGACTTCCTGCTTCACAGCTAATGGACAGGCAGGGATACATTCAGGAAACTTGAAGCAAATTGAAAATTTGCATCTAAACCCCTTTAAAATAAACCGTGTACTTTTCAAAATTCTGATTATAAAAGCAATGTGTACTATTGAATATTACATAGAAAAGAATACTATGTCGAAAGGATCTAGATATATCGACATGCAAACATACTTATTATTTGGGATGTGTGGTGGGCGGGGCGGTGGGGTGTTTTTTAAAGCATTTCACAAAATATTGAGGAAATCCAGGTGACAAACACAGATGCCCAGAGGCCAACAGATAGTGAAAATATGAAGGGTCAGACATATGACAGTAGGTGTTAAGCAGTTTATTTTGTAGGAAAGTACTACTTGTGTAGCTGTGCAACTGTTAAATTATTATGTGTGTTAAACAAAACACTATCGTAGGAGTATCTACTCCCCTACGGTTTTTTCTAAGCAATAAATTAAAACTCTGTGTATGCATTTTTCCTTGCCTATGTATGTATGTTTATATATGCAATGTAAAATACTTAGAATATTTACAAAGATAAATCTATGAACTGCTATTGGTGCTTATTTTTGGGAAATCAAACCCACCACCAGGAACGGGTAAGAGAAAATGTTAAAGGAAAATTTTTATGTTTTTCTCTTTTTTAAATTGCTTGACTTTTGCAATGGGGGTGCAGTAATATATTAATGAATAATTTCTGCTTTATAAAGATTAAGATGTAATTCCTACATTTTGTGTTAAATTTGGAAAACAATGAGAAGGATCAACAAAAATCACTCATAATCTTACAAACTGAGACATAGCTAGTGATCAATGTCTTCATCTGCTTGGGCCGCTATAATAAAATATAGATTGTGGTGTAAACAACAAATGTTTGTATCCCACAGTTCTGGAGGCCAGGAAGTTCAAGATCAGAGCGCCAGCAGGGTCTGGTTCTGGTAAAGGCTCTCTTCCAGGCTGGCAGATGACCGTCTTCTTGCTGTGGCTTTACATGGTAAAGAGAGAGCTATCATGCCCCTCTCTCTTACAGGGGTACTTAGTCTATCATGAGGGGTTCACCTGCATGATCTCATCTAAATTTGATAACTTTGCAAAAGCCTCACCCACTAATACCATCATATTGGGGTTTAGAGCTTCAACACAGGAATTTGCAGGAGACCCAAATATTCAGCCCGTCTGAATGCTAAAAGTTTGTTGGATAAACAATCTTTTATGGTATATTTCCTTCCAGTCTTTTTTTTTTTCTAAGTGTATTTAAGATCATTTGGATTGTACTGTATGTACATAGTTTTGTATACTGTCATAATTTCTTTCCTTATTTTCCTTATCATTTTATTAACACCTTAAGATAGATTAATATAGATGGAATTAGTGGGTCAAAGAACATAGACTTTTAAATATTTCTTATGCATATTCCTAATTAGCTTTCCAAGAAGGCTGAATAAATTTATAGTTCTGCCAACAGTACTTGTTTTCTATAAAACAAGTTTTTCTTATTGACTGTTATTGTTTATATATTATAAAAATCTTTGCATATTTGGGCCTAAATATTTTTTGTAACTTGTTTGCCTTATAATTATTTATAATAGCTGTTAAGATAATCCAGTCATATTTTCTTTTGTGATTTTAAAAAATATTTACGTTAGGTTTAACAAGTCTTTTCTTAGCTAGCTGTTGGAAAAAATATATTCTAATTGTTGTGGGTTTTTGTTTTTATTTTGTTTCATTTTTCTTATTCACATTTAGCTCTTTGATTCATGTAGGATTTATTTGGATGATATTGTAAGGCAAGAATCTAAGTTGATTTATTTCCTCCAAATACCTTTGATTAAATTTCCTTTTATTAATTGGATGATTCTTCTCTTTATAATTGATTTATACTGTCACCTTTATAATAAACTGAATTAGTTTATATATTATAACTTGCTTCTTAGCTATATATTCTGATTCCTGATTTGTATGTTAGTTCTCATGTTAGAATTTTGTTTTTAAATAGGTTTTTGGTTTTTCATGGGGCTTTTGTTATTTGAAGTTTTGTTTGTTTGTTTATATTTTTGTTAGGCATGTTTTCCCATAATTTTTTAACCTTTTCAAATATTATTTTGACCATATTAGTCTCTTTACTTTTCTGGATCAACTTTAGAAAAAAAATTTTTTTTTGAGTTCCAAAAAAGTCCCTTGGGATTTTAGATTAGGTTACTTAGAGCTATGAAACAACATGTGAATACATTTCGTTCTTTAATATTTAGTCTTCCATACTAGAACGTATTTTTTTTACATCTCTTCATTTATTCAAAACTTACTTTCTCTTTCTAGATAGGGAGAGAGAAATACACACACACACACACGCACACACACATACACACACACACACCCACACACACACATATACACACACACACACACACACACACACACCATAATACTGGAATTTTGGATATTATTTGATTGTTGATTGGCTCTTGACTCGCCCACTTGTCAAATGTCAGCAAACTGAAGTTTGAGCAGGCAGCTCCTTCTTGGGTAGGGAGAACGCAGTGACTAAGGCTCTGCATTCCCAGTGTTTTCCAGTGTAGACTCCCTGAATAAGATCAATGGAATGCATGCCAACTAATGAGGAGATTTCTGGAAACTTCCCTCTGTCCTGGAGTTCTCAGCCAGTCACAGGACCCAGAATTGTCACCATTAATATTTAAGCTAGAGTGGAATTACTACCAGCCAACATCTATTAAAAGCCAAGGAGTGGAATTAGATTTGAATAAGGCAGCAAGAAAGTCCAAGCCACCTTGCATAGGCTTATTCCAGACACTTTATTAATCTTGCAGTAATTCAACACACATTTTATACAGTTGAAATCATTGAATTCCACTTACTTTCTATGGTAGCATATTACATATATACGATGGTATAGTTGACTTCAAGTCACTACATTGCATGGCCCTTCACTATTCCAAATATTAAATCCACAGATACAACGGATATTCTTTTTTTTTTTGAGACGGAATTTTCGCTCTTGTTACCCAGGCTGGAGTGCAATGGCATGATCTCGACTCACCACCTGGGTTCAGGCAATTCTCCTGCCTCAGCCTCCCGAGTAGCTGGGATTACAGGCACGCACCACCATGCCCAGCTAATTTTTTGTATTTTTAGTAGAGAGGGGGTTTCACCATGTTGACCAGGATGGTCTCGATCTCTTGACCTCGTGATCCGCCCGCCTTGGCCTCCCAAAGTGCTGGGATTACAGGCTTGAGCCACCGCGCCTGGCAGGATATTCTTTAATTGGATTAGGGAGAGACAAATAAAAATACTTACCTGATTGTTTGCACCACAGCTAATTCTAAATTTCGTGCTCTGGAAAAATTATCTGGACACTTGGGTGGTTCATGAGAGCACCCACATAGGACTTGGTCCCAGGAACTGACATAGGATAGCAGCCACTAGCCCTCTACTCCATGAAGGGCAAAGGGCTCCGCTGACCTCTTTGCTACGCCTCCCACAGCCACCTGCTGTGCACATTATTTCCTCCAATATACCAGATACAGAGTAAGGATTCCCACATCTATGCAACTTCCGTGACAGTGCTTTGTAAGAAGGTGGCAAGTACCAGTGGGATAGGTAGTCAACTATTGTGCTCAACTTGAGAGGACTTGGGAAGACCCCTACCCCAGAATATCTCCCCTACTCAGGTGCTACAGTTCTCAAAACCCTGTTAGAAATTAAGTACTTTTGGGCTAAACATTCTTGATTCATTCTCTCTCTCTCTTTCCCTCCCTCCCTCCCTCCCTCTCTTTTTTCTTTTTTTTTTTTTTTTTTTTTTTGAGGCGGAGTCTCGTTCTGTCGCCCAGGCTGGAGTGCAGTGGTGTGTTCTTGGCTCTCTCCAACCTCCGCCTACCAGGTTCAAGCAGTTCTTCTGCCTCAGCCTCCTGAGTAGCTGGAACTACAGGCGTGCACCACCATGCCCGGCTAATTTTTGTAGTTTTAGTAGAAACGGGGTTTCACCTTGTTGGCCAGGCTGGTTTGAACTCCTGATCTCATAATCTGCCCACCTCCCAAAGTGTGGGGATTACAGGCGTGAGCCACCTCGACTAGCCTTGTTTCTCTTTAGATGTCATTTAATATGTAAATTTGGTTTTGGAGGTGCAAAATCATTAACACCTTACTTGAAAATAGTTTCTCAAAATTAAAGGAACTGAGACTATTTTTTTTTTTTTTTTTTTTTTGAGACGGCGTTTCACTCTTGTTACCCAGGCTGGAGTGCAATGGCGCGATCTCGGCTCACCGCAACCTCCGCCTCCTAGGTTTAGGCAATTCTCCTGCCTCAGCCTCCCAAGTAGCTGGGATTACAGGCACGTGCCACCATGCCCAGCTAATTTTTTGTATTTTTAGTAGAGACGGGGTTTCAGCATGTTGACCAGGATGGTCTCGATCTCTCGACCTCGTGATCCACCCGCCTCGGCCTCCCAAAGTGCTGGGATTACAGGCTTGAGCCACCGCGCCCGGCCATGAACTGAGACTATTTTAAAATGTAAACCCTGAGGGGTGGAGAAATCCTCTGAAAGCGGTGTTGGGGAGGAGGAAACGGGAGAAACTTGGAGAAGACAAATAGATGATTTTGTGATTCTGCCAGGCATAAGCCTTAGATACAGAACCATAACTTCGTATAAACCGTTATACATATGTACTGGTGTTATTTCCAGGCATTTTACACTTTCATTAACATTATTAATCCAACTTTCAAAAATTTATCTCCCCTTGTTTTAATCCCCTTCTCACCAAGGATTTATTGGCTGTTCTTGTAAATCCTTTATATTTGAGAAGAATAATGTATTAGTCAGGATTCTCCAGAGGAATAGAACCAATTAGATGTGTGTATATATCTGGAGAAAGAGATTTATTTTAAGAGATTGACTCACACAATAATGGAGGCTGGAAAATCCCAAATCTGTAGGGTGGGTCGGCAAGCTGAGACTCAGGAAGAGGTGATGTTGCAATTCATGTCTGAAGGCTATCTGCTGGCAGAATTCCTTCTTATTTGGGGGCCAGCCTTTATGTTATTAAAGCCTTCAACTTTAGTAAATTGATGAGGCTCACCTACATTTTGGAGGATAATATGCTTTATTCAAAGTTCACCAATTTATATGTTAATCCCACCCACAAAAACACACTCACACATATATCCAGAATAATGTTTGGCCAGGCTGGGCACGGTAGCTCTCGCCTATAATCCTGGCACTTTGGGAGGCCAAGGCAGGGGAGTTGCTTGAGCCTAGGAGTTTGAGACTAGCCTGGGCAATATAGGCTCTGTCTCTACAAAAAATTTTTTTTACATACTAATGATGTTTAGCCAAATATCTGGGCATCGTGTCCCAGCCAAATTGGCATATAAAATTAATTATCACAACAAATTTCCCAAGTCCTTCTCCAATCCTTAAATTTAATATAGTACAGATATAATTTAAATAAAAACTCCAAATCTTGCCTTGAGCTAGGGCTGCTGGTAAAGGCCAGACTCACTCATTGACTAAGTAGAATGATGCTACTTGCTATCAACTCAGAACCACTTGTTTCCCTATTTGTTAGACCAGCAGTTCTCAAAGTTTTTGGTTCCAGGACCACTTCATACTCTAAAAATTATTGAGGACCCCAAAGAACATTTTTTTACTTATTTAGGGTAAATTCTATGATATTTACCCTATTGTACCATAAAACTAATAATTTTTTAAATGTTTACTAATTCATACAAAAAAACTCAATAACAAGCTCAATGTTAACCCAAGAAACATTTTTATGTTCAGTAACTCTATTTCCCAAAACAAAAATAAGTACTGAGAAGAGTGGCGGTTTGTTTTGCATTTTCAGAAATGTGATGCAATATAAAGTAACTGGAACTTACTAGCTGTTTCTGCATTCAATTTGTTACTATCTATTCAAGTATAGGAAACAATCTGGCTTTGCACAAACATGGAATTGGAAAAGGAGAAGTATTTTATTAGCCTTTTTAGATACTTGGATACTGTTCTTCTAAACCATATGTTATTTACTGCCGAATATCCATTGTTTATCTGCCAGTAGTCTTTTTAAGTAAAAAGAATGTTCCACCGGGGAAATAATGAGCAAATAAAAAACACTTAGCTCAACTCACAGCTCAAACAGGTGTAAACCGTCTGGAAGAACAGATGTAGTCCTGGGCACAAAGGAGGGTACAGAACAGTGGCGTGTGACTCTGAAGAGGGGAGTGGATGATACCCAGCCCATCCTCTTTAGAGCTGACAAAGGATGGCTGTTTAAAAGGCTTGTCATGTTGGGGGTAATGAGTACATGTCACCTTTGCTTGACTTGTGACCCCAGAGTGCTCTCTGAGGTCTCCTGACCTTTTTGGCCTTCACCAACTGCTTTGCTCAGATTCTTAGACCTGCTCAGCAGAAGCCTGACTTTGACCTTGGCCTCACCATCTGGTTTTGGAGGCTTTGTCCAAGCTCAGAGCACTACTGTGCTGGGCTCAAGCTTGTCCTGCTTCTAACCCCTGACGTGTTCTCCACAACAGTGTCCCTTTGAGTCTGATGCGCTGATCTGCTCTTTGGTTCTAGAGCTTTTTATTTTTCCTTAGAATGTATGACCCAGCAATTTCAAGACATATGCCTGTCTTTTGAATTGAAAAAAAAGTTCTAAAAATAGATATTTTCTTTTTTAAAAAAAAATCTCTAAGTGGCTAAACAAATATCTACTACATGATGTCCTTGGGAATGAAGAAAAATTGGCATTTGAATAGAAAATATACATTGTCTAGGGCATATCCTTCTCAATGATCAAATCCACATCCTAGCTTGTTCATTGGCCTTTTTTTTTTTTTTTTTAGACAGAGTCTCACTCTCACCCAGGCTGGAGTGCAGTCGTGTGAGCTCAGCTCACTACAACCTCCACCTCCTGGGTTCAAGGGATTCTTGTGTCTCAGCCTTCTGAGTATCTGGAATTACAGGCACATGCCACCACACCCAGCTAGTTTTTGTATTTTTAGTAGAGACAGGGTTTCACCATGTTGGAGGCTGGCCTCACACTCCTGACCTCAAGTAATTTGCCCACCTTGGCCGCCAAAGTGCTGGAATTACAGACATGAGGTACCACACCTGGCTTCATTGTCTTTGAGTCCTGTTCATTGTCTTTGTAAGTTATAAGCAGTATAAATTCTGCCTTGTCCCAGGCAGTGATTTTAATTAACTCCCTCCTTCTGTGGAGAAACCAGTTTTGTCTTTATTTGCAATTATTTTGTGTTGGGTTTTCTATTACTTGCAGTCAAAAGCCTCCTAAATGACAAATCCCCTGTGAATCATGATCAGTATTACTAGCCTGCGGGCCCCCACAGGTTTATTGTATAAAAACTCTGAAAGATGTTTGATGAAACTTATTTTAAATGATGACATATAGTAAGTGGGAAGGATGACACATGTGTGCCCTTAGGTGGCCGGATGCTTTATTTATTTATTTATTTATTTATTTATTTATTTATTTATTTTGAGTCCAAGGATTAGAAAATATATCAGCTCATACAGCTCACTCTAGGCTTTAACATAGTTGCAGTTTTTCATTTTTGATACTAAGTTTCAAAACCAAGTCTTACTCACATTAAACTGGAAGTAGCCACTGGAATTCAAGGAAAAATGGTCAAGTAGAAAGGTCTTTAGTTAATGGAATATTAATAATACAGTGATCAATTCTACAAGGTTTAATTTATTGCCATTGTATTTCATTGTCAGCACTTCATCTGTTGATCATTTGTTTCAGTCCTGCGGGTGGCTGAGTTTGTAGCTCACCACAGAACTGAGTACTAGTTTCTAGCATAATACCCAAGGCCCTTCTGTCGTCTTTAAGCGATGGTACTTAGAGTTTGGATAAGCTCTTAGTACCTATACAAACCATTTGTGAATCCTCTTTGATGATTACAGTTACCATAAAATCTCTCTCCAACTACAGGAACTACCCCTGCCCCCCAATTTATAGTCACTTGTAAATTAGAGCTTGCCTTTTTTTTTTTTTTTCCTATTTGTCTAAGCATGTTCTGAAAATTGGGTTTCCATTTAGGGTGATAAAAATGTTCTGGAACTACATGTTTGCTATGTTTGCACAAAATTGTGAATGTACTGAACATCACTGAATTATACATGGTTGTACATTAGTTGTACACTGTAAATGGTTCAAATGGTAACTTTAATATATGTAAATGGATTTTGTGTAAATGTAACTTTAATGTATGTAAATACAATTTAAAAAATAGCTTGGGCCAGATGCAGTGGTTCTTGCATGTAATCCTAGCAATTTGAGAGGCCAAGGCGAGAGAATTACCTGAGGTCAGGAGTTCAAGACCAGCCTGGCCAACATGGTGAAATCCCCATCTCTACTAAAAATACATAAATTAGCCAGGTGTCCTGGCATGTGCCTGTAATCCCAGCTACCAGGGAGGTTGAGACAGGAGAACTCAGAAGGTGGAGGCTTCAGTGAGCCAAGATGATACCACTGCACTTGGACCTGAGTGACAGAATGAGACTCCATCTCAAAAAAAATGATTGCTTGAAAAGCCTTTAAATACCCACCAGTGAGTTTGATGTGAAGCCAGGTTTGAGAACATCTGCATGAGAAATAGAAGATACACCTAAGTATCCAAGCCTGACCTAAGAACAGTCCTCCAGCTCAGAAGGATGAGTTATAGGCACATTTGGTTTCAATCACCAACCTCTTATAGGTGTGAATCTTAAAGAAAGGTGTCTTCAATAAAAGAGCCAACATTAACTAGAAGACGCAATTCAAAATGGCAGACTGAACAGGCATTGACTTGCCCTTCCTCCTCAATCCCTTTTGACAGAATGAAAATAAAATCTGGGAGACAAAACCAGACAACCAAAATCTAATCAGCAGCAGGACAGAAGAGTGGACTTAACTGAAAATCGAATCAGAGGAAGACTGAGCCGAGGGGTTCCCCAGAATGATGGAAAATAAGAGAAAAAATGAGTTATGAAGGATAGATCTAAAGTTTCTAATAACTTTATTATGGGTCATCCAGAGAGGTTGAAAAGGTAAAAACAATAGAGTATTTCTTTTCTAAATCTCATAGCTGAAGAAACAAGTGTTCAATTTTAAAAGGGCTCACTAAGTACCTAGCAGAATTAGTGAAAAAATAGCCAGTAATTGAAGCATCCTAATGAAAAATCTGAACTACAAAAATAAAAAGTCTTGAGAACTTGTAGTCAGGAAATGGGAACAAATTACTTATTAAATCAGAACCACTGAAAATAGATTGTCAGAGAAAATGGAGTAATTCACTACCCTGCCAAAATATAAATCAAGAATGAGAAAAAACTAAAGATATTTTCAGATATACAAGGACTTAAAAAGTAATCCTTCACAGACTCTACATTAAGAATTACTCAAGATTGAAGGTATCAAAATGAAAAATCCAGGAAAAGAGAAAGACATAGGATACAAGAAAAATGAACAAAGATACTAGTATAACTTAGAGTTCAAATAATTCTTGGTAATACGGATAAAAAATTTAAGGCAATTGTTAAGTAATTATTCCTAAGAAAATATATGCATTACGTTAAAAATAAAAACTGTCACAATCCACAGTAGCACTGCTCAATAAAAATATAATGCAAGCTATAAATATGAGCCATTTATATAATTTTACATTTTCCAGTAGCCATATTAAAAAGTAAAAAGAAACAGGTAAAATTGTTGTTAATAATTTATTTTATATAGCCCAATATATCAGAAGGATTATTTCAAAATATAATCAGTATAAGAATTACTAGCTGAGATCACAACACACTGGCAAAAGAAAAAAGTAAAAAGGAAGACAAAAAAGAATTATTAGCAATAGATTTTACGTGTTTTTCATGCCAAGGTTTTGAAATCTGGTGTATATTTTGTTCTTACAGCATATTTCAATGCAGTCTGGCAACATTTCAAGTGCTCCACAGCCACAAGTGTCTGGACCCATCGTATTGGACAGCACAAATCTTGAGTTAAGAGTTCAGATGATTTTAAGAAAGTGAAGATGTACGTAGGGAATAAAAGCATGTCAAGAGTCTTATTCTCAGAGTAGGCAGCAAGGTAAAAAGGCTGACCAAAAAGTGTTAAGAATTACTATTAACCATTATAAATATGATGTATAAATTCTAAAATATTGAAGAAAAAAGTTTCTTTTGCTGTACAGAAGCTCTGGAATTTAATTAGATCCCATTTGTCCATTTTGGCTTTTGTTGCCAATGCTTTTGGTGTTTTGATCATGAAGTCCTTACCTATGCCTATGTCCTGAATGGCTTTGCCTAGGTTTTCTTCTAGGGTTTTTATGATGTTTGTTTTTTTTTTTTTTTTTTTGAGACGGAGTTTCACTCTTGTTGCCCAGGCTGGAGTGCAATGGCGCAATCTCGGCTCACTGCAACCTCTGCCTCCTGGGTTCAGGCAATTCTCCTGCCTCAGCCTCCTGAGTAGCTGGGATTACAGGCACATGCCACCATGCCCAGCTAATTTTTTTTAGTATTTTTAGTAGAGACAGGGTTTCACCATGTTGACCAGGATGGTCTCGATCTCTTGACCTCATGATCCACCCGCCTCAGCCTCCCAAAGTGCTGGGATTACAGGCTTGAGCCACCGCACCCAGCAATGTTTGTTCTTATGTTTAAGTCTTTAATCTATTTGGAGTTAATTTTAGTGTCAAGTGTCAGGAAGGGGTCCAGTTTCTGCTTTCTGCACATGGCTAGCCAGTTTTCCCAACATCATTTATTAATTAGGGAATCTTTTCCCCGTTGCTTGTTTTTGTCAGATTTGTTAAATATCAGATGGTTGTAGATGTGTGGTATTGCTTCTGAGGCCTTCGTTCTGTTCCATTAGTCTATATCTCTGTTTTGGTACCAGTACCATGCTGTTTTGATTACTGTAGTCTTGTAGTATAGTCTGAAGTCAGGTATCGTGATGCCTCCAGCTTTGTTCTTTTTGCTTAGAATTGCCTTGGCTATGCAGACTCTCTTTTGGTTCCATATGAAGTTTAAGGTGGTTTTTTTCCAGTTCTGTGAAGAAGGTCATTGGTAGCTTGATGGGGATAGCACTGAATCTATAAATTACTTTGGGCAGTATGGCCATTTTAAAATACTAATTCTTCCTAACCATGAGCATGGAATGTTTTTCCATCTTTTTGTGTCCTCTCTTATTTTGTCGAGCAGTGGTTTGTAGTTCTCCTTAAAGAGGTTCTTTACATCCTTTGTTAGTTGTATTCCTAGGTATTTTATTCTCTCTGTAGCAATTGTGAATGGGAGTTTGCTCTTGATTTGGCTCTCTGTTTGTCCATTTTTGGTATATAGGAATGCTTGTGATTTCTGCACATTGATTTTTTTATCCTGAGACTTTGTTGAAGTTGCTTATCTGTTTGAGAATATTTTGGGCTGAGACGATGGGGTCTTCTAGATATACAATCATGTTGTCTGCAGATAGGGACAATTTGACTTCCTTCTTTCCTAATTGAATACCTTTTATAACTTTTCTTGCCTGATTGCTCTGGCTAGAACTTGCAATACTATATTGAATAGTGGTGGTGAGAGACGGCATCCTTGTCTAGTGCCTGATTTCAAAGGGAATGCTTCCAGTTTTTGCCCGTTCAGTATGATATTGGCTGTAAGTCATCAAACAAAGGCAGAAAGTGAAGACAAAGTTTTTAAAAAAGAAGAAATCATGGCTGATATTTTAAAAATTATGGTTCATTGAAATTTTGGAATGCTGTGCTGCAGTTAAAAAGAACGACGTATGCCGTGTATGTGTCATAAGCAGTGTCAGACAGTGCCCAACAATTCCTGCTCGTTGACAGTTATGCCCTTGTGTAACTGCTTTTCGTTGAGAGTGGGCTGAACTTACTGACTCTCTTCTTAAACAGAAGTAATGAGATGTCGCTTCCATGATTAGGTCATTAAAAGGATTTGGTTTCCATCTTAGTGCACTTTCCTTTACTGTCTCAGATCACTTACCCTGGAGGAAGCCAGTTGCTATGTCCCGAGGCAACTCTGTGGGGAGGCCTGGGTAGTGAAGGCCTGGGGTGTGGCAATAGCCATGTGAGTAAGCTTGGGAGAAGATTCTCTCACTCCCAGTCAAGCAGTCAGATGAGACCACAGCCTCAGCCAACCGCTTGCCAGCAATCTCATGAGAGACTTTGAGCCAGGTCACCTAAGTGAGTTATATGTGAAACTTATCCACAGAAATGGTGAAATAATGACTGTTGGTTGCTTTAAACCCTTAAGTTTTGGGGTAATTTTTCTGCAGCAATGGATAACTAATACTTTAGCTGTAATTTAACATTAAGTATAAGAACTCAATTACTGTTTAATACATGTAGTAGGGTCCCATATATATTAAAAACACAAAAATAAAAATGTATAGGAGGTAGACAGAGTAAGATTACTTGACATGTAATTATTCCTGCCTTTCCTCTCTTCCTTATCCTCCCTTCACACACTAAAGTGAGTCTTCACCTCTTCCTACCTTGGCTTTTTTTCTTTTCTTTTCTTTTCTTTTTTTTTTTTTTTTTTTTGAGACAGAGCCTCGCTCTGCTGCCCAGGCTGGTATGCAATGGCACAATCTCCTCTCACTGCAACCTCCACCTCCCAGGTTCAAGCAATTCTCCTGCTTCAGCCTCCTGAGTAGCTGGGATTACAGGTACATGCCACCATGCCCAACTAATTTTTTGTATTTTTAGTAGAGATGGGATTTCACCATGTTGGCCAGGCTGGTCTCAAACTCCTTACCTTGTGATCTGCCTGCCTTGGCCTCCCAAAGTGCTGAGACTACCGTGCCCCACCGCACCCCACTTGTAGATATTGAATCAAGACAATACCTATAAAGGGATATGCCTGAAAGCAGGGTGGATTTTTTGAGACGCTAAGCTAGTTGACCCAGTACAGAGTTAAAGATTAGGGAGAAGATAAAATCTCTGTAAGATGTTGGTGGTATAAGACAGAGTCATCAATTATGACATAATTTGTACCAATAGCAATGACACAGACAGGGATGAGTGTTGGTGGCCCCAGTGGTGATATGAGACAGAACAAGAGAGGAAAATGGTGATACCACCAGTAACTGAGAGGCCTTTGCTATAAACACCTGTGAAACACCCAGAATTTAATAAAACAGTGCCCAAAAGGCAGCGTTTGTGTACTGTGGGAGAGTCAGAGAAATTCTGTTTCCTGACTGACTGGTGATCCAGTGTTAACCACAGGATTGCGAAGCCTGGAGAAATAAGGATGACATTTTCATAAGACTACTGACAGCCCCAATCATCTCCTAAGCAGTGCTCCAAAATATCACTAAATGAGGTCAGCTCCGGAGTGCAGAGAAGTGGGAACTCTCAAATAGTGCTAATGACAGTATAAACTGGGAAGAAACCAACTTAGTAGATGGCAGTTTGTCTTTTAAAATATCTGAAAGAAGGTAATTCTCCATCCATATTCCCATCATTCCCTAAACATCCTAATCATCCTTTGCCTCTGAAAGGCTGCAAGCCCCCAGGGGCATTACACTTACTCAGGTGGAATAACTGTGCTGCGTGTCTCCCTTGTGTTTAGTGCGGGGCTGGACACCATGAGATCCAAACATCCTGCAATGTGTGTCCCTGCCCATCAGTTCGTACAATCTGGTCAAGGAGAAAAAACATACCCAGTGAACAGTCAGTGACTGTGTTGGGCATATAAGACTATCTACTGACTGCCCAAGTACAGAACTAACAATATAGGAAAACCCTTCTTTCTTCCTTCCCTACCTCTAGGCATCTATTCTTTTAACAAACATTTATTAAGCACTTACTATGTGCCAACCTCTGTCCTAAGTGCTGGGGAAGAAGTCTTTAACAAAAAAACCCTGGAGTTCAAATATGTTGATATAGGTTGGTGAGACAGATGAAATACTCATACAAACAAACATGAAATTATATAAAATGAGGAAGAAAAACAATGTAGTGCTATGAAACTGCGTAACAATATGTATGGATGATGACGTGATGTAGTGGAATGACTGTGGACTTTGGAGCCTGAAAGACCTAGCTTAAATCGTTATTTCTCTACCTGGGATAAAGGGCCATTTGTGTTCCCTGGGGACACTGGGCACTGTTGGGTACAGTTTTGGTCATCTCAGTTGGAGGTGGGAGTGGAGTGGGGAGATGCTACCAACACCTATTGGGTAATGATCAGGGATGCCGCTAAACATCCTACCATGCATGCAGTGCTGCACCTCTCGACAAAAATTATCTGTCCCAAAATGACAGTGGTGCTAAGATTGAGAAACTTTGGTTTAGACTCTCGAACATGGTGCTCAAGTCTAGTTTAATTCCAAATTCCCTGCTCCTCTTACCAACTACCCTTTGCCTCCTACTAAGTAGCCAAAAGATGATATTGCTCATCTCGCTTCTCAAATTTCCTTTACTTCCTTGAATCTTTAGGCTAGGTCCCTGGATTCGCATCACAGTTGTCATTGCTGTGGTGTAGTAGCATGATGTCAGACTTCAGATTCCAAGAGCCCCCATTTCAAACTGACTTTGTCACATTCTATCCCTGTAGTACGGAGCAAGTCATTAGACCTCTCTGAGCCTTGGTTTCCTCAACAGTAAAATGAAAATGATGGCACATGTCAAGAATGTGGGCATAATACACACACAAGATATGGCTGCTGTTATGATTCTTTACAGTGGAGAATGTCATTGCCTATAAATATGGACTCCTAGATCCAGGGAAATGGGATAATTTGTCCAGAATTAGAACCATATCTGACACGTAAATTGGAATTTTATACTTTTGTTCATAAAATCTTTTTGAGACATGAAGTAAGAGTTGTAGGTTTGAAGAGAGAAAAGCATTGGAAATAAATATCTGTAAAAGAGAAAGAAACTTTGGTGATTGTATATATAGAGCCATAGTTTTCTCTTAAAGAAATCTGAGTACAAAGCTTCCAGCTAAAGCACTTTAGCTGTAACTTTTGGCAGCAGTGGTGTTGGGACTCAAACACCCTGTGTTTCTGGAAAGCTGGATCAGGATTTTTGTTCCTGGAAATGACATTAGATTGTCCATTTACATCCAGTAAGTCTATTAAGCACTGATTGTAATGCATCACAACACTCAAGATATTTGAGCATCAATTAATTCTATTACATTTCTGCCTCCTGGCTACCATCTTTTTTGACACTTTAGCTTTATCCAGATGAGCAAGTTGTTGTCAATGGATTTGTATAACTCTGATCAGTCCTGTGCAAGGAGGTCATGGAAGTGCCAGTGACCCCTCCAACTGAATGGTCAAGGGAGCGGTATACCCCTCAATCTGGAGTCTTGGAGGCATAAAGGATCATATTTGGATTACATTCTAATCCTGCTCAGCCACTCACTAGTGGTCCCACTTGAGTTCAACAAGCTTTCTGAAGTTTAGCCTCTTTATTTTTGTTTCCTGTGCCTGGCCCATTGAGAATGCTTTTTAAAGAGTTGTAAGTGTTACCACTGTGACATAGGTATTAATCTCCCTATTTTTATGTGGGAATATTGAGTGAGATTCAGAAGGGCAGACTCAAAGCCATATATTTGGTTGGTGATGCGACCAGTTTCTAAACCAAAGTTTCTCAATGTTGATATTATTGACATTTTAAACTGGAATGTCTCATTAATATGTTTTCATTGGTTACATGTTGAAACAACAACATTTTAGGAACACTGTATGAAATAAAATATGGTTTTAAAAGATAAAACCAGGCTGGGCAGGGTGGCTCATGCCTATAATCCCAGCACTTTGGGAGACTGAAGGGGGGTGGATCACCTGAGGTCAGGAGTTCGAGACCAGTCTGGCCAACATGTTGAAACCGCCAACTCTACTAATAATACAAAAATTAACTGGGCATGGTGATGCACGCCTGTAATCCCACCTACTTGGAGGCTGAGGCAGGAGAATCGCTTGAACCTGGAAGGCGAAGTGAGTTGAGATCATGCCATTGCACTCCAGCCTGGGCAGTAAGAATGAAACTCCATCTCCAATAAATAAATAAATAACCAAAAACCATAGTGAATACACGGACTCATTTTTATTTGATTTGGCCAAGGCCTCACTGACATGTTTTTGATACATTTTGAGCAGTCCTAGAAAGGTTTCCACACCAGCTCCCTCAGTCTAACTACACATGTCCCAACGTGTTCTTTCATTCCTGAAAGAAGCCATGTGGGTCTTGCCATGAATACACAGGCAAGACTGTAAAGAGATCCTTGAAAGTGCACCTGCTCAGCCTGCTGCTGAGAAAGAAAGAATGAAATTTGTTATTTCTTTTTTCTTTAGACTGTCACTAGGCTGGAATTCAGTGGCACAATCTCAGTGCACTGCAACCTCTGCCTCCCAGGTTCAAATGATTTCTCTGCCTCAGCTTCCCAGGTAGTTGGGACTACAGGCATGTACCACCATTCCTGGCTAATTTTTTTTATTATTTTAGTAGAGACAGGTTTTTACCATGTGGGGCAGGGTGGTCTTGATCTCCTGACCTCATGATCCACTTGATTCGGCTCCCCAAAGTGCTGGGATTACAGGCATGAGTCACTGTGCCTCGCCCAAAATTTATTTTGGGGTTAGCATGTAGACAAGCCACATTTGGAATGTAGAGAGCAGGTGCAGGAAAGAGTTAATGGCAGACCTGAGTCTGCTGTCCTTAGGAAAGGCCTGCATGCCAGGTTGGCCCTGGGCTGGCATCTGGGAACTCAGAAGTAGGGAGGGTTCCCACAATTCCTTGACTGGTAAAAGTGGCCTGAAGTGTGTGTGCAAACAGCGTGGTTGATGCTGCACACCTGCCTTCTTCTGGAAGTCTGGTATTTTAGTGTATGTTAGGCAAAGGGTGCCTATGTGGCCATCCCCCAACAAAAACTCAGGGACCTTGGCCTTCTTGGTTAATAGCAGTTCATGTGTGATGCTGGAGAAATCAGGCGTGTCCTGTGTGACTCCACTGGGAGAGGACTCTTAGATGCTTGTGCCTGGTTTCCTTGAGACAATACCCTATGTGTATTTTCTCTTTACTGGTTTTGCTTTGTGGTGTTTTGCTGAAATAAACCACAGCCATGCAGATGACTGTATACTGAGTCCTGTGATTCCTCCTAGCAAATCCTCCAACCTGGGAATGGTCTAGGAGATCCTTGATGCAGAAAAGCAGCTGTTGGCAGAAATAAAAGACCTTTTAAGCTAAATACTTACAAAAACTGGATACTTGACATCATTGGTACTTTTAAATTATTCAAGTAATAGCACTCCAGTTGGGATTACGATAGCATACACTTGAGTGCATAAATAATAATTTTCCGGATTAGAAGTGGGCCGAGGTAATCAAACAAGTGGCAGACTGTTTTTACCTTTTATGTAAAACTCTCCTGAGGAAACCGTGGGAGAGTTGGAAGCAGGGCCCAACCAGCTGAAAATTAATTGGAAACTTTTTTCTTCCTCTAAACTGTTAAAAGTCACTTAATCTCAGGTTATAACTTACTTGGAGAATTAGAATTTCTCTTGAAGATTTAGACTCAGCTCTTCTTTACTGGAGTAACAGCTACTGAAGAAATATATACAAATGTTGTTATCTGAAGCTAGAATGCAGTCTCTAGAAAAACTTTAGAATAATATCATTTTAAAGAACAGTCCAAAAGCACTTTACAAAAGGAAAATAAAAATGAATAGTGAATAATGGCTATGCAGGAAACTGAGGACGACTGTCCTAGGGGAATTATTTACTGAATCTTTGATTTTTAATGTGTGGTTCTCAGAGATTCTTTAGAATTGAGTGTCTGATCCAGCCTTGGTGCTTTAGGACTTGGAACTCTGCCCCAAACCTTGGAATTTCTCAGTGCACTTTGCCTCCAGTTAGACCATACTCAAGAGGGATGCAGGAGCCAAAGGGTCTGTGGTCAGATATGTTAGTGGAGTGCTCCACACTTCTCCCATTTCCCCTCTTCTTTGGGTAGCCACACTACACAGAACGTGTCAGCTACAGGCACCAAGGATCATCCTCTACTATCCAACTTTGGGCATGAAAAGTTCAGGATGTTTCTGATGACTCTGATGGAGCTGGAATACATGGCTGACAGTTTTGGTGTGCCCCATTTACTTTCTCTGTAGAACGGAGAGCTGTCTGGAGTTGCACTGGCTAGGACACAGAGCCACCTATAAGCAATGGGACCACGTTGCTGAGAGCGTTTGGTGTACACAGCATCACCTGGGGAAGCAGGAACTGATGAAGATAGAGGAACCATTCTTGGGCTTCAGCTGTGTGCAATCTGACATGTGTATCATACCAACAGATAAAAGGAATTAATCCAGTAGCATGAACTCCTTGAAAGATTGGTTATCCAACAATCTCAATTTTCTGAAACCCAGATAAAACTTAGACACAAAATACTTTGTTATGGCCAGAAAGAATGTCAAAAGTTCATATGCTTTCATCAAAAGCGTTGCTGCTTTGGTCCTCACCTAGAGTGTATTTATTATTTTATGGAAAAAAAATCTGAACTTCAGCCTCCACTAACACTGCTCTCAGTAGACATCAATACCTTCCTTGAGAAAATAATGTTCTTTCATTTATGAATTGATTCTCTTGTTAGCATTTTTAATGTTGAATCCTTTCTCCCTTTCTTATGACTTTTAATCAAATAATTGCATAAAGAAAATGTGATATATATATACCACAGAATACTAAGCTGCCATAAGAAAAGAATGAAATCATCCCAAAGGAGCAACATGGGTGGAGCTGGAGGCCATTCTCCTAAGTGAACAAACTCGGAAACAGAAAATCAAATGCTGCATGTCCTCACTTACATGTGGGAGCTAAACAGTGAGTACAGATGGACATAAAGATGGATATAATAGACACTGATGGATATAATAGACACCGGGGACTCCAAAAGGCAGGAGAGTAGCAAGGGGGCAAGGGTTGAAAAATTACCTGTTGGCTACAAAGTTCACTATTTGGGTGATAGGTGTGATGGGTATAGTGGAAGCCCAGACCTCACCATATCTCATTTGATATGTCCATGTAATAAACAAAAGAAAATCAGTTAAAGTAAAATTAAATAAAATTAGACTGGGTGCAGTGGCTCACACCTGCAATCCCAGCACTTTGAGAGGCTGAGGCAGGCGAATTGCCTGAGGTGGAGTTTGAGACCAGCCTGGTCAACATGGTGAAACCCTGTCTCTACTGAAAATACAAAAATTAGCCTGGCGTGGTGGTGCATGCCTGTAGTCCCAGCTATTCAGGAGGCTGAGGTAGGAGAATCACTTGAAAATCTGGGAGGTGGAAGTTGCAGTGAGCCAAGATTGTGCCACTGCATTCCAGTCTGCCTGACCAGAATGAGACTCCATCTCAAAAAACCAAAACCAAACCAAAACAAAAACCAATAAATAAAGTTAACCATTTAAAAGTGTACAGTTCAGTGGCATTTAGTACATTCACAGTGTCGTGCAGTGACCACCCCTATCTAGTTCTTAACCACTGCTGTCACTCCAAAGTCAAATCCCGAACCCATTATGCAGTTTCCCCCATTCTTAGCCCGACACAGTCACAAATCTCCACTTATTCCTATGGATTTATTTATTCTGAACATTTTGTATAAATGGATCATATACTATGTGGTCTTTTGTATCTGGCTTCTTTCACTTAGCATAAAATTTTAAGGTTCATCACGTTGTAGCATGCATCAGTACTTCATTTTATGGCTATATTTTGTGCACTATTATTCCATTTTGTGGATATGCCAAATTTTGTTTATTCAGTCTTCACTTGATATATGTTTGGGTGTTCCCACTTTTTTGCTGTTATGAGCAATGCTGTTATGCACATTTGTGGGGTTCCTGATCTTTTCCATCTGTTTTCTGATCTCTAAAACTGAGTTGGTAATGGTAATTACCTCATGAAATTATAGGATTAAATGAGGCTTAAGCACTTAGAATCGTGCCCAGAACATGGGAAAGGCTGAATAAATCTTTGTTTTATTATTTTCTTAATATATAAGCACTCAAAAATATCAGAAATTGGCTTGTGGTAGGACAAATGACTTTATACATCTCAATAATTCTTGAAGTCATATTATCTTAATTTAATAATTAATGTAAGAAATAGTGACCCTGAATTATAAGTGAAAGCTTAAAATGTCAACTATGGTCAGCATTTTTTGCGGGTAAAAAGGCAGGGATGAGTATGATACTATCTTGATGAATTTCCATCAAAACATAGCATTAGACAGGGAAAATAAATGAGGCCTCGTAGAGTCAAATGCCTTTCTAAAAGTAATAAGCTATGAGTTTGAAGAAGTGGCATGAAGATCAGCTCATGTACTAAGGGCCTTTGAATGCCGTATCTCAAGCAATATAATTATGTGATAAAAATTATAAATGAAGAGCACCCTGGAACTTCTGAGCCAAGCAGATATGAGATGTGAGTGGAAGCAGAGGACCAGAATGGATAATTGTACAGAGGTTGGGGGATTGTCCTGGAGAGGTGACTGGGCATATGAAGAAGAAGCAATGTACCCAGGAGCCACCTTGTATGAAAACTTGATAGAAAATGGGAAGAGACCAGCAGGAGAAGAGAGGATTGAGAACAAATGTTCTAAGCTTATGTGAGGAAGGGCAGGAATGTCGCACATGGGAAGTAGAGAGTTGGAAAGGGCAGGAAGGACTGCTTTGCCACCTCTATCTTCCCATATGTCTTACTTTCTATTTAGGGATCAAAGGAGATACAGCAACACATTTGGCTGCATTCTCAACATCCATTTCCCATTTCTCCCTTGCTGTATCAGTCAGAAAGGGTTGAGGCCTCACTGACATGGTTTCAGCACACTTTCAGCAGCCTTGGAAAGGTTTCCACACCAGCTCCCTCAGTCTAACGTGCATTTCCCAACGAATCATTATTTAATTTCCTAAAAGAAGCCATGTGGGTCTTGCCATGAATATACAGCCAAGACCAAAACGAAATACTTGAAAATGCTCTAGATCAGCCTTCTCTTGAGAAGGGAAAAATGAAGTTCTTTCCTTCTTCAAGGGGGCTCAAGGGACGAGCTACATTTCAAGTGCAGAAATGTGCAGAAAAAAATTAGTGGCAGGCCTAAGACGCCTTCCTTAGAAAGGCCTGCTTGCAAGCCTGGCCCTTGACTGGCATCTGGGAATCTAGATGTAGGGAGGGTTCCCACAATTCCTTAGCTCATGAGAGTGGTTTGAAGTGTCTGTGCAAACTGTGGTTTATGCTGCATACCTGCCTGCCTTCTATATTTACTAATTGAACTCCAGTTGTTTTTTCTTTTATTTTGTTTTTCAGGTATGAACCCTATGGTCTAAATCATAGCAGAAATTTTGTCTTGCCTAATGACTGCTTTAAGTATGAAGGAGCATGTGCCCCAATTCAGACCAATGATACACAAAGGTAACTCAGCTGGGGGCTTCTGGGAGAGGTTTTCAAACTTACAGAATGTGCTCAAGGAAGGGATGTTGTTTTCTGCCTCTGGACTGAGTATTTCTGGGCATGACATTGATAACTGCTGTGTACATCCAGACCGAGGAGGAAATCCTCATGGTAAACTTGGCAAAGCAGAAATACAG
Organism: Saimiri boliviensis; assembly: GCF_048565385.1. NCBI lineage: Eukaryota > Metazoa > Chordata > Mammalia > Primates > Cebidae > Saimiri > Saimiri boliviensis. Next base: position 91,584,519 of record NC_133458.1, on the reverse strand, counting down.
AAAGAACATGAGTCTTTTGCTGACATGTTTGAACTACTGAATGAACCCAGGCTGAAGTCACCATGTCTCCAGACTTCTTGCTGTGCGTGATAATAATACATTTTGTTTAAATGATCTTTGATTGAATTTCTCTTATTAAGTATCCTAGCAGACAATTAAAATATAATTTCACTACCTCGTTAAGTGAATTTAGATTGTAGTGTTTCCTTGTTGTTATTGTTCTGTAGAGAAGGAGCTCTTCCTGTGTTGCCTAGGCTAATCTGAAACTCCTAGGCTCAAGCAATCTGCCCGCGTCGGCCTCCCAAAGTGCTGGGATTATAGATGTGAGCCACTGATCCTGGCCTAGATTGTAGTTTTTGAAGAAAATGTATTTATGCAGTTGTTTAACCAACAATGTATAGAATGTCTTTTATATGTTATGTGAATGGAGGACATCCAAGAAGAATCAGAGAAAGGGCTTATAATTTCAAATATAAATAAATATATAATTGTTTACCCAAATAAATATATAATAAATATAACATGAGGCATCTTAAGTCACATGAGATACTACAACATAACGCTGGTGTTCTGTAGGTTGTTTTATACCAATGTTGTTCTAGGTTCATGTTATTTAGGACACAAGTTACTCCAAGCCCTGAGCAGAGCTATCTTCATGTCTTGTTGTCCAGAATTGGGGCAGAAACCCATTCATGCTTAGAGCAGTCACTGACAAGTGAATGCCCACCATGACAGATTGAGCCTCTGGGTCAGGACAGAGCTTGTAAAGTTTAGGTCTTTTTGATCTCCTCTTTGTACCCCTCCCCCTGCCCAGTGAGAGGAGTACTCACATGAGGGACTCCCCTAGCTTCAAGCTCCTTAAAGTGACAGTTGCTTGTGGTTCAAGCACACGCTAGCCTTCAGCTAAACACAAATGGTCAATCCACGGTAGAATGTTCAGCCTCCCAGAGCTCAGGCTCCTTTACCATATGGAGCTATTATGATTTTCTATTTCTCTTAGTTGGGAAGACGTTCCCCAGGTACCATCCTATTCAAGGAATACGTGGTTCAGCTCACTGGATAAACAACCAGGCTTTCTGACTCTTATCTGTTCAATGTATACTTATTGTCCACTTCCCTTAGAAATGTGACTCTATAATGTGGGAGAGAATGGGATGAGACCAATAGGCTCCAGTATCAACACAGCAACACCAGCTACCACAGGCTTGAGGAAAATAATTTTCAGACCCATATTCATGGGATGTCTTTTAACCAAGTAATTCAACTCTAGAAATTTCCCTAAGAAGGAACTTAGTGGGCAAATAGATACTTCATTGTAACATGATTGAAATAGAGATCAAGTAGATTTCTTTGTGAAATTACTAAAAAATAAATTTTTATAAATATCTTCCTTTCCTTAAGGACCTGCCTCAGCTGATCACATTATTACTTTCAATCTCTATAATAAACTATGAGGCACCTATTAGGAACTTCATTCTTTTTTTAAATTTCACTTTTTAAAAAAATTTATTTATTTTACTTTAGGTGCATACTATATCTGGCATTTCTCCCCATATTATCCCTCCCCACCCTCCCTTTCCTCCCCACCTCCTGCTGTCTCTCCCCTACCCCCCAACAGCTGTTCCCTGTGTGTGATGCTCCTCTCCCTGAGTCCATGTGTTCCCATTGTTCAACACCCACCTATGAGTGAGAACATACGGTGCTTGGCTTTCTGTTCTTGTGTTAGTTTGCTGAGAATGACGGTTTCCAGATTTATCCAAGTCCCCACAAAGGACACGAACTCATCGTTATTTATGGCTGCGTAGTATTCCATGGTGTATATGTACCACATTTTCTTTATCCAGTCTATCACTGATGGGCATTTGGGTTGGTTCCAGATCTTTGCTATTGTACACAGGGCTACAATGAACATACGTGCGCATGTGTCTTTATAGTAGATGCTGGAAAGAATGTGGAGAAATAGGAACACTCTTACACAGTTAGTGGGAGTGTAAATTAGTTCAACCATTGTGGAAGACAGTGCGGCGATTCCTCAGGGATCTAGAAATAGAAATTCCATTTGACCCAATAATTCCATTACTGGGTATATACCCAAAGAACTATAAATTGTTCTACTATAAAGGAACTTCATTTTTAAAATGAAGAGGCAAAAATTGAGAAAGGTTAAATTACTTGCCCAAGATAAAAGAACTACTAAGCTGAAAAAGTAGTAATGAAACCTAGTTTTTTATATGCAAACTTCAGTTATTTCTGTTGTGGTACAAGTTAAGTTGATATTATACATATATTTCAGGTCTTTTTGTAGTCTTCATAATGATCATACGAATGAATTAATATTTCATTGATAATTATGATATAACAATTAGGAAAACAGTATCAAATCAAAAATGTAATTTAAGTGTGTATTCACCCTAAAAAAAGGGTCTTGTTATATTGCCCAGACTTGTGTGCGGTGGCTTTTCACAGGCATGATCATAGCCTACTCTAGCCTTGAACTCCTAGGCTCAAGTGATCCTCCTACCTCAGACTCCCAAGAAGCTGGGACTGCAGGTGTGTGCCACCATGCTTGTCTAATTTCTTTTATTATTATTATTATTATTTTGCTATTGTTTTGCTGTTATTTTGTACACAGTTGCTTTTGCAAGAAATACTGGGGTAAAGCAAACACTGAAAGTTCATTCTTTTGGAATCATCAGACTTTCTTCCCCATCTCATAGTCCCAGCAAGTTGCACTCACTTCAAGGAAGGAAAAATAAGGATTATATGTGTATTGATATGCCTAATTCTAACCGTATACTCTTCACAGACAAGTTTATTTGTGGTTCCAGGAAATCAGTTTATTATCTTAACAGCCTGTAAGAGCCAGAGCAAGATAGTCACAGTTTCTTCCCTGAGTGCTAATTTCATCTGAGTGTGATATTCCAATTGCTGTGAATCAGTGGGGAATAGTGTGTAAGAAATAAGCATCAGGGAACAAGGAACTTTCTTTTGATGAAACCGCGAGTTGAAATAAGTTTTTTCATCTTTGTGTTAGCGTCTTCATATCTCCACAGCGTTGTTTAAACAGCAATTTATGGAATGTCTTTTATGTGCTATGTGAAGGGAGGACACCCAAGAATAAGAAAAAGAGCTTATAATTTAGAAGGGAATATAGAATGGGCACCCAAATAAATATATAATAAATATAATATGAGGCATCTTTAGTCACATGAGATACCACAACATAATATGAAAACACAATTTTCACCTTTGTGAAATAGTCTCAAGAGTTATTGTGAAATAACTCTTACACTCAATTCCCTACTGATCGACAGCAATTGGAATATCACACTCCAGTGTTGTAGAGTTAAGAAGAGGCTGACACAAAGGTGAAGAACTTACTTCAAGTAAAGGTAAGACTATACACAGACATGGGGGATTCCTAGTTTTAATTTCTGTAAAGAGGAAAAGATCTACAGGAACCCAGCTATGGCAGGATGGAGGCAGCCAAACCAAGCGCACTTCTGCCATTTCTTTTGATACATTTGGCAGAGTTGATGTAGACGTTGTAAGGAATAGGGAAATATATTGAAGAGGAAAGGGATAAAATAAAAATCAATTATCTTATGACCCTGGGAAAATAATAACTTTAAAGGGGGCAGCATCTTTCTGTTGTCAAGTTGCTATGAAATCATCTCTGACCTGAGCACGAGCCCATTATCTCTAATAACATCTCTGCTCACTGGGTCTGGGGTGGGCGTCCACCTCCCATCCCCCTAACTGTAGCCACCATTAAAGTTTATTCTTTGGGATTCAGTTTATTCATCCAACAAATATTTGAATGCTTACTAGGTGCTAGGTATTGAGACAGGCACTGAGAGAGTGAAAGTTGTCAGAATAAAAATGGAGTCATTTGTGTTAAAAACTCCGACAAATAGAGCTGGGGAAAGCCCTGAAGGGAGAGTTCCTAGGCTTGTATGCCTGATAACCAGACCTGTCCCCAAAGACTCTGCATAAACCATAACCTTGCACAAAGAGGCCCCCATAACCTTACACACAAAAATACTTCTGCAAGGGCATCAACCTAGCAACTGCCTGTCCAACCTCAGACTGGTGCTACCTTTGTTATTGATCCTTGAAGCCAAGGATAATTATCTCATAGATAATTAATATAATTCTCTACTTTTCTCCTAAAAGCCTTTACCTCCCTCAATACACACATGGGTGACTATGGCACACATACTCACATTGGAATGCCCTGTCCATGAATAAATACCATTTTATTTTAGAGAGCCTCTCTCTGTTTGTTATTTAGGTTGTCAGGAGACTAAAAATATATGTGATTTTCACCTTGTGGAGCCTACAGTCCAGCTAGCAGACAGAAATTAATCAGAACAACTACAAAAAGTTAACTTAATTTCAGCTGTGATCGGCGCTACCAAAACAAACAACTCCCCCACAACTCTCCAAAAACCACACAACTTAGTTTTAACCTGAGCAATGATAGGCTGAGTTGACCTGATTGTGAACGTGAAGGAGGACTCTTGAGGAACAGATGACTGAAGGAGCTCTAAAGGAAGTCTGCATTAACTAAATGAAGAGAAAGGAACAGCATATTCCAGCAGACAGTGGGAGAAGTTTGTGCAAATGCCCCATGCCAGGAAAGAACAAAGTCCCGGAAGCAGACCAGTGTGGAGAAACGGAAAGGCAGGAGGGGCAACTTGGCACAGGGTGAAGCTGGTTGGACGTCAGACCACATGGAATTTTGAGAACCATGTAAGTAGTTTTGTCTTTAACCTAAGAGCAATGGGAAACTGTGGAAGATGTTCATGATCAGATTTGGGTTTAAAAAAAAATGTGGGTCAGGCATGGTGGCTCATGTCTGTAATCCCAGCACTTTGGGAGGCTGATGTGGGCTGACAGCTTGAGCCCTGGAGTTCGAATCCAGCCTAAGCAACATGGCAAAACCTTGTCTCTACCAAAAAAATACAAAAATTAGCTGGGCGTGGTAGTATATATGCCTGTAGTCCTAGCTACTTGGGAGGCTGAGGCAGGAGTATTGCTTGAGCCTGGGAGTTTGAGGCTGCAGTGAGCTATGATTCTACCTGCCACTTCACTCTAGCCTGGGGGTAGAGTGAGACGCAGCTTAAAAAAAATCACTCTGGCTTCAGAGTAGAGAAGGGCTTATAGTAAGAGCAATGGAAGTTCCTGGTCTGTTGCAATTTTCCAGGCAAGAAATGATGGTGGCTTGTACTACAGTGGTGATGTCAGTGGTTATGGAGCTGGGAGATGAGGGGAAATTCACAAAGATGTTCTAAGTCATTCTATAATTATGGAAACATACCAGAAATTATAACATACAACAACTTTTTCAGCCAACATATTTGTTGGCGATTTGGAAGAAATGATACGGTGAATGTTGTGGCTTGGGCCACTCAAATTCTAACCCAATTTCCTTCTAATATGCTTTTCTATAGTGCAGAGGCCAGAAAGATAAAATTGCATTGCAAATCCCCTGCTGTTAGATTTGCAGATGTAGTTCAGAATGTACCAACCCAAGGTACTTACATAAAATATGAATTCAGGAAAGAGGTAAAAGGGAAGAAGCAGGATTCAAGGCATACTTTGTGTTGGTGTGGCTGGTAACAGAAAGGGTAGGGTTCTGGCAATTCTTTCTGATTTGACAGGTGGCCTCCTGATGGTGGCAGGAGCTATGACAATCAGCAGCCCAGTTTAGCAGTGCCTGGCCCCTAAATGCTTAAAACTCATGGGCTATTATGATTATATTTGGGCTATACAGCAGATAATAATATAGGATGTCTATGTGCTACAGAGACAGTGACTAAAGGATAATGAAATGCTCACCCCAACTTCTTTTTTTTTTTTTTTTTGAGATGGAGTTTCGCTCTTGTTACCCAGGCTGGAGTGCAATGGTGCGATCTTGGCTCACCGCAACCTCTGCCTCCTGGGTTCAGGCAATTCTCCTGCCTCAGCCTCCTGAGTAGCTGGGATTACAGGCATGAGCCACCATGCCCAGCTAATTTTTTGTATTTTTATTAGAGACGGGGTTTCACCACGTTGACCAGGATGGTCTTGATCGCTCGACCTCGTGATCCACCCATCTCGGTCTCCCAAAGTGCTGGGATTACAGGCTTGAGCCACCGCGCCCGGCCGCTCACCCCAACTTCTAAGGTAGTTTAGTCCTGAAGGGAATATTGTTTCATGGTTTAATGCGTATGACATTGGTGTTCCAAAGCCCCTGTTATATTCCTTTTTACAAGTAGCCTATGCTCCGCAGTATAACATGCTAAAACACCTGATTGTGTCAAATGCTTGGGAGAAAGCTAGTCTGTTGAAACTAAAGGTGGGCTGGGTGCAGTGGCTCATGTTTGTAATCCCAGCACTTTGGGAGGCCAAGGCAGGCAGATTGTTTGAGCTCTGGAGTTTAAGACCAGCCTGGGCAACATGGCGAAATCTCATCACTACAAAAAATACAAAAGTTAGCTGGGTGTTGTGGTGTGTGCTTATAGTGCTAGCTACTGGGGAGGTTGAGGCAGGAGGCTTGCTTGAGCCCAGGAGTCAGAGGTTATGGTGAACCAAGTTCATTCTGTGGCAGGCCAGGTCTCACTAATGCAGGCCTCCATAACAACTGTTTCAGTACTGACCGAGTGGTTAAGTTAAATATTAAAAGCCAGTGCCCTCATACAAAGACTGGGATGTAATAAAAACACACCAAGAGTTTTACCTAAGCCTTTCCTGAGCCTTAAAGCATGACAAAATAATGAAGGAGTTCTTAACAGGACCCATTTAGGATTAAGTAAGTTTTATTGTGGGTCTGAAGAAACTCCACAGGCTTCCATAAACAAGTTTATTGGGGGTCAAAAGGAATGCCCCAAACCTCCATGATTTAGCAGGAGACAAGGTAAGGGTAGCCATCCCAGCAACTGGACCCATTTAGATTACGTAAATTTACTGAGGCTCCAAAGGAAGGTCTTCAGGACTCAGACCTTAGTTATAGATTAAAAGAAGTTAATCACTTATGTCTTAAATGAAATGCACGCTTACATGTAGACATATAACTTAGAAAGTATACAAGCTCTGGAAAACTTTGTAATTTGGAGTTGGTCTGGTGATAATTTCCAGGCCTTCTCCCTGTAACCAGTTGCAGAAATAAAAACTCTCTTCCTTCCCGGTTCATCTGCACCTCCTTATTGGGCCACGAGAAATAGCAGCTCAACCCTCAGGCTGGTCTAGGAACACCACCATTGCACACCAGCCTAGGCAACAGTGAAATCTTGTCTCAAAAAAAAAAAAAAAAAAAAAAGGAAACTAAAGCTGAGCAATCTTCCTCTAGAATATCCGAGAAATCCCAGAAATTTTAAACAGCTGATGAAAAACAATTTAGAATTAGGATAGTCTGTGACCTTTAGTTGCATTGATAGTATTGACTTAAACTAAGCAGGAACTGTATCTGAACCAGGAAAACAATGTTTCAACTTTCTCAACAAGGATAACTTTACTGCAATAAATAAAAATTTTTGTTGAAAAGTTAAAAACGTTAACAAAGACATGCAGGAAATGGCTCTCTGCTCCTAATTCCCAAAATAATTTCTCTCTTCTTTGAACACATTTTTGGTACCTCTTAGGATGTTTTCCATTTTTTAGCTTGTGTTGTAGTTATTTATGTCCAAATCTGATCTGCCCAACATAGAAAACTATAAAAGCACTGAAGGGACGCTTACTGATTCATTTTTATTCACTTTAAAGGGCTTGCTAAGAATGATGCCTTATACAAAGGAGGCAATCTATATTTAATAAAGGAATTGGTGAATTCTTGAACAATCCTTGTGAGGAATTACACTAACAGTTGTAAAAGAATGCTAACAAGGTGTTCATATGCAACTAAATACTTTGATTCATTTATCAGATAAAAGTGAAGGAGGAAGAAGATGAGTAGGACTGTACAGGGTGGAGAGGGTGGCAACTCTGCTTTAGACAAGTGTTTTTCCACCTTCCCATAGGCAGTAGATGTGGCAAAAAGATGGCTAAGAGGGCTGGAGACTTAGCCTCTGACCATTTGTAGGCTGTATGATTATGGTCAAGATCCTGGGAACTTCCTGGGCCTTGGTCTGCCACCCCTTCATAAAAGAGGTTGATGAAGTGTTAAACAACAGTTCCTCCTCACTTGTAATTGTATCAGAAGACTGAAGCTATTAGGGATCTTAAAGGTCATCTAGCCCCAGAATGGCAATCCAGCATCATCATAGATGCCTATGAATGGCAGCTTTTTGCAGTGCTGAGAACTATTCACAGGCTCTATTTGCATTCAGTGGAAAAGGCAGCCTTGACTTAATAATGATGTCTGCCTAAGGTGGGAGGAGAGGTGGCAGCAAATAAGTGAAGATGTGCCATCCCTAATCTAGACCAATGCCTTCTCTTCACAGGTGAAAAAATGAGACCACAGCCCATATTTTGAGTTTACCATGTGCCAGGCACTGTGCAAATTACTTTTACATGCACAATTGTATTTAATCCTTAGATAACTTTAAGAAGTTAGCATTATTATCATTCTGATTTTACAGATGAGGCTTAAGGAAGCAAAATTTGCCTGAGTTTCACACCATAGAAACCCATATCCATAAACATTTCCCTATATTGCCTCCTGCAGGTTCTTACTATATGTTATGCCAGTGGTTCTCAACAGAGGGGATTTTGCCCTCCAGAGGACTTCTGACAAAAGTCTGGAGACTTTTTGTTAAGACTGGGGAGGACAGGGTGTTCCTTTCATCTAGTAGGTGGAGGCCAGAGATACTGCTAAATGCACAAGACAGCATTCCCCCAACCCCTCACCTCCAGCAGGAAACAATTATTTACCTAAAATGTTAATAGTGCTGAGCTTGAGAACTGTGCACTAGGCTATGCAGCAATTGTTTGCAAATGGATGGTCAAACTTTTCCTGCAGTCCAGCAGGTACATAAATATCTCCATTTTACAGACAAGGAAAGGTGATCTCGGAATCAGGTGGTCATCACAAGAGAGGAACTGAGGTAGTCTCATTCTAGAGGCTCCCAGTGTTCCCTTCCACTATACCCCATTATGATCAGTTTCCTTTACTATCAAAACATGCAGACTCAAGTAGCACCTGCTTACCTATTACCAATTTCAGAAGCTAAGAACACTGTGCCATCTGTGAAAAATTCCCACTGTGGTGTGTGTGTTTCCAAAGAGAAAAAGCACTTGTTCAACAGTTCAAAGCAGAGGGTCTCTAGGAACTCTTACTATGGAACCACTGACCTTTATTAACCATTCAAATCGTTGCTTTAAAATAAGACTCTGAGGAGAAAGCTAATTTTAGAACATTAACAAGCTTCTTCAAGAATAATTAGCTCTGCGTGGGTTTCAGCTTTAACTTTTTTTCCTTTTGATTTTAGGAGCTGGAAAGCCTGGAAGCTTATTTAGGAGTAGAAGAGGAAATGAAACTATGAAAAGCCACGGTACGATTCCTCCTTTTCTTGGAGGTAAGGCACAATCTGAATAATTCTCTCATCCTGTCTAATTAACTGCCTCAGGTACACACACACACACACACACACACACACACACACACACAGAGAGAGAGAGAGAGAGAGAGAGAGAGAGAGAGAGAGAGAGAGAGACAGAGAATGTACACTCTATTATGACTTGATTTGGAAGACATTAATGAAAAAGCCCAAAACGGGATGCTAGTTTAAACAGTAAAGCCCTATGCAAATAACATACTTTCGGATTGAAAGCTTGTCTCCTACAGAAAAACCAATGCTAAAGAAACAGGCAGAGAGATTCTGAAGGTGGAGAGCAAAAGAAAAAGAAATAAAATAGCTTGACCAAGGGCGGGGACTGGCAGGAGGAGGAGAGAGCAAGCTTCTCTCAAGAGGAATTACAGAAAAATGACAGGAGGCTTGGGAAAACCCAGTCTAAGTTGCTCCGGTGGCAGGGATGGGCGTGGGCAAGGTGCCTTCTTGGACCGTCAGCGCGCCTCCCAGACACGTCCATCCACCTGGCGCTGGTCGGGCTTCGCGAGGTGATTTAGGAACTGCAGAGTCATTCGATTTGAAATCTTCTCCAATAAGCTTCTCCGTGTGCCGACGCGGGCAGCGTGACAGTCGGTTTCTCGGCAGCAACTCTGGCGCCTCTCGCCCTCGCCCGCCGCCTGCCAGATCCGAAACAGACAGTCCCAGACATTCCGCGATGGGGATGGTTCCAGAAAGCAGAGATCTGAGCGTGGTGAATGATATGTGAACAGAATAGGTCCGGAAAGAGTCTCGGAAACCTTGAATTGAGGTCTGTTTGGAGACTGGAAATGCGTCGAGCGCCGCAGGTGGCAGGGGGATGTAACACTGTGGAATCCTTACTCTGTGCCAGGCGCCGAGCCCAGCGAGCCACGCGCGGCGCTCAGCTCGGGGAGGTCGGCCAGTTGGGTCTTCAGGGAGGCGAAATACCTTGCATTTACCATTCCTTTCGCCTGGAACGCTCTTCGCGAGACTGGGTGTGGCAGCTCCTTTCCTAGGCTCAGGAGTCTGGGTAAAAGCCAACCCCTCCTAGAGACCCTCAGGGTGAGCGCCCCATCACGCACTTCACCACTTTTGAAAGCTGGGCTTAGCCCTTCTCTCAGTACTAACAGTCTGTCAGTCTTTTGTTTTGTGCATAGATATGTATATTCTCTTCTTTATTGTCTTCCTTTCCACAAAAATGTAAGCCCCGTGAATCCTGGAGCCTGGTGCGCCTTTCTCACAGTTGCAAGCTCGCAACTGCTCCCGGCACAAAGCAGGTGCTCAGTAAATGCTCATGGCCTTCCCACCCCGCCACCTGAGGCACTCGACACATTTGCAGCCTGTAAACTGACCCCAAATCATCAGCTGCTTGCATTTGTGCTAGGATCAAAGAGGGCCATTCAGTTAGAGGAAAGTCAGGTCGGGTGGACTTTCCCGTCTTTCAGGGAGATTTAATAGTAATGACGGTGCTCTCCCCACCTCCTAGCCCCTTGCACGAGAACTGCACAGAACAAAACCACCCGGGCACGAATTTGCACAGCTGCCTCTGGAGGTGGGGTCACGGTCTGCGAGCCCGGGGTCTCACACTGAGGTTCTCCTTTGTCATCCTGTGCCTAGAGTCTTCCCTCCCTATGTTATTTCCTCCGTTCTTAGCTCCTCTGCCTCAGTCTGACTTCTTCAGGACGTCGAGTTCTCCTAGCCCGTGCTACCGTAAGAGTTCCCTGGAGCTTTCTCGGTAAACCTGCCCCTCCCGTGCCCCCGTCACTTCTTCCTCCTTCCCCAGCCCGGAAACGCCACTCGAGGAACATTTACGAACGCCTGCTACGTGCAGACACCTAGCTGGGCCGCCGGGAGCCCCACCCCGGGCCCCGTCGTCGCCGCCGCCGCCGCCGCCGCCGCCGCCGCCGCCGCTCTCGCCTCCCTCTGCGATCCCCACCCGTCCGGAATCCGAAGTCCCTAGTCCCCCGCTGCGTCATGGAATCCGCGGGCTTCTTCCGAGGGCATCGCCCCACCTCCTTCCCCGAAGGCGACTCCTGATTGGTGAGACTGTGCGTCACTCTGACGGCCTCTCGCGCCTCAGGGCCCCGCCCCCGGGCCTCGCAGGCCCCTCCCCTGCGCTCCCGCCCCTGCGCTGCTCCTCCGGCTAATCGCCTGGCGGCGCGCGTGGAGAAGTTCTGGGCAAAGTATTGAGAACTGGCCGCGTGGTCGCGGCGCCCGCCAGCCAGCCCGGGAGAGGGGAACCTAGCGCGACGCAGCCGGTGTGCAGCGCGGCTCCGGCCCGGCCGTCTGTCCGCGCGTGGCCGTCCCCGCCCCCGACTCCTGCGGCCGGTGCGGGAGCTGTCAGCTGCACGTTCCAGGGGTCGGGAGAAGCCCGGGTTGTCTTCTCTTGGGTCTCTGCGCGAACCCCAGAGCCCGGCACCGGGGAACTAGGAGGCGTCTCCGGCGGCACAGCGCTCAGGTGAGCGGCGGGTCGCCAGCCTAAATGCGGCCGGGGTGTCGAGGGGCCTGGCGGGCGGGCTTGGAAGGGCTGCGGTTTTGGTGGGCGCCGCTAGTCTCTGCAGGACCGGGGTCTCTGCCCCTGTCGCCCGGGGAGGAGCCGGCCCTGGGGCAGCCCCAAGCCAGGAGCTCATCCTCAGTGCCGGCTGCAGCTCCCGGGGAGGGAGGACCCAGGTTTCACCCACCCTAGGGCTCCGTCCTTCGAGGGACCGCTGTGGGGACTGACGGTCGGGAGGAGCCGAGCGCAGGGGCCCGGGGCGCAGGTGCAGGAGGATGCAGCGTGCGGAGCTGCCTTGGGCAGCCGGGAGGCGCTGCGCCGGTGCGGAAGGCGCAGGAAGCCTGGTTAATTGGGCCGAGCGCGACGCTTTACCACATCCGCGGGATGGGGCGCGCCAGGGAGACTGGGACAATGGTCCGTGGGGCAGGCGCTCCGCTCGCCCGCCTTCCCAAACCAGGCATGCTCGCCCATTAGCGCTGCCAGGTTCCCCGGGGAGCGTTTGTAGCTTGCGGAGTCGCTGATGGACACTGTCGTAGGTCGTCCAGATACTTCTTGAGCCGGGGCCGCCGCCCCTCCTTTGGCAACGCAACTTGCTTGCTGCCTTCTGCCCACTTGTGCTCGCCCTTTGCCCTCTCACAAGCCACCAGTCTCTTCAGTCGGGACTCTTGGAGCTGAGGGGACTGTGAAGTTGTCTCTTTCCATGTGTCTGCATACTGCGCAGAGGTGCTTGAGGCCCCCTAGGTGTTGCTCTGACCCTCAGAGTTTGAGTATTGGGCTGAGGGCATTCAAAAATATTTTAAACTACAGCTGCAGAATAGATACTTCCACAGGTAGATGAAAGCGAAGGCCTGTCTTCTGATCATCCACACTGTACCATCATACAAGGTGAGGTCTTTCTCCTGCCTAAGGATCAGTCAAGCAGACCTGGGCTCCTATGCATCCACCCTAAATGACCATCCCCTCCAGCCAAGTCACATCACCTTGTTTGTTGTTCCTCTCTCTCTCTGAAATTGCCTCCTCAGGTTATCTGCCTTCCCCGGCAAGAATGTAAATACCAGGAAAGCAGAGACCTTGTCTGTCTTGTTTGATCACTGATCCCGTGTGTCAAGAACATACAATAAGTTTGCAATAAACATTTATAGAATGAATAGATGAAACCTCTGTAAACATGAGGAATGGTGATTTTATATATCTGATTTTGCTTTTTATCCTTATCATTTTTTTACTTTTGGGAAAATTAACAAATAGCAATGCTAGGAACTTTTGTAGATTACCTCATTAAGCTTACAGAAGTCTGTTAGCTAGGTATTTTTAACCAGATGGGAATTGAGGGTCCAGCAGCTTGGCCAGTGTTGCCAGGGTTATCCTGGCAGAACTAGGATTCCAGCCCATTTTGTCTCTATTGTGCTGGACCTCTTCCAAGAAACTAAAATGTGGTTTCCACCAGTACAGCTAATAGACATTTAGCTTTATTTGTATCAAAAGCTGTGGCTTAGCCAAAAGATTTACTGTTTTATAATTGAGATATATTTTCAATAATCACTAATAGTTACATCATAACCCAGATACTACCAGGCTGCCATAAGCTGTATTATCTCATTTAATTTCCACTATCTTGCTGGGCAGTGTTGCGAGGTTATCTCCATTTTTGTGGTGAAGAAATGGAAACCAAGGTTTAGAAACTTGCCTAAGGTCACCAGTAAATTGCTGCTAGATTTTTTTTAATGGTCTGACTTCAAACCCTTAACTCCTTCTACTCCGTAAAGATTCTTGTCCCATTCTTTAATTAGATGTTAACTCATGGTAGAGTCCAGTGACACAGATATTAAAACCATCTGAGATTGGGTTATAAACTTTCTGGTGCCCGTATCAAGTGTCTAGTTGTACTGTTTTCGGAATCCTTAAGACTCTTACTGCCATTGATTTTTGTGGCTGAGTTTGTGGTTTGTGGGCCTGGTGGATTGGGAACTTTTAATATAGAAGGAAAGGAAATCCTCCTTTCATTTAAATCTAAAGAGAAATCTGATTGGTTTTATCCGCTGTGGTAAATGAACTTGGAACAGTGATGCTTTATACCTCTTAAAGAAAGTGCTGGAAAACCAACTAGTTCTTCTGTTCTCTAATGCAGAGTGGAGAGTTAGAAACCACTGCTAATTCCGAAAGCTTCTGCAGTAGGTTTTCAGTGAAACAACTACATTTCAACTTTGTCCTCTTGCACTGACACTGAGGGTGGAAAGTTGGGGAAGAGTGGCATGGGTGCCACCTAAAGGGCTCATGGCAAAAAGGGGATGGGTAAGGAATTAGTGATACCTTCTTTCTTCTACTTTATTCCAATTTGGGGGCCAATATAACATTTCCTCTTGCATGAGGGTCTGGATAATGCAGTTTTATTTATAATGTGCTTCTCAGCAGTACTATATTTTTCAATTTGTTAATTACATTTCAGGAATACTCCAGAGAGGGTTGGAGAACCCTGCAACCTACAATGCCTGAGGAAGAGCTTGAGCTGTAGGATACCAGGGTAGATGCAAACTGTTAGGTAGAAAAAGTCTTCCAAGCATAATTGAGAGTTATTTATGGTTTTCTACACATTCCTTTCCTAAATTTACATATTCATCAGTTTTCTGGCCCCTTTTGGATTTTTTTTTTTTTTTTTTTTTTAACTTTCAAATTGCTACAGTTGGGATCACCTTCAGGCCCACTGTAACTCTTGCCTCAGTGTCTCTCATGTTGGTCCTTTCCTGGAGGCCCTGTAGCATCTCAGTTCAGGATCTTAGGGACTTCTGCACTCTGTCTTTTTTTTTTTTTTTTTTTTTTTTTTTGAGACAGAGTTTCGCTCTTGTTACCCAGGCTGGAGTGCAATGGCATGATCTCGGCTCACTGCAACCTCCACTTCCTGGGTTCAGGCAATTCTCCTGCCTCAGCCTCCTGAGTAGCTGGGATTACAGGCACGCGCCACCATGCCCAGCTAATTTTTTGTATTTCTAGTAGAGACGGGGTTTCAACATGTTGGCCAGGATGGTCTCGATCTCTTGACCTCGTGATCCACCCGCCTTGGCCTCCCAAAGTACTGGGATTACAGGCGTGAGCCACCGCACCCAGCCTGCACTCTGTCTTAACATTGTCTGCAGGTGGGTTTTCCTGTCTCTATTTATTCCACAGTAGGTAAATTCTTTATGTACTATCATGGTGTTAAAAATTCTTGGGTGGCTTAAATAATTAACAGTAACATTAATAACAGCAGTAATAGCTGCTGAACTTTTATGTACCGGGTGCTGTCATAACATGCTGTACCTTCATTATTGCATTTAATTCTCAGGGCAGCATTGAAACAGGCACTGTTTTATACCTCCAATCTCCAGGTGAGGCTAGGAAAAGTTAAGTTCACAACTGCTTTGCAACCAACATATGGTGGAGCTCCGACTCAGTCTCCAAGTTATTTTCTCTACTTATTCGCCCATAGGTTCCTTACGTAGGGCTAAGGGCCCCATGGGGTCATGGGGTGTCCCTTATGCTGTGCTGAGGCGCACGTTCCGAGAAATAAAGAGACAGGACACGAAGTACAAGAAAAATGCAGCTGGGCTCAGGGGGTCCACGCCGCGTATAAGCAAAGATAGTCAAGGCCCCTAATGTACAGAAGCGTCTGTATTTATTGTGTATAGGTTAGGGGGCAGGGTAGTGAGTAAAGTCATCTTTCAGGATAGTGATAGGGTCATGAGCAATAAAACAAGGGGTCCACCCCCATTAGGTCACCTAGGCTAGGAGGTGGACAGTGTGCAGCATGGGGTCCATTCCCATTAGGTCATCGAGGCAAGGAAGTGGGCCATGTGCAGTAAGGGGTCCACCCCTATTAGGTCACCAAGGCATGGAGGTGGGCTGTGTGCAGTGATGAAGAGGGTGCAGTGTGCAATACCTCTATCTATGGGCATGCTACTTCTAGGAAGATTTATAGGAGGGTGCTTAAGTCCCATATCAGTGACTGAGCTGTCAGGGTCTACCACCACCTGCTGGCAGCTTCCAATGATTTCTACAGGAGAATGCTTTTTGAGCAAGCACAGTACAGAGCTGGTAAAGTTCACAGTCACCAAGGTGCGATTATCTGGAGGGGTTTTGAGCCCTCGGATGCTTGAGGGTTTGCTGGTCTGAGGGCAGCCTTCCACAAGAACTGGAGCAAGATCCTACAACTCCTTTATCAGGAGGAGCGGCTCTTGCTCTAAGCCTACCATACAGCGGGTGTCTTTACGATACAGAACGCTGCTGCCTGGGCCATGGATTCTTGTCCTGGTATAACTGTTTTCCCTTAAATCATGCTCTGCACTGTGTCTGCTCCAGACCTTCCTCCGACTATAAGCTGCTTATTCCTTAATTCATGCTCTGTACCATGTCTGCTCTAGGCATTCCTCTGATTATGAACTAAGATATAGTTTTATATATACATATATATATATGTGTAGAAATAACTGAATGGTAAGATATTCTTTAGGCACTCATTCTATGAACTAATATAAGATTAAATATAGAGGATTATATAAAAGGAAATAATTGAGTAGTAACATTGTAAACTGAGATATTCTTCAAACCCTAATTCTATAAACTAATATATGATGATATATAAAGGATTATATACAAGGAAATAACTGAGTAGTAACACTGTAAACTGAGATATACTTCAGGCCTTAATTATGCCCGGATTCTGCTTAGCTCTCCTTCCTTGATACCTGTTTGGGGTGGTTACCCACACCTTAGCGTAAAGTCAGGATCCAGCAGCCTGGGCTCAGCCTTGGCCTTCATCCCATCATTCCCCAACCCTGCGAGCTTTATTAATCAACCAAGTGTTTTGCCTTTTTCCGTCACTCCTGTTGCCTAGAAAGCTCTTTGGTATCTCCGTGTGAAAACCTAAGTCTTTCAAAGCTGAACTCATAAACTGCTTTTGTCAGCATAATCTCTCTAAACCCAATTTCCCAGAGCATTTGTTTTTTTAAAATATGAGAAACTTCCCAATTCAGTTTCTGATCATGAAGTATGTTGCTGGTGCCCTTCCTTCCTTCAGCACTTCTTTTAGCTTCCCCTATTCCTCTCACCCTGTTGTTTCCTGGCCTAGTAATTTATTCGAATATATTGCCTCCCTTACTGGATTTTAAATGCCTTGAAGAGGGGAGGGTGAGTGTGTGTTCCTTAGGTTTCTATTCCTTTATGTCACTAAACATGGTGTCCTGTCTATAGTAAGTGCTCAATTGAAAAAAAGAATATTAAACAATTATATTTGCTTGCTTTTTGTTAGAATATTCTGTGAAAAAGTAATTGGAATGTGACACTTTGTTTTCTAGTTTTCTAATTTGTTTTGATCCACAATATTTTAATGCCCTCATTAATTTATGATGAAGCAATAGAACTCTGGGTTAAATCCATGAAAAGCACCTGTTCTGGTTGCTCTCATTTTTGGACCAAGGAGATATTTGCAAGATCTTGAATTCACACATATAATAATCATTGTCTGTAGATAAATATCTTGCCTATGTTATGTACTATTTTTTCATATCTATGGTAATGCTGCCACTAAAAATGTACTAAAATTGTTATGGAATTCAAATGGAATTTTTGTCAATATTTTATGAATCAATTAATATTCCACATTTTAAAGCAGATTTGCAAGACCCTCTGAATCAACTCCTTCTTTCCTGTCTAGACTCATAGCTCACGACTCACCATTTATTCTGTGTGTTCTAGTTGCACTGAACTAAGTAAAGCCTCCACCCTTACCCCCAGGGCCCGTGCATGATGTGCTTGCCCAGTTTTTGCCTAATCTTCTGTCATCTTCATTATGTTTTCCTCCTCAACCATATTCATTCACCTGGCTCATTTCCATTCATCCGTAAGTTTCAGCATAGATACACCTTCTAGGAACCTTTCCTCTGCTCCTCCAAGTTGCAGTTGGAGAATGCTCACAGCACGCTGTGCCCACCCATTTTCTATGGAGTATTATCATACTGCTGTGTATCTAACTGGCAGTCACTTGTCTGAATCTTGCTCTGAACCACTGTTTGTCATTTGGCTTACACATTAGAATTACTTTACTTAGAGATCTTTAAACAATGTTCTCTACCCAGGCCCTATTATCAAAGTTTCTGGATCAAGTGGCTTGGCATGAGGAGGATTGGTCACTGGAATATTTTAAGAATATTTTTCTAAAGCTTTCTCATTCTGTATTACAGCTGGATAAAATTCCATTGTGTGAATGTTGTATACTTTAGTTACTTTAAAAAATAACAGCAGGGTAGGCATGGTGGCTCATGCCTGTAATCCCAACACTTTGGGAGGCCAAGGTGGGGGTGGATCACGAGGTCAGGTTTTCGAGACCAGACTGACCAATGTGGCGAAACCCAGTCTCTACTAAAAATACAAAAATTATCTGGGTGTGGTGATGCGTGCCTGTAATCCCAGGTATGGGGGTGAGGGGATGCGGGGGTAGGGGAGTGGGTGTGGTGGGGCTGAGGCAGGAGAATCACTTGAACCAGGAGGCGGAGGTTGCAGTGAGCTGAGATTGTGCCACTGGACTCTATCCTGGGTGACAGAGTGAGACTCTGTCTCAAAAAAAAAAAAGCCCCCCAAAATAAAAAAGACCCCCCAAAACAGCAATATTGAGATAAAATTCACATATCATACAATTCACATTTAAGGTCGAAAATTTAATGGTTTTTACTATATTCAGAGTTGTGCAACCATCACCATAATTAATTTTGAAACCTTTATCACCCCCCAAAAAAATTTGTACCCATTAGCAGTCATTCCTCATACTGTCCATCCATTCCCTCAGTCCCCATCCACTAATCTACTTTATGCCTGTATAGATTTGCCTATTCTGGACATTTCATATGAGGGGAGTTTGTGTGGCCTTTTGTGTCTGGCTTCTTTCACTTAGTATGTTGTTTTCTTTTTTTTTTTTTTTTTGAGACGGAGTTTCGCTCGTTACCCAGGCTGGAGTGCAATGGCGCGATCTCGGCTCACCGCAACCTCCGCCTCCTGGGTTCAGGCAATTCTCCTGCCTCAGCCTCCTGAGTAGCTGGGATCACAGGCACGTGCCTCCATGCCCAGCTAATTTTTTGTATCTTTAGTAGAGATGGGGTTTCACCATGTTGACCAGGATGGTCTCGATCTCTTGACCTCGTGATCCACCCGCCTTGGCCTCCCAAAGTGCTGGGATTACAGGCTTGAGCCACCGCGCCCGGCTAGAGTTTACATCTTATAAAACAAATATTTCTCCCTCCCCTAGTTATTTGTAGTAGACAGTGATCTGAAATGTTTAGAAGCTAAAGCTAATATGTATATTTTAATCTACACATAAGTATGTGTGTATATTTGTATATGTATATATTTTTAAATCTCAGCAACTCTTACTAAATTTGAAGTTGATGCCTCCTAGAATTAAAGCACGCACTAAGATTTTTGCTCATACATTTCATAAATATTTATTAAGCACATACCATGTGCCAGACACCAGGCTGGGTGCAGGGGATGTGGTGGTGAATTGAACAGATGTGGAACCTCCCTTCGAGGAGCTTACAGACTAGAAAGGGATGTAGACATTAAAGAGTAGGGGGAGAGAGAGAGTTCATTAATTACCGTGGGGAGATGTGGCTCAGAGGGAATGAGTCTGGCTTTTAATTGGGACCTTGGAGAGAAAAGTTCCATTTTTCTGTAGGTTGTGATTCAGGCTGCTGAAGGAAGAGAAGAGAGAATGTGGCTGGGGAATCCTCAAAGGAGAATGAGATGAGCAGAGTCCTGCCCTTTTGTGTTTTTCTGCCATTGCTGGAGGCCACAGGGAACTGAGTGGGAAGAAGCCTTAGCTCCTCTTTTGAGGTTTTGAATTTCTTTCTCTGATGAGACACACAGGTTTGTTTATTTGCTAATGGGAGTTGAATCCAAAGTTGAGTTTTTAACATCTTTGTAGCAGAAACAGAATGAGATCTAACGACCTATCCTCCAGCATAGCCCTTTATGTAGCTTAAAATAGCTTGCTGGCTGGATCCTGGTGTAGCTTAGTTGTCTAGCATCTGAGGCAAAATGGGTTAGAGGTATGTGAAATCTAAAAGAATACAAGGAAGCCCACTTGGATTTTTCTCACAGGTTTAGGGCTGCTTCATGCAAATCCCTGGTGTATATAGAATTAACTGAGGTTGCCTTTGGAGCTTGTTGGAGTTATCAGGGAATGGGAAACCAACCATCCTTCCTTTGAAGGTGGAGGCAATTATGAATAACAACAATAGCAGTACAGCCAGTAGCTAAGTGCCAGGCTAAAAGGTTTTTCTAATATCCTTTTACCCTTCCTGATTTTCATTTGAGAAATCACTTCTTGCCTTTGAATGTAGTCTGCTGGAACCAGAAGGAGGGGCCCTGTTCCCCTAAGCTGTGGCCCTGTGAGCCACAGTCATCTGACCTGTGAGGTCAGTCAGATGCCTCTCTCTGGACTGTGGGTGTGGGAGGGTCGTGGAGAGTGTGCTGCGAGGTGTGTCATGGCCAGGCCATCTGTGCATACAGCTGTTTTGATGTAGCTTTCCATCCCTCGGAGCTGTGCCTGGGCTTGCTTCTCCAGCCCCCTCGTAGTTCCTTGAACCGATTTTTTTATAATACATTTTCTCTGGCTTCATTTACCAAATTGTCTTCTGTTGCTTCCACCCAAAGAACCCTGCCTATCCAGGCCTAGAGAGGGTGAAATAGTTTACCTGTGGCCACCCAGAGAGCAAGCGGCGGAACTGGGGTACAGTCAGGTCATTTGGCCTCTGTTGCCAGGCCCTTGACCAGAGACCCCCTCTGTGTGCTGACCATCACTGGCCTGGGAGTCTGAGGATCAGAAGAAGGATGCAGTTCCAGTGGTATCCGCCTCTGGGGCCTTGGGCCACTACCTCTTTGAGCTGAACAACAGGGTAGACAGGGTGAAATCTGTACATATCTAAGTGACACCCAGCTTGAGAGGAATGTTCTTGTCCATGAGACTTTTGGACACATTTTGCCCCAGTTTTCTAAAGCATTTACTTTGAGGTTTGAGGAACAGTCTGAGGCAGTGGTTTTCAAAGTGTGACTCCAGAAGATGTATCAATGTCACCTAGGAACTTGTTCACCAAGTGGGTGGGGCCCAAACCCATAGATTGGAAACTCTGGAGGTGGAGTCCAGCAAACCGGTTTTAGCCCTTCAGGTGATTATGATGCACACTAACATTTTGAGCCCCAGACATTTTCATTTTATTAAAAACAGTTTATTATGTTCAGGGTGCTAACCTAGAAGCAGAGAGCAGGCAAATGTTAATTAGCCACAGCCCCTGACCTCAAAGAAAATTCACTTCAGTTGGAGAAATACACACACACACGTATATGTTTATAGCACTCCTCCTTTTCCCTACAATTGTGTTTTTTATATCTATATATCTGTCTATATCTATATCTCTATATAACGATAGATCTATCTCTCTACTTCTATAAACAAGATATTGAAATGCTATAGGAGCTCAGGAGGAGTGAGGGAGATGTTTTTGCAGAGAAGTGGGTGTTTGAGCCACGTCTTGACGGGCATATGGGATTGAGATAAAGGGATGAAGGGGCTGAGCATGATGGCTCATGTCTATAATCCCAGCACTTTGAGAGGCTGAGGTGGGCAGATCACCTGAGGTCAGGCATTTGAGACTAGTCGGACCAATATGGTGAAACCCCATCTCTACTAAAAATACAAAAATTAGCTGGATGTGGCGGTGGGCACCTATAATTCCAGCTTCTTGGAGGCTGAGGCAGGAAAATCGCTTGAACTTGGGATGTTGAGGTTGCAGTTAGCTGAATTCTTGCCACTGCACTCCAGCCTGGACGACAAGAGCGAGAGACTGTCTCAAAAAAAGAGAAAGGGATGAAGGGAAAGGTAGGAAGGACATTCTAGGCAGAGGTGCTAGGTAGGATGAGCCCAAGGCATAACATTTTAAAGAGTTGATGGACCAGCCAACTTGATAAAGAGAAGGACTGTATAATGGGAAAAGTAAGAGCATACAGGTAGATCGAGGCCCACGTGGTGTAAGTCCTGAATCCCATAGTAAATCCAAAGACTATTCTGTAAACAGCAAACATGGAGGTGAGATGGTAAGAGCTATCTTAGAAGAAAGTGTTCTGGTGGTGGCGGAGAAGGGCAGAAGCCGGGAGTATAGGCACAAAGTGAGGAGACCTGAACTGGGATGGTCACAGTGAGAGGAGAAAGAAGACAGATAACACCAAAATACTGGAAAGTTAGAATGAGAGCCCCTAGGAACTAGGCGTTGGGAATTGGGTAAGGGAGAAGATAAAGATGATTCCATAAGTGATACTAAATGGTGTTGGTACATTCAGGCAAAAAATAAAATAAATTTCACATTCATCAAAACTTTAAAACAAATAGGAATACTAAAAATAGAATACCCTATTTTAGTAATAAGATGAAAAATTCTTTTCTAGATAGGACACAAAAGCCAGAAGCTGTAAAATAAAAGATTGGTTTATTTGATTACATATCGTTTTTGCAGGCCCAATTTTTAAAAACTGTGTCAAAAGGCAATCAACATATTTATCAAAACAATTGTAATTGATATCACAAAGATCTACTTTTACCAATATATAAAGAAGTCCAAAAAATCAGTACAAGAAAGGCCAGTTACTGTAAAGGCAAAGAGTTTGAACACATAGTTTACAAAATGGCATACAAATGACTCTTAAATATATGAAAATTTTAACCTCACTCATAAAAAGAAAAATGCAAATAAAAACTTCAGTGCAATGGTATTTTTCACCTATCAGATTGGCAAACATCAAAAAATGTAATGGTGCTGGCAAAGGTTTGAAGAAACAGGTATTCATATATTGTGGATGGAAATGTAAATCGGTCCAAACTGTAGAGAGCCATTGGCAGTATCTGTCAAAATTGCAAATGCATGTACTCTTTGAATCAGCAATAACAGTCCTAGGAACTTTATCCTATAGATACGCAAATGCACAAAATTATATATATGCAAAATTTTTTCTTAACAGTATTTGTATAAATACAAGATTGCAGATAACTTAATTTTCATCAATAAGTACTGGTTAAAAATGAGGCAGTTCTACATCTGATAAGGAATGATCTGTGAGATTTATTGTAAAGTTAAGAAAGCAAAGTACAGAATATCCATATATAATATATATATATTTTATATGTATATATGCATATACACATGGACATATATTCATGCATATATGCACACATGCATAAAACTGGTGGGCTGAGGCCAGCACCGTGGCTCACACCTGTAATCCTAGTACTTTGGGATGCCGAGGTAGGTGATCACCTGAGGTCAGAAGTTCAAGACCAGCCTGGTCACCATGGTGAAACCTCATCTCGACTGAAAATACAAAAATTAGCCAGATGTGGTAATCCCAGCTACTCGGGAGGCTGAGGCAGGAGAATTGTTGGAAACCGGGAGGCAGAGACTGCAGTGAGCTGAGATTGTGCCACTGCACTCCGGTCTGGGCGACAGGGGAAGACTCTGTCTCAAAAAAAACAAAAAACAAAAAATCGGTGGGCTGAAGCCAGTTTGCACTGGCACATAGGAACCAACTGTGTGCATGGCTTACCAAGCCCTTGGCTGATTACTTCACGTTGGTAGTTTGAAATCAGACACAGTGGGAGTGTTTACACCGTGGAAATCAGGAAATAGAACACATCAGGACATTTTTGTTTTTGTTTTTCCAGAGAGTTGGTTGATAAACATTTCATTGTACTTACTGTATATATATAAACATAAAA
Source organism: Saimiri boliviensis (assembly GCF_048565385.1). NCBI lineage: Eukaryota > Metazoa > Chordata > Mammalia > Primates > Cebidae > Saimiri > Saimiri boliviensis. The sequence continues at coordinate 91,560,728 of NC_133458.1, read as the reverse complement.
TATCTTTTGAAGGCTGTACAAGAGTTGCTGTAACATCAGACTCTCCCAGGAATGGGAGGCAGGATAGGTGTGAAGTTGAAATTGTACCTTTTGAATATTGTTCCAAGTAAATGTATTACTTGTTTGGAAGTAAATAGATAAAACAAACCAAAAGTAACAGCAGAGTTTCACGCTTATGTGACTTTGTTATTTATGGTGCCATTGACTACTGCTGGGGAAAATAGGAAGGTGAGTAGATCTTAGAGAAAGAGAATGTTTTTGATTTTGAATATGCTGAGCTTGAAGTGTATGGGTGGTATTGGTTCAGACATGTCCAGCAATAGCGCAAGAGAGAGGGCAGAGCTGTTGGTCAGTTCTGGGAGTCAGCAGTTTAGTTAAAATTGTGACAGTTAAGGGGCCCTTACCTGTACAACCTTTGGAGCAGGTCCCAGGAGAGAAAGGGGGAAGCATGTGGTACTTTGGGGAATGTAAGCCAAGAGGTAGGTAGGGGAAGAGTAACTGGTCACAAAGTTCGAAGGACCATAAAATAATAGTAATGGTAGTTTTTTAAATGAAGTATTTGCTGGAAATGAGATATTATTCTCTGTACTTTTTGAAAGAACATCATCTGATTTAATTCTCACAGTTATTCTCTGGGGTGAGTACTTTTTTCAAGATATCCTTGAGTTGGGGAGGATAATTTCAAAGAACAAAGCAGAAGAGATCTCTTGGGAAGGGTGTTAATAGAGCAAGACCTTGAAGTATGGTAGTATTTCAAATGGTAGAGAAATGAGAGAGAAAGACATGTTAAGTAGAGGGGAATGATGAGCAAAAGTGGAAACAGGGTTATCCCTTGCAGCTGAAGGGCAGGAATTCATGGGAACCCAAGGGTGGTGCATGACTACTTCATCCTCTGGCCATTGGAGAGCCACAGAATGTTTTGAGCTAGGGAATATATGTTAATCAGTTCAACTGGTAGTCAAATGCAAAAATTAAATGTTGTATGATTGGAAGACTTCTGTGTGTACCTTGTGGGAAGGAGGGATGATAGAAAACAGGAAAAATTACCATAAAAATTTGAGATATGGCTGGGAGCAGTGGCTCATGCCTGTAATCTCAGTACTTTGGGAGGCCGAGGCAGGCGAATCATGAGGTCAGAAGTTTGAGACCAGCCTGGCCAATATGGTGAAACCCCGTCTCTACTAAAAATACAAAAATTAGCCAGGCATGGTGGCATGTGCCTATAATCCCAGCTCCTGAGGAGGCTGAGGCAAAAGAATTGCTTGAACCCAGGAGGTGGAGGTTGCAGTGAGCCAGGATCGCACCACTGTACTCCAGCCTGGATGACAGAGCAAGACTCTGTCTAAAAATAAAATAAAAAAATAAAAAAAATTTGAGATAATGTAGATGACCTGTGAATACACATATTTAGAGTGTCTGCAAACAGGCAGTGTGATTGCTCGTGCAAATTCAGTTTCTTAAGCTGAATTTGGCGTGTGGCAGTGTATTGCTAATCTTATGTATTAGTCACTTAGGGGATATTTTTCCTATGTTTTCCAGAAGACTGTGAATGGGGAATAAGCAAAGTGGAGGTAAATAAAGAAATGATTATTTGTGATGCGCATTTGTATGTATGTGATTTATAAATGAATTCTGCCTGGGAAGTATTGATCAGCCTCACGAGGTACACACAGGCTCAGCCTCTTTAGAGAAGCGCTGTGTTTGTACTGGCAGTTCTTTTACCTTATAAACATGTATATACAAATATAGTGGAAAAACTCCACCCTGATTAGGTTTCCAGCTCAGTTTTTCTCTGGCTCAGTGTCTTCTTTAAGTGTGTTTTTTATGTGTATCATTAAGGAATGATACCAATAATAGGGTGTCAAAAAGGAAAGGCTTTGGCCTAAACATGGCTCAGAAAAAGGACTGCCTGGCCTTCTTCATGCAAACCTGCCCGTTGATCATACTTCTGACTTGTAATTCCTGTTTTTCTAGTCTTTGATCCTGTGGGGCAAAATAACATTCCAGCTTGTTTGTTACTTTCAGTTCTGCATCATTTGTTCCTTAATTAAGGGCCTGGAAGCCTCTCTTGTTTGTGACATCCAGAGGTCTTATTTTCCTGGGTGTTTGTAGATAGGTGTAGATAGATCTTGTATTAGATGACTGCCTTTTCTGACCCACAGATAAGACACCTTTGTCTGACAGATGGTAGGGATCAGAAGGACAAGATGTAGGAATTTTGGTTCCTTTTGTAAAATGTGCAGTGTGTGGTCTCCCCAGGTGCTAGATTTCCCTTCGTGGCTAAGAACTTCCCAGTCTGGGGAAAATACCCATGTTGTAGGAAGTGAAATCCCTGGGTCTTGCTGTAGCTAGTTAATTCAGACTGAGATTTAGCAAGTCATGGACCTCCCACATCCTTGTGAGCAGTACCGTTTCTCCTTCTCTCTCTCAGAGGACTTGTGTGAGACTTAGCCAGGTGTCAATGGATGTGAAGGAGGAAACAGGGGCAAGGCAACATTCCAGCTGGGCAGGGAGCCAGCTGGAGGGGTGGGGCCGCATGAATGGCACACACTCTTGAGGGCAGTGGTTCTAAACCTCGGCAGTGCCAGTGTGTCCTGGAGGGACTGGTAAAACACAGATTTGAGTCAGTTTCAGCGGCTCACACCTATAATCCCAACACTTTGGGAGGCCAAGGTGGGAGGATCGCTTGAGGTTAGGAGTTCAAAACCAGCCTGATCAGAACAACGAGACTCAGTCTCTACAAAAACAAACAAATTAATTAATTAATAAAGCAGATTGCAGGGGCCCACCCCCACAGTTTCCGATTTACGGGATTTGTAGTGGGACCTGACATTCTGTAATTCTAACAAGTTATTAGGAGATACTGACTCTGGTTCACAGACCTCTTAGCAAATCCAAGCATTGGTTCAGTAGATAAAAGACCGAGTCTTAACCAGCTGCAGTCCATTCTGATTCAGAGAAGAACCAGAGAATTCTGGTTATCATTAGCTTTTCCTAACCCTCTTATTTTATATAACATTTCCACATTTGTAAAGCACTTTGACATGTGTTGCTTCTCACAACAAAATAAGCCTGTTAGGTAGGCAGGGCAGGTATTAACCTTGTTGGGAGATTAAGGAAAATCAGATTGAAGATAGATGACTGACTTACTGTAGGGGTAAATGTGGTTGAACTCATACTTGTATCTGGATTTTCTTACATAGATTTATTGCTTCTTCTATATTACCTTTTCTTCCTTGAAAAATACTACATTTTTTTCAAATGATTTTTAGATAAAACAAAATTAGGGAGATGTAGAATCCTTTCTCTCATGCATTCACAATAAGTATTTTTTGAAGATATAATACAGAACACATACTTATTGTTGAATAAATGAATGGTTTCCATAACTCCCTAACTCTACTTCTGAACTCATGCACTTTTGTGGCCCAGTAGTATCAATTACAAATAAAAAGAAAAACAATAATTAATTATTACACCATGCTTATTAAAAATACTACCCAAAGCATTGCCTTTAAAGCTAATTAAAAGCTTAGCTCATCTGGTTGTGTAATGCTCAAAGTTTGTCCAACTTTACTTGTTTTAATCACAGCCCCTAACACAAAATTGAATTTAGAATAGTTTTAGAGATAGAGAAAAGATGTGAAGATAGTACAAAGAATTCCCGGTCGGGTGCAGTGGCTCCACACCTATAATCCAAGCACTTTGGGAGGCTAGGGTGGGCAGATCATGAGGTCAAGAGATCAAGACCATCCTGGCCAACATGGTAAAACCCTGTCTCTACTAAAAAATACAAAAATTAGCTGGGTGTGGTGGTGTGCACTTGTAGTCCCAGCTACTTGAGATGCTGAGGCAGGAGAATTGCTTGAACCCGGGAGGTGGAGGTTGCAGTGAGCCGAGATCGCATCGCTGCATTCCATCCTGGTACCTGGAGACAGAACGAGACTCTTGTCTCAAAAAAAAAAAAAAAAAAAAAAAAAAAATTCGCATATGCCCCAAGTGGTTTCCCCATTGTCAATATCTTACTGTGATACATTCGTGACAATTAATAAACCAGTACTGTGGCAGTATTATTAACCAAAGTCTATACTTTATTCAGATTTCCTTAGCTTTTCCCTAGAGTCTTTTTGCCATTCCAAGACTCCATCTGGGGTTCTATATTATGTTAGTTGCTATGTCTCCTTAAGGCTTCTCTTGGCTGTAATAGTTTCTCAGGCCTTCCTTGTGTTTGATGACCTCGAGAGCTTTGAGGAGCAGTGGTAAAATGTTTTGTAGAGTACAGTCTCCATTGGGATTTGTCTGATGATTTTCTCATAATTGGACTGAGGTTATCGGTTTTGGGGAAGAAGATCACAGAGGTAAAATGCCATTCTCATCATATCATATCAAGAATATATGTTTTCAGCATGATTTATAGTTTGGTTATGTTGACCTTGCTCATCTGGCTGAGGTAGTGTTTGTCAGGTTTCTCCACCATAACGTTATTTTTTCTTTCCCTTTCCGTACTATACTCTTTGGAAGTAAGTTATTAGGCACAGCTCATACTTAAGGACTGGGGAGTTACTCTGCACTTCCTTGAGGGTGGTGTAGCTACATACATTATTCGACATTCTTCTGTGAGTCGGATTAGTTTCTTCGCTTGCATTTATTTATTTCTTTATTTATTCATTCAATCTGTATTTTTTAATCAACGTGAATCCATTGATATTTATTGTATATGTTGAATTATAATCCAGTAGTACTCTGCTTTGTTGCTCAAGTTCTTCCAGCTTTAGCTATTAGGAGCTATTTCAGTTGACTCCTGTTTCCTTTGACATAAGTCTGTCATTGCAGATTTTTTTTTTTTTTTTTTTTTTTAGCATATCCTTACTTTCTGGTACTACAGGGTACTCAGGCTCATCTTGTATATTCCCTGTCCCTGGTCTAGAATCTTTTTTTGTGTGTGTGGGTGATGTTGGTCTTGATCCACTAAATTGATTTCATCACCCACTGCATGGTTTACTACCGCCGGTGAAATACACTGATCCATTTCCACTCCTCACATGTTAAAGATAAGAAAATAGACACCTCGAAAGGTAAAATGGTTTATCTAAGGTTATGCCTCTTTGGTAGCAAATCTCAGGTTAGGATCAGGTTAGATCAAACCTTCCGAACTTTTAGTCCTGTCGCTTTTCTGCTGCTCCATGCTGGCAAATTCCACCGCTCAGAGCCTGCTTCAGTGTACTCCCACCTCGCCAAGGTCCTTGTGCATAGGCAGTCAGATGTGCGCTCAGCGAGATGTGCTACCGTCTGCCCAGGGCAGATATCTGCAAAAAGGGGAAAGTGGGCTGGCTGGATTCTTTGTGGAGGCTGCTGTGGTGAGTCTGTGTTGCCTGGTTGAAATGGAGTTTTGTCATGGTGAACCTATTACAGACCCACGGAGCGGCACTGCAGACATCAGCACTTTGCGGCTGTGGTTTGACCTCATGACTGGCCTCTGTGTGGTGGGGAAGTGGGCAGAAGAGAGGCTTGTAAAATCCAACACTCCCTTCTTTGGGTTCTCTTCCTTTGCATGGGAGAGGATGAATTCAAGAAAGAAGTGAATTCAAGCAGCAAACCCCTCGGATTTCACTTTACCCTGTGAACTCCTGACATCCACAAAAATAGAACTGAGCAGACAGGTTTTTGGTGTTCTAAAAGCCCAGACAACCTGGTATTAGAATCGGGTGTGAAAAATCAGTTATGCCAAGAAGCTTATTTTCCTTTGTGAGTGGAAATAATTCAGTCATCAAAAGGTTCTGAAGATGCAGGGAGGAAGGGACAATCTTATTTTGTATTCATTTCTCAGAATGTTCCATTTCAAAAATATTTGAAAACTCTTTATTATAAATTGAGGGTAGGCACACTGGCTGAAGAACTATTCCTGTAAAGAGTTTTAAAAGAATTCAGCAATAGTGCTGTATTAGGGCATTTGTTTGCATGACAGTAACTCATCCAGCATAAGGACAATGTAAATGAATTTTTTGGCTTATGTTGCTAAAACGTCCAAGAGTAGGACTAGATTTAGGCACAGCTGGACCTAGGTAGGGCTTAAGTCATGCCATTAAAGCCCTGTTTTTTGCCATGTCTTAGCCTGTTTTTATGTGACTTCCTTCTCAGGCACGCTTTCTCTGTGTGTTTCTTAGCAGCCACAGGCTTGTTTCCTATCTGCCCAGCAACTGTTAGTTCTACAGATGCTTCTTGGCTCTGGTTATTCTTGCCTGGGTCAAGTGCCTAACCCTGAACTGGTTGCTGGGGCCAGAGTTGTCAGGGCTGTCACTGGCCAGGCATGGGCCAAGTGTCTATTTATTTATATTTATTTATTTCTTGGAGGCAGAATTTCGCCCTTGTTGCCCAGGCTAGAGTACAATGGCAATATCTCAGCTCACTGCAACCTCTGCCTCCCGGGTTAAAACGATTCTCCTGCCTCAGCCTCCCAAGTAGCTGAGATTACAGGTGTGTGCCACCATGCCTGGCTAATTTTTGTATTAGTAGACATGGGGTTTCACCATGTTGGCCAGGCTGGTCTTGAACTCCTGACCTCTACTGATTCACCCACTTCATTAAACCATAGAAAGATTGGTGTTCTGGTACCAAAATGGAGAGTTGACTGGGCAGACCAAAATAATGGATGTCTAGTTTTTTTTTTTGATGTTGTTAACACTGAGGATAAATGCTTGATGAATGAGTAAATGGCCAGCTCAATGCTATCCATGCATTTGTTTATCTAGTCTTTTACCAAGTTTTACTCATTTATTGTATGGACTTTTGAACCCTTCTAGAGAGAGCTCCTTGTTTAATGCACTTTGCTGACTGCCAGTATTTGTTGGGCCCTGTCTTAGTTTGTTCAGACTGCTATAGTAAAATACCAGAAACAAAGAAGTTTTTAAACAACAGAAATTTGTTTCTTTCAGTTCTGGAGGCTGGGAAGTCTATCATCAAGGCACCAGCAGATTTGGTGTCTGGTGAGGGCCTGTGTTCTCATCAATGACACCTTCTAGATATGCCCTCTAAATGGTGGATGGGGCAAGGCAGCTCTCTGGGAGCTTTTTTGTGAGAGCGCCAATGCCATACTGGAGGGCTCCATTCTCAAATCACCTCTCAAAGGCCCCACTTCTGAATACCATCACCTTGCTGCTGAGGATCTCAACATATGGATTTTGGGGGGACATAAACATTCAGACCATAGCAGGACCTCAGCAAATGCAACTTTTGTTAATTTGCTATGGTCTGAATGTAAATGTCTTTTGTTAATTTCAAGGTTGTTCAGCTAGACTTGGCTAGATGATAACGAGCCTGTCTTCTCTGAACCTGGTCAGATGCTGGTCTAATACTAACCAAGTCAGTATTAGATAGTTTATGATTGGTTTTGGCTGAATGGTCAGCCAAAAGACTATTTTTATTAAAGACATGAATGTCTTTAATAAATCTGCTTTGCTGTTGCTGAAAAGAATATATCTTCCTTTTTCCCGTCATGCCATTCTTAGTTCAGGTTATTAGTGGCTAATTCTAATCTTCCCTCTGTAAGGGGGAGAATAATTTTTTTAAAATCATTACATGAACAAAGAATTGTCCCAGGTTTAAAAAATTATTTCAAAGTTTAATTATTCAGATCCCTTGCTGGTTTTCATTGTTGCTACCTGCTTTCTGCAAATTTTGCTGCCCACCCAAAGGTAGGCAAGGAAAGACTGAGGGGTGTAATTTAAACCTTGATAGCAGCCTATCTTTTTTCTTATTTCTTTTTGGAAGGACTGTGTACTTGATGATATTTCTGTGCAAAACCAGTTTTGTCCATTGACCAACAAGAACTGTGATGGATTATTTGTGAAATTCAGTTAATCATCTTTTCATGTCTCCTTTTACAACAGGAAGTTTAAAGTTAACTGTGAAGTCACCCCTGGCCACTGGTGGTCACCTAGACTTCACATCCTTTTCTTTTTCTTTCCTCTTAAGTCCTGTTGGGATCAAATTAAAAATGAATTAATGCTAGGTTCAGAAGAGGGTAAATGTTTGGGGCTGTTCATCCATCTCAGAGTACCAGTTCTATATTTCACAGCCTAATAGAAAAGATTTTTAAAAATCTGCCTCCATTAGCACAGATAATTGAATATACTATATATATTGATTTTGTGTTGTCTAGCTTCTGCATTTATTTCTGCTCTGCTTGACTAGCTTAGCACCATCAATTTCTTTTCCTATTTTTAATCTGCAAAGTATTTGTATGTGGGTTGTGGTCAAGATTCATAAAAACCATTTTGATTAGGTTTCTCATTCATTTATGTACCACACAGGCGGGGTATGCCTTTGTATTTTGAGAATATTTTTAGAAGACTAATGAGGTGGAAGGATCTGTGTTTCATTTCCCTTAGTTTCCCTCTATTCAGACACCTGCAGTTGCCATTAATTGCTCCTCCTGTGCTACTCTCATGCTCTCTTTGTCTGTTGTGCAATGTTTTAAAATAATATTGGGAGGAAAGCTGGGTGCTGATGTATATCTGCCCTGGAATAAATAATCATTTTTTTTCTTGGTAGTTCAACAGAAGGTTCATTTAAGAGTAATAGCTATTTTGGTACCATTTTAAGGAAATTCCGTTGTCTTTCTCTGAAATCTTTGCCTGCTTTCAGTAGCTGATCTCCTTTGGTCACCTCACTTTATTCTTAATCAAAAAATGTGAATATCGTTTGTGACTCATGCGTTGTTTCGGGAACAGAAAATTTTTTGGTCCAAGTTATCTTTGCTAGGCTCTTTGGTCAAACTAGTGCAAGTCAATTGGATTTTACAAGTGGCTGATAATCACGTCAGCATTTAGATAAACATTTATTCATGAAAGGTGTTTTAAAAGGAATATATTTTCTTTTGGAAGTTTCACCTCTTGATTTATTTTAGGAACATTTTTGTTAAAGTATAAAATGCCTGCAGAAAAGTATAGAAAGCATCCATGTATAAACTAATGAGTTTTCAGAAAACAAATAACCTGTACATCTAGTATCCAGAACAAGAAACAGATTGTTACTAGCTCCTCCAAAGTCCCTTTAATATAGCCCCAGTCCCCATCCCTACCTGTAATGGGTAATTTCCATCCTGATTTGTAACACCATCAGATTAGGTATGCTTGTTTTTGTAACTTATGTAAATGGGCTCATGTAGATGCTTTAGGTCAGGCGTCCCCAAACTATGGCCTGCGGGCCGCATGCGGCCTCCTGAGGCCATTTATCTGCCCCCCCACCACACACTTCAGGAAGGGGCACCTCTTTCATTGGTGGTCAGTGAGAGGAGCACAGTATGTGGCGGCCCTCCAATGGTCTGAGGGACAGTGAACTGGCCCCCTGTGCAAAAAGTTTGGGGACGCCTGCTTTAGGTCTGTGAGAGTCACTCATATTTTGATGTGTGATTTTTAGTTTGTTTATTCTTATTGCTGTTAGAATTGCATTGTGTTAATATACCAAAATTTATCTGTTCTATTGATAAAGATTTGGTTTTTTTCTATTGGGAATTTTTATGAGTAATGCTGCTGTGAATACTCTCATATACAACTTTTGGTGAACATACATCTGCATTTTTATTGAATATATACCAAGGAGTAGAATTGCTGGGTCCCAGAGTTAATTTATGTTTAGCTTCCATTGATTCCCCCAGACAGTTTTCGAAAATGGTTGTGCCCATTTACACTTCTTCCAGCAGTGTATGAGAGTTCTAGTTGCTCTACATCTGTACTTGTTCTTTTCTTTTTCTTTTAGCCATTCTAGTGAATGTTTATTACAATTCATGGATTATAGAAAAGTCTGTAAGCCCCTTTAATACTTTTATCTTAGTTATGTTCTTCAGTCATTCAAGTCACAGCCAAGATTTCATGTCAAAACAAACATTAAACAAAAAACTTAGAGAAAAGATAATCAGCATTTAAGTTGTGATATGAATGTCTAGGCCAAAGAACAAGTCTGCGGATCCTCACTTTATTTATTATCCCCATCACTAGATTTACAACATTGCTTTGGAAGTTTAAAACCACATATACAGTTAGAAATGCACGGTCTTTTAAATTCAGTCTTCCATGCTGCGTTAATTGAGTGAATGTGCTGACATCACAGGGAATGCTAAGATGAAGAATATAGTCTGGACCTTCAAAAATTTCTTATGGGTACGTGGCAGAGTGAAGTGATGTTATTATGAAGCATTAAAAATGCACCCTGGGCACTCTGAGGGAGGAGGGATTAAGTCCTATGAGAGGAATACAGGAACACTTCATAAACATTGAAATGCCTTTGAACTTGACTGTAAAGAAATTTTGTAAGTGAAGGGGGAAATAATGGGCATTTTCCAAAATGTAGGCCATTTGCAAATAGTTCAGAGTGGCTGGATCATAGAATGTGCAGAGCAATACAAAGGAAGAAAGTTAGAGTGAAATAAATTTTCTTAAAATTTATGATTATATTATATGATTAATATATTAATGATTAATAATAGATAATTATAATAATATATATTATCTAGATTTATTTGATTATATTAATTGCTTCCTGAGAGAACGAGATCATCGACGACTTTGAATTCCAGTCTAACAGTTATATTTTGTAGGTTTTATAAAATTCATCCACGTGTACTCCCCTCTTTAGTTTTCACAGTAACCAAGTGAGGAAGCAGTTTTTATGTGTGTTTTACAGATGAGAAAGTTGAGACTCAGGAATTTAAGCAAAACCATTCAGTGGTTGATACTAGATTTGAGAACATTAAGTGTATTATTTAAGAAATAACTTAGATTTACTGTATTTTGTTACTAAAAGGACAAAAAGCAAAATACTAGAGTATTTTGAGGATGAATGTGTACTGAATAACAGCAGTTGAAGCTTAGTGATTTGAGATGTGTTTATTAGCAATTTTATCTGGATCCTTACCTGAGTACCCTATTACCACTGTGATCAAATTTCAGCTGTTCGACCTAGATTAAAGCTTGGTTTCATACTTTCTGTCCCTGGGTGGAAAAATGGGAATTGATTAGGAAAGAGGTAATTGAAGGCTCAATAAGTTTTTGCCTAATGCAACCTGAGGATTTGTTTGTTTGGGACATGTAGAACTGTAATCCTGTTTTTTGTTTTTTTAATTGACTGGAAGGCAGGTATTGGATTTGTTGGTAAATATTTTTTTCTTTTTTTGTCTGTTTTGCCATGTCTTAGCAAAGCATGGGTGACTTTAATAGGATTGGCCCCCTTTTTTTAAAGGGTTAAATTTTTCTCTTATTGGAAGCAATGGGTCCATTCAGGTACAGAGACTGAAGCTTTCTAGAGTGGCTTAAATAGCAGATCTACCTACTTAGTCTTACTTGACCTGTATAGCACCAGGCAAGGCAGACAGCGTGAGTTATTCTAGTTAGACTGATGAGCAGACAGAACTCATGGTTGCAAAGGGGTGTGCCCAAAATCTTACCACTTTAATTGATGGAACAGACAATGAATAAAAAAATCTAGAAATTCAGTAGAACAAAGAGAACACATTTTAAAAAAGAATTTCAACAGAACTCCTTGAGAAGAAGGTAATAATGGTTGAAGGGTAAAAGAGTTTAAAAAAGAAAAAATCCTGAATTTTCTTATAAAGAAACAAAACAGTATATCCCCATTGAAAAATAAAATTTTAATTATTAAGATAACGCAAGTATCTAAAAGACAGATGGGAAAACCACAAAATGTAGAAAAAGGCCCGTTTTACAAGGAAGAATACAAAGAATTCAGAAGGTTTGGTTCTAACAATGAGACTAACTTTATAAACAGAAAACCTTCCTTGATAAATGTATGCCTCATGTACATAAGGCAAAAGAAGATGGCCTTCGGATAGTGAAGTTGTGAAAATGGTAATACTAGTGCTTTACTCTTCAGTTCTTCCTAACAACAAATACACTGAAAGGGCAGGTGCGACAACCTAAAGCCAGAGTAGAGAAAACTAATGCAGGATTGGTTTTTAAAAATCAACTGTGTTCTCCTCTGAGTTGTCTCATCCATTAATGAATAAAACCATTCTATCCACTGGCATTCCTTTGCAGATGTGGAAATAGAACAGGGAAGGGTTGGTTAACTGGGAACCATCTGGCACCTTTGAGACTGAGTCCAGGTCAGGCTTTGCAGTATTTCAGTAACAGAAGCCTTTATAGCTAAGTGGTTTCATGCATGATGGGAAGCAGCACTGAGTTCACATCCAGATGACCACATCAGGTCATTTTCATCCTGGGAGGAATCAGTGAATATTTTCCATGGAGACTGATCCAGGCCCTGATGGAAATGGACATTTTCATTAGTGACCTGGAGTGGAAATTATACTATTAGGGTTTACATAATCTTATAGCTACAAATGCAGGGTTTTCTCAGCAGGACCAATAACTAGTTTGAGTGGAAATGATCTGAAAGATCTAATAGTAATTAGATCTAATTACTAATGCATCAAGACCCTTTGTGGGTCCAGGGGATACGACAGCAAACAAAGTCCCTGCCCTTCTGGAGTTTGCCTTATAAGCAAATAAATGTATGTTAGGTGATAGTAAGTGCTATGGAGAACATTAAAGCAGGGATAAGCAGGTTAGAGTGTACAGGAGATGGGACGCTCCTATTTGATTTTACATAGAAATGGCCAAAGACTTCTCTGATTAGATGACTTTTGAGCAGAAACTTGAAGAAATAGGAGAAGCACAGACTGCACAAATATCTACTTAGAGAAAACAGGAAGTGCAAAGGCTCTGAGGTCACCCTAGTAGCCGCTTCTCCACAGAGCAGGCAGGGAGAATCACTAGAATGGAAGCTCTAGGAGGGCAGGAACAACATGTATCTTGTCTACCACTGTATTTCCAGCGCTGGAAAAATTCCCAGGACGTTGTAAATGCTCAGTATATTTTTGTTGTTGCAATGGATTAATTGCTAAATGATACAGTAGCCCCCAAACTCATTATGGGAAAGTTTGCATTTTGCCTTATTGGTGGGGAATTAACTGGCAAATTAACCTGCCACTGGCTTTCAACAAATTCATGAATGATTGAACTGCAGCAGTTTATTAATTCAAAAATAATTTTTTGGAAGTCTATTATGTGATACTGTTCAAGTGTTGGCAATATGCATAGTAGTGAACAAAATAAAATCCCTGCTTCGTGAAACTTGAGATATGGCTAACTCCCTGGCAGAGCTGACAAATGGTCAGATACTGAGAATCAAGAAGTAACCAAGGCACATTACGGATCTTTGAGGCTATGAATATGGAGGGCATGATCACATTTCCCTTGTCTGCCCTGTTGCCTCACCCTCTACTTATCCTTAGATCTATTCCTTTAGCACTGTCAGCAAGAACCCTTGGCCAGAAGGACCACTTATCAGACCCCATGTGATACTTTTTATGCTCTTTCCAAAAAACCTTGTCAAAGTGTCTTCCACCTTTATAATTTCTAGGTAATATGGTTTAGTCATCATCTTCCTGCTAAAAATTTCCAGGTTTGAAATTAAAGAGAGTGTTGATGCAAGATGAATTTTTGTTTGTTTGTTTAGGGTCCACATCTTTAATTCCTTTCAATGTACTGTTGGAAGAACTCAAATTTTTGTAGGAAATGGGGTAAGGATTGCAGACTTGACTTTTTACATTTTGGCCCCCTCTCTTCCCCCCTCAACATTCTTTTTTTTTCCTGATTTGTGTGAGAGAATTGACCAGGCAGCAGTGAGTAACATGGGATAGAGAGAGTGCTGTTTGTCTAAACACTTTCTTTGCAGTAGAAATGCCAAGGTTAACTGGGTCTCTCATGGATATGTTCATATGAATTCAAGTAGTGTAGATGATTCTTGGCATAAGAGTAGCTGTAACAACATTCATAATTATATAAAACTTCTAAAGCTATTTTGGTCTGATACCTTTCCTTGGGACTGAAAGATTTTGACATCCTTATAGAGAAAGGATTAAAAAGTTAAGTCTCTCTGGGTACAGAGAATAAATAACTTCATGTCTAAAAATATCTTAATGTGCAAAAAAAAAATTAATCCAATGTGTTTGGACAGATTTTTCAGCACCACCAGATGATTTCTGCTGCTCAGGACAGTATTTTGGCTTAAGTGAGTCTGTGTTGGGACTTTATCACTACTTTGTTTGCCTACATGAAAATGATAGTTTTGGGAGAAAGTAGAAGAGTGGTATACCATGAAAGAGGAAGGAAGGTCTTGGTTGGAGAAGAGCTTCACAGGGCCTGTTGGGAGCTGCCACCTTCAGTGTACCCAGACCCTTTATCTGAGTTTGTTCTAAGATTCATCTGGTGACTGAGGAAAAGTTCCAGACTGTTGAATATCATTGTGATGATTACCATGAAGATTATTTTCTTCATGAGCTGTTTTGTCTCACATTTTGTAGCTTTCGAAAGCTATTGCTGGGGTACATCCTGCCTCCTTGTAGTTCATGCTGTTGAACATTTAATGGAAAGTCAGATGGTATTGACCATTTGTTAATTGGAGCTCCAACTGTGCCTTGATCTAAGTGACTTGGAGTTTTATTTTCATTCATTTATTGAGCACCTACTGTACCAGGATCTGAAACAGGTAGTGGGCACAAATCTGCAGCTTCTGTTTAGAGTAAGCTTCCTTCCCTGGCTGTGAAGTGTTTGATAAGTGATACAGTCTGACTGCTTTCTAATGTGCCTAATTATTTTTCTGATAATTTGTTTAGTTTTCATACTGAGAGTAGTAATGAATGCTCAATTAATAAACTTTTATTTAAGATGAATATTCAAGTCTGGTTACAATTCAGCAGACATGCAACACTTTTTTTTTTTTTTTTTTTTTTAACAATACTTTAATAAGACACGTTTAAACCCAACTTCTGACCAGCCTTTCTGGGAGGAATAGGAAATTAAAACCTGCTGGCATAATTTTTTTTTTGAAAGAAACCCCAGGGATTAATTGCTTGGTTGGGAAAGATACGGGCTTACTCGTTGGCAGAGCTGACAAATGATAGCATATTGAGAATTGAGCTGTAGTTGGATCGCCAGAGTAATCAAAGTGATGAAGCAAAACTACTCAAGTGAAGGCTTTAATCTTTTTATCTTTTACGATAGTATTATGTTAGCAAAAGCCCAGAGTATTTATTTACTTTTTAGAGACAGGGTCTCACTCTGTCGTCCAGGCTGGAGTGCAGTGGTGTGATCATGGCTCACTACAACCTTGAAATCCTGGGCTCAAGTGATCCTTCTGCCCCAGTCTCTCAAGTAGGTGGGACTACAAGCATGCACCACCATGCCTGGCTACTTTTTATTTTTATTTTTTGTAGAGACAGTGTCTTGCTGTGTTGCCCAGGCTGGTCTTGAACTCCTGGGCTCCAAAGATCCTACCACCTCTGCCTCCCAAATCTGCCTCTGAGATTTTAGTCATTTGTCATCCCAGAGTTATTTTAAATAAGATTGGGAAGAGGAGGCGGGTTGGTAGGGAATTGAATGGGGAAATATTTTATATCTGGGAACCTTGATGGTTCTCTTGTTTATAGATTCAGCTGATAGTTTGCATATTGGTAGGGCGGGCCTAGAATCCTGGAAATAACCTTACTATAATCTCCTTGAGTTGATGTAATGCACAGAGTTAAGAGTGTTACAGGATTTTGCCTGTGAATATACATATGCCTGGCATGACCTGTACTGAGATACATGGAAAATTTCAGTACCTAGTCTCCAAAGGTGGCTCATTGGAGGATCTTTCCTTATTTATAGAACAGCATCTAAAATTTCATCCAATTTCAGGATATTCCTTAAGGCTATTAAAAATAACATTTTATACATGGAAGATTAGACATACCTTCTGAGGTTTCTGAGGTTTCACTTTGCTGCAGGGCTTTGTATTGAATGTCAGGAGACTTAAGAAAACCAGGTATAATATGGCTAGTGATTACATGACGTTGGGCAAAACTTGAGCCTTGTGGGCCTGTTTCTCTGTCCTTAAAATAAAAAGTTGGACTACTTATGTTTTGCTTAGCATCTTAATTGTTTTTCTTAATTCTGTTTAGATTACATATCCTAACCCACATGAAATATTAGCCTATTGAACAGAATTTTGGGCATTGTTTCAGTGTCTGGGTAGTTCAAGTGCCTCCTGCCTATGGCATTCTAAGACTTGAGTCAAAGTCTGAGCTTCCTTTTTGAAGCTTGAAAGAATGGCTAGGGGGAGGCCTTTCTACATTCATCCCTGTCTTTCTTTTAAGTTATTAGCTGTTGTAATCCAGTTAATAATATCCCCAAGAAGTGTTGCTGTCAACAGTACTAGAGCTCTCTACAGTCTCATTCATGTCGGAATAGATAGATTCCTTTTTATGTTTCAAAAAATGAAAACATTTGAGGTCTCACTGGAAGTGTTTATTCATTCAAGCTGAAAGATGTACTGTGGGGGTTGTGGTTTTGGAGAGCTTCTGCAGCAGGTTTATGTCTAGAGTGTTTTGTCCCTGTTTGTGTTTGTTTAGACTGAAATTAATAGAGTTTTCTTTGCAAGCCGTGAGGATCATTAATACGGGTTTCTCCCCCGTGGTGTGTTTGTCAGCCTTTACATGGAAGAACAAAATGAAAGAACATTTTTTCTTTTAAGCTCAAAGTTTATGTCTTTATCATTAAATTGGGAAACTTGGGGAAAGAAGAAAACAACATCCT
This sequence comes from Saimiri boliviensis, assembly GCF_048565385.1. Taxonomy (NCBI): domain Eukaryota; kingdom Metazoa; phylum Chordata; class Mammalia; order Primates; family Cebidae; genus Saimiri; species Saimiri boliviensis. The sequence goes on along the minus strand of NC_133458.1, from coordinate 91,544,076 downwards.
GTGTGTGTGAGGAGAGGGAAGGCATTTGTGTGTATGCCTAATAATAAAGTATAAGTCATAAATACTAATAGTCTTCTGGCTTTTGCAAACCAGATTTCTTTCCTGGCTCTAAAAGTGTTTTTATTTTTTGTGTCCACATCTGTAGTCATGAACTTGATGCACATATTTAATAATATTCAGTGATTTTTTTGGTTCACCGTTATTTTTCATTTTTCCCCTTTCTTTTTACCAGAAGGGATATGAAGTTAAATATAAATTCTCTATGCATAATTGAAAAAGTGATTTTGATTTACTTTTTACTTGAGCAAGGAGTTGCTTTTATTTAAAGGCATTTATATTGTTAAGAAGCTTGGGAAAAAAAACCCACTTAAGGATTTACTTACATAAGGCCACTAACAAATATTTTTAGATAAGATTTTGATTGATTTCTTTCACAGTCTAATTCCATAATCTCAAATTTCTTCATTTCTTTCCTCCCACTTTCCATTCTCTTGATGCCACAATCATCAAATAATTTGTATTAGGAGATTCTTTCTTTTTGTTGGGGCTGGTGAGGGGGAGAGAGATTGTTGTTTTGAATATTAAATGATCATTTAATGGGGGCTTTGATACCATAGCATGTAAATGCAACTTTAATCCATTAATTCAAATTTAAGGCTTAGCTTTATATAGTATGAAACTTAATTTTTTTTTTCTTTCAGCTCAAGTACAGTCTCCCTGATTTTGTAACGGACTTTTAACTGTTGAGCATTGACTTTAAACGTTCCGCTGTGGTGACTTGAGTTCCAAATTACATAACCACTTTAATTCTGCATAAATTTGTTCTGAATGATCCTTTTTCTTTCATTTTACCCTTATCATCTTTGGCTAAGAAATTTTACATGTTCTGTGTATTGAACTAAATAGTTTCTGCCTTTCTCTTTTGAGAACTTTGATGAGTTTGACTTCTTCTATATTTTTTGGATTTCAAGTTGTAAGTCCTAGTTATAAGGACTTAAATGAATATTGATATAGGCATATTGATTCTGTAGAAATCTGCTTTCACCAGTATGTGTGTGTGTTTGTGTGTATTTTTGTATGTACCTGTCAAGGTGCATGGATATGTGTTCCTAGAGCCTTAATTGCATTACTAATGTTTTTTTTCTGATAACGAAAGGCAGTGTGGCAAAATTTCACATTTCCTTAGGAACTTTTGTGCTGGTACTTCGTGCTGCTACAAATTATTTTTTACAACCCAGCTTGCTAATCCAATCATTTATAATGGCATTTAAATGATTAGATTAGCAATTATTTATTTTTGAAAATAATTGAAAGAAAATGTTCCACTAAAGAAGGAAAGAAAATACGCTGCCAGGTAAACTATGATGGCTGTTAAATGTGAGGCACACCTAATATCAGAGATATTAAAATGTGGGAAAGGGTGTGTTCCAGAATTGGTGGAACACAGGGATGTGAAGCTATGCTGTAGGTCTATATGACCTGTTATGGAAAGATGTTAGGAATACATTGTTAAATGAAAATGGCAAGTTATACAGCAGTGTGTAAAATGTGGTTCCATTAATGTGAATAAGCGGATTGATAAATTCTAGGTGAATTTACACTCAACTACTGACACAAATTCTCCCCAGTATGGTGAGATTACTCACAAAGTTTTCATGGCGAGGATGCACATGGTATGACGCAATTCACAAAGAAAATAAAGTAAAAGTCCAGAGAAATCACGATTTGCAGACTCTTTTGATAAGTCATTAACATAATAAAAGCCAGATCTGAAACCTCCTCCTGGAAATTGTTTTAATTAATTTCTGTTTCTGTTGACTAGGAGCAGCATAGTCATTAGGAACAACTGATTTCCTGTGATGACTCATAATTCAGCCGTATACTTTGTATCCATACCTCTGAAAAGGTTGTCCTGAGGGACCTCCATCTACCCTCTGAGTTAAGATACTTCTGATCCCTTTCTTCACTCTTGATGACAGAGGGCTTAGTGAGATTAGCTGGCTTTAATATTAGTGTAGGTAGACAAACATCAAATAAAGATGTAGAATTAAGGATCCTGAGATCTTTAATAGATGATTTGGGAATTATGTACTCAAAGAAAAGATGGAGACCTCCTTTTCCATAGAATGGAGAATAGAATCTTAGGGCTGGAAGAAAGTATTATAATATCACCCAGTGCATTACATCATCTGATTCTGTAATCTATAGAGCTTTGTGGATGGACATCATTTAGCCTCTAAAAGTTTTTTCAGTGACTCAGTATTATTGCCTGAAACCCATTCCAGCTCTCAAATTGTTAGAAGGGTCTTTTTTTTTTTTTTTTTTTTTTTAAGGATGAGGTAAATCTGCTTGCTTTGACTTCTACCCATAAGCTGTAGGTCTACCTTCTGAAGTATTAAAAGTCTAATGTCTTTTGTATAGAAATATTTCAACTATTTCCTCTGAAGTAAAATAAGCCTGATGTCTTCTGTACAACAATACTTCAAATATTTGAAAATACATATCTGTCTTCTCCTAAGATTTTCCTTTATAGGCTGTCATTCTCAGACTTGAAACCACTTGAGAATCTTCTCTCTTTCTCTTCTGTAGCCAAGGGAGACTGTTTCTCTGTGATCTGTCTTTGTTTTCTCCAGCTCAAGGGATTTATTTCTGTATAGATCTGCAAGCTTGCTGTATGGCATGTGATAGGTTGTCTTAGTTTGATTTTTTATTTCTAGTAAAAGATTTACAAATGAACATTGGATTAAAGAAATCATTCTTATTTTTATTTTTTTTTCAGATGGAGTCTTACTTTGTTGCCCAGGCTGGAGTGCAGTGGTGCTCTCTTGGCTAACTGCAACGTCCATCTCCTGGGTTCAAGTGATTCTTCTGCCTCAGCTTCCCAGGTAGCTGGGATTACAGGTGCACGCCACCATGCCCAGCTTACTTTTGTATTTTTAGTAGAGACAGGGTTTCATCATGTTAGTCAGGCTGATCTTGAACTCCTGACCTCTTGATCCACCTGCCTCCACCTCCCAAAGTGCTGGGGTTACAGGCTTGAGCCACCGGGCCCAGCAAAAAATCATTATTCTTAAAGTTTAATCTGTGATACAATTCTTGCATCTTTGGCACACAGTGAATGGATGGAGTTTTGGGGGACATTACAGTGTCTGCCTATACAGTGTCAAATCACCAACACCAGTCACAGAATCTGCTGCATTGGTAGTATGCAACGAGTGAGTGAGTGAGTGTGGTGTGTGTGATTTAATTAGCTATGTATGTATACATATGTAAATACACACATATTACTGGTGTTCAGATTATAGTTTAGTTTGTAGAATATTTTCAATGTTCAAATTTCAATAAATACTGTGCTGTCTGCTCAGAAATAGTGATTCCTAGATATTTTTGGCAATATTTGGCTTCCTCCCTCCCCATATAGATAAGTTGCTGGTATGGCTAGGGATTAAACATTATACTAAAAACGTGACTGAAATCCATTTCTTGACAGGGACTAAGGAAAGGTAGTTTCTGTGAAATAAAAATATGCAGCTTTCAGAAGTCACCAGGGGAGCCAAAGTAGCAGTTGGGAGTGATGCTCTGGAGGTTTCTGTTGCCTAGGTAAAGCCAGGCTCCATACATGCTGTGGGCTGATTCCTTCTGTAGCCATTGAACTATACCTGGAAGAGCTTTGTTCAGAGAATTTCCTAGCTGTCTTTTTCTCTATGTTAGTACATTTTTGGAAGGAGATAGTGAATACTGACATCCCACACATTTATAGGAATTCAGTTTTGCTTTTATTTTCTAAATCCTTTTTTTATGGAATTGTAGAAGTCTTTCTCAGAAGGGACCTTAGAATCTTAGAACTTCCATCTGATGTTTTACTCCTCTCTGCAACATCTTGACTTGACATTAAGGACAGGGCATATTGAGTTTACTTTTAGACAGCTCCACGCCTTGCTAGAACTCAGCAGTCCAGCTTCCTGTGGTACAGATTGTTTTCTTTCTTTTAAAATTTAAAGACATGAAAGGGGCAAGAATAATGAACAATAACGCTTATCCTTTTCATTTCGAGCACAAGCCAAACAGCAAAGCTTTGTTGGGTGCCTACTGGGTGTTGGGAAGAAAAAGAGTTAAGACTGTTCTTTCTCTCTCCTCCCTCTTCTCGTTGTCTCTCTGTCACACACACATCCCTGCTACTTCAGCTCATGAATCCAAAGTATATGATTTAAAAATGATTTCAGCAGAGGAGGGAGAAATGTTTGCCACATGGAGTGGATAAGGCACACCTGAGCCTGCCTGTCTTACTGGGTAGGATTCTATGGTTGTGTGATCTTCAGCTGCTTAAGAGTCCAACGTGCAGAAGCAGCTCTATAACTAATCATTCAGTTAAGCTTAGTGAATTCAACAAAACAAGATACTTGTACTGAGCAAAATAACAGATAATGTGTTACTTCCCTCTTAATGTCTCATATCTAGAATACTGTCTTCTACCTAAACACATTTAGTAACTAATGGAAACTCACCCCTTTAAGTTCTGTGGAAGTTTTAAAAACTGACCAGAAGTTCTTTCATTGATAAGTGGGGTCTGTGTACCCTCCTCTTAAATAAGAGTCGGTTTGTGTTTGCTCCAACCGAGAAAAGTACGGCAAAAAATAACACTATATGACAATCTAGTATTGTAGATTGTAAAAGGCTGTGCAATTTCTGCTTGCCTCTCTTGGGACATTAGTTCTGACCATGCGTACTGCCAGGTAGTAGTATGGCTACTGTGAGATTCCATGCTGGAGAAACCATGTGTAGGTTGTCCAGCCAACAACCCCAGCTGAGCTCGCAGCTGACAGCCAGCATTGACTACCAGCCTTGAAAGGGAGTCACCTAGGACACCCACCCAGCTGGGTCTTCAGATGACTCTAGCCCCACCCAGCTCCAGCCCCAGCTGGAATCTGATTGCCATCATCTGAGATAATGCGTGAGAGCTGCTGAGCCTAGCCTTTCCTGAATGCTTGACCATTTAAATTATGAGCCAGATGAAACCCTTGTTTGAAGCTGCTAAGTTTTGGGGTACTTTGTTACTTAACAATACTAACTGGACCAAGTACTAAGAAATAAAAATATTTAAAATCACATCTCTCTAAATTGTATTCTCCACTGTACTCTTCCTTTGAACAGAGTCTTGACATAACTCGAACCTCTTAGGAACAATAAGCATCTTCCCTCTTACATTGTGATTAATATGATTATGTCCTCAAGCTATAAATTGAGTTGCAAAGGGACTCTAGGCTGCTCAGCTTATCAGAGTCTTATGTGTACTTCTAGTTTTTTTTTTCTCCTTGCTGCCAGTAATCATTTCACCATATCAGAGTGTGCCACTTTCAACATCTTGAACCACGCCTGGAATCATTGTGTTCAAATTTAGATACTGCCCTTCATGCCAGATGTTTTCAACAAATATTTAATGAGTGCTTACCTTGTGTCTGGCCTTGTTCTAGGTGCTAGATGAGATGTTTAGCGTTAAGATAGCAGTGATTTTTGTCACTGATGTATCTCCAGTTTCTTGAATAATATTAATACTTGGTGTCACTAAGTCTTTGTTGAATGAAAAAATATACAGGACACTGTGTTTGGTGGTCAGAGAACATACTCATGATGGATTCTGCCCTTAGAAGAGTGAATAAGTTGGAGAAGGAACCAGAAACCATGTTGTGGGAGAATGAGTGAATTAAATGGAGCTGTTGCCTGGAAAAAGGAAGGGTTGATTGAAGGAGGGAAGTTTATCATGTGGAAGAGAAATGATACTAGATTTGAAATGAAGTGTTTTTCTTTTTTATTTGTTACTTTATTATCAAGTGATAATATTATTTAAGATAATACAGGTGATAAACTCTACCCAAGACTTCATAATCAAGTAATCAAGTCTTGATTGGGGCTTGCCACCAAATGACCTGGCAGTGGCAGTTTTGGTTTAAGAATGCTGCTTTCTCAAATGCGAGAAAACACCTAGTCACGGAATCCATCAGGAAAAGAAAATTAGATGTTGACACCATTGGCCAGAATTATTGTTTTCTGTTTTGTGTTTTCTAAAATATTTCTTGACAATGATGTGGTTGTTCATTCATTTAAAATGTCACTATTAAAGCAAATGAGAAGGGCCTTATAGAGGAGTTATGCACTCTGCTAGGTAAGAAAAATACAAATACCATTTTGTGGCACAAACCTTTGGATAAAATAGTGCATACAGAAGAACGTTTGGCATTCCTTTTGAAAGAGAGAGGATGATTGGGTTTATTGAGATTTTAAATTCTTCAATATCACCAGGGCATTTTTAATACTTGAAGTTGTTTGCTAGTTTCACCACCATAGTTCCAGTAATGATCAGGTAAGTTTAATGCAAATGAGAAAATAGAGGTCTTGCTGAAAGTCTCACAATAAGTTTAGGAGGTGTAAACAGCCATAATTGTAACCAGACATCTTAATTTAGAATACAAAGAATCCAATGATCTCTTCAAGTCAAGATAACTTTTTAATCTTTGGTTTCTCCCTAATAAAAATGTTTTCTTAAGTAATTATTTTTTTACTTTAGACTGGAAAATTTTAAATTTCTTTCTTGGTTATTCTTTACTTATGAAAGGAAATTATTGACTTCTTATAGTCTCCTATCCACGCTAGGAAGACTGATTAAATAAAAGATTCTTAATTCAATTTTTATTGTCTCTTCCAGTTTGTGTTTAATCTGAAACATAAGGTACATTTCAGAAATTGATTTATCTGGTGGAGTACAATTACAAATATCAAGATTCAAAATGGACCAACCAAAGGCACATCTGTTTATGATATTTATTCTGGATAGTGGCATCTTCAGCAGTCCATTCCAATTTAGTTGTGTCATAGTGAAGATATAGTCAGCACCAGGGAACATGAAAGCTTTTCTTAGAGTCACATTTCCATTTTAGTAAATTCCACTTGCCTGATCTGTTTCAAAATTGAATCTGTTTTTTAGCATGACTCTAATAGGACATGGGTTTCCTTGGAGATATGTAGAGATACAGAATTATAGCGTTAACTTTGATCTTCTCTCTAGTTTAATGGAACTGTTCTTAGAAGAGTTTCCATTTTTTCTGCATACCTTTCTTAGAAAGGTATGCCATTATTTCAGTCATTAAAATATCCCACCAAAGCAAATACAGAAACTATGCAGGTAAGATTTGAGGTGATAAATCTCAGGTTATGAACATGGTGCTTGATTGCAGGGATGATTTCGGAGGTCAGGATGGGGATTAGGGGAAATGACTGCTTTTTCAAGTATCGCTCCAGATAGACTTTTTAGAAGGAAAGACTGTGGATCAGTGTACCTGGCAAATACCAATCCTAGTGCCAGCAATTTAAGTTCATATGACTGTGGAAGGAGACCTAGCATGTACCTGATATTTTCCTGCTCGTTAATAAAATAAGAGAAAAAGGATTCTGCATTCTCAACTGTAAAATTCTGCATTCTCAACAGAGATGTATAGAGGGAGCCTAGGAGGGAATTCATGACACCTTGTTCAGAATTGAGCCTATTTGTTTTTTAAAATATTGTGTCACTTGTCCTCTAGGTGATGACAAATACAGGCATGCCTTGCTATGCTGAAACTTAATCCATGGAAATGAAACCAGTGTTCATCATTCATACATAATGGGACTAATCTGACATAAATACTTGATAACTATGTTCGCAGTCTTCAGGCTGTTTTCTTTAGTCGTGCATTTCAGCAAACATGTACTCAGACTATTTACATCTGTGGGGATCCATAGGCCCCCTTTCTTCTGCTTCATTTTTGTCTGCCTTGTGTTTTTTAAATGTCATATCAGTGAATCTGTTGATAACACCAGCTTAGGCTTCACAGAGGGCCAAGAACCTGGGACCTAGGAATATCATGAATGGGTGTGTCATCCTGCACCAGAATCTTTGGAGGAGGCCCAGCCTAGAAGCTAGAAACCATATTTGTTATTTTTGTATTGGAATGAAATAACTAAATGAACAGACTGAAATGTTTTTTGTCCTTCCTTTAAACCTCTAAGGTACAAGCAGATGTATACAGTCTGTCTCACAGCTTGAGTATCCTTGTCTCATTCACTGTGTCATGACTGGCTGTGATGTGACCTAGAGTATTGCGGAATGAGAGGGTCAGATTCTTCAGCATGAATCTAGCTAGTGTGCTGGGCATGGCACTGCACCAGGACAACCATGGAAGGGATGTAAATTAGTTAATTCATGAACCCCTGGGTTGCTGTAGCCAGGAGAGACTATAGTAAGGACTTGATGATCTATGGCATAACAACATGGGAAAACTTTCTGAGGTTCCATTTTACCTGGGCATTTCTTCTAGCCCTGGGCTGGTGTTCTGTTTGAAGCCAGAGTGAGATCGGCCTTTGCAGGTGGACATTGCCATAGCATCTTACCTTTGCAGAAAAAGCAATAGTACTACTCAGCTCTTTAATTTACGGTGTCACACAGTTGTTTGTAATGTAGTCTCTTAATCACAGTTGTGAAATCTGAATAGTGACAGGTTTTGGGCTTTTTGTGGAGCTCATTTGATGACAGAGTTTGCCCTGCCCTGCCATGAGGCTATTCATGATTATTATCGCACTTGACAGGGATGTTCATACATGCAAAAATATCAGTGTGTTTGACTGTGAGGTGCTGCTCTAAGCTCTGCTGGAAGTGTTATAAAATATATGACATGTGTATCATATTACCTTCAAAAAGCCATTTTGAATATTCCTGGCCTTGAAGGTTTCAGAAAAGGAACTGAAGACTTGCACCTAACAAGAAAAATGGCCATCACCATAGAAACACAGAAGCTTTCATACTTTGCATTTATCCTAAGTTAATATTTTAGGGACTAAATTCTCTACGGTTGAGTAGATGAGACCTGATACCAGGATATCCATATTCTGTTGGTGATCAGTGTGGAGCGCATGGATTATCATGGGACAGAGAAGAGGCCTGTGAAGGATCTAAATCCAGGAAACAACAGAAGCAAAGTGTCTGGAAAGGTGCCAGACAGACATGCTTCAGGCACTCCTGGCTCTAAGTGCACTTAGTGCCGTGGTCAGACGTTGGGGTTCTTAGCTGTATTTAGAACTACAGGTTCATTATATTAGTTGTATAAAAGAATACCTATGCTTAGGTTGACTATTAAGTAAATTTGGTTTAGTTCATTCCATATTGTATGAATTCCAGTTTTCAAGTAACCCCCCCCCCCGTTTCCTTATAAAGTTCTGAGGTTAAAAAAAAAAGCATCTTGAGATATTTTTAAGGGAAGACTTCTTGAGTGAGTCAGACACAACATTTCTGGTGGTGCCCAAAGTATTGGAGCCGATAGGCAGTAAGCGTTACAGAACAAAACTTCTGCTGGATTATATGTTACAAAGAGAGATGTGAGCAAAACACAGCCCTGGGTCCTTAGAAAGACACTGAAGTTTGGATACGGATAACTATGCAGCCTGTCTGCCCTGGCTTGAATTGCATTTAGGATAAGTGGAGTAAAATGTGAGAGAGAGAGGGGGAAAGGAAGGTTGGGTTGGTGCTTGGTGTATAGTTGGGCTTCATGTTGTACATCATTTGTTCACAAGTTTGGCATTTAGAATTCCATGCAATGATGTATTATACTTCAGATAACTAAATATGTTATTTTATGCTAAGTTAGAGAGCTCTTTTACTAGGTGTGATTATGGTCAAGTGGAGAACGGATTGCCATTTCTTGATTTTTGTGGCAGGAATACTCTGACCCATCTTACGGGATGCAGGTGCTATAAGAGCTTGAAAGTTAGTGCTCTGGGTGAGGAGTCACTGCAGGTCTTTGCATAGAGAGGAGTAATCAAAGAGATGCTTCAGGAGGATTCAGTTGGCAACTGTGTGTGGCATGGTTTGTGGAGAGAGCCCACTATACCTTAGAAAGCTAGGTAGGAGCTATTGTAGTCATGTAGGCAAGAGATGATAATTGCTACCTAAACCTGGCAAGTAGCAGTGGGAGTAGAAAGGGGGGAAATGTTGGGAGCAGAGACTTTAAGGAATATCCTAAATGCATTGGATTCATCTCCACTTTTCTCATTTTATTCCTCCAGGGCTCTTCTAAATTGATAAGAAGAAAGACCCAATTAGGAGGAGTTGTCTGATAATAGACTGGAATTTTTAGGAGTTTTCCCATGGTTCAGGGCAACATTTTTAATGCATATGTGAAAGGTCATCTCCCTGAAACTACTGCTAAGGCGAATGGAATTCTCCTTAAAAGAAAGAAATGTTAAGAAGATGATGTGGGAGGTGTGAGCTTTGGTATGATTTTATGATTTTAATATTTACAGAACCTTTTGCTGTTTTGACACACCTTTTCCCATTTTTTTTTTTTGTAGCAGCTATTCCAAACCTTTATTATTCTCTTCAAGCGTACAACTTTCTTTCACAATCTCGTTCTCACCATTTGAACTTGTTTTAATTTCATCTGGAAATAGAAGTCATGAGGAAGAAATTCTCCCAACTTTATTTTTATTTATTTATTTTTATTTTACTTTAAGTTCTGGGATACATGTGCAGAACATGCAGGTTTGTTAGATAGGTACACATGTGCTACAGTGATTTGCTGCACCTGTCAACCCATCATTTAGGTTTTAAGACCTGCATGCATTAGGTATTGATCCTAATGCTCTTCGTCCCCTTGTCGCCCACCCTCCTAACTTTAGTTACAGCCTCCTGTTACTGATTTTTTTCCCCCTTCTCAGTGAGTGAACTAGGCTATTTCATTCTAAATCTTCACTGTCTCCCAAGGCCTTTGATGACATTTTGGCCTGTCTGTTAATGTTTAATACTGTTGACTATTAGGATGATTTTGGCTGCAAGTAATGGAAAACCCAAATAGATGAAACTACATTTAAAAAGTCTGAAATAGGGGCAATTTCAGAGTTGCTTAATTCAGTGGTTTGATAGTGTCCTCAAGGACCCAGTTTCTTTAGTCTTTTCTCCCTGCATGGAACATGTTAACTTTTTGTCTCCTGAACTTTCCCTAGGGTTCCATTGGCCAGGATTGTTTCAGATGCACTTGCCTAAGCCAATCAATAGCAAGGGGAAATGAGGTTACCTGATAGGTTTAGAATTATTAAGATTTACAGCTAGGGTTGGGGAGGGGCCCAGGCTCTCCTCAAGCACATAGCTTCCTAACAGCTGAACAAAATTGGAATTCTTGTTAGCCAAAAAGCAGCACAGGAGAATGGCTGCTGGGCAGACAATTACCAGTAGCTTCCACCTCCTCCATCCTGAAAGACTTTGCTCCTTTGGATTATGGACAATGATTTTCTTTCTTCTTTGAATATTCTTGACGTCTTAGTTTCCTTCATTGACCTTTTCTCTTTCTTTCTCTTAAATATTACGTTTCCTGGGATACTTAACTCACCATCTCTTTTTGTTCAATGCTGGTTCCTTGGGCTGTCTTAACTGTTCCTATGATTTAATCTGGTATCTCTTTGCCAAAAATTCTTAAATCTTTATTTCTACACCAAGTCCTACTCCTTGCGCTCCTTCCTTTTGTTCTTGTGTTCTGCATCTTAATTAATCACATCATTTACTATGTCAAATAATATTGTCTTCCATTGTGTACTTTTTCCTTAGTAACAATCTTATTTTTCTTTCTTAGCCACATCACAGTTTTTCTGTCAAAAAACGAAACATATCAAACAAAAATTTTTCCTTGCAGCTTGTTATGGCCGTGTGACTGAGGTCTTGCCTGTGTATGTTACATAGGAGTATTGTATAGAACTTCTAGGAAGCCTAACAAAAAGAAAACTGTTCAGCTGGGAGGTATACCCTTTTACCCATCAACTTTTCCTTCTTCTGCCCTTCAAATTTGAGAGATAACTAGAGTTTCAGAAGCCATCTTGGACCTTAAGGAGACCTTGAAAATTGAAACTGGGTTAGAAGGATGTTGGGTCATTATAACCATGCAGCTGCCGTACCTACCTGTGGATTTTTATATGGCAATGTATTAGTTCAGGCTGCTATAACAAATACAATGAACTGGGTAATTTATAAACAATAGAAATGTGTTGCTTACAGTTCTGGAGACTGTGAAGTCCACCATCAGGGCTCTGGCAGATTCAATGTCTGGTGAGGGCTCTTTGCATCACAGATGATGCCTTCTATATGTCCTCATGTCGTGGAAGGCAAGACAGCTCTCTGGGCTCTTTTTCATAAGGTCATTAATTCCATGCAAGTGGGGAGGCCTCATGACCTAATCACCACCCAAGGACTCCACCTCCTAATACTATCATCAGGTTGGTGATTAGATTTCAGCATACCAGTTTTAGCGGGACAAAAACATTCAGCTCATAGCAGCAAATAAGCCCTTGTTTACTTAGACCACCATTTGGAGATGAAGAGGAAGCATCTTATTGGTTGCAATTAAATGTAGTTCCTAACAGATATTTCTACTTTTGTTACTCAAGCAGAACACTCCATAGTTTTCTTCTCTGTCCTTCACTGTCCACATCCTAATTCATGGATTATACTTTGGAAATAGCTCTTGATTCTGGAAACATAATCTAAAACCAGAACAAGAATATCATTTCTACACTCATAGATTTGTTCAAATTAAATAGTTTGATTATAGCAAGTATGGGCAAAGTCATGTAAAATGAAAACTCATGTTTTATTAATGGGAATATCATTTGGAACAACCAGTTTGGAGAATGATTTGGTAATAAGTAATTATTTAGTTTTAAGGTGTTTCATGGTTTATGCCTTATAGCACTATAAGCCTGCAGTTCTATTTCCAGGTATGTAAAAGTGTGGCACAGGTATTGGGACGTATTATATATGTTCTGTTCAGTGCTGTATTGTTTGTTAGAGCAAAAAAATTGGAAGCAAACTAAATGTCCATGAGTGAGATGGACAAATAACTATAGTGGATTCATTAAATTAAATTCTGTAGAGCAGAAAGAACTGAAACTATATGTATCCTTATGGGTAAATCTTAAGAATAATGTTGAACAAAAGAGTCAAGTTGGGGATTATATACAGAATGATACCGTTTATAATAGTTAAATAATTGAAATAAAAATTTACTGATATGGTTTGGCTGTGTCCCCACCCAAATCTCAGCTTGAACTGTTGTTCCCATAATCCCCACATGATGTGAGAGGGACCTGGTGGGAGATAACTGAATTATGGGGGAGGTTCCTCTTATCTTGTTCCTGTGATAGTTCTCAGTAGATCTGATGATTTTATAATGTAAGGGCATTTCCCCCTTTTGCTTGGCATTTCTCTCTCCCGCTACCATGTGAAGAAGGACATGTTTGCTTCCCCTTCTGCAATGATTGTAAGTTTCCTGAGGCTTCCCCAGCCATGCTGAACTGTGAGTCAGTTAAACCTCTTTTCTTTTATGTCTTGGATATGTCTTTATTAGCATCATGAGAACAGATTAATACAGTATCCTTTTCTGTGACAAATGCTGTTGCTGCCTCTACTCAGGACCTTATCGTTTTTCACCTGGTATATAGCATTAAGAGCTCAGTAATTGATTTTCCTATTCCATTCTTTCCATTCCAACTCACTTTTGATACTGATAGCAATCTAGTCCTCTGTTTAAAAGCCTTTGAGTTTCCTACTGCATGTAGGATAATGCAGGCAAACTTTTATCACGGTATTCACGATTGTTTCCAGGATCATGTCCCTTCACACCTTCCCTAATTTGTACATACCTGTTCTCCAGCAGGTCCTCAAAGTCTTTGTGCCTGCAGGCAGTCTCTGTGACTGGAGTGACTCTTTCCCTTATTTTCATTTTCTCTTTGTCACCCAGCAAAGGCCCACATAGAAGGTTTCAAGGCCCACAGCCAGGGTCCTTCCTTTCTCAGAGTTATTCTGCTTTCCCACTTCTAAACAGAATCGGCTGTTTTCTTCTCCATATACTTTGAGGATATTATTCTCATTGGTGGTATAAGAACTTGGCTTACCATATAGCGTTGCAGTTTTGACTTTGTTAAGAGCAACGATCTTTGTCTTGTGCATGTTAAGGTCTTGGAGAACCTTTGCATAATTTCAGCACATAGTCTGTGGTCATTAAAGTTTATATTTGAAGAATATATTCATGTTTGTGGATTGTGAGAGGAAAAGCTCGCCCTAAGTGACAGCCTGTATTCAGTGTCTCAGTTTCCTTTGAAATACTCACATATGTTCTTACATACTCACTGAGCTTCATGGGGAAGGACTTTTTAAGTTTATCTTTTACTGGAACCAGTAACTTAAGATCCCTTCATTATGAAGTTGATATAGTTGTGTTTTAGAGGAGTGATACACAGGATCGTACTTTTCAACCAGAAGAAATCTTAAGAATGAATTCTTTTTTTTTTTTTTTTTTTTTTTCCCAGGAAACAGCTGGAGTAAGGAATGAATTCTTGATAAAAGTGGTTATAAAAAAAGATTCCTGGCCGGGCGCGGTGGCTCAAGCCTGTAATCCCAGCACTTTGGGAGGCCGAGGCGGGTGGATCACGAGGTCGAGAGATCGAAACCATCCTGGTCAACATAGTGAAACCCCATCTCTACTAAAAATACAAAAAACTAGCTGGGCGTGGTGGCGCGTGCCTGTAATCCCAGCTACTTAGGAGGCTGAGGCAGGAGAATTGCCTGAGCCCAGGAGGCGGAGGTTGCGGTGAGCCGTGATCGCACCATTGCGCTCCAGCCTGGGTAACAAGAGCGAAACTCCGTCTCAAAAAAAAGAAAAAAAAAAAAAAGATTCCTTCTTTGAGAATACACAGTACATATCTTTTTTGGGTCTTTTTTTCTGCTTTATTAAAGTAACTCATACTCATTGCCAAATAAATGCCAGAATACATAAAATAGAATTTTTAGAAGAAAATTAAATGTTGGTGTTCCCTCCACTCCACCCATGGGGACATAGAGACATATTATGTGAGAATTGAATCACTCTATAAATTTTGTTTTGTAACTTAAAAAAAATGTGTCATCAATCAATAGATCTTTATCATCATTCTTTTAAAATATAAGCATACTTTATAATCTAAATTGTATACATCTGAAGTATATGGCCTAATCACCACCCAGGTCAAGATATAGACCATTTCAAGTACTGCAAAAAGTTCCCATGTAGTTTTCTCTGTGGTGATGGACAGTTCTGTATCTTGTTTGTGGTGGCAATTACATAAACATATATGAGATAAAATTTTATGGAAATATATACAATACATATATATACACATACACACAAAATGAGTACATGTAAAAATTGGTGAGTTTCTGAGTAAGTTCTGTAGCTTACTATAATCTGCGTAAACTTTGTAGCCTAATTAATTGTATTATTGTGCCAATATTAATTTCCTGGTTTAGTTTTTTTTTTTTTTTTTTTTTTTTTGAGACAGAGTTTCACTCTTATTGCCCAGGCTGGAGTGCAGTGGTGTGGTCTCGGCTCACTGCAACCTCCGCCTCACAGGTTCAGATGATTCTACTGCCTCCATTTCCCAAGTAACTGGGATTAAAGGCATGCACCCCCATGCGCAGCTAATTTTTTTTTTTTTTTTTCATTTTTAGTAGAGACGAACTTTCACCATCTTGGCCAGGCTGGTCTTGAACTTCTGACCTTGTAATCCACCTGCCTCAGCCTCCCAAAGTGCTGGGACTACAGGTGTGAGCCACCGTGCCTGACAATTTCCTGTTTTGGACTGTACTTATATATAAAATATTACTATTGGTGGGTGCTGAGTGAAGAGTACACTGGACCACTCTGCACTATTTTTGCAACTTCTAGTGACTCTATAATTATTTCTTTAATTAAAAAACCTCCCTCGTGCTTGTTTTATCATTTTAATGGACGTCTTATAGTTGTACTATACATTATTTATCCAGTTTTCTCTCCATTGAGATGTTTTCCTGTTCTTTGACTAGTACAAACAACCTTGTGATGAGCAACCTTGTATATATGTCTTGAAAGGGGCTTAAAAAAGGAAAAGCCACTAAAGGTTCGTGTGAGTATTTTAAATGGCTACATACAATTTTTAAGAAAATGCATTACATAAAATGAAACAAATCCATGTGGTAGAAATAATTAAGTATATTGAAGAAATAAATGCCCCCAGAAAGAAGGCATTTCAGCAAAATTATGATTTCTGGCTTTTCCATCTGCCTGTTGCCAAAAGTCCAAGGGTGTTGAATCTCAAGCCAAGGAATAGAAGACATAACTGAAAGCTGGCCTAATTCGAACCCATGTCATTACATTGCTTCTGAAGGGTGAAATATTTCTTGAAAAGATCCTTTGAAAAGTAATGTGTATGGCAAACTCTATTTTACAGTCTTTATTTAAACGATAAAGCTGTCTAAGTAGTTATGCTAAGTTTCCTTGATATGGTTCTTCCTGATTTCTAATCCGATTTCGAGAAGACCAGCTTGCATGTCAGGCTTCTTGAAAGCCTGATGTACTTTGTGCTACTCCCTAGTGGTTGGCCAAAAGATAGATGTGTTTTTGGTAACACATGCATTATATGAGAGTTATTTTCCATCTGTGCACAGCAGGTACTCTCTTCTCTAACAGTAAATGAAGGTGTTTTGTTTGGTGGTGTTGACAGTGTTCAATTCACTTATGTTCTATTCCTGGCTATTATTGTGTCTTTGATCCGAGGAGCTCAGCTATCTGTGATTAAAGCTTAAAACTCAGACACAAGAAAGGATTATAATGAAAAGGTTATTGCTTCTGAGACATCCAGCAAAGCAGTCTTACACTTGTCAATAAGATCAGTGTTGAACATGCCATATCTGTGTAATATTTGAATAAAAATTTGTTGAGATGATTGATACTGGTGTTTTTCAAATGAGGCCTGTATTGAAGTGGTGAGATTTAATTTTACACGTAAAAGACTGCTCCAATATAACCTTATTTTCCATCGTTTACAAGCTTTAACTCTTGGCTCCAGCTGAGAAAATTAACTTTCTCTCAGATTCTCATTTTAGAGCTATTACACACATGGCCTGTCTGTATTCTTAAACTTTACTTTTCTCATTTCATCTGTGGAGGTATTCATAGACTAAACTGATTTAATGCCAACAAATCTTAGTATTTTTTGTTTTACTCTTTCTATTTATGTATACTAAGTGATATAGCTCTTGTGTATCTATGTTTCACCGTATATTTGACTGAAATTCCAAATTTTGATAGCAAAAGCGGATAGTAACTTTGGGAATTACCCATTGGTTTGCTTTTCTCATAATTATTTAAATATAAATTTCTGATCAGAACTGAGAGCATAGGCAAATACTTGCCTCAGCTGGAGTTTAAGATAAATAAATAATAGAAATGCAAAATTTACACAAGCTTAAAGTTTTGCTCAGTTACTAGTTTTTCTTGGGAATGGAATCATAATCAGAAATATTAATGATTTAAGTGTTTTGCACAGTAGGGTGAATCTTGTTTGAGTTTTAGACTAGCTTGTGACTGTTAGTAAAGTTTTCTGGATATTTTTGTTCTCCTGATGTTGGGTTTCTTTTTACATATTCATAAACTTAAGATATTGTTATGCACATGAAATTATTCAGTAAAATTTGGGGACCAAATCAGAGTCCACTAAGAGAGAAAATGTTTTAAAGGGTGTTTGTTGGCAAGATTGCTTTTTACTTTCATGGACTGGTTCTTTTTTTTTTTTTGACTCCAGAACATGGTTAATAAATTGTCAAGCTGAAATGCCTCATATTTGACTGCCTTTTTGGGAGTTTGCAGGTGTCATTAATGATCTTTTCTCCCTTGAACACGTGTAATTGAATATCCCTGTCCTCTTTATTCCCTGTTTTAACCTTGAGCAGTGAACCCCCCTCTCAGCTGGGTCCCAGTTCTGCAGGCGTCTGTGTGCGTGGCCTGTTATTACTCTCTGAATCACTGCTGGCCTTATTAAACTATTTTGGGCAGCAGCCTTTCCATTCTCTGCCTGTGAACCATGAAGACTGGAGTTGTTGCAGCAGCATCAGGTCTGGTGTGGAATTTGAATACGGAGGAAAGACAGTTCACTGGTTTGTAACATGGCATTCTGCCTTACAGAACAGTGGGGGTCTGCCCACAGGGACCACTTTGAGTCTTGAAAGTTTTTGTTTGTTTTAAAAAGTGATCTTAGAAAGATTGTTTCTGAATGCTCAACATTTAAAATGCTTGAACATAAGGCAGTTTGGTCTTTTCCCCTGTCTTAGTCCATTTGGGCTGCTATAACAAAATGGCATAAACTGGAAGTTTACTTCTCATAGTTCTGGATGCTGGAAAATGCTAGATGGAAGTGCTGTTGGCTTTGGTGTCTTGGAGGCTCATTTTCTGGTTGGTTAGACAATGCCTTTTTGCTGTCCTCACAGGGTGGAAGGGACAAGGTAGCTCTGTGGGGCCTCTTTAAAAGGGTGTGTGTTAGTCTCATTCATAAGGGCTCTGCCTTCATGACCTAATCATCTCCCAAAGACCCCACATCACAGTGCCATCAAATTGGTGACTAGGTTTTAATGTATGAATTTCATGGGGACTTAAACACTCTCACCAGAACACCCCCTTTTCCCTTTCATTTTCTCTAGCAGTTTATGATCCTGGGTTGTGTTGGTGGTATTCTCTTGCTCTTGCACTCTAGCCTAACTCAGACCCCAGGGCCCACAGCTTGAACCTTGACTGGGAAAAGCGGCAAGTACACTGGATAAAGAGGTGACTTCCAGTCCGAAATGCCAGCATTCAGATCCCAATGATGGTGGACAAATATGACCTTGTTAAGCCTCAGTTGCCGAAGCTTTAAACTGGGACAAATGTGCCCATTCAGTTCTTATTAATTAAATGAGACATGGTTTATGGGAAAACTGACCACTGATTTAGACCGGTCTGTTAGGGAAGGCCCTCTGGCCTTTGTTAAGGAGACATTATCATTCATCTAGTCTACATGTTTTATAGTTCAGTCACTGAGACCCAAAGGTTATGTTTTCCCAATGACACATAGTCGATGTGGGAGGAAGAGAGCCCAGGTTTTCTTACTCCTAATGTTTTTCCATTAAACCTTAGCTTCCCCATATATTGCTGGCTCAGGACCACATTTGAGTCAGTCTCAGTCTTGTTGATGGACATGTTTGTTGTTCGTCAGAAAATGCTTTTTTCGTATGCTATTGCTTACTTCTCTTTATTTCCTTACATCCCCTTCCTTTGTCTTTAAGGGAAGACTATATTCGTCGTTGCCTGTTACTGCTATAGCAAATTAAGTTGCTTTACGCTTAAGTTGTTTAGGTTTATAGTTTGAGCCAACACAATTTTATTTTCTTACCGATCTGAAGGTCAGAAAACTAAAATCAGGTGTCAACAGGCATTGTTCCTTTGGGAGGCCCTTGTGGAGAATTCATTTCCTTGCTTTTTCTGTCTTTTAGAGGCCACTTGTTTTCCTTGGCTCATGGCCTCACATCACAACTCCTTGTCTTCCTCTGCTTCCATCATCACATTGCTTTCTACATCTCCTGCCACCCTCTTATAAGGGTCCTTGTGGTTAGATCGGACCTCCCAGAACAATCCAGGATAATCTCATCATCATATCTGCAAAGTCCCTTTTGCCATGTAAGGTACATTCAGTGCTTCTAGGGATTAGAATATGGATGTATTTGGGGACCATTATTCTGCCTACCACAGATAGACACCTGCCTTATAACCCAGAGTTCCCAGATTATCTCTTTTCACCTGTTGTTCTGAATTTTTTCCAAATTATGTCACATTTATCAGTCTGCTCGCAAACATTTTTGCTAGCCATTCACACTCCTCCCTCTGTGCCCCACAGTAAATACCTCCTTTTAGAAAAGACTTATTCTAGAGAGGGAAGGAACTGACACCACCCCCTCAAATGACTGTTCAGACTTTTTGGCTTACCTTGATGTTCAGGAAGCAATGGTTGGGAAATGGATGTCTGGGAGCATCTGTCTTCCCACAGCTTACTTTTTGCCTCTGAATATGTACTTCCTGTGAGAATGTTAAATAATTTTTGGAATTAAAAATATCATCTTCACATTCTGCCACGTATATGTATTTGACATTTGGATTGGAGAGAGGTTTGCCTTCTTGTTTTTGGATAGGTCAAGTTTGAATGAGGAAATCCCATTGATGAATTCATTTAATCAGAAGTCCTTCATCTCAACCTAGGTTCTTAAACCCTTAAAGGCTCCACAGAAGATTTTCAGAGCACTGGTCCTTGGGACCATGCAAAACCATATAATCATTTCTGGAAAGAATGGACCATAACTTTCATTAAATTTTTTAAGAGGTTAACCTGGAAAGGTTAATGACCAACTGAATTGATGGCTTTATTCTTCATTTCTCCCTTAGGTAAGAAGCCCTTGGAAGTACACTGCATATGTATTTTTAATCTGTGTTCTTTTTTTTTTAGAACACTGCAACTCAGTGTCCCCCATTCATACTGAAACAGACCTCCCAGTGAAATCCATGTCCTTTTTGCTGTCAGCAATACAGTTTCATGGGTTTTTAACTTTTGGGGGTGGGGCATGTTTTGAGATATCTTTAAAACAAGAGATGGGAAACCTTTGTTAACTGTAATCTGAATTTTTGGATAGGCAGTATATAATTAGTTTGTTTAGACAGGAATTGAAGATAAAAAGTGTTGCCTTTTTTCCCCCATATTCCCGCAAACACCAGATGTTTTATTTGTACATTTTTTTTCTTTTAGTGCGTATTTCTTTGGAACTGAAAAAACTAATTTCCTTCAGTTTTGCCATGCATTTCTCTCTCACCTTTGATCATTAGTTACCCTTCTTCTAACTCCTAAAGTTTCCTCATAAAGAATGTATGATGTTTTCCTTCCTTTATCATTAACTATGCCTTCACCTTTACTTTACCCTTACCTTGCTTTTTGAGAACCCAGAGAGGTGAAGACTAACTTTGGGGATTTGGTTGGTTTTCTTACATTGCTAGATATACAAGGCTGAGCAATTGTAAAGAGATATTGTATAAGCATAAGGCAGACTGTCAAATGAAATCCAAAGATTTGCCAGTTGAGTCACTCAGCAATTTAAAGCTTAGTGAGCAAAACACACATGACCAAGGATGATTACTTATGCTTTTTGAATCAGAAACATTTTACAAACAGATGCAACTTGGAATTAAGCTCAGATGACTATGAAAAGGATGCATTAATGTTCACATTAAAGATCATGATTTGGCAAATTAGCTTGCAAGCAACAGGCAAGAAGGGAGCCTTCCATTGAATGGAACTCCTTTCTTGATGGATTCTTATTCCTTAAAAAAAAGTGTGGTATTTTGGAGAGAATTATGGCATGAAATAGAATATATTATCATACAAATTCTCTTTGAAAACTGTGGGACAGTCTGTAAAAAATGCTTAACTATTATGAAAGTACTGAAAGTAATTTCAGTAAAACTCATTTATGTCCATTTTTATTTAATACATGAATTTAAGCCTTATATGGCCCAATTAACTGTTTTATCAATAGGGAAGAAATGAGGTGGGATAGTCTCTATAGCATTATGCAACTATTTAGTGACAAAGTTGGTGATAAAATTTAGGACAGTGACCCTGATACAGCAACCTTTTGGTATGCCACATTGCCTGTATTCCTTAGAATGAGGAAAAGGTTAATCACGGAATGAAACAGATTTCATACCTAAATTAAACTACAGTGAGGCACACCTGCATACCCATCAGCATGACTAAAATGTAAAAGACCGACAATAGCAAATGTTGGCTAAGATGTGGAGCAACTAGAGCTGCCAGGCATGGCTGGTGGGAGTATAAAGAGGTGCAGCCACTTTGGAGAGCAGTTTGGCAATTTCTAAAGCTAAACATACTTACCCTGCTCCTTTGGATTTACCCAAGAGAAAGGACTGTAATACAAATGTTAATAGCAGCTTGATTGTAACGACTAAAAACTGGAAACAACTCATATATTCATCAGCTGGTGAACAGATAAATTGTGGTATATTTTATACAAAAAAATGCTACTCAGAGCAAAAAAGAAGGTACCACTGATGTTAGCAAAAACATGGCTGAAACTCAAAAACACTACATCGAGGCAAAGAAGCCATAAACGAAAAGAGCATATTCTCTAATATTATTCCATTAATATGATGTCCTAGAACAGGTAAAACCAGATGATTTTGATAGAAATCAGAGGCATCAGGTTAGAGTTGACTGTAGAAGGCCGTGGGGGAGCTTTTTGGGTGAGGGAATGTTCTTTGAGGTGTTGACTGCAGGAGTGGTTACATAGGCGTATACATTTGTTCCAGACTTATCAAACTGTACACTTAAAAGGGGTGCTGTATTATCCCCTTCTGTTACTGCTATAAAGAAGTTAACAGAGTAATTTATAAAGAAAAGAGTTTTAATTGGCTCATGGTTCTGCAGGCTGTACAGGATGCATGATTGGGGAGGCCTTAGGACACTTACAATCATGGCAGAAGGCGAAGGGGAAGCAGGTACGTCTTAAATGGCCTGAGCAGGAGGAAGGGAGAGAAGGGGAGATACTACACACTTTTAAACAACCAAATCTCACAATAACTCACTCACTATCATGAGAACAGCACCGAAGGGGAAATTTATCCCCATGGTTCAATCACCTCCCACCAGGCCCACCTCCAACATTGGAGGTTACAATTTGGCATAATATTTGAGTGGGGATACAGACCCAAACCATATCAGGTGGATTTTATTTTATATAAATTACACCTCAGGAAGCATTTTTTTTTCTCTTTCTAGAAAGAAATAAGGTAGTGAGGAGCTAAGGTGTTGAACAGCAGAACACAGTTCGTATAAAGTGTAAAATATTTTTAGCATGCCATTGAATTTTCTGTGGTCCTATTTTCTCTCTCAAAACGGTAAACCTTCTATTACTATGCCCTTACCACTTGTCTGAGAACACAGACATAACTACAAGCAAGTGTATCACTGTGAAAAAAACTGAACAATCCTCCCATACACATTTTCATCAGCAAGTTTCTTCTGTGCCTGAGGATATTTTGCCAACTTCAGCAGTAATCATGAGAATCATTGAGAGCTTCAGTTATTAATTCTTCTTTAGTCACCAAAATTTTACTAGCCTAAGTATATATGCAAGTAAAATAATACCAAAATAATACCGCAAGAAATGCCAAGTGCTATTCTTTTCTCTAGGAGGAAGTTTAGAGGATTTGTAGACTGAGTAGCTTGGATTTATTGCCATATTCTCTGCTAAAAAGTCTAAAAATAAAAACGTTGGCATTAAAGTTGGTGTTCTGAGTCATATTTTAAGTCCTGCAAGCCTGTAGCTTAGAAAAATGCTATTCAGAAAACTCTAAACTGCACATAAAATATATCTTCGTTTTTGTCAATTCCCCTGCTGGCTTCTTTCTTTTGGATTTTCTGTCAGAGATAACTAGGACTAGAATTGAAGACATATGAATCCCCTTGAAATGAGTTCTAGATATAAGATGGAAGCAGCATTGCTTCTAACTGAGTCAGAGATCCCCAAGCACTTTCTCTTGTAGCATGCTTGAGGATGATTAAGTAACTCTTGGAACCCAACGCTCAGTACAAAAAATCTATTTGAATAAAAACTAGTGATTATGTCCATTCAAATTTTCTTCTGTTCAGTTCAAAATAATGCCAGCAATCTGTTTCTTAACGTATTGACCACATTGGTTTTACATGGATGCAATTATTAGTTCATCAAACATTTTTCAGTACCTATCATATGATGGGTATTTTGCTAGACAGCAGGATATAAAAATCACAGAGATGAGGTCCTGTCCTCCAGGAGCTTACAGTTCAGATAGGAAAGAAGCATGCGAGTATCTTTATTGTAATGGTGTTGCAATGTATATGCAAAGTATATACAAGGGCAGCTGGTGCATGCCAGCCTGGGAATGTTAGGCAGAAATTGACAAGAAGGCCTCATTTGAGCTACGACCTTACACAGTGGCCACTCTGCTGTGCCCACAGTGAGGGTGGGCATGGCTGCTACAAAGGTTTAGAGATAGTCTATAGAGAACTGCAAGTTTATTTGTGTGGCTGGATGATGAAATGTCAGGTGAAAAGTGGTGGGAATTGAGCCTTGTATATAACATAGAGACTTCCTCTTGCAAGCCTGTAGTCCTCAATCCTGTGCGTTTCAATAATTGGAACACTTTTTTTAAAAGTTTTTACCTGGATCCTGGGAACATTGAATTAAAATTTTCAGGGAGAGTATGTCCTGAGCATGTATTTTTCTTTAAATTGTCCATGGGTGATTCTGAGTTGCAGGTAGATGACCTCTTATTTGTAGGTAATGAATATCCACTGAATAAACTTGTAGGGGCATGACATGACCCTACATATTCAAACTGAAAACTGGAAAACTTTGTATGAAAGAGTCCATCTTATAAACACTGCTTCTATAAGTACAAAGATGTCATTATCGTTATCCTCAATTCAGTACACCTAAGGGGTCATTGTTCTAGACATAGAGAAACAATAGGATCCAGTTACCACGGCATACCAAGCCCTGTTATGGGAACTGCCTGATTGGAGTGTCCGCCTCTTCATCACACCATTGCAAAACTTAAGGCTGTTAAGATTTCAATTTCTAGCTAGGATCCTTTTCATGAAACAGGATGGACTTTATATTTCTAATTCCAGTTGTATCATCTTGTCTTAGTAGTGATCCATGGAAACTAACACTGCTATTCTGTTCAACCTTTTCCATATCACAGATCTGGGTGACATAAATATAGCTAGCCAGCCAACTCTCTTCACTCTAGCAACATTGAAATATAAAGGAGAAAGCTTGCTTTAAATGCACCATCAGTGAACCTGTCTCTATTCCTGCTTTTCTCTTGTATACAATTCAGTGATTCTGTCTGCTGCAGTGATCGAGAAAAGCAGTGAAATGTTCCAATCAAAATTGGAACTGCTGAATGCATGTTTAGCCCTGATAAACTAGAGAATACTTTTGCAGGGAAAGATTTATTCCTTAGGAGTTAAACTTGAAAGGAAAGCCGTCTTTGTAGAGTTCCTCTGAGACATTTCAGTGCCTCTTGCTTCAAGCAGGTCTGTCAACTGACTGCTTAGAAGAAAGACAGATTTTATTATTAAGTAAGTACCAGCAAGGAAAGATAGGGAAACTGTACTGGGTCTTTGAGTATTCAGGCTGGAATTGGGATATTTCTTCTTTGCGTGAAAAGGCATGTGGCTATATATTATTATAGGCAGACATCATTCCCCAGTGTTCCAAAAACTCAGACAACAATAACAAAGTCAGATGAGCATGCCCATGTCAGCCCAGAAGGCTAACCACCCACCCTCTACATGTGCTTCTGGGGTTGATATTGAAGGGGCTGACGGAGGTTTGTTGTCACAGCTATAGGTCTGTAAACAGTCTGCCAGGATAATTTCTTTTTCAGCTGTTGGCTTTTTAAATCCAACTCTGTGCTCATATACATGGTTTTTGAAACACCTAATTCTGTGGTCGTGTCATTTAGAAATCTTCAGTAAAATTTTTTGAATGTTAATTGTATGTGTAGTTCTATTGGGCTCTTACAAAGAACAGAAAGACTTACACAGATGATGAATTGCTATGCCTTCTCCCTTGTCTCCCTCGTGTATAAACACACAGAAAGAAGTGAAAAAGAGTAACAGCTAGATATAGTTGACTCTTACTATCTCTAAAGAAGGGAAAACAAGCACAACACCTGAGCTGGGACAAATCAGACTGCGAGGCAGAACCATGAGCCACTCTAGGTCTAGGTATCTTCAGAAAAGGGGAAACTTTTTGGGCATCTAACAGCCCTCTGATTACTATCAGAGTGGTGAGCTGGTAGACAGGCCTCAGGATGGCTAATTAAGTTGGAGATAATCGATGTCACCCAAACATTTAAAAATGAAATTGGCTGTCTTAGGAAGTAGTGAGTTGCCCATCAGAGTATCAGCAGCCATTACTCAACCTTGTACGAAGTGGACAGGCATTGAGGAAATGTTCACTGAGTCAATGTCACCATGACAATACTGGGAAAAAGCTTAGCCAGATGATGGCAATGATTTTTCTATTTTTATTTTTAATTCAGTTTGAGAGCAGATATTGCTTATTAACTGACCGGCTTAGAAAAATAATCATGGCAGACACCTTAGTTCATTCTTCTAATAAGCCTATTGATCTGGTCCGTTCTGTTGCCAGCATCTCCACCTTCTACAAAATAGGTGCTCTTTTTCTTCATTTCACCTCATGGAGAAGATAATTTGAGGGGCCAGAAGTTATTTGCTTCTTTGAAGTGTTTTCCAACAGTATAGATCTCATGAATCAGATCCTCCATGCAGGTGATGCCATATTTACCAAGAGATCGAGCAATCAAAGTGTTACCTGTCAAAGCAATTTGCTTCTTAGCAATTTTGCCATTACCAGACTTACAGATGAGTTCATTTACTGACTTCACTTTTGGAACCCCCATGCAATATATGGCTCCACAATCCTCAGCATGTTATTTGAAGCCTTGTTGAGTTTCACAAAGGTTCCATTGAAGATGTGACGAAGGGAAAGAAGCTACAACACCTTTCAGACCTTCGGGCTCACACCGTTGATACCTTTGATCCTGATGACAAGCACCAATTTGGGTTCTTTAGGTGTTTAGAAGTTGCTGGCTTTTCTTGACATCCTTGCCATTCCTATTTCAGTTCTGTACATCTGCCTGTATTCCTTGTGATAGTGCTTCATTTCGTCATCGATAAGCTTCCTCCTTGCCTTTCGTAGCATCTTTTGGGCAAACTTCTTTCTCAGGCGCTTGATCTTCAGCCCTGCAAAATTCCTTCACTTTTTCTTAAGGGTTTCTGGCACAGCAGGAGCCTTCTTTTTCTCTCCACCTTCTACACCCTCCATGGTTCCAGCTGGAAAAAGAGGGTTGGTAATTTTTAGAGCCAGTTCTGTGTAGGAATCCATACTGGGTGTTATAGCAATAGGAAAGTCACAAGTACAAAAGTGTATTGGGGATAGACTCTTACTAATTTTTCCCTCTTTATTCTATTTTTTAAGTAATTAAATATATCATTTTGAATATATTCTCATTATGAAAATGTTGAAAATACAGAGAATGTATAGTGGAAGAAAAAATCTCTGCGTTGCTACCCAAATGTAGCCTCCTGTCATCTCTATTTCCTTGTGATCTTTATTTTCAATGTACATTTTTATATAGTTCTAGGTACTTTTATAGTTAGCATTTTTCTCTTAACCATAAATATTTTTAGAGGTGATATTATTCACCACATGAAATAAATGTATTCTGGTCTAAATTTGCTGAACTTTTCTTCTACTATTGGACATTGTGGTTGTATATACTTTTTTCCTATATACAACCAATGATTGAGTCCAAAGATAGAATATTTTATAGAATTTTGATAGTGATAGCTAAGTAGGTTTCCCAGATATTTTTATTTGTTTATCCACAGTACGTGTCAACATTGCCAGTCCTTCTCCTCTCACTGGGTGTTGATATTTAAAATTGTTTTTCTAGATTTCTTAAGTGAGAAACAGACTGGATCAGGTAAGAGAGGGTTTATTGAGTGATGCACGGGGCAGCTCTCAGAGCCCCTGGCAGGCAGCAGGAAGCACCGCTGTGACGTGGGAGGGCATCCCACTCTGAGGACAGAGCCCTATGAGGATCTCCCTTCTCCCAACCCAGGCGCCTGCCCCACTCAAGCTCCCTATCTTACTGGTCTCCTTTGGGTTTGCGTTACTTTGCCTGCCTCTGTCTCATTGCATGCGCATGCTGTCTGTCCGCCTGTCTCTGTGCCTCACACTGTGCATTTATCTGGGACTCTTGTCTGTCAGTCTCTCTTCTTCTCTTTTAGTCTCTCCATCTCTCTTTCTGCCCCGCCGTCCCATTCTCATCCCTGCTTGCCCCACTTATGGTTAAAAATAGCAGCCCTGGTAGTCCTGCTCATCTACTGAGTTAGTTCATTGGTCTTCAGAGTCTGTCTAGGTCACTGTGTGTCTAGCTTCCAAATTCTTCCACATTCTAAGGAAGGGAATCTGGTTGTCTTAGCTAGGTCAGCACAGTGGCAGCCCTTGGTTGGGGTTACTCCAGTGGCCTGGGAGACATGAGGCACAGACCTGGATGCTGATTCCCACCCTGAGAGTGGAAGATGCTGGTTTTAGGAATAGGTTGCTGAGGAGTGGAGATACTCTTCTAGCTCTGACTTCACAATTCCTGAGGAGTTCCACTCTGTAGGGAGAGGTCAGCAGGCATGCTTGGGCTCCTCTGTGGGCCTAGGGATGGCCCTTTCTAGTTAGATAACCTATCGTGATTGATGGAAACTATTTTCTAGGATTAGATTTACTGTTCTGAACTTGAGGAAGATTTGCTTCATTTGTTCCATCTCTGATTCTGTGTGTGTGTTGGGGTTGGGGAGGTATGTGGTAGTTACAGTGTAGAGTGTCTCTGATGGTAATGCTTGTATGTTTTATTCTTATTCTTTTCCTTTATTTTTTCTCCCAAAACTGTAAGCAAATGTGCTTTTTTGTTTGTTTGCTGCATCAACTCTAAGGTGATAGCTTGCTTTGGAATCAGAATTAGCCCTGTGGTTCTCCCTGAGAGAGTGATCCCACTTTTGCCAAGAGAGAGGGGATGGGGGGACAGGGTTGGACAGAGATCCTTGACCTGGAAACCTGAAGCAAGACTTGGTTTCCAAGGCAAACAGCAGGGTTCATAGCAAGACTGTGAGTCAGAAGCAGGTGGTCAGGCTAGAATGAGGTTAGACTGAGGACCAGGGCAGAGCTGGCCACTCTGTGGAAGTCACAGGACAACCAAGAGAGGGCACAGGGAAATAAGGGAAGGGCTAGGGAGAGCAGCCTGTCATTTTTATGCACTTCCCAGCTCTCACTTGCGGTTTACTGTAATGATGAATTACATAGTGCCTTTTATGTAATTGTTGAACGAGAAAGGCATGTTTGTAGAACCAAACTCTAAAAGCACCACGGTATCCACTGAAAACTTAATTTCCCTCCCACCCTGGTTATTCAGCCGTACAATTCTCTTGAGAGGGAATTGTTCCCTGGTTGAGAATATCTAGGCACAAGAAGCAGATTTGCTCAAAGTCACATTGCTGGCAACGACAAGCCACCTTTCTAACACCAAAGTTTGTGCTCTCCCCAGTCCACCTCACTGCGCTCTATTAGGACTTCTTGAAACATAGTCCAGACAATGCAGTGTTTGTGGATAGTTTGTATTTTTAAACTTATTTCCTATTTCTCACCTAAATGATGTCTTTTCTGAGGCCAGGTCAATCCTGTGAATCCCCATCACACTGTATGTAAATTACTTTACTGTATTTAAAAAGTAAGTTGCAGTCACAATACTAACAATGTTAGAAGTCCAGAGATTCCACAAGTGATTCTGAGGTAGCTGCTGTGTGCCAGCCTCTTGGCTGGATGTGGGACATAAAGGTGGTGAAAAATTGAATTTGTATTGGTTGTAGATGTTGAGAAGCTGCCAAAAGTAATGAATCTAGTTTTCCTAATCTACTTTTCATGCGTCTTCCCTATAAAATGTGTTTTTAAAAAATCTAGCAATTTGGCTTTTTGTGAGAATGTAGTACTTCATTGGAAAGTTCTTAAAAATCCCATAATGTGAGCTCTTGTTTGTTTTCTTTTCCAAATTAGCAGAATTGTACTGAGATTAGAACTTTGGGAGAGTAGCAGGAAGCCACAGGTCCTTCCAGGCTTAGAGATCCTTTGTGAAGGATTTGTATGTCTCAGTGGGAGTAGGATGGGATTCCCAGTGTGGACCATGCCCTGTATTTGCTCATCAGTTTAGAGTACCTGAGAGGTACCACAGAGGGTAGAGAGTCTTGCTATTTCCTGCTGCTGCAGCTAGGATGCTGCCATTTCTGAGGTGCATTCTGGAGTTGACCTTGGAAGGTGTGTTTAGCTTCAAGGGCATTGCATGGCCCTGTCTGGGCTGGCCGGGGCACATGACCAAACTTCTGTGAAAAAATGTGTTTTGAATAGTGTCAGAGAGCTGATAACAATTACCTTTTGGAACAGAGCCTCTCAAAAGTTGGGATTATCTGTGCTGCTCTATTCATGTTGTTTTTTTTTTTTTTTTTTTTTACTGTAGACAATGCAATTCAGGCTTTTCATTAACCTGTGTCATTCTTTGGATTCATGATGGGTTGGTTTGTGTGAATATGGGTGTACATATGTGTATTTATTTTAGCCTACATTGTGGTATTTCTGAGAATTAGAGTTGTAAATTTTTTTTTTTTTAATGTCACTGCTAAATGTAAAGAAAGTATATAGAGCAAAGATCAACCAATTGTTTCAGAGTTTGAGAGTCATTTTCATATGACATCCAGATCAGGCTTTTAGTCATTCTGTAAAGATTTTCATTAGACCTTGGATTTACACATAAATAGATGCTCAGATATCTAAGCTGGTGCTGCCTTCTGGGATAGAAGAAAGTCTTTAAGATCTTAGAAGGCCCCACATTCATTACTAGATACAATTGTCACCAGTCTCTCAAGTGAGTTCTAGGATAACTCGTGTGGCAGCAGGATTGACAAGTCTTGTCATAATTTGTACAGGTGTTTCCATGTGTTGAAGTTGGATTTGACCTCTGCTGTTTCATTCTTTCATTTCCATGAGTTCACTAGATAGTATAGATTCAGTAGGCTTTATGTAGACTGATCCTAAATCACAAGGTCCCATGTTGATTTTATTTGGTCATTTGTTTTCAGCTGAGCTGGCTATTTTAAAGCAGTCTTGGTGGGGTTTTCAAAACTTTCTTGTTGGAGTTTTCAAGGGATTTTTACATTTAGATATAATTAGCATACCACAAAATTTACTCTACTAGAACATATGCCAGTAATATTTTTTGGTATATTCACAAAATCATGTAACCATCACCACTATCTAATGAATTTCTCTCACCTCAAAAAGAAACTCCATATTACTTTATTTCCTTCTGCCTCTACCCCTTGGCAAACATCAATCTATTTTCTGTCTCTATAAATTTGTTTATTCCGGATATTTTATATAAATGAAATAATACAATATATGGCCTTTTAGAAATCTGCCCTCATTCACTTAGCATAACGTTTTCCAGGTTCATACATGTTGTAGCATGACTCACTGTTTAATTCCTTATTATTATTATTTTTTTTGGCTAAAATAATATTTCATTTTGTGGATATTCTACTTTTATGCATTCAGTTAATAGACATTTAGCTTTTTCTACTTTTTGACTATTGTAAATAATGCTACTATGGACATGCCTGTATAAGATTTTGTGTAGACATACATTTTCATATGTCTGGAACTGCCAGAAGGTTATTCAAAGTTTACATTCCCACCAAACTGTATAAAGTTGCAATTTCTCCATATCCTTAGTAACTTGTTACTGTCTATTAGTTAATTAACTAATTTTATGTAGACATTTTAGTGATATCTCTATTTAGTGGTATCTCTATAAAATACCATTTTAGTGGTATTGTGGTTTTGATGTGCATTTTCTCATGGTTAATGACATTGAGCATCTTTTCATGTGCTTATTGGCCATTTGTATGTCTTCTTCGAAGGAGAAATGTCGTTGTAGTTATTTGCCCATTTAAAATATTGGGTTGTCTGTTTTTTATTCTTGAGTTGTAAGCGTTCTTTATTCTGCATACTAGACCCATATTAGATGATTGGCAAATATTATCTCTCATTTTTTGGACTGTGTTTTTATTTTCTTGATATTACCCTTTGAAGTGCAAAATGTTTTAATTTTGATGAAGTTCAATTTATCACTTTTTCCCCCCTGTGTTTTAAGTGCCATATATCAGAAACCATCACCTAATCCAAGGTCAGGAAGAGTTATCTCTGTGTTTTCTTCTAAGAGTTTTGTAGATTTAGCTCTTACATTTTTGTCTTTGGTCCATTTTGAGTTAATTTTTGTACATAGTATGAGGTAGGGAGCCCAACTTTATTCTTTTGCCTGTAGATATCAAGTTCTAGTACCAGCATCATTTGCTTTAAAGACTGTTATTTCGCCATTGGATTATCTAGGCCCTTTTATCAAAAATGAATTGACTATAAATGTGAGAGCTTGCTGTCTACATTCTCATTCTTATTCCACTGATCTGTATGTCTGTCTTTATGCTAGGACACATTGTTTTGATGCCTGTAGCTTTGTAGTAACTTGAAATCAGAAAGTGTGACTCCTCCAAGTTTGGAAAGATTATTTTTCGATACAATACTGATGTCTGTCCTTCTCCCACACGTATTTTGAGATGTCTTTTCTTTGTCATCATGAAGTCATATTGGAAATGTTATTTTGAAGTGGCCATGAATTCAGTTTCAGATCTAGTCTCACTATTTATATAAAAGGCGTGGACTTGGATGGAATTGGACATATTCCAAAAATTTGGCCACTGGCTCTGTCTATTCCTTAACTATAAAATAAAACTTTATCAAATCAAAGAATAATTTTGGGAATAAAATAATATGACATATGTAGGAGCTTCTAGCATTGTACCTGAGAAATGTTAGGTACAAAATTTATGTCTTTTGCCTTTTCTGTCCTTTTCTCATGGATTCAAAAGCTTGCTTGGTACCTTGTAATATGATTCTAAATTCTTCCTTAAAGTAATTTGTCTTCCATTTAGAAACTGTTTTCTCCAGGGTCATAAGAATTGGAGTTACTGAATTTTCTAGTCTATGCTGTGATATTTGTGAAATGTTTCAGACCAAGTTCACTGCTCTGTCTCCAATGTCTAGAACGGTGCCTGACCAATCGTAAGTGATCAGTGAACATTTGTGAAGTGAGTACTAAATGTTGCTCCCATTTTCTTATTTACTTGGGTAAATATAAAGTTAATTGCTTGCACATATTTTTCTATGTAAGCCCACATAACAGTTGTGTGAAGGTTTATTACTGAGGTATTTTCCACAAGATTTTTATGAGTAGTTTATCCAGCTGACTTAGTGTTTTAATTCTCTCTTGCTTGGCACTTCTTTCTTCCAAATACTCATGTACTTCCATCTAGATGTTTTCTCTCTAGGGTAATTCCAGATTGAAATAGGAAGGATTGAGTCTGAGTAGTAAAGTTTAAACAGCAAGTAGAGAGCAGAGTGGGACGTTGGGGATGGCAAAGGTATGTGGTCATCAGAACCAAGGAGGGAAACTTAGGGAGGATAGGGTCAGGTAGGAAAGCACGCTGCCAGCTTCTGAATGTTGCCATGGTGTTTATGTGATGGTCAGTTTCTCATGACTCTCTTGACCTCTCAGGTCTATACATGAAATGATAAAGAGTATCCAGGTGTTACTACTGCTGCTGTGAGCCTGATACACACTGAGAAATGGCACCTATGCTTGTTATTATGTGCGAGGGTAAGCCAACCTTTATAGGTAAGAGTTCAAGTCATTTTGTGGACTCATAGGGTTACTAAGTTTGAAAGCTAGACAGGATCATCAGGCTGAAGGAATGTTGGTAACTGGGTAAGTTTTGCCTCAGAGAATGGATTCCATAATCAAATAGGTTTGGAATGAGTTCAACCAAGTTAACAGGTTTGGGTTTTGTTGTTGTCGTTGCTGCTTAACTTCAGGATTTCTCAGTCTTTAATGTGCCAACATATGTTACATGGTGTCATTAAGAGTGAACGTAAGAGCAGGACTTCCCAAAGATGACTAGTCTCTGGAGTCTCCCCCAGCCCACAGAGAGCCTTCTGGGACTGGTATTTGCCGAGACATATTTTGCATAGTTAGGATTCAGGGTAATGCCTTTATTTCTTATTTTTTAGTCTTTCTGAGTTGCTGTTTCTAAGAAAGGTCATGTCTGCTGGTACATAACATAGAAGCTGACTGTGTCTGTTCTGTAAGAACCGTCACAAAATGAGAGCTTAAATTAGGAGTTACAACCAAATTGATGAAACTCTGTGTATGTGTGTGTGTGTGTGTGTGTGTGTGTGTGTGTATATATATATATATATATATATATATATATACACATACATGTATGTATGTTACAAAATATCTTATGCTCCAGGATATCAATATTTGGGTTTTTAAAAATTGTTACTTGTATTACTCGGTTTGTGTGGTGTCTGATAATCCTTGGTACAGTGAACTTGAACATGCGATTTCTGCAGATTTTGCTCTGATACACACTCCTTAAGATGGAGAACAGGGAGAGACAGGAGAAGGACCTGTGGTAAACATGACCACTGACTTCTGCTACAGAATAAACAAAATATGGACTACTATCATGGTGCTGGGGTTGTAGATAAGCTTGTCATCACTGGAACACATTTCGTGGAGTTCTGTGGTAGAGCAAATCATGTATAGTTACAAAGTGAGTGCAGGCCCCTCCACTCCCAGGAATTCTTTTTCCTTCCCTTCCTCTACCCACACACTCATCCTTCCTTCCATCTTCTAAGTCATCAAATAGGAGTTACTTAATTTTCTAAAAAAAAAAAAAGAGAGAGAGAGCGAGCAATGGGGGAAAATGGAAGACGTCTTAGTGGCATGGCTGCCAGTAAACCTGGTTTGTGTGTGTTGGTGTATGTCACCATTGTGGTGTAACAGCAGCACAGCTGGGATTCCCAGCATGGGTAGTTTCCATTTCACATCTCTAGTGAAAATATCCAGACACCACGTTTTTCTTATCTATATTCTCGGGAGGTTTCTACAGTTCCCTACTTGATGTTGATGTCAGGAGGAGTGATGTCAGGCAGATTCTTTTACCTTAGAGCGTGACACATAAGGTTTCTCCAACAACTGAGACACAACCAGAGAAGAGGGTCAGGGAATGAAGAAGACTGATGGAAGTATATGAGTCAGAATCTGAGGTTGGTGAGTGTTGGGGAAATAAGAGAAACACAGATCAGGTGAACAAATGGAAAAAGAACCATGCAAACCAGAAAAGTCATAGCTGCTTTATTTTTACTTTAGTAATATTTTCCTAATTTTAAAAAATCAGGCAAAAGAAAAAAAAGTTCAAAAGAGAAAGTAAAATATTACCCAAAAAAGCTCAAGCAGAAGATAACAAATGTTAACATTTATTTCAGCCATGCGTCTGCTCATATAGTGAGAGAGGAACACCAGAGGATAGGGAGATAAATGACGGGCAGAAATAATTGCATAAAATTGAGTTCAAACAAAACATGACTTTAAAAGTAAAACATTCAGTTTGGTCTTACTTGAATTTAACAAAAGAGAAAAATATTGATCTTCTGAAAAGTAATTCTTTAGCATAAGATCATTTGTTCTTTTAGGTTCAAAAAAGAGATGAAAACTGCCAAGAGGTCGGGAGGCAGTATGGACTGAGAATAACAGGACAACGTGATAAACATCGAGTGCCTCCTCCCTCTGTCCATGCCTGGCTTTCTGATGTGTGCTGCTTGTTTTATTTTTGTTTTGTTAGGCTTTATACTTTTAATACTCCGTAGCTCTAATTTCCCCTAGGTATCCTTTCACCTATGTATTCCTAATCAATGTACTGTTAACCATTGGTCTTTTTACCATGGATTTTCTTTCTTAAAAATGTAGTATTTGGTGAACTTCATGGTCAATTTTTTTTTTTTTTTTTTAAAGAAACAGGTTTTAGATGCTGTATTCCTTGAGTTTGGAAATATTTCATGTTTGAGGATTACCATGTTTGGGAATCATCTGTTGCCTTTATTTTTGAAAGACTTTTTTTTTTTTTTTAAATTGCCAAACTGTCTTCTGAAGAGGTTGTTTGCATTTCTAGTCTACTAGCAATTTGCCAGAATGCCTACCTTCAATGGGGAAGCTTTAAAAACTGTTTGCCTGAAATGGTGAATGCTATTGGGTAGTGGCTGAAGTAAGTTTGAGTTGGTAAATCGGGGGTCAGATTATGGAAAAAGTTACATACTGGAGAACCAGCTGTTTTCTTGGCGAGTTTCTCCTTTCTCTGACAGATTAACAACTTTCCAGCAAGCCAAATGAGAGCTATTGGGCTGCTTTGTGGAGCTGTTTACAGCATTTTGTAGACTGTATGGGAACCCTCTTAAAATATTTCTCATTCTCCCTCCCCACTCGGCACCTGGCTGGCTGACGGTAGGTTTTAGTTACCATCTGAAGATATTAGAAAGTGGTAAATACTTTCATCTACCAAAAAAATTGGCATCTGATTTTTTTTTAACTAATAACTTTTTTGGTTATGAAGTATGATCTTTTGCTCTGTCTGACAGCCTGTTGCCTTGATGCTGAGCAGGAGGATTATGAGCCATTCCTAAACAGTTTCTAGTTGAAGCTGTATGAGCTGGAGGGTCTGGTCCTTACAGGGCAGCTCATCTCTTGTGACAGATACACAGTTTGAAGTACCTGTCAGTTTATATTGGGCTTTTTACTTAAAAACCCTGCAGATCTCATGTAGAAAACCAGTAGGCTGTTTTATTTTTCATTTCGTTTTATCCAGACAATGGAGGAAATGAGAAAGAAAATTGCCTGGATATGACTTAATACAGTTAAGTTTTGGCCTCATACTTTGTCGTGAGTCAGGTGTACACCAGCCACCTACCTTTTCAGAGGAGGTGGAGCAGGACACACCTGGAAGATTTCAGGAAGCAGCAGTGTGTCTAGGTTTGCCCATTTTGTGCTATAGAAAAAGGGGAGAAGGTTAACCAGTTTAGAGTAATATGGTCTAAAACTGGGTTCTCCAGTATGGTAGATGCCAGCCATCTGTGGCTACGTAAATTTCAA
The DNA here is from genome assembly GCF_048565385.1 of Saimiri boliviensis. Lineage (NCBI taxonomy): Eukaryota > Metazoa > Chordata > Mammalia > Primates > Cebidae > Saimiri > Saimiri boliviensis. The sequence goes on along the minus strand of NC_133458.1, from coordinate 91,507,399 downwards.
TAATTTGAAATTTAGTTTCTTAGTTGCACTGGCCACATTTCATGCTCTCACTAGGGCATGTGGCCAGAAGCTACAGTATTGGACAGCATCAAGTTCTACCTGCTAGTGGATGCTACTGGGTGGTAGAACTTGATGCTGTCCAATACTGGCTCTGCTGTCCAGTGGTTGGCTGTGGTCTGCAGGCTGATCTTTTCTTTCCATGATCCTACGGGGTTCATCCCAGCCTTAAGAGTTGGGCTCTTGTCTCTTCTCTCTTGTTACCTCTACTTTCAATCTTTTTTTGACTCCTACTCAGTTGATGAACTGCTTTCCATATTGCCTTGTTGGTATTCTTTGTGGTTTCTGGGCACAGATAGCTTTCAGGGAAGCCCATGTATTGTGGGAACTAGATCTTTGCTCTGCAATATTGAAAGAACAGCCCTCTGGCCAACACCCAAGAGTCTACATGTTTTTACCAAAGGATTGAATGGTGCTCGGGATTTTGACTGTTTCATAATAAATCTTCTCCTTAGGAAAGCTACAGTGCATACACGTGCAACTTTTACTTTAGCTGCCTTTTCCTTTTTTTGGATGTATGTTCTTGACAGGATATGGTGTTTGATGCTTGGCCCTGTCCTAGTTGTAACCCCACTGACTGACCCTGTGACCTTAGTGAGCTACTTAATTTTTCTGCGGCTCAGGTACCACATGACAGTGCACTCCCAACGACAGCTTCAACTACTATGAAAATAAATGCCAAGTGGTAAGGGAGAAATTTTGAGGTCTGGGCTGAAAGGTATTTTTACAGGGTTTTTAAGGAGTTCTTATGTCTTATCTTTGTGCCCAGTCGTACGTTCCCAACGTCACTTTGTGATCTGTCTGTCACTCTCAGACACATATAGACCTTGGTCAGCTGACTGGCCCCCACACTAGACAATGTCTGCTTCTTGTAAGTGACTTTATAAGGGAGTCAGCGTTTGTTGGTCAAGGAGCCTCCTTCTAAGTCTGACCTACATGGCAGGAGCAGGTTGCTCTGGTAGAAGGAGGCTGCTGGCCTGAGGGTCAGGAGAAGAAAGCATTGCCACTGACTTAACTGGGAGACTTTTTCACCCCACATTCATACTTCCCACCTGCCCAGCCTGGAGGTCAGCCAGGGCTTCCTGCCTAGGGTTTCAGTGGTCTAATGCTATGTAACAACCCCAAAACTTGGTAAATTGAGACAATGACAATGAATTGGAGGGTTAATGACAATGTTTTTGTATCCCTGAGAGCTTTAATTTGGGTGGCACTTGATGAAGAGACATAGTTTCTGCTCTATTCAGTGGCAGCTGGGACAGCAGGAGGGATGGAGGCTGCTCAGTAACATGTCTGCGTGTTGATGCTGGTTATCGGCCTAGGTGGCAGGGGTCACCATTCTTTTCCAAGTGGATCTCTCCATGTGTTCTTTCCACACTGGCTAGCCAGAGCTTACTCACATCGTGGTGGTGGAGTTGAAGGGCAAACACCCTGAGACAAGAGGGCATCAAGTGGAATTTACATCGTCATATCTAACGCAGCCTCAGAAGTCACAGGCATCATTTCTGCCATACTTAGAAGCCACTCAAATTAAAAGGATGGGAATATAGAAGCCACCTAATGACAAAGAAATGTTGCTCTCACATCATTCGAGGAGCGTCTGGGATGGGATGTACATTGCTGTGGTCATCTTTGAAAAATATGCCTTCCACACTCAGTAATGGTGAATCAGAACTGGCATCAGCTTGCTCTAAGCCGTAAATAAGCCTTGACGTCTGCCTTGGGTCTGAGACTGGGTGCTTCTCATTTTCAGGAGCTATGATTGTCATTGTTCTGTGCTGGGCTGTTCTGTCTTTAGGTGTGAGGATGGGGGAGTTGCCTTTTGCATAGTACTTGGAGTTCTTTGATGAAAACTGGTAAGCACAGAATGGTTTATTAGAACACCCTTAATGTGCTAAACTCCCTAATCAATGGATGTCTGCAATGATTGTGCAACATAGGGGAATATGCAAAGGAAGACCAGGGTCCTGGTTGCTGAATTTGATTTTTAAAATTAACGTGATGGAATCAGAGTTTTAACACATTACTTATATCCCACATTTTGACATAGATTTTCTTATTTATAATTCCTGTGAACTGTTATTTTTTGGTAACGTTCTCATTAGATGTAAACTCCTAAAGAATTAGGATCCATCTTTCTACAATTTTTTTAAAGTTTGATAAATGGGTACTTGAGAATATTTTCTTCTGAGTTATAAAATAAGTTTAATAAAAATCTTCTAGCAGCTAATGTGAAGGGGAGGAACACAGGTTATCAATTTTATAAACAACCTACCACCTACCAGGTCAATTAAGACAAAACAAAAACAAGAATGAGACAGAGTCTTCAAGTTGTTTCTGATCTATGCACTCTACTGGAGAGAATAACTGTGTCATTGTTAGCACTGGGAACAGAGGTGCTTTTAGATTTTTCTTGTCTTTTTAGCTTTAGTCTGCCAGTAACGACCCCACCTTTAAAAAATCTGTTTTCTCTGCCTTTTCCGTTTATGTCTCTCTTTTTTTCCAGTTTGTACTAGTTTAAAAGTGTCTCAGGTTAAGTTTTTTGCAGTAATCTTTTTTTCCCATGAAAATGAGTAAAACTTCCTGTATCCCTTTTTCTCCCCACCTACGTACCCTAAATTAGTGATTCTCTTACAAGGAATTGTTTATTGTTGCCCCTGCAGTTTTGGAAGGATACCTCCAAAATATATCTTGGGGACTTAGATTTATAGAATTTGGTTTAAGTTTAGATTTTTAGTCCCAACGTTATTTTTAGTTACGTAGACAAACAAACCTGAAGTGTGTACATCTGATACATGACCCACTAGGGTATTTTGTTTCTTGTTATTTGAGTGTTCAGTTAGCACTTACAGAGCATTACCCATTGTTAGCTGGCTGTTCACATTTCTGAAAAGATGGTAAGTAGATTTTTATAGGAAATAGGGAAGTTTTAAAAATTCACACTCAGATTTTATAGTAACTCAATTGATAGTCTTTTTAGATAGGTAATGAAATGCTGTCTGTGGTTGCCAATTGCTAAAACTCTACCATGCTTCCACAAGCAGTTGTCAGTTAAGGGAACGTAACAACACCCACTGATAAAATTCAAACCACCAGATGTTATTTTAAGTTCTTGGGTGGTGCTATCTTTTCTTACCCTTTAAACTGCTAAGTCACATCCTGCTTTGCATTTCAATTTGGTGTAAATTGGATGCAGCAGACATAGGTCTGGCTTAAGATGCTCAAACAAAATTAAATACCAAAATTAAAGAAGGCAGTTCTGTGGAGTAAATCTGTCATTTCTGGATGCAAGATTATGTTAGAGCAGTGGCTCAACCCTTTCTGTGTATCCAAATCACCTGGGAGTATCTCAAGATGCCCTTTCCCTGGCCTCATCACCAGTGTCTGGACCAGTTTGTACGAAATGGCACCAGTCTTTGGGATTTTGTAGAAGCTTCCCAGTGTGATCCTGTCATGCAGCTAGAATTGAGAAATGTTGCAGGAGGTGCCCCTTGCTGCCCAGCTCACGGCTTTGTCTTCCATGCTTCTCTCTACCCAGTCAGGTCCTACCCACATCTTTATGGCTCCCTGCAGGCCATCTCTTCCAAGCTTTTTCTCACAAGTCCAGCCTCACTGACACTGAGCTCTTCCCTTGTGACTGCCCACAGCACCTACCAGATGGCTCCCCCTGGGATGTGTTCTGGCTTATTTCATTTGTGACATCTTATCTCCTTGATCACAGTGGTTTTCTCCTTGGATTAAGCTTCTGTCACTTAGTTTCCATCACTGAAGGGTTAGCACAGCAGTGGACACATAGTAGTTACTTTATGGCATAGATATTGAATTGAGTTTTCATCAGTGTGCCTGTCTTCTTTTGGCCACCTGTCCATTGTAGCTTCCTTTATTAGCTTACATTTGTTCTTAAGTATTTCTTCCTTGTAAGGTGTGGAAGGACAAGTAAGAGTAGCTAAACTGTAGAAAGAGGAAAACACAGCCCCTTTCTGATTTCAGCATTTAGGAGTAGATGAGTTGTCAGAGGACTTATGGACTCATCTCTCTCCCTTCAGAACATTGATTCATCCTGATCTGTGGTGACTCTTGGGACCACGTGGGTGACAAATGCAGTGTGAAAGGGGCTGTCCTGCTGGAGAAGGTGAAAGTGATTTGAGCATTGGATCTCTACCATCTTTTTGAGAAGTTGGGATTATTTCAGGCCGGGATAATATATACATTCAAATTGAAAATAGTAGCTTTTGGCTGGAAGTGGTGGCTCACACCTGTAATACCAGCACTTTGGGAGGCGGAAGTGGGCGGATCACCTGAGGTCAGGAGGTTGAGACCAGCCTGGCCAATATAGTGAAATCTCATCTCTACTAAAAGTACAAAAATTAGCCAGATGTGGTGGTCGGCACCTGTAATCCCAGCTACTCAGGAGACTGAGGCAGAAGAATTGCTTGAACCCAGGAGGCGGAGGTTGTAGTGAGCCAAGATCACGCCACTGCACTCCAGCCTGGGTGACAAGAGCAAGACTCTATTTTAAAAAAAGTGTAGCTTTTCTTATTTTGTCAGATAATGCAAAGGATTCTCATTGTCAGAGGTTGAGGTTCCTGTTTCTGGCACAGGAAGCTGGCCAAGACAGAGGTGATTGGCAGCTTTCTGTTAAGATGTACAGAGGTGACCTAAGTTTCCTAATTTTAAGGCATGCCAGCTTCTTAGGGCCAACATTATTTGCACTAAAACTGTGTAACTGAGAGATCCAAAAATTAAGTGACTTTAACAAGGTTAAAGTTTATTTTTCTCTCATGTAACTGTCCAGATGTCGTTATTCCTTGGCTGGCATGGTGACACTACGGTCTTCAACTAGTGGTTTTCATTTCTGGGTCCAGCTATCACCATCTTCCATTTCTCAGGAATGAGGGAAAAGGCAGGGAACATGTGCATCTCTTTTTAGGATCATGACCTGGAAGACAAACCGCTCTGCTCACATCTCATTGGCAACCCTTAGTCACGAACCCCCACCAAGCTGCAAAGAATGCTAGAAGTGTAGCTTCTTATTAGGTGCCCATGAACCCAACTAAAACTCTAGAGTTCTATTGCTAAAGACTATGCATACAGTTCTATGCTAAACAACAAGCATGCATTCTAACTTACCAAAATACCAGATCTATCAGTTATCACCCCTGTTCACTGCTTTGGATAAAAATACGCTAAATGTCAAAAGAAACCTCAAATGTATCGTGAGTTCTATGAAATCATGGTAGGAAACTAAAGAACTCGAGGGGGATGTGTGGTGTCTCTACCTTTTGGGGAAAGGTAGACCATGAGCTTGAAGAGGACATGGAAAGTGTACACGTAACTACAGCACAAACAGTGTTGACAAGCATAGTTTGATTTGTGGAGTAGGTTCTTGCCATCTTTTGAGGACAAGCATGTTTGCCAAGAGATTTGTTAACCTGTTTAAGCGAGTTGAACTGATATTTCATGGGAAGGAAAAAACATTAAAACTTGATTGGCTGGAGAACAACAGCCAGAGCAAAGATAAGAAGACCAATAACAGAGGTGGAGAACTTCAGTAATTTCTTTTTTAAAAAGCCTGAGCAGCTGGTTGGTAATAATACCTGCAGCTATTTGCCACTGCGCAGCCTATGAGAATGAAGCAAAATAAAGCTGAAACATTAAAACTTGGATATAGATAGCATCACTGAATCTGTCTCTCCACAGTTAGGGTGGTTCTTGTGACCAGAATATGATTTTAGAAGGGGATGTTTTGCTGTAAAGAAGCAGTCTTGGGGAAATCTAGACCCTAATGATGAATCCCTGGGTAAGGGGGAATTTTAGGGAAGAAAGACTATAAATAGGATCAGTATCATGGATGGCCAGACAGAGGCTATGGCGGGTGCTTTCTTCTCAGAAACTGTAATTTTAGAATGAATACCACATGTGCTGATAAAAAAAAGAGATTGAATCAGATAATCACCCATTGGATGTGTCATTCTGCTAACTTCTGATAAACTCTTGACTTGTCTTGCTGATCATTTAATTTTTAAGAAGATTGAGGGCCGGGTGCGGTGGCTCAAGCCTGTAATCCCAGCACTTTGGGAGGCCGACGCGGGTGGATCACGAGGTCAAGAGATCGAGACCATCCCGGTCAACATAGTGAAACCCCGTCTCTACTAAAAATACAAAAAATCAGCTGGGCATGGTGGCGCATGCCTGTAATCCCAGCTACTCAGGAGGCTGAGGCAGGAGAATTGCCTGAACCCAGGAGGCGGAGGTTGCGGTGAGCCGAGATTGCGCCATTGCACTCCAGCCTGGGTAACAAGAGCGAAACTCCGTCTCAAAAAAAAAAAAAAGAAGATTGAAAAAATAATGCAGAGAATGATAGCTCTAGGTTTCTTTCTGAGCCAACAAAGAAGTATTAGCCAGTGATGGAAAGTGGCAGAAACCAGGAAATAAAATCCCCCAAGAAGGATGCTTTGGTCATAACATCTCTATGATACTAGAAATATTTGAGACAAGTCAGAGAAAAGAAAAATGATGTCTCTTGTGGCCAAAGATTTAAAATGACACGGAGAACTCACAAGGAAAGACTAGCCAAACTATTCTGAAATACATAAGTAATCCCAAATGATTCCAGTGAACAGTAAAGGAGGAAGTTGCCTACAGGAATAAATAAATGTGCTCACACAGAGAACTCTTTCTCTGGCTCACCAATCTTTGTAAGTTACCTTTCCACAGAATGTAGAGATGAATAAAATGCAGTCCCTGAGTGAATTGCAGACCCAACATCTAGCAGTCAGGATATGAAGAGTGAGTCAGAGTGCAGGAAATGTGACTAATACTTTCAGGTAGTGCAACAATGAAGGAGAGTCCAAGAAGAAGCAAACCATTTGGGGTGGGAGAGGGGCTGAGAAAAGGCTTCATGGAAAAGGCAGTGTTGAAAGTGGTCTTCAGAAGATGGAGAACTTTGCCTCAGACGGAAGAGGGAAAGTGGGTTAGGAAGAGGGAAAGTAGGTCCATGAAGAAGGACTCACTAGGACAGAGGGAGAGGGTAGAATGCAAGGTGTGTATATGTGACTTGTTAGAGATGAAGTTTGAGTAATAACAGCCAAAGTGTAACTGAGTGATGTCTGGCAAGGACTGTGCTGAGTGTTTTACATGCATTATTTTAGTCAGTCTTGACAAAACCCTGTGAGGTGGGTATGGTTATTCATGCCTGCTTTCAGATGACGAAGCAACTCAGACATTCAGCAACAGAGTAAGTGAGAGGTAAAGCTGGAATCCAAAGCCAGTGAAATGTAACTGTATCGTGGAGGGTTTTGCCTGCCAGGCCTTGCTATTTTACTCAAGCCTATAGGCATTGGGAATTTGGAGCAGGGGAGAGCCTGGCAATGAATTGGACTAGGGATTGAATATAGGGATTGAAGTGCTGGGAGAGAAAATATGGAGTCAATTGCAGGGTCTGATGGTGGTCTAAAATGGATTGGTGGTTTTGAGAATAGAAGAATGTAAAACACATTGGCGGGTGATGAAGTCAGTGTCAGGGAGAGCTGGAGTACTGAGGGCTCTGGGAGAGGGATTTTGGTTGGATTAGTAGAGGGTTGGTGTCTTAATCAGAGTCAGGGAAGCCAGTGGCAGGTATTAATATAGCATGAGGGAGTGATGAGCGTAGGCTTGCTGTTCCAGTGATGAATTCCAGGGCCAACACCAGGCTGGGGACTGGAGGGAGGGTAAGGAGCAGTGTGGCGGCTTTGCTAAAGTCACAGGCCTGTAAGATGACTAAGAACTGAAGTGCATAGAAAGAAGTGGATGGGGAACAAAACTTTGGTGATTGTTTATGGAAATGGGTGAGAAAAAGAGGAGCCAGTAAGCAACATTTTAAAGTTAAGAGATGTCAGCACTCCTGTGTTCACAGAAGCACTGTTTACGATCGGCAAAATGTGGAAACAGCCTAAAAGTCCATCAACAGATGAATGTGTGAAGACACTGTGGTAGAAACAGAGGGGCCAGTGGCCTGCAGGGCAGCTGCCCCATGTGTGATTGTGATTACTGCAATACATACCTCACTCATGACTCTTCTGTGCAAAAGACACTCTACAGTGGTATCTCCAAAGAGAATATGAAAGACTACTGTCAGAACAGGGTTAAAGAGCAGGCTCAGAGCCTGATGGACAAAGCAATGGCTGTATTTCAACAAGGAAAGCTTGCTCCTACTTCATTCTCTGCCCCTCTCCAGCAGGGGCAATGATCCCACCTCCTCCCAAGTCTCCTGGCTTCTCTTTGCTGTGTTATGATGCCAGCAGCTCTTATAAGGGGCCCTCCCATGATGTCAGTGATGGGTTCTCCTCCTCCTGGGATGAGAGACCTGCTCCTGGAATGAGGCTGCCATAGGAAGCCACATGTCAATGATGCCTATGCTCCCAGTGATGCTCCCCCCACCCACCCCGCGCTCCATGATGATGCCTGCTCAGCCTGGAATGACTCGACTATGCAGATGAGGACAGCAGGAAAGCCTCTTTATATGTGTTTTCTATTACTTATTCTGCTTCACCAGGAGATCATGGTGCTGTGTCTTTGGGCATTTCCTTTTTTTTTTTTGAGATTGAGTCTGGCCCAGGCTGGTGTGCAGTGGCGCAATCTTGGCTCATTGCAATGTCCTCCTCCCAGGTTCAAGCAATTCTTCTGCCTCAGCCTCCTGAGTAGCTGGGATTACAGGTGCCTGCAACCATGCTTGGTTAACTCTTGTATTTTTAGTAGAGACAGGGTTTAGCCATGTTGGCCAGGCTGGTCTTGAATTCCTGATCTCAAGCGATCTGCCCACCTCAGCCTTCCAAAGTGCTGAGATTACAGATGTGAGCCACCGTGCCTGGCCACTGGATGTTTTCTTAATAGCATGGCAAGGAAGACTTATGCCCTCTTCCTATCAAAGAGAATAGTTTTGGAGTCCATACTTATCAGTATGGAGTCATGACTCTTAGCCCTGGACACCTGTCAGAATGTCCTAAGGAACTTATTCCACTTCAGTCATAGACATGGGGTTGGGGCCTGGGCAGCAGTATTTTGTAAAACTACTTCAGTAGTTTGCAGCCAGTTGAGAATAATTGGTCTAGATTTTTCAGAAATTTCCTGTTTCTAATAATCTTTACAGGATCTACCCAATTTTCATTTTTTGATACCTATCTCCCTTTCCCTCATCCGGCATAGTTTACTGTCAGGTCCCATGAATACTGAAGTCATTGAGTCCCCTCATCTGTTTGGGCTAAATTGGTATCCGGAACTCATCTAGCAGAGCTGGGTACACATTTCCTATCTCTTATCTGTCCTTTCAAGTCTCTCTTCTCTGTGGTTATTCTATTCTTTCCCTTTAGTACCTCTCCTTTAAGAAAAAAGATGGAAAACAAGTGCGATTGCAACAATACTCTTGACCCCTGATGCTTTTTGAAGGGAGTTTCCATACCCAGAAGCTTATCTTCTATTTGTGCATCTGGTTCTGGCTATGTGTCCACAAAGCTGTTTAGTTTTCACCACTGCTGTTTGTGAGCCTTGGCTTGCTCCTGATACTGGTCCTGCAGGCATTATTCCAGCATGTTGTGCAAGTCTTGATTGTGAGCCTGGCCATGCAGTGTTCTAAAACACACACACACACACACACACACACACACACACACACACACACAGAGTCTCTCTTTCTCTCTCTCTCTCTCTCTCTCTCTCTCTTACTTATTATGGCGAGAAAACACTTAACTGAAACTCTGTATCCATTAAACAATAACTGGCATTCTCCCCTCCCCCCAGCACCTGACAGCCACCAATCTCCTTTCTGTTTCTATGAATTTGGTTATTTTAAATATCTCATATAAGTGGAATCATGCAGTATTTGTCCTTCTGTGACTGGCTTTTTTCACTTAGCATAATGTCTTCCAGAGTTATCCATGTTATTGCCCCTTGTAAGATTTCTTTAGGTTTTATGGCTGAAAATATTCTGTTGTATGTACAGTTGTCACCCAGTATCTATGGGGAACTGGTTCTTTGATCACCACAGATACTAAAATTCACGGATGTTCAAGTTCCTGATATAAAATGGCAAAGTATTTGCATGTAACCTATGTACATTCTCCTGTATATTTAAATCATTTCTAGATTACTTACAATACCTAACACAGTATAAATGCTATGTAAATAGTTGCTATACTGTATTGTTTTAAAATCTGTATTATTTTTATTGTTGTATTGTTACTGCTTTTTCCTCCTGAAATACTATTGCTCTGTGATTGGCTAAATCCATGGATGTAAAACCTGCAGATACAGAGGGCTGACTCCATATACCACATTTTCTTTTAATTAAAAGAGTTGGCAGTTATATTTTGACATTTCAACTGTACTTTTTCTGTTCCACGTTCTCCTCCAAAACTATTCTCTTTGCTAGGAAGGGGGAGTAAGTCCTCCTTGTCATGCTGCTAAGAAAACATCCAGTGGCCAGGTGCAGTGGCTCATGCCTGTAATCCCAGCACTTTCAGAAGCTGAGGAGGTCTGATCACTTGAGGTCAGGAGTTTGAGACCAGCCTGGCCAACCTGGTGAAACTTCATCTCTACTAAAACTACAAAAATCAGCCAGCCGTGGTGGTGCATACTTGAAATCCTAGGTACTCGGGGGCTGAGACAAGAGAATTGCTTGAACCTGGGAGGCGAAGGTTGCAGTGCACCAAGATCTCACCACTGCACTTCAGCCTGGGTGACAGGGTGAGACTCTGTCTCAAAACAAAACAAAACAAAATGGTGAGAACATGGTAGCCATTGGGTAGGACACAACCTGATGAAGTCAATCCTACAGCAAAATCCACTATCCCAAGTGATGTCTGTGATCAGGGGTCAGGAGATATGTGCCAATAGTGAAGCCCATGTGACCAGGAGGAGGGACTCAGCATTGGAGCAAAGTCCTGGGCATTCAGGTATTGAGTGTTGACAGACACAGGGGTGGATGTGTAGCAAATATCTTTCTCTCTCTCTCTCTCTCTCTTTTTTTTTTTTTCTGAGACAGAGTCTTACTTTGTCACCCAGGCTGGACTGCAGTGGCATGATCTTGGCTCACTGCAACCTTTGTATCCCAGGTTCAAGCAACTCTCTGCCTCAGCCCCCCAAGTAGCTGGGATTACAGGCACCCACCATCAGTCCTGGCTAATTTTTGCATTTTTAGTAGAGACAGGGTTTCACCATATTGGCCAGGCTGGTTTTGAACTCCTGACCTCATGATCCACCTGTCTCGGCCTCCCAAAGTCCTGGGGTTACAGGTGTGAGCCACCATGGCCTGCCGTCTTTCTCTTCTTTTAAGGAGGATGTCAGACTTCTGAAAAGTCAACTTGAGGTATTCATCAACATATCTATCTGGTGATACCCTTGTGAACAAGGTAGAAAACCAAGATCTGAGTAAGTAGCTTTTCTTCTGGTGAAGGATAGGATTACATTTGCATAAAAATCATTTGGAAATTATTTTTCCCTCCTTCCAATCTGCCTGCAAGTGCCGTCTCCCAGGAATCCTGCCAGCTTTGAATTGTCCATCTGTGAACTTCATAAGGCTAGTAGTAAGCAATCTTGGACATTGGGTCTCTCTTAATCTCTTCCTTTCTTCACCGGCAAGTACCTTTGATATGTGGCTTTCTGATTCTGTGAACTAGAGGCTATTATTTGTGAGTCTGCTCTTTCCTCATTTTTCACTTGTTCTAAGGATGTTTGTGGCCATAGGAACTGTCAAGCTGAGGCTGGGAGCCATAGGGCTCACCCAGAAGATGAAATGGAAGGCATCCTAGCGTTGGAAGCCAAGTATTAGGCTGGTGTAAAAGTTGCTGTGGCTTTTGCCAATTAGAAAACCACCAGTACCAGAACATCTTGCCAACAGCACAGCAGCACTTTGCCGTACTTTCCAACTTAAGAATAAAAGGCAATTTATTTATTTATTTTTAACCTGGTGATAGGCATTTTTATTTTTATTTTTTTATTTTACTTTAGGTGCATACTATATCTGGCATTTCTCCCCATGTTATCCCTCCCCACCCCCCTCTGTCTCTTCCCCTACCCACCCCAACTGCCCCAGTGTGTGATGCTCCGCTCCCTGAGTCCATGTGTTCTCATTGTTCAACACCCACCTACGATTGAGAACATACAGTGTTTGGCTTTCTGTTCCTGTGTCATTTTGCTGAGAATGATGGTTTCCAGATTCATCCAAGTCGCTACAAAGGACACAAACTCATCGTTTTTTATGGCTGCATAGTATTCCATGGTGTGTATGTACCACATTTTCTTTGTCCAATCTATCATTGACAGGCATTTGGGTTGGTTTCAGGTCTTTGCTATTGTACACAGGGCTGCAGTGAACATACGTGTACATGTGTCTTTATAGTAGAACAATTTATAGTTCTTTGGGTATATACCCAGTAATGGGATTGCTGGGTGAAATGGAATTTTTATTTCTAGGTCCTTGAGAAATCGCCACACTGTCTTCCACAATGGTTGAACTAATTTACACTCCCACCAACTGTGTAAGAGTGTTCCTATTTCTCCACATCCTCTCCAGCATCTGTTGTTTCCAGATGTTTTAATGATCACCAGTCTAACTGGCGTGAGATGGTATCTTAGTGTGGTTTTGATTTGCATTTCTCTAATGACTAGTGATGATGAGCATTTTTTCATGTTTGTTGGCCTCATGTATGTCTTCTTTTGTAAAGTGTCTGTTCATATCCTTTGCCCACTTTTGAATGGGGTTGTTTGTTTTTTTTTCTTGTATATCTTTTTTAGTTCTTTGTAGATTCTGGATATAAGTCCTTTGTTAGATGGGTAGATTGCAAACATTTTTTCCCATTCTGTTGGTTGCCAGTTTGCTCTAATGATGGTTTCTTTTGCTGTACAGAGGCTCTGGAGTTTAATTAGATCCCATTTGTCTATCTTGGCTTTTATTGCCATTGCTTTTGGTGTTTTAGTCATGAAGTCCTTGCCTATGCCTATGTCCTGAATGGTTTTGCCTACATTTTCTTCTAGTGTTTTTATGGTGTTAGGTTGTATGCTTAAATCTTTAATCCATCTGGAGTTAATTTTAGTGTAAGGTGACAGGTAGGGATCCAGTTTCTGCTTTCTGCGCATTGCTAGCCAGTTTTTCCAACACCATTTATTAAACATGGAGTCCTTTCCCCATTGCTTGTTTTTGTCAGGTTTGTCAAAGATTAGATGGTTGTAGATGTGTGATGTTGCTTCTGGGGCCTCTGTTCAGTTCCATTGGTCTACTTCTCTTTTTTGGTACCAGTACCATGCTGTTTTGATTACTGTAGACTTGTAGTATAGTTTGAAGTTTGGCAGTGTGATGCCTCTGGCTTTGTTCTTTTTGCTTAGGATTGTCTTGGTTATGCGGGTTCTCTTGTGATTTCATATGAAGTTTAAAGTCGTTTTTTCCAGTTCTGTGAAGAAGGTCATTGGTAGCTTGATGGGGATAGTGTTGAATCTATAGATTACTTTGTGGAGTAGGGCCATTTTCACGATATTAATTCTTCCTAACCATGAGCATGGAGTGTTTTTCCATCTGTTTGTGTCCTCTCTTATTTTGTCGAGCAGTGGTTTGTAGTTCTCCTTAAAGAGGTTCTTTACATCCTTTGTTAGTTGTATTCCTAGGTATTTTATTCTCTCTGTAGCAATTGTGAATAGGATTTTGCTCTTGATTTGGCTCTCTGTTTGTCTGTTATTGGTATATTGGTATATAGGAATGCTTGTGATTTCTGCACATTGATTTTTTTATCCCGAGACTTTGTTGAAGTTGCTTATCTGTTTGAGAAGATTTTGGGCTGAGATGATGGGGTCTTCTAGATATACAATCATGTTGTCTGCAAATAGAAACAGTTTGACTTCCTCCTTTCCTAATTGAATACCCTTTATTTCTTTTTTTGCCTGATTGCTCTGGCTAGAACTTCCAATACTATATTGAATAGGAGTGGTGGGAGAGAGCATCCTTGTCTAGTGCCTGATTTCAAAGCTTTTGTCTGTTTAGTATGATATTGGCTGTAGGTTTGTCATATATAGCTTTTTATGTTTTATGATACATTCTGTTGATACCTAGTTTATTGAGAGCTTTTAACATGAAGGGCTGTTGAATTTTGTCAAAGGCCTTCTTTGCAGCTATTGAGATAATCATGTGGTTTTTGTCTTTGGTTCTGTTTATGTGATGGATTATATTTATGGATTTGCATATGTTGAACCAGCCTTGCATCCCTGGGATGAAGCCTACTTGATTGTGATGGATAAGCTTTTTGATGTACTGTTGCAATCTGTTTGCCAGTATTTTATTGAAAATTTTTGCGTCGATGTTCATCATGGATATTGGCCTGAAGTTTTCTTTTTCTGTTGAGTCTCTGTCTGGTTTTGGTATCAGGATGTTGTTGGTTTCATAAAATAAGTTAGGGAGATTCCTTCCTTTTGTATTGTTTGCACAGTTTCAGAAGGAATGGGACCAGCTCCTTTTTGTACATCTGGTAGAATTCAGCTGTCAGCCCATCTGGACCTGGACTTTTTTTGGTTGGTAGGCTATTGATTGCTGCCTCTACTTCAGCCCTTGTTATTGATTTATTCAGGGTTTCAACTTCCTCCTGGTTTAGTCTTGATAGAGTACAAGTGTCTAGGAATTTATCCATTTCTTCCTAGTTTACTGGTTTATGTGCATAGAGCTGTTTATAGTAATCTCTGATGATAGTTTGTATTTCTGTGGAATCAGCGGTGATATTCCCTTGATTGTTTTTTATCGCATCTATTTGATTCTTCTCCCTTTTCTTTTTTTTATTAATCTGGCTAGTGGTCTGTCTATTTTGTTGATCTTTTCAAAAAACCAGCTCCTGGATTTATTGATTTTTTGAAGGGTTTTTTTTGTGTCTCTGTTTCCTTCAGTTCTGTTATGTTCTTATTTATTTCTTGTCTTCTGCTAGCTTTTGGGTTTTTTTTTTTTTTCCTTCCTCCTCTAGCTCTTTCAATTTGATGATAGGGTGTCAATTTTAGATCTTTCCTTGTTTCTCATATGGGCATTTATTGCTATAAATTTCCCTCTTGACACTGCTTTAAAGATGTCCCAGAGATTCTGGTAAGTTGTGTGTTCATTCTAATTGGTTTTGAAGAACATCTTTATTTCTGCCTTCATTTCATTGTTTATTCAGTCAACACTCAGAAGCAAGTTGTTCAGTTTCCAAGTGGTTATGCGGGTTTGAGTGTGATTCTTAATCCTGAGTTCTAGTTTGATTGCGCTGTGGTCTGAGAGACTTTGTTATGATTTCCATTCTTTTGCATTTGCTGAGGGGTGATTTGCTTCCAATGATATGATCAATTTTAGAGTAAGTGCAATCTGATGCTGAGAAAAATGTGCATTCTGTGGATCTGGGGTGGAGTGTTCTGTATATGTCTATTAGGTCTGCTTGGTTCAGCTCTGCATTCAAGTCCTGGATGTCCTTGGTAATTTTCCATCTCATTGATCTGTCTAATATTGACAGTGGAGTGTTGAAGTCTCCCACTGTTATTATGTGGGAGTCTAAATATCGTTTTAGGTCGTTATGAACTTGCTTTATATATGTGGGTGCATCTGTGTTGGGTGCGTATGTATTTAGGATAGTTAGCTCTTCTTGTTGGATTGATCCTTTTACCATTAGGTAGTGTCCTTCTTTGTCGCTTTTGATCTTTGTTGGTTTGAAGTTCATTTTATCAGAGATTAGGATTGCAACCCCTGCTTTATTTGTTCTCCATTTGCTTGGTAAATCTTCTTCCATCCCTTTATATTGAGTCTCTGTGTATCTTTGTATGTGAGATGGGTTTCCTGAATACATCATACTGATGGGTCTTGAATTTTTATCCAGGTTGCCAGTCTGTGTCTTTTGATTGTGGCATTTAGGCCGTTTACATTCAATGTTAATATTGTTATGTGTGAATTTGATCATGCCATTTTGTTACTGGCTGGTTTTCTTTCCCATTAGTTGACTCATTTTCTTCATTGCATTTTTGGTCTTTGCCAACTGGTTTGCTTTTGCAGTGACTGGTACTTGTTCCCTTCCATGATTAGTGTTTCTTTCGGGGGCTCTTGTAGGGCAGGTCTGGTGGTGATGAAATCTCTCAGTAATTGCTTGTCAGTAAAGGATTTTTATTTCTCCTTCACTTATGAAGCTTAGTTTGGCTGGATATGAGATTCTGTTTTGAAAATTCTTCTCTTTAAGGATGTTGAATATTGGCCCCACTCTCTTCTGGCTTGTAGGGTTTCTGCTGAGAGATCTGCTGTGAGTCTGATTGGCTTACCTCTGTGGGTGACCTGACCTTTCTCTCTGGCTTTTTCCTTCATTTCAACCCTGGTGAATCTAACAGTTATGTGCCTTGGGGTTGCTCTTCTCGAGGAATATCTTTGTGGAGCTCTGTGTATTTCTTGAATTTGAATGTTGGACTGCCGTCCTAGGCTTGGGAAGTTCTCCTGGATAATATCCTGGAGCGTGTTTTCCAGCTTGGATTCATTCTCCCCATCGTATTCAGGTACACCGATCAAGCATAGGTTAGGTCTTTTCACATAATCCCATATTTCTTGGAGGCTTTGTTCATTTATTTTCACTCTTTTTTCTCTTGTCTTGCCTTCTCTTTTCATTTCGTTGAGTTGACCTTCAATCTCTGATATCCTCTCTTCTGCTTGATGGATTCGTTTATTAAAGATTGTGTTTGCTTCACGTAGTTCTTGTGCTGTGTTTTTCAACTCCGTCAAGTCATTTATGTTCTTCTCTAAGCTGGTTATTCTAGTTAGCATTTTGTCTAACCTTTTTTCAAGGTTTTTGGTTTTTTTTGCATTGGGTTAGAATGTGTACCTTTACCTCAGAAAAGTTTGTTATTATGCACCTTCTGAAGCCTGTTTCTGTCAATTTGTCGCGCTCCTTCTTGTTCATATTGTGTTCCTGTGTTGAGGAGTTGTGATCCCTTGAAGGAGAAGAGGTGTTCTGGTCTTTGATGTTTCATCTTTTTTGCACTGATTTTTTCCATCTTTGTGGATTTACCTGGCTGTGGTGTCAGAGAGCTGCTTGATGAGCTCCCTTGACTGCCTGTGGAGGCGCTTCTGGGTTTCTAGGGACTCCTTCAGGTTACTAGGGAAGCTTCCTGTGTCTTTTTTGTTTACACTGGGGGTTTAGGCCTGTCTTTTCAGCTGACCTGGCGGTGCTGCTGGGTGGTCAAGAATGCAGTCCTGTTGCTACCTAGGCTTCCTGTGTTTTTTGTTAAAACATGTAGCCTAGTCCCACCACTCTAATGGTGGGTTGTGCCCTTCCTCCACTGGGCTGGATCATTCAGGGTTAAGCTCAGACTGTGGCACTGGCTGCTCAACCTGCTAAGAGTCAGAGCTTCAGCCCCCTGGGGTTTGTGGGGAAGGGTAGGGACGTGCCCAGCTGCACCCAGCTGTCTCCCCCTTTCAGCTTCCTGTCTCTCTAGTCTTGGGGTAGGGGCCTGCCCAGCTGCTTCTGCTTACAGCTCCCTCTCTCTCTCCGGGCAGGCTCTCCCAGCTGCCTTTTGGGCTTATGCATCTGTTTAGGTCTGTGCACCAATATGGGACATACCGTCCTGGATTATTATTCAACTCCGCGCTTATAATTCCCAGCACTTGACTGGCAAAGATCCCCTGTTCTGTGTATTGCTGAGGCTTTGGGGGAAGCCCTGTATCTGGACCAGGGTGCCAGAGGGGGAGCCACCAGCTTGCCAGTCAGATGCACTTTCTGGATGAAGCAGCACCCTTCCCTGCCTCGGTCTGCACTGTGTGGGCTTTGCTCGCCTTCGGACCAGACCCATTGAAATGCACCTGGTACCTTGGTTGGAGCTAGGAGATCTTTGGATTTCGGCATCTCTCTCGCTGGGTGTTGTGTGCCAGAGTTGTGTCTATTCAGCCATCTTGGAGACTTCCCCATAAAAGTAATTTATTTACACATTGTCTTATTCCACAGAGTTTTTGAAGTCGTCTCCAATAATACACACGGCGCACATGGAAATTAGTCTATAGTTGAGAGAATTGGAGCACAGTGACAATAAAAGGAAGCCAAACTTGGAGAAAGACACATCTCCTGCTATGGAAGGTTATCAGTGGTGACTCATCAATTTGACCCCCTTTCCTTCCTAGTACCTCAGACAAAGAGGGAAAAGCTCTGTTCTCAGTCTCTAAAAGTTAAGAAGAATAAGCCAGTCTTTTAGGTGTGGCATTCAAGAATCCCTTCTTTATTATATATTTTTTCTTTTTTCTTGTAAGTGACCATAGAAGAGACTTTTAAAAGAAGCCTCGGCACAGTGTAAGTTGGTGAGGCCATTTTGAATAGCAATTTGGAATAGTAAAACAAAAACTAGCCCTACTTTTAGATGCAGCAGTTTTACTTACTTTAGAAAATTACCATCACAGCCTCACAAGAAGCAGATACAAGGTTGTTCATTGCATCACTATATTTAACAGCAAAGAATCAGAAACATCTGAATGAATAAGTATAGTAAGGCATAGTCATGTTGCAGGAGTGGAACAAATGTTTATTTTTGTATGTGTAATAATTTTCAGTGAAAATGAGCCAGTTGCAGAAAGAAATGTGTGGTATGATGCCACTTATTATGCAACGTTTAAAAAGCCCCAGAAAAATGTGTGGAAACCTATTAATATTGGATGACAATAATATGGATATTTTTATATATCCTTTGTGCTTTTCTGATTAAAAGAGTACAGTACCCATTGTGATGTTGTACAGGATAACGACCAGTATCCTACACTGCCTAACTCCTAGCAGTGTGATTGCCTTCTGCTAAATGGTCTTGTATGGATTAGCTCATCTAATCACCTCAACAACCCCTTGCAGGGAGATCCTTTAATTATTCCCATTTTGGAAATGAAAAATTGAGATCTAGAGAAACTAAAAGCTACTAAAGCAACTTAGTAAGGCTGGCTGTGAACCTGGGTAGTTTGAGTGCACAGTTTTTAGTCTTTATGTACTACTCTACGAAATTTCCCACTATCGTACAGTGGGTTGGTTATTTATTTACTGACAGTGATTATGTCATTGTAGGCCACCCCCATACTCCTAGAAGACAATGCAAGGAAAGCAGTTCTTAGAGATCAGAATAGGATAGTTCCATCAACTCAGCCATCAGACGACATGGCATGAGCTAGGTGTATACGTTGTCTTATCTTTTTCGATCATTTAACAGTGGCTCACAGTTATCAACGGAGCACCTTATCAACCCTGGTTCTATACGTACCAGAAAAACCTGTGGAGGTTTAGGAATACCAAAGCCTGGCCACGCCAGAGATTTCAACATAATAGACTTAGGATAGGCCTGTTGATCAGCATTTTTAAAAGTTTCTCACATAGTTTCATTATGCACTCAGGAGTGTGATCCACTGAATAATAAAGTCTGGACAGTACATAGTTCAAAGTTACAAAGTTTGGCAAGAGCCTGGTGCATGGGAGTTTTGTGTTGAGGATCAGGGACAGGTATATGTTGACTTTTATGTGTTGACTTTTATGACCAGATTGCAACTAATGTCCTGTGAAATCATGGCTGTTAATCAGGATAAAGGAATGTATCTTAGCAGGATAGATCTGTCTTACCAACTCTCTTTTTGTTCCCCCACCAAGATGGAGTTGGACTCCGTCACCAAGGCTGGAGTGTAGTGGCATGATCTCAGCTCACTGCAACCTCCGCCTCCCAGTTTCAAGCAAATCTCCTGCCTCAGCCTCCCGAGTAGCTGGGATTATAAGCGCCTGCCACTGTGCCCGGCTACTTTTTGTATTTTTAGTAGAGATGGGATTTCACCATGTTGGCAGGCTGGTCTTGAACTCCTGACCTCATGATCTGCCCATCTTGGCTTCCCAAAATGCTGGGATTACAGGCATGAGCCATGGCACCAGGCTGTCCTTTTTTTTTTTTTTTCCTTTGAGACAAGGTCTGGCCCTGTCACCCAGGCTGGAGTGCAGTGGCAAAATCTTGGCTCACTGCAACCTCTGCCTCCCAGGCTCAAGTCATCCTCCCACTTCGGCCTCCCCAGTAGCTGGGACTACAGGTGTGCACTAGCACACCTAGCTAATTTTTGTATTAGATTGGTGCCAGTGTGCAAAAACTGCACTTTTGCACCAACTTAATATTTTTCATAAACACAGGGGTTTTGCCACGTTGCTCAGGCTGGTCTTGAACTTGTGAGCTTAAGCGATCCACCCACCTCGGCCTCCCAAAGTGCTGGGATCACAGGCATGAGCCACCATGCCCGACTGGTCAACTCTGTGTTCTAGTTTTCTCGAGAGCTGTTTGAGGAAATTTGCCATGATGACAAAACATAGGAGTGGAGACTGGAAGCACATATATCTGGTATTTGCCATCCCTTGACTAAGGAGTGGCTAAACAGTGGGACAAAATCTTTCTCAAAAAGAACTCAGGGTCTACTCCAGTCCGTGACAGTAAGTCCTCATGTATCTTCATTGATAAGTTCTCAGAAACGATGACTTTAAGTGAAATGATGTATAAAGCTAATTTTACCATAGGCTAATTGATAAAAACAATGGAATATTTCCTGTGGCATATTTCTGGTCGCAAAAAACATCACCAAACTTCTTTTTTTTTTCCATTAATCAATCTCAAGTTAAAAACATCACCAAACTTCTAAATAATGAAGTTAAATAAAACAACATTATTTGTGGACCTGCTGTATACCAGAGGCCTAAAGATTCTATGCCATGGATGTGATACTAATCTGTGACCGTGGTTCCTGGATATCTTGTGAAAAATAGATCCGTGGTTCTGACTCTCAGGTCCTGATTTTGTAGGTCTGTGTTCCGAGATTTTGCATTCCTAACAATGTCCCAGGTGACAGTGATGCTGCAAGTCTGAGGGCCACTCTTTAAAAACCACAGGACTAAGATAATGAAAGAGGGTTTTAGCTTCCTACCCTCTGTCACATCACACATACACAAATAGAAGGATTGGCTCAGAGTCAGATAAGAGGGTTAAAAGCTATAGGCTAAGTCAGTTATGTTCTCAAACTTTCATGTAGGCAAAAATCACCCAGGGCACGTGTTAAACATGTAGATTATCAGGCCCATCCCTAGATAGAAATTCTGAATCAACTCATCTAAAGTGGAGCAAAATCTGCATTTTCAATAAGGATCCAGAAGACTTTGAAGAAGGTAGGTCTAGACACTTTGACGAATTGTAGGAGACTGTACAGTTAGGGGTATTTACAGTGGGTTGGCAAATTTGTATGCAGAAATGCTAATTAACAAACAAATTAATGTTAGGCTGCAGAGACCTCCATGCCCTGGGTGCTCTTCTCCTTACTAAATCTCCAAGTACAGTTTACTTGGGTGAGTACAGAATTCATATGCCTGTGCAATCTGTGTATGCTGTGACAAAGAAGTCAGCCAATGACCATTGGTCCCCAGAAATATCTTGACATGGGTCAAAATTAACATGAGATAATTTAATCATGAGTATAATGATGGTAATAATAATACAACAGTCAAGTCCTGAATTTTAGTTAAAGCAAATAAAGGAGCCCTGTTCAGAAAGAAGGAAGCCCTACCTCTGAGAAATCCCTATGACCTGACAGTCCCAGTAAGAACACTGAGGGCTGGAAAGAAATGTGGCTTCCCCAAAAGCTAAGGCAAATCCAGCAGTATTAACAATTGCAGTGTGTTTGAGGCCGGGAAGGTTGTCATTGCCTTCTCTTTTGCTCTGTCCAGACCCCCCCTGGAGCTTGTCTTTAAATCTGGGCATAAATTGAAGTGCGATTAGAGTTGAACATCTGGGATCCCAAGGGCTCTTGATCCATGTCCCATAAGAAATGGATGTTGGTGACAATGAGGCTGTTTAGTCTGGAGAAGAAAAGATTTGCTGGGCGGAATGTGGGGATGGTGGTTTCAGTGCAGCTTACGGTTTTTAAAAAAAATGGTCTGTCTTGTTCTGTGTAGCTGCCAAAGGCAAATCTAGGAGCAGTGTGTGAAATTATAGTGAGTAATTATTTCAACCCTAAATAATGACAAACTATCTAGAATAGATTTTTAAAAAAACAAACAAAAATTGAAATGGAGTGCCTTGTTCCTATCGCAAGAAGTGATCAAGCAGTGATGATCTAGCCATGTGGTAGAAGGAGTTATTGCTTTGTTTAAGGAAGAGCTTGGGCTAGAATTCATTCTTAGGCTGCACGATTCTGTCTAATGACTGGTGTTAAACACTTGTTTTGTTTACTCAGCGATGACAAATAAATGATTCCAGCATAAACTGACAGCCAGATACACTGTCCAGCTTTTTGTCTCATGAAAGCTGCACACTTCAAATATGCTTCCGGGTGCATTTCTGTTGCTAGATTAAGCTC
The DNA here is from genome assembly GCF_048565385.1 of Saimiri boliviensis. Lineage (NCBI taxonomy): Eukaryota > Metazoa > Chordata > Mammalia > Primates > Cebidae > Saimiri > Saimiri boliviensis. The sequence goes on along the minus strand of NC_133458.1, from coordinate 91,484,997 downwards.
TGAGCAATCTGATCTTCCCTGAAGAACTGAATTGTGAAGGTCATGGATGGCACAGGGAATAGAAATGGATACTCTGAATGTGCCAGAGTAAGCATTTGAGTCTTTAGGTCTCTTGACTCCTGTCTAGCCAAAAGTGAGAATAAGATAAAAAAAGTCATTTCATTGTTTGACTTTAAGGAAGTGACTTCTGTGCACGCTGAGCCTTGGTACTCATCTTCCAGAATCAGGCAGATATTGTGCCTTTGGATCAGGCCAGCAGTTCAGATACTTTGGATGCGTGGACAGCAGTTCAGACAGAGGTCCAGGATCACCAGTCAGTATCTGAAGCTGTTGTGATTAGAACTTGCTTCCAGAAACTTTGGATGCTGAATCTCTGGTCTGTGGTGCTTAAAGCCAAATAACCAAAGTGCTGCTTTTGACCATGTAACATTTTTGAAATCAGGATGTTTCCAAGGGCACCATTTGTAAAAAGATGCATATCTAGGATTTGAATAATTTTATTTTACCGAAGACCAGAAATAGATATCCCAGTTTAAAATTTTTTAGTATCAATTCAGGACATAATTTCTTTATACGTTTTACTGGGAAATTACAAACTATTTAGAATTATATGCCATATGGCCTTCATAAAAGTTGTTTCCAACTGTGGAAGCAAAATCTGTTTCTCAAGCAAAACGTGACCAAGTGTCTGAGTGCAGATCCCCAGGCCTAATGGGTTAATAAGTAGCTGTGTTATATGCCACTCTTTGCAACCTGCCTGATAATATTTTGGAGAGCTGGTGGTGATGAATTCTGTGGCTTTTATCTTTCTGCATTTGTATCTTCTTCAAAAGCAGGCATACTGCTTTAATTATTTAACACTAGTCTATTCACATTCATGTTACAGATTTTGGGAGGTGTTAATATGTTGAAGGACATACACATTTTAAGATTCTGTCGTCTTTATTTGTTTGTAGTTGAAGGAGGGTTAGAACTTCTTATCTTGTGCTGCACCTACCACTTTCAGGAAGCCAGGAGAGAGGAGGCAATGGGCCTTTGCATCTGTTGAGTGTCTATTCTATTCCAAAGCCAGACACTGTATTCTCATTTTCTCATTTAATCCTTCTAATTTGCCTCCCTCCCTCCCATCCATCTGTCTCACTCTGTCACCCAGGCTGGAGTGCAGTGGTGCAATCTCAGTTCACTGCAACCTATGCCTCCCAGGTTCAAGCAATTCTCCTGCCTCAGGCTCCCAAGTAGCCAGGACTACAGACACGTGCCACCACGCTCGGCTTATTTTGGTATTTTTTAGTGAAGATGGGGTTTTACCACGTTGGCCAGGCTGGTCTCAAACTGCTGACCTCAAGTTATCCACTTGCCTTCACCTCCCAAATTGCTGAGATTATAGGCATGAGCCACTGCACCTGGCCAAATCCTTCTAATTTTCTGAGGTGGCTATTATTATTCCCCATTTTATGCAGGAAAAAATAGAAATCAAAGCTTAATACATTTGTCAATGTGCACAGAGTTTGTAATAAGGAAGCACCAATTCAAACCTAGGTCTGACTCCTTCCAGCACACGTATTATGTCTCCTTTACATCTTTTCCCAAATTGTGTCATCTTTTCTAAGTGAAACCTACTAAAATGAGTCTTAAAGTCAGCCTTTGTTGCCAAAATACTTGACAGTGCATTGGTCATTTATTTTTCCCCATTGTGGGTAGAAATCAGGGTTCTCTTTTCCTAATGGAAACCCCAGTACAGCTTACATTTGGATGTCATATGCCCATTTGACTTTTAACCAAAACACTACCTTTTCACACAGTGACCCATCATCTTCTGCGGCAATTGTAAGAGACGATGAAAGTCATCTCAGAGGCACAGACAACCTTTTTTTTTTTTTTTTTTTTTTTTTTTTTTTTTTTTTGAGACGGAGTTTCGCTCTTGTTACCCAGGCTGGAGTGCAATGGCGCGATCTCGGCTCACCGCAACCTCCGTCTCCTGGGTTCAGGCAATTCTCCTGCCTCAGCCTCCTGAGTAGCTGGGATTACAGGCACAAGCCACCATGCCCAGCTAATTTTTTGTATTTTTAATAGAGACGGGGTTTCACCATGTTGACCAGGATGGTCTCGATCTCTCGACCTCGTGATCCACCCGCCTCGTCCTCCCAAAGTGCTGGGATTACAGGCTTGAGCCACCGCGCCCGGCCCCAGACAGCATTTTTGAACTGACACAAGTCTATCTGGTGTTTGCACCTGTTGGATTTGGTGGCCTCAGTGATTTAGAGGAAGGGGAGGGCCATAAGTTCTTTGCTCCTGAACCTCACCGCCAGATGGTTTGTTGAAACAAAAGCCAAGCCCAAACTGAATTCTGTCACACAGAAAACACGGACACGAGTCATAATGCACCAAAGTAGCCATAAAACCTGTCTCATAGCTGGGGGAAGTCCTATCTCTCCATCCTTAAGGCATGTTGACAAGTCCTTGCAGGAGAGATTTACTCAGGACAGCAATCTGCAAAAAGATCAGCTCCAGGGGACCAAGAAGCCTTCTTGGCAGGCTGTACATGTTCTATTTTTTGATCCAGCTGATGATTATATGAGTACTTGCCAGTGTAACATTCTGTATATGCACTTAAGATTTGTGCACTTCAGTATATCTGTCATTTCTCAGTAAAAAAAATAAGGTGTAAATAAATGATCACCTTAAGTTATTCGTAGTCTGTGAGTTGGGTAATTATTATATATTGTTCAAGCTCACAAACCCTTTGAATTAGAGGTTTTCCGTGGAAGGATCTCCAGGTGGAGTAAAAGCACTCAGGGCCTCCTGTGGAGGCCTCCTCTCTACTGACCCCAGTCCATCCCTGTGGTGTCCCCTAGAGTGGACACAGTAGTTGCCTCCATCCAAGTGACCGTCTTGGCACCTGGGATGTCTTAGTCTTGGGCTACTGTTGCCTTCGTTCTTTATTCTTCCCCATTTTAAGTAGAGTCATACATCGCTTAAGATGGGAGACATTGTGAGAAATGTGACATTAGGTAATTTCATCGTTATTGTGAGAACATGATAGAGTGCACCTAGCAAAGCTGGATAGCAGAACCTGCTACACAGTCAGCCTATGTGGTGTGGCCTGTTGCTCCCAGGCCACAAACCTGTATAGCATGATACTGTCCCGAATACTGTAGGCAGCTGTAACACAGTGCAAGGACTTGTGCATCTAAACATAGAAAAAGCACGGTGAAAATACAGAATCATGGTCTTATGGGAACACCAGTGTATAGGTGGGCTGTCACTGACCAAAACACCATGATGTGGCATGTGACTATATACCCTTCTTTTGGAACTTGACTTCTTTCACTTTTTAGGCTGCTTTTGGTGGTTTTAACCAAGTTCCTGATAAGGCTAGGCAAGAAGTTCTGGGGGATGAAACAGATTTATTTCCCTGGGCAACAATCCCAGACTCCACTGTGGGGCTGGGCATGGGAGGGGCTGTGGGTCCCCCTCTCTTGCTTTCCCAGAAGGGGAAAGGAGGCAGGGGTGAGGATTGCCAGGGAGTCGTGCTGGAAGAGGCCTTAGCTCTAAGCGTCAACTTTGATAGCTGTTGGATGTAGCCTGCTAAGCCCTGGCTGTTGCCTCCCAAGTGAAATTCCACAGAGCGAAGAGATAAGGGTGACTCTGTATCAGCTGCCTCTAGGACAGGGTTGTGATATTTCTGCTTTGTCGGTTTTAGAATTCCTGTGACTTTCATTTATAGCCCACATTTCTCTCCATTTACATTGCACACACCCCCGTCTCATCCCAGACTCTTGTTCGACAGAACCTCAGCCTTGAAGAAGAAACAAAAGCAAAACTTGCATACACAAACAAACCCACCACTAGTATTCCTAATCCACTGTGGAATCCGTTGACATACCAGTGGCTGCCCCCTCTCCACCATAAGCAGAGACACACACTGCATCATTTGGGGCTCTCATCATGTTTTTTTTGTTGTCGTTTTTTGTTTTCTCGTTCTCAAACAGCCACAGCCAACACTGTTATTAAATAAACTATTAATGTATCTTTACAGCCTCTCTTGGTGCTTTTTGAACTGCATTTGCTTCTAACTTTAAGTACACCCCCGTCAGGCTGACTTTATGAAGAGTCTGGTGCTGGTTTGCTTTTAGTATTACTTGTTGGATCCAATACTAAATGAATAAAGAGATCTGGGGAGTTACCTAAGAGTAACATGGGAGTTAAGCTCTATGGCTCTCGGCACCTTAATTTCATTTTCTGAGATTTTGATATTTTCATTGTTTTGATTTTAGCTTATTGCTTTAACATACTCTTTTTTTTTTTTTAAAGAACTAAGTGTTAATGAAGGCATAGGAGATGAGTATTTGATAATTAGCCAAGTTTGATATCATATTTAACTAGCTAGTTCTTAGACAAATATATTATACTCTTCTTTTTACAATTAGACTATGTGAACATTAGTAACTGAATGGGTTGGATATGATTTTTTTTTAGTGTTGTTAACATGCTTGGGAAAGTTGTAGAATTTACTTGAACTTAGTGTGTTAAATAAAGTCCTGGTTTTCTGAAGCCAAAACCAAACATGTTAGTTACTCTTAACCCAGGGCTGTAGAAGAAGCCAGTGATTCTAAACACACATTTCTCCTCTTTGAAAACTAGAATCTCCTCCATCAGGGCAAGACCCCCAAAAAGCTGCAGGTGGCAGTCCAGCTGACTGCTTGTAGGGGGCACCCCACCTTTGCCCTTCTCGGTCTCCTTCCCCACCACAGACACTGTGCCATCTTGGAAATGTGAACCACACTGTAGGAGGAAATGAGATGTTGCCTTTTCAGAGCTTGATACCTCCCTCCTGATTCTTTCTAGTTCAGCTCTCAGGTCTCTTGGGTCTCAGAGATGGGGCAACAGCTGTTATCATCAGACCTGGCCACCAGGGAGGGGTGTGCTCATTTCCGGCAACATAGTTAAAAGGCTGGAAAAAAACTCCTAGTTCAGCCTCTTGGCAGCTATGCAATAGGGCAAATTCCCTAACTTCTCAGAGACTCAGTTTTCTTCTCCATAAAATAATGATACTCCACTCCATCAGGCTGTTGATTAAATGAGACAATGCTTGTGGGAATCCTTAATAGAGTGCTGGGCAGTGATTAGTGTATACTCAATGAATGATCATAACTTTTCTTTAAATATGCTCATAGATGATATGGAAAATTCTACTTTACCCGCTGTGGTTATTTGTCACATCAGGTTGTAGTTTTTAAAGATTTTTTTTCAAAAACCTTTGGGAGAACAAATTCTCTACCGTACTCCCAGAAAACCAGAAAGAACTTTAAAAAAGTTATAATAAAATTCACCTTTTTAACTATCTTCAAATGTACAATTCAGTGACATTTAATACATCCACAATGTTGTGCACCCATCACTACTATCTAGTTCCAGAACATTCTTTTTTTTGAAACAGAGTCTCGCTCTGTCACCCAGGCTGGAGTGCAGTGGCATGATTTTGGCTCACTGCAGCCTTCACCTCCTGGGTTCAAGTGATTCTCCCGCCTCAGCCTCCTGAGCAGCTGGGATTACAAGGGGCCCACCACCACATCCAGCTATTTTTGTATTTTCAGTAGAGACAGATTTTGCCATGTTGGCCAGGCTGGTTTCAAACTCCTGACCTCAGGTAATCCACCCACCTCAGCCTCCCAAAGCATTGGGATTATAGGCACGAGTCACTGAGCCTGGCCTAGTTCCAGAACATTCTTATCACACTAGAAAGAAACTCTGTGGCCATTAAGTAGTTGCCCTATTCTCCCCCAGTAACCACTAATTATTGGCCTTCTGTCTCTATAGATTTGCCAACTCTGAATATTTCATATGGAAACATACAATGTTTGTTTTTTGTGTGTCTGGGTTCTTTGACTTCGCCTAATGTTGTCAAGGTTCATTGATGTTATAGCATGTATCATTCATTCCTTTTAATATCTGAATAATATTCCATTGTATGTATATACCAGATTTTGTTCATCCATTCATCAATTGATGGACATTTGAGTTCTTTCCATCTTTATTATTAATAACATTGCTATGAACATTGATCTATAGCTTTTTGTTTGAGTACCTGTTTTCAATTCTTTTGGATCCATACCTAGGATTGGAATTTCTTGATCATATGATAATTCTGTGTTTAAATTTTTGAGAAATAGAATAGCTACCAAACTATTTTCCACCATGGCTGTGCCATTTTACATTTCCACCAGCATGTCTGAGGGTTCCAATTTCTCTACACTCTTTCTAACACTAGTTATTTACCATTAAAAAATTATTATAGCTATCATAGTGGATGTGAAGTGGTGTCTTACTGTGTTTTAAGATTTTTTTATAGTACTAATTTTGTATGTGTCTGGACTCAAATTCTTCTATTAATGTTCTTAAGCCTCCCATATTGCAAAGCTACATGCGAAATAACCTATACAAAATTCCCAATAAGAGAATGGTGTAAAGCTTCTTTTCCTTCTCAGCCCCTGCTATAGCTAAACATCGTGGGTCTGTAGTCAATCTGTAGTATGTTTAAGCTACTTGCAGATGATTTGTGGCAAATTAGAGATGATATCTGATGCCTCTGACCTTCTCTCTAATTTCTGTTTTTTAGGTTTTAGGGTTTCCTTTTGGCCACCCAAAATGCTTTTTAAACACATTGGATAAGAGCTGAACCACCTACCTCTCAATACTCTCAGCTCCCTTGTGGTCGGACGGCATTTTGACTGTCTCGAGGCCAAGTGACTTGCTGTCCACAATGAGTGATGAGAAGAACCTTGGTGTGTCCCAGAAATTGGTATCACCCTCAAGGAGCACAAGTAGCTGCTCTTCCAAGCAAGGAAGTCGACAGGTAAAGTTTAGCTCATGTGAATTTTAATATGCAAAGTTAAGCCATCAAGTTTGCTGGCTAAAATGCACACATTTGATTGGGATCTCCTACTTCCCAGTTTAAGAGCATTTGCTTTTGGTTATCTCTGGGCTGTATGAGGAAAGCAAATTCTGTATAATTTTAAGAATGTAGCTTGAATGCCTACCAGGTGGGAAGCACTGCATTTGGTTCTTCGTCTAATTTTATTTAATTCTTGCAGCTGCCCCTCAGTGTAGATATTCCCAGCTCCTTTTTTTTCCATGAGGAAGCTGACTCAGACTGACCAGGTTACTTGCCCAAGGACACACAGCTAGTAAATAGCAGAGCAAGAACTAAAGCTCAGTCTGTTTGGCTTCAGAGCCCACACTTTCCTTTATATCCTGCTAACTAAAACAAAAAACCAGTCAATCGTTTTTTCCAGTAATTATAATATCCATCCTGACTTCCTTCCCTTTATCAAACCTTTTATGGCAGCTTGTAAACACAGATTGCCCTGTTAGTAGCTTGGAGTCTCACCTGCTTTATATCTGTAATGAATGAGGGAAACTAATCTACATGGTCTAAAGAAATTAAGTGGGAGGGAGAAAGAACTGAAACAAAGGATTGAATAATTAACTCCTAAATAACTGTGGGTTAATTATATTTTGTTTCTTGGTTTCCTTTCTAATAAATCTTGGTTGGCAGAATTTGCTGGTTTTAGATCAGTGGCAGTAAATGCGCATTAATCATTATAATTCTTCCTCCAGCAGTTAGGTGGAGAGAGAATGAGCTGTCAGAAAGCTGAATTTATGACCAAAGTGGTCTCTGAACTGAGCCTTTTCAGCACCTGCTGGCTCTGTTGGCATTTTCTTTTCGTCATGGGAAGTGCTGGCCTGAGAAATCACCCAGGGTCTTTAGTTCCAGAATTCGAAGCAACAATTAAGCAACTCCCACCTCAGTCACTTCCACACATTTATGACACATCATCAGGGGTCTCTCCATCTGAGCGTTGCCTGGGATAAGGAGCTTTGCCACCCATGGATCTGTGATTCCAGGAAAATTAGATTTTGCTGCAGGCCTGACATTTGGGAAGCCCTCCAGCATCTCCCCTGAGGGATTAAGGAGGAGAATTTTGTCAGCATTGTCATCGGTTCCTTCTGGGATTAAAAAAAAGAAAAGATTAAAATTAGTCATTAGCTAATGCATCATGGCTCCCTGGAGTTCTGTTTTCATGAGGGTCACTGTGCTTGTCTTCTTTGTCAGCTTTCCACAGGAGTAATTTTCTCCCTAAGCCAAAATTCTGGTTGGGATTAAACAGCATGTGGTATATTTCCTACCCACACCATCTTTCTTACACCCAGGGATTGTTATGTCCTTCTTTGATCAAGGGGGAGAACATGATTCATTTAAATAGCAAGTGGTGATTACACCATAGGAATTGGAACAGGACAATGAAATTCTCAGATCAAATACTACAGAAACTTTTTTTAGGGTGTTATTTGGAATTGATTTAGTTTTCACAAAGCTTTTTTGGAGGTTATATTATAAAGGGTAAGCAGAATGTGCTTGGTCCCTCAACTTATTTCTGACTTGGAATGCTTGGTCAATCAGTCACTCATTCATCAAATGGTCATTTTTTTTATATTTAGGGTCTCCCACTTTAATATGCATATGATGTGGCTTTGTAATGGAAAACTCTGTGGCAGACAGAGAAGGTGGAGAATTTAATAAGTGTATTTCAACTTCAGCCTGAAGTTACTTACAAAGCCCACGTTTGATTTCCAGAAGTTGTTTTCTTGGTCCATCTGCTTTCTCAACCATCTGTCAAAGAAAGGTGTTCTGTGCCAGGGTATGCTTAGGGATTCCATCCACGTGATCCACCTTGACCACCCATACCGCTTCCGCCTTTGCAAACTGGCCCAAGATTGTGCTTTAGCCTTTAAAGTACTGCAGAGATGTAGGAACCTTTGAAGCTCTCCTCACTTAGGGCACACAGGCATCTCTGATGGTCTGTTGGCTGCTAAATATAAGGATGAAGCTGTGTTTTCAGTCACATCACTGAAGAGTAAAAGTTAAATACTAAAAGCTTCAAGATTTACATAGTAAGCAATTTAATGAGAGGAATATGAAAGTGTAACTGAAGATAATCTATGCAAATACCTAGTTGTATTTCAACCAGTTTAAAGTCATTTTGAAATTGCTCTCTTCCTTTCATCTGGAGGGAATATATCTGATGTTGATTTTATTGATCATTTTTCTTAGTGCTAGCTTTTCTCATGTGTTCTGGAATTGCAGCTCAGAGCTTCATCTAGGGATGGTTTCTCATGTGTTCGTTCTCTGAACTCGTCCTGACCTGTCTAGGCATTTGCCGTTGCCAACTTCCTACCTTCCAGGTCCCCATGGCAGAGTCAAGTCTAATATTTCAGCAAGGGCCTTCTGTTCCATGATGATGATGGAATATCTGAGACCCAGCACCAGGCCCCAGACAGCATAGCCCAGCACCTGGCTGTGAGGCTATGTCTCCCCCCTCCCCTTTCCCTGGCAGATTTTTTTTTTAATATATATTTTATTGCATTTTGGGTTTTGGGGGTACCTGTGAAGATCATGTAAGATAGCTGCATAGGTACATACACGGCAATGTGGTTTGTTACCTTCCTCCCTATCACCTGTATCTGGCATTTCTCCCCATATTATCCTTCCCTAACTCCCCATCCCATACTGTCCCTCTCCTAGTTCCCCCCAACAGACCCCAGTGTGTGATGCTCCGCTCCCTGTGTCCATGTGTTCTCATTGTTCAATACCTGCCTATGAGTGAGAACATGCAGTGTTTGATTTTCTGTTCTTGTGTCAGTTTGCTGAGAATGATGGTTTCCAGGTTTATCCATGTCCCTACAAAGGAAACAATCTCATGTTTTTTTATGGCTGCATAGTATTCCATGGTGTATATGTGCCACATTTTCCCTGTCCAGTCTATCATCGATGGGCATTTGGGTTGGTTCCAGGTCTTTGCTATTGTAAACTGTGCTGCAATGAACATTCATGTGCATGTGTCCTTATAATAGAACGATTTATAATCCTTTGGATATATACCCAGTAATGGGATGGCTGGGTCAAATGGAATTTCTATTTCTAGGTCCTTGAGGAATCGCCACACTGTCTTCCACAATGGTTGAACTAATTTACAGTCCCACCAACAGTGTAAAAGTGTTCCTGTTTCTCCACATTCTCTCCAGCATCTGTTGTCTCCAGATTTTTTAATGATCACCATTCTAACTGGTGTGAGATGGTATCTCAATGTAGTTTTAATTTGCGTTTCTCTAATGACCAGCGATGATGAGCATTTTTTCATGTTTGTTGGCCTCATGTATGTCTTCTTTTGTAAAGTGTCTGTTCATATCCTTCGCCCACTTTTGAATGGGCTTGTTTTTTTCTTGTAAATCTGTTTTAGTTTCTTTGTAGATTCTGGATATAAGTCCTTTGTTAGATGGGTAGATTGCAAAAATGTTTTCCCATTCTGTTGGTTGCCGATTCACTCTAATGACTGTTTCTTTTGCTGTGCAGAAGCTCTGGAGTTTAATTAGGTCCCATTTGTCTATTTTGGCTTTTGTTGCCAATGCTTTTGGTGTTTTAGTCATGAAGTCCTTGCCTATGACTGTGTCCTCCTGGCATATTTTTAAAGCTCTCTTTCATTGCGGTGTGGGGGCTTCCCCCTCCACAGTTTCAGATTTCCAACAGTGAGCCTGGCCTAGGTCCTAGCCTTTTCCTGATAAGATTTTATCACCCCATTAGCCCACAGAAATAGGCGAAGGGACACCTCTATCTACAGTATACTTTACATTTCTATTTGGGTCTGATCCATGGAGATACTTAATCTTTTTTTGCCACATTATTCATTTTATTTATTTATTTATTTATTTATTTATTTTTTCAGATTTGTTGAGGTAATAAATGACAAACAAAAGTTGTATGTATTTATGGTATATAATGTGATGTTTTGATATACGTATGCATTGGGAAGTGATTACCCATTATCAAGCATACCCGTGACCCCCCATAGTTATCTTTTTTGTGCATGTGTGGTAAGAACATTTAAGATTATAGCCAATTTCAAGTATATAATGCAGTTGTATTAACTACTGTCACCATGCTGTTACATTAGATCTCCAGAATTTATCAGTCTCTGGTAACTATCATTCTACCCTCTGTTTCTAAAAGTTTGACTTTTTTAGATTCCACATGTAGGTGAAATCGTGCAGTACTTTTCTTTCTGGGCTTGGTTTATTTCACTTAGCATAATGTCCTCCAGGTTCATCCATGTGATTGCAAATGACAATATTTCTTTCTTTTTTAAGGCTGAATAGTAGTTCACTGCATAAGTATATGTACCACATTTTTCTTTGGAAATATTTCATTTTGGTTTTTATCACACAGACACAGAAGAGCCCTGTGTGTTTATAACTTTGTATATTTTTGCCATATTTGGCGTGAGGGTAGCATTTTATATATTTTTGCCTTATTTGGTATGAGAGTGGCAATAGGAAAGGGACACTAAATGCATGAACTTGAAATGCCATCTTAGCTGGAATACATAGTTTTCTTAAGTCCTTTTTACTTAAATTCTTATCCAATATTGCCAAGTGACCTTGAGAGTCTCTGTATTCCAGCCACACTGGCTTTCTTTCACTTTCTGGAACTGAGTTTTCTTTTGTCATTGTTTCTTGAACTGAACTTAAATTTGAACCTGGTCTTCCTATCTCAGACCTGTTCATATAAAATCTCAAGGAACTATGCGTGTATGTATAGATACTCCCCTGCCTATATATCTTTGTTAAAAGAGCTTGCTTCCTTGAAGGAGAAAATGATTGAGATCTAGGTGTTAATTACAGTCTGTGTTTTCATTTTCACATCCGACCTAAGACAAAATGTACAACTTAGTGCCATGAAAATCCTAGGAGGAGGGCTCTATCATCTTTTAACTTAAAGACTGGGGCTCCTGAGATTTTAAAAACATATGCCTCACTTTGCCAGTATGAAAACTGCCTGTCTATAAAATCTCATCAAAATAATTTGAGGAGGAAGGTATGCATAGTGATTAGAACATTAATTCTCCAATCTTGGGTCCACCCATTAATTGGTTCTATATCCTTAAACTCTCCAAGCCTCAGTTTTTTCATCAACAAAATTGAAATAATAATAGTTCTTTTCTCGCAGCGTTATGGTGAGGATTAAAAATAAAGCACTTATTCCAGGGTCAGACTCAGGATAGGTGTGGAGTAAATATAAACATAAGTTTTTATCATTATAGTTAACATTAATTCGACCTTCATTCTTATCTGTGAAAGTCCTGAATGTGCATAGTGAATAGTTCCAGCTTTTTTTCTCCCAGAGACTTTTACAGTATGATACATTGACCTACTCATACCTTTCTAGTGTTGTGCAAAAGCCCACTACAGTACACACTGTACATGTGAATATATATCTTTAAAGTAAAAATTACCTTACTCTACACATTAACAAAATACTTTTTTAAAGAATACAATAGAATGTTTAATAACTGAGCTACATTTGACATCTTTAGGCATAACCTATACCTTAAACAAGTGAAAATAGTTGATAAATTCTTACTCCATTCTGTAGGCCTTGCCCTTGCTTGGGTGGTAAATGGTTTTCCCCTCTCGCCCTGTATGCCAGCATCCATCTCTTGGTAGTAGCTGCACAGAGCATTGTGTTAAGAAGGACTTTGCAGCTGAGTCTGCCTTCAGGGGAAAGATTGCCCTGTTTTTTGCTGTGACTTGTGGGCACAAGGCAGGGAGAGCACAGCATGGACACTGTGTTTGTCTCCGCTTTGTGACAGAGAGTTGTCGAAATCAAGAGCTCTCTGTTGTAGTTTTTATATTATGTTATTGGATGAACTTCAGGCAAGCATAAGTTGTCTCAGTTCTCCATTCATAAAATGGAGGAAAAACTCATCTTCTGCTTTTCCCTCTGGAATGCGGTAAGAGAAAATTTAGAATTTTAAAAGACATTGAAAGCCTTTGGAGAAAAGTCCTCTGTAAATTTAAGAAACTGGTATAATTACAGAAGAGCTGCCTCTACTTTGGCCAGTTCTGGAAGCAGGAGACACATGGCCTTGTTTCAAGAAAGCTGACACTCTGCAGAATTAGTTCTTTTTGGAGTAGATCACTTTTCAGATACTTGCCTTCCCCATAGAGGAATCTACTTTTCTTGTAGGAACTAAAGGGACCCTGCTTATTAAAAAAAAAAATAGGTTGTTGGTCCCTCCTGACTGTCTTAATCATAGCGTGTTATTTGTAGAGTTCTAAGTGGACCTTCAATGTTCTTCCTTATCCCAGGTTTTGGCTGAGCTATTCCTTAAGCTAGAATGATCCATATGAAACCCCACTGCCCTTTTGAGTTATGTCATTTCCTTAGCAATAATTTTTTTTATTGCTTTAAGCTTTTAAAATGATTTTTATAAAAATCAGATTTGCTCATTGTAGGTTATTTATAAAGTAAATGGGAATTGCTTTCCTTTAATGAATTTGTTTTTAAATGGCTGCTGACAGGTCAAATAAAATGCCTGAAAATGACCATGGGTTGTGGAGGTCATTGGTGTCATGTCATTGTCATATGGTTTCCTTGCAGTCCTGAGGGTGAAAGACTAATCAGAATTGATTGATGAGAGACTAGGAACAGAGATTAGAATTATTCAGTTCTGTTAGATCCCCTGACAGGATTTGAGAGAGGCCTTCACAAATGTTGTGGTTTGGAACGTTGAGCTTGGCTAATCGCATCCTTAACACTGCCATCATCTCTCCTCTTGTGGTCAACTCTTTCAGTTGCTTCATTGGTTAAAAAAGTATATGGTTCTTTAAATTTATTGAACATCAGCAACAAATGTCCTTCTATTGGGGCAGGTGAGAATGTATGGCCAGCTATACGTGGAGAACATGTGTGAGCAAAAAGCCCACAGATTATTAAGCTCCCCTACTCCAGTGGCAGTTGTGAGGATCTATAATAAAATGAAGAAGGGCTTCCCCATTGAGTTTATTCTGCCAAATGATGGCATCCATAAATGTTCTTCTATACCTGCAGTCTGTGAAGGAACCACTCTGTGAAAGTCGGGAACAAAAGTAAAGACAGTGGCTGTAGAAACGGATGTGTGTTCTCACTGACTTTGCTTTTTGCCTGCTGAATAACCTTGCCATGTTATTTAACACATTCTGAGTCTAAGCTTTTTAGCTGTGAAATTTGGATAATTTTGCTTACTTTTGAGAACTAAATGAAATAGTAAATAAGCACCTAGACTAGCATATGGGAAACATTCAGTAAGTGTAGATTAAATTAATGAATGAATGAGCATGCAGTTGCTCAGTAGAAAGATTACCATTCTCAAAGTTTTGTAGCTACATTAAGTGGGTTAAGGAATATCTCAGTGGGAGGGAGAATTGCTATTTTAAAATGTGTAAAATATGAGTAATTGCAATTTCCTCTTGTCTTTTTCCCACTGCCCCCTTACATTTGCTTCCTAGAACTTTCAAAGTAATACATTTCAGAGGCCAGATTAGCTCAATAAAGATGGTTGAATATGTTTTGTCTTTATCAAAAGAGTTCTATAGCCTTGAGTTTTATTTCTTCAACCAGTATCTATTGAGAGCCTGCTATTTAAAGGCCCTGAGCAGAGATACACAAAGTTTTGAAGGACAGGACAGCTGAACAGTTCATCATAAATAAGAAATAAATTCTGATTGGAAAGACTATGGGTTGTAAAGAGAGCACAGTTTCTATTCATTTTTAAAAATGTATTGTTAGCATTTAGCATAAAAGTTAGAAACAGAGAGTAAATCCTGTCAAAATAATTGTCAAGTGCTTCACTCATGATTGCGGGGGTTTTGAAATGGAGAGATCTATTGCTAGGTAAGTTTCTATACAATTATGCAATTCACTCTTGTCACCCTGCTGTTTCTGGGCTAATCTACAGTGGCCTGAACTCTCCCAGGGTCACCTGATGAGAGCTTATTTATGCAGGGTATCAGAGTGTGCTGCACTCCAGAGAGCCCAACCTGGCTGAGCTCAGGGCCAGAACTCATAAAACAGGTGAGTGGAATGGGGAAGAATTTGCCAAGAAGAGAAAAGTGAATTAACACTTTAATGTCTGGGTGTTTATAATTTTAGCTGTCTGGGTATTGAAAATGTGTGGTCCCATTTCTTTCTTGGCTTTTTGTTTGTTTGGTTGGTTGGTTTTTCGTTTTTTGAGACAGAGTCTCACTCTGTCACCCAGGCTGGAGTGCAGTGGGACAATCTCGGCTCACTGCAAACTCTGCCTCCCAGGTTCAAGTGATTCTCCTGCCTCATCAGGCTCCCCAGTAACTGAGATTATAGGTGCTTGCCTGTAGCACCACCATACCCTCAGGTGATCTACCTGCTTCAGCCTCCTAAAGTGCTAGGATTACAGATGTGAGCCACTGCACCTGGCCCCATGTATTTCTTTTAATTCATAATGTCTTTAGAGATACTAAGATTTATTATCTCCACATTTATTTCAGTATTCAGTATAGGCTGAATAAACACCACAGGAAAGTCCAGCCAAGGAGGAAGGAACTTGGAAACATCGTGATTGTCTCACATTGTTTTTTGATGATCATAGAAGAGGAGAGGCAGCAAGTGTGAACTCTGGAGCCAGATGGCCTGTGTTTGAATATTGGGCTGTTTATAAGCTGTTTGATCTTGGACCAGTTAATACCCTCTCTATGCCTTGTTTTCTTATGAGGTGTAAATTGCTTAGTTCGAAGAGATCCTATAGTAGGAAGGGCTTTGTAAGTATTTGACAAGTAAACATTCACCTTTTGTGAGCAGGAGAGTCTCAGGAGCCCTTAAGCAGTGTCACGGCTGCTTCCCTGCTTCATCTTTCCGGCTGGGAGGGGTGGGCACAGTGTAGAGGCAGGCAGCTTGGCTTGTGTCTAGGCTGCTCTCAGAGGGAGACTCAGCATGGGATGCTCAAAGTTAAAACTCTCCAATAGCATCTTCACAGCTCATAACATCCGTTCGTGCTACCCTTTGGAGTTTCATCACAACTCCGTGAGGTCTGTGATGTTTTCCCCACTGTGGAAAGGAAATAAGGCCCAGAGATATTCACTGATTTGTTTGGAGTCCCATGGCTAATAAGTGGTAGGGGACCAGGCAACCAAATACATGGAGAGTACTGGCTTTCTGTAGATGCTGGAAGCCTTCTTCAGAAGTTAATTCAAGTTCCATGGCTTATGTACAAATGGTTGTTATTTAAACAAGCCTCCATCAGCTCATGGTTCTGTGAATGGAGGGCCAAGAAGAACGTGGATGATTGAAGCAGCCTTAGGATCCCTATATTTCTGATGCTGTTTTTTTTTTTTTTTTCTTCCCCTGGTGGACCCCACTGAGAAAAGTAATTAATTACATATTTCTTATGGTTTTCTAGATTCTCTTTTTCTGGGCCTTTTACTTCTCATCTTTACTGCTGACCTTTTAGCCACCCCTATGGTTATGACATACCTTAAAGGCAGGAAGGCCAAAGAAATAAGACAGAATTCTCAATATATGTCCACTCTGAGTAAGTCTTAAAAGAAATAAACAAACATTTGATATCAGAAAAGGTTAAAAGTATCAGCTCGAATGACATATTCAAGTTGTCAAGACTTCTTTGTTCCTCTTCACGTTTGCAGATGACAGACTGTCAGCTGCATTTCAAACTCTGAAGATCAGGAGAAACTGAACTCTTAAAACACTTCCGGAAAGTTGCTGAACTGTCTGTATTGTTCCGCAATTCTGGAATAATAATCACAGCAAATGTATTTGGGTGAGTTTTAGAAATATTACTTTGATGAAAACTACTTGGGATGCTTTAAGAGAATAAATATATTTATTCATGGTTGGCAGTGGGCACAGTTTAAGATGCAGGAAGGCAGAACCCTGGCCTAGATGCTTCGGTTGAGAGCACAGCGTAGCAGCTGTACAAGGTAATGGAATGCTCTCAAGAAGCTGTTGTTGCAAATGCGAGCTGAACTGACCGATTCAACAGTTCTTTCCTGGAAGGAAAGTCTACTTCAGTAATTTGATAATATGAAAATACTAAAGGTCCAGAAGTAACAGTGTCAGAAGTAGGACAGAGGCACAACAGAAGACTTTTCTGGTGTCATCTGACATTCCTCTAAAACCTGCACCCTGGCCTTACCGTCGAGTCCAGCTGTGTTTCCTGCTGCATCTGTACACAAGCCCACATTACCACCTAGATCAGCCCCTCTCTGTTCCTACTCCAGATGAATCACATTCCTGGCACATCTTGGCCTAGTGGTCCCTGGTGCCCTGTGTAGTGAGCTGAATCATCAAAAGACATGTTCACTTCCTACTTAATTAAACTAAATAGTTTCTGCACAGCAAAAGAAATAATAAACAGAGTGAACAGGCAACCTGCAAAATGGGAGGAAATATTTGCCAACTCTGCATCCAACTGGGGACTGATATCCAGAATATACAAGGAACTAAAAGAGCTCAACAACAGCAACAACAACAACAACAACAAACACATAATCTCATTAAAAAACAAGCAAAGGACACGAATAGACATTTTTTAAAAGAAGACATACAAGTGGCCAACAGGTATGTGAAAAAATGTTCAACATAATTAATCATCAGGGAAACGCAAATCAAAACCGCAATGAGATATTATCTTATGTCAGTTATAATGACTATTCATACAAAGACAAAGAACAACCTGTCGGTGAGGATGCAGAAGAAAGGGAGCTCTTTCACACTGTCAATGAGAATGTAAATTAGTACAGCCTCATCAGAAAACAGTATGGAGATTTCTCAAAGAACTAAAAGAAGAACTACCATATGATCAACTACTAGGGAGCTAACCAAAGGAAAAGAAAGAAATATATCTAAAATGTTCCTGCACTCATATGTTTATTGAAGCCATATTCACAATATCACAGATATAAAATCAACCTGTTTCCATCAACAATTGAATGGATAAGGAAAATACGATATATACACACAATGGAATTACTATTCAGCCATCAAAAAGAGTGAAGTCATGTATTTTTCAGCAACATGGATGGAACTGGACCAGGTCATTATCTTAAGTGAAACAAGCCAGGCACAGAAAGACAAATACCAAATATTCTCACTCATAAGTCAGTGCTAAAAAATGTGTTCAGGTGGACATAGAGAGCGGAAAGATCTAGGTAATGGAGACTCAGAGGGTGAGTGTGAGGGAGGAAGGAGGAGGATAAAGACGAGAAATTAGGTAATGGATACAATATACATAGTGATGGGTACCCTAAAAGCCCTTACTTGACCAGTATGCAAACTATGTGTTAACAAAATTGCACATGTACCCTATAAATATACACTCTTTTTTTTAAAAAAGAAGAAGATGTGTCCATATCCCAGTCTTAGAATTTGTGAATGTTACCACATTTGGAAGAAGGACCTTGTAGATGTAATTAATTTAAGGATTTGAGATGAGGAGGTATCTGAGATAATCCAAGTGGGCCCTGAATTCACTGACAAATGTCCTTATAAGAAACACATGGGGGAGAAGACAGACATAGAGGAAAAGGTGATGTAATGGTGGCGGCAGAGATTGGAGTGTTGCAGCTACAAGCGAAGGCATGCCGTGGAATGCTGGCAGCCACCAGAAACTGGGAGAGGCAAGGAATGAATCCCCTTGAGGTCCCTCAGAGGGAATGTGGATCTGTTAACGCTTTGATTTTGGACCTCTGGCCTCAAGAACTGGTAGAGAATAAATACCTGTTTATTTAAGCCACCAAAGTTTGCGACTGTTCATCAAGGTGGCCTCAAGAATCTAAGGCACCCTGCTTCTTACTGTGTGTCATTTTTTTCTGGGTGTCCCAGCTGAGGTGGATCTAGGCCTTGGAGATTATGCCTGTCTGCGCCGCTGTAGTGGGTTTGTGTGAATCTGCCATTCATCATTTACAAGTTTTCAACCTTGTGGTATCTCTTTTATTAACATTTGTAATGTATGTTAGCTTCTTGAAAGCCAGCACTTGATTTTACATCTTCGCATCTCTGTTTCCCAATAATGAGCTTTGGACCTTTGAGTAGGGACCATCTATTAAAGAGAAGCTCAGTTACAAACTGGACTCTAACATTCTAAGCACTAAAGTCATTCCTTCTTTGACTTGTAAAGTTCTCAGAAATCTTAACGTTGTCGCTATGTTTTCATTATGAGAACCAGTTATTCTTGCATAGCACTGTGAAAAAAACTCACTTCTGATTTGGATCCAGATAAAGAAGTTTACTGTGCTAAACTTCTGCCACCTACTCCTGTGATTCTAAATCATGCATGTGTTGATTAGTCAGAATATATCTCTACTTTGATTGCAAATTTCAATTAGCTTTAAAAAAAATAGTTTTGAGCACCCTGTAAGAGAGAACACTGTTCTCAGCTGGTGCTGTCCAGTAAAGCAGAGGGACTCCTTGAAGAGTCGTGAATGCCATGTAGTTGGCATACAAAAGTATTATATCTGAGTGCAGAGTCTGTGATTCTCTTCTGTGTGCAGACACCAAAGGTCAGGGCTCTGCAACGTGCCACTGAAAGGTTTCTTTTTTAATTAAAAGATAATAAAGGTAAATATTACAATAGTGCTGGATGATATAAAAAGCAAAAATGTCTTACCTTAGGCCGGAATCCCATTCACACAGGAGCCTGTTTTGGAGTTTTTCTTCCCTTCACACATGATATATGCTCATGAGGTGGAGTCAAAAGACCTGAGTCTTGGTCCTCAGAGGCCCCTCACCCATTTTTGTGGCCTTAAACAAATTACTCAGCATAGATTCCTCATCTCTAAATGAAAGAGCTGGGTAAATGAACTCCCCGTTCTCTGTCACACACTGAGACTTAAAACAAATGTTCCATGATGGTGCAGGAAAGCCAATCATTATAGTATACTTGTAAGGAAAAAGAAAACCCAGAAGATACCCTTGAGTTACTTGGGTGGACAGTGCCATCTTGTCTTTATTGACTAAGCCACAAGCATATAGAGGGCAGAAACGTGCCCCAGGAACAAAAGGCAGACTTGTTGCGCTGGGGGAGAGAGTATTGCGGGGTGAGAGGCAGGACTGGTAGGTGAGGGTCAGTAGGTGGTCCTGGCTGGACTCAGCTGACTGCTAGTGTGCTTCTAGGTGATCTCGTCCAGAGTGGATGTTCAGTTGTGAGATTCTGCGTGGGATCTCCAGACTCAGTCCGCAGATGGGTTCTACCTCTTAATAGTTTGTGATCTTGTCCAAACTGATTTGGAGCTTCAATTTTCTCATCTGTAAAATGAGGATAATAATAGTTTCGTTATAGAATCACTGCAAGGCACACCATTAAAAAAATAGTAGTCGTCACTTTTATAACTGTAATCACTACCGCAATAGCAACCATAAAAACCCCATCTCCACCCCAGGGGGCTGCGTGGTCAGAGAGGAATGACATTTATCGGCTGGGTGTTTTCATATTTAACGGTAGCCTAAGAGACCCTGCTTACAGAACAGAGCATTAGGAGGAGAGGAAAATGCATAGAAGATGCTGTTTGTGGCTTTAAGGAGCTTGATACAATTAGGGGAATATTTAACAAATATTAATGACTTCCAAATGTATCTGAGGGGCCTAAAAACATGCCAAAGTAATTGTAGCCATAAATGCTGAATGAGTGATCAGCAGTGTGGAAATTGTCATATGTGCATTGAAGTGTTTTTATTAATGCTGTTTTAATTATAAATCCATCTGTGGTCAATAGAGTTGGAAAGCGTTTTTCTCTTCTTTAGAAACTCAGGATGGGAATGACCTCAGATGGAACCACTGACAGAGCTGGCAGTCCATAGGTTTTTGTCTCCCCATTGTCACTATCAGCTGCTGGCAATGGCTGCTTTTCCTTCCCTTTCTCAGGGGTTCACCACAAAAACTGCTTGAATATTCTCCCATTATCTAAGTCATGAAGGCACCAGTGTTTTTGTTCTTTGGCTAGTCGAGTAATAAGACTTGAAACATTCTGGGGTCTGAATCATCTGGATATTCACTTTCTGAGCATGAGGTTGGAGAGCTACATGCCTGTGTGAAGGGAAAGATGGGATGGTGATGGTGGTGGGTGGTGATTGCTACTCTCATATAGCCTCAGAATCCAATTGGGTGCTTCACTCTCAGTCTTTTTTTTTCTTTAATCTTCTCACTTAGATCCCAAAGTCAGGGATTTTACCCAAGATTATAGGGCTAATGTGAATGCTGCTATTGAGAATCACATGAGTTTATGGTAGAATATTTAGAAAGGATCTCATAGCTCACTTGTTCTAAACTCCCCACCAGTCTTGGAATCTCTGTGGTGCCTCTGCCAGGTGGCCACCAGCCTCTAAGGGAACACTCCAGAGATTTTCATAGAGCAGCCATGTCATTTTTGTCATTTTTCATGACACTCGTTAGATTGTGAGACAAACCATACTTCAGGGGCCCTGTAGCTCCCACTGATTAGTCCTGGTTTTGCCCTTCGTCTGTCAAGTCGTATCCCAATTTTTCAAGGCAGCCTGTTCTGGAATGTGGCTACTCGAGTTGGGCTTGTGGTCCCGCAGCGGTGACAGCCTCATCTGTGCAGGTGCAGAATCTCAGGCCTCCCCCAGACCTACTGAACTTAAATCTGTATTTTTGAAAGATCTCCAGGTGATTAACATGCAAATTACAGTTTGAGAGGTACTGAGTGAAAACTCATACACCACCTTTCCCCCAACTAATTTTTTTTAAATTGCCATTGCTATCAGGCCTGCTGGTGCTAAAAACAAACAAAAACTGATAGTTGAGAAACATTTAACAAGAAACAACAACTCTAGCTGTCAGTGATTGAAATGTGAGTACAGTTTTGGTCTGGCATCAGTTAAAGCTGTCATTCTATTTAATTGAAAATCTATTGCCAAGTATTGCCAGTGTTCACAGAACAATCATAAAAGGTAATATTGATGATCGTTAGCCTTTCTTTATAGGCTGTAGAAGATCCTGAATGCCTTTAAAATCATTAAAGACAGATTAAATTATGTGAATTAATGCTGGATATTGCCTTGTAATTTTTAAAAAATCTGATAGACTAAATAATCAGGACACCCATTCTCCAGCCATGCCTGATAGAGGCAACCACAAGACTTCCTTCCTGAACACTCTTCAGCTGCACAAAGAATAAAAGTTTAAATCGTTTTCTATTTCTGACATCACTGCAAGGGTAGTGACTGAGGATTCAGCATTTGAAAGGTGCCTGTGGAAACAGCTGTGCTGGAGGGAAGTGCTTTCAATTCGTGCACTCAGCAATATGGAAATTAACTTGGCCAGCACATGAGCATGAATAAATGCTTAGCTGCCTTTGCAACCACAAAGCAGCTTTCTATATTTGGCACTTTTCAGACATTCAGTAAAACAGACTAAATTTAGTGCCAGATGACAGCATAGGACTGTCTTTGGTGAAACTCAAGCAAAAACCTTAAGAAGCCACACCCCCCAACCCTTCCTGTGTTTCTCTCTCCATCTGGTATTCATGGTGACTTTTAAACTTGACACCCTACAGAATGAGACATCAGTGCAGCCATGTTGGGCTAAGTCAGCAGGGCCTTGATTTCCCCAAGGGCCCAAGTCTATCCTTTACGGTGTCTCAGGATATGCAGCTCAAGGTGTGTGCCCTACTCCTGGGTCACCAGATATATGGAGGACAGCAGGAGTCACTCTTAAGTCCTGGTTCCTTTAGCCAAGAGAAACCAACATTCCTCTCGTTTTCTGTCCTGAGTACCAATCCACTTGAATCCAGCACACATTATTAAAGTTCCATGTCCTGAAGGTTCTGGGGGACTCTTTTGATATCCCCCTTGCTTTGCAGACTCATTCAGTAAATATTTATTTTGGCTCCTATTTCCCAGGCAGTAGGATTATAATAAGTAAGTCACAGTCCCTGTCCTCCCTGAACCCATGTTCTAGCTAGGGAGGCTGACAGTGCAAGGTGACTGTCATCGAGGGAGGAGGTTTGGGCCTAAATGAGAATTTACCAGGCTAAGAGGTAGATGGGGCCGATTTGAAATAAACGAATGATGAAGATTCAGCAGCCTTAAAACGCACAGGCTAATTTCCCTTCCTGTTTGGTGGGACTACAGGATAAGGAAAACACTGGCTCCGAGGGGGTTGAAGGCCTTACTTGCCTCCATCCATACTGCACTGTTTCTTAGCTCCTTCCAACTATCTCAGGGCCTCGGCCCACCACTATTCCTCTACCCCATGGGATTTACTCCTTTTTCTTCATCAGAATTTACATATTTAAACTACAGTAAAAATGTAGTATGCTATAATGTGTAACAGGATGATTAAAAATGTAAGTTCTGCAGTCAGGTGGCCTTGTCACTTGGCTTTATAACATAGTTATCTAATTCTCTCTTCCTCAGTTTCCACATGCAAAAATGTAAAGAATACTAATAAATCCAATCTCAAAGGTTGTGCAGGAATTAAACATGATCTTCTAAGTATGGTGTTTACCACATTATCTGACATATAGAAGATGCTTAATAAGTGTTAGCTGTTACAATTGCTCTATTAATTCTTTCAACATATTTACTGATACCTTCTATGCACTATTTTAAGTAGTGAACAAGACAGAAACGTTTCCTGCTTTCGTGGAGCTAGAAAGTGTTCTCCAATTATATTATTATTACTTATATTGTTATATTTATGTATTATTTCAGTTGACTCCACTGGGTAGTATTTCCTGAGGCACCATTCTTTTGTGTTTTAAATGGCATGCTGTACAGAATTGTGGATTCTTTGTAAGCCAGCTACTCAGTGCCATTTACTTGGTTTGAGAACTTGTTTTCTTGGTTTGAGAACCCAACAATAAATAAACCAGGGAAATCTCTTAGTTCCTACTAAATATATACTTAGTACTTTACTAGGATTTTAAGCAAGTTGAAAAGATGGTCACTGTGATAGTTTGGGAAGAAAAGACCAAAGCACTGGAGGTAAAAATAAAAGGAAAAAAAAAAAAAAACTTACAGGTTAATTAAATGCTAAATTATTTGGTAATGGACAGTAATAATAATGTAATTTATAGGAATATGTGACTGATGTGGTTTGGATAATTTAGGAATTTCATGGAAGGAGGTAGAAACCGAACTAAAATCCTGAAGAGTTTACGTGGTTGGAAAAGATCAAGAGAAGATTCTGTGAGGCCAAAATACAAGTAAATTACCAACGTAGAATAAAAACAACCGTTTTGTCATACTCATTTTTATATTGCATGAAGAACAGGACATAATGAGGCACCATAAATGGTTGTTGACTTTAGTACAAGTGGGGAGCTAATGGAATGAATGAAAGCCGAGGTGAGAGAGGTGGCTGGGGAATAGAGAAGAAGGGGAGTAGGAAATACACATTTTAAAGCTTGAACCAACAGGACTTACAAGAAAATATTAAAGCCTGTACAGTTTTCAAAGTGATTTTACATATCCTGTGTCCTGGCCTAGTATTCTTTCTCACAATGGTACACAAAATTTGTGCTAAGTTGATTAGTGGTTCTTACCCTGTCATCTACTTAACCAGTGTCCTCTTATTATGACCAGTATTTTAATGATTGCTTTACTCTCCTACAAAATTTACTCTCCTACAAAATTTATATATATATATATAATTTATATATGTAAATATGATATATATTACATAATTTTTTACATATTAAAAATTATATATATAACTTAAGAAGGTCTCTTTCACCCAGGCTGGAGTGCAGTGGTGTGATCATAGCTCTCTGTAGCCTTACACTTCTGGGGTGAAGCATTCCTCCTGCTTCAGCCTCCCAAAATCCTGGGATTATAGGCACGAGCCACTCTGTCCAACTGAAATTCTTTATATTTTATTTTATTTTGAGACGGAGTCTTGCTCTGTTGCCAGGCTGGAATACAGCGGTGCAATCTCGGCTTACTGCAACCTCCACCTCCCAGGTTCAAGCGATTCTCTTGCCTCAGCCTTTGGAGTAGCTGAGAATACAGGTGTGCGCCACCATACCCAGCTAATTTTTTGTGTGTGTTTAGTTGAGATGGGTTTCATCATGTTGGCCAGGATAGTCTTGATCTTTTGACCTCATGATCCACCTGTCTCGGCCTCCCAAAGTGCTGGTTTACAGGTGTGAGCCACCATGCCCAGCCCTGAAATTCATTATTAATGTGACCTCCTTGAATACATAATTTTGAAAGCGTCAAGATCATGCTTTACTGTAGTATAAAGGAAAATTCAAAGAATGTGGTTATTGTTAAAACATGTTATTTCCATATGTAAAAGCCCAGTCACGACTACACCAGAAGACATAATGAAGTGGTCAGATATACCTAAACATAGAAAATGACAACTGCAAATGCAGAAGATACAGGTGTGTGGTATTAATAACTCAGATGGCATGGCATTCAGCAACACTCTTCTCTAAAATAGTGGGAGACACTGGATAAAGTTGCAGAAAGAACAAAATACAGTCTTCCTTCAGTTACTCAGCAGTTACATCCCAAGAGTGTATAAAAACCATGCCAAAATACTTTGATGTATGTGTGAAACAGAGTTCTATTCCATGCTCAAGTGATTTTAAGCACATTTTATGGAAGTGGCTAATGGCACTTTGGGAAGTCTTTGGGGCGTGGGACAGCTTTGTCTTGGTGCAAGACCAAGGCATTGCAGGACATCTAACACTCCTAGCTCCCAGCCACTCCATGTCGGAGGCATCCCCCTATCATTCATTGTCACAACCAAAAGTGGCTCCAGGATTCCATAGGGGCCTTGAGGGAACAGTCGCAACCTCACTGAGAACTACCAGGTCGAATGCTGGCCTTGTGACTCCTGGACGGTGACAGACAGGGAAGTTGGCAATGGGGTGGGGTGGTGGATTTGGATGTCAAGTCCAGAAAAAGAGTTGGTTGCACTGCTCTTTCAGACAGAGAGCCTTCACTTTCTTAAATACTTCAAATCTGGCTTCCAACCTGGTAACAGTTTCAAGTTCTGAGCCCAGGTGAAAGACAAATGAAGAAAACAGTATTTTGTAGGAAAAAAAAAATGCAACCCTTTTTTGTTTGTTTGTTTATGTGAAGGGCCAACAGATGCACTTTAATTCCCTGCCCTCCATGATTGCTCACTGATAGGAATGCATGCTGTCTCTGGAGGAGGAGAAATCCAGTTCTAACAGGAATTTTTGAAATAGTTCTGATATTTAATTCTTGTTTCCCTTTAAACTTTTAGGTATGATCTTACCTATGTGTTTTTTTCAGTTTTGTAAAGGATGCAATAACATCTGATTCCTCTTGGTATTTGCGTTGTGCACAATGGAATGTTTTGAGCAGATGTGCCTGATTGTTTAGTGTTAGTGCCCTACAGGTCGCTTTTGCCTGAGAGTCTTAAAACAAACAAATCAAAAGGGCTTGATCCACTTAGAGTACTTTCCAGAGGATTTTAAGTCTTGGATTTTTATTTAACAGTGACAACAACACTCATACCCCAGTCTTTCGCAAATGTGGTTGCATTGTATCTAATTTGTAAATAGTCATTTGACTCAAAGATACTGAGCACACTTCAAATGCATGCTGATTTATGACATTCCAAGAAGATAAATCTGTTTGCAGACTTATTCCAAGACTAAGTTTATGTATTTGCTAATCAGATGCTTACCATCCACAGGACAGCAGTTAGGCATTGTGGGAAAATCAGAAATACACTGGACCCTTTAAGCCCTCAAAGAGCCTGCTGTCCAGCAGGGATGATGAAACCTTGTGTACACATCATCATAAGAAAGTGGTGAACCTCTGGAAAAGTAAGATGGAGTACTTAGGGAGTCCCTAGGGACGAAATGGTATTTTCCACCGGAGGAGATGAAATTTTTAACTTGACAACCTTAAAGATTCATTAACATTTAGACAGGTAAAATGTGTTAAATTTCGAGGAATGGCTTTCTGAGCTAAAACAAATTTAAGTAAGGTTTTTGTGTGTGTGTGTTGTTAAGTAATAGGAAATCTGGCTTCCCACCACTTAGTAGTATGCATTTATCGTCTGAGTGTAATTAAGTGGCCTGGAATAGCTGTTAATAGTTCCCATGAAGAAATCTCATTCAACATTGCTACTTTCCTAAAAAGAAAAAAAAAAATCCTCTAATTTAAAAGCTGGAATTTTTTTTCTTTGCTTTTTTTCCCCAACCTTTTCTTTTTTCCATTAAAGAAGTTTCTTTCACAACTCCAGATTTTGGGATACCACTGTGATATTTTAAAACTCTGGTATATACCTTTAACTGGATTCACAGTAAAGTGCCATCAGATAGAAGGCAGGCCCATCATGATCATTAAGTAAAGAGTTCAGTTGCTAACACAGGAAAGGGTTCTCATTACCAGGTGGGTCCCATGTATTGAACTTGACAACACAGAAACTGAGCCAGAGCCAAATCAGGACCCTATGTGATTTCTGTGCCCTCCCTATTAGACCATTTGTGTCCCAGGACTTGAATCTAACTGCCTCCTGCTCCCTGGTGCTGGTGCAGACTCACTGTCCATCTTCCAGTGCTTCTGGCTTCTGCCTGTACCACCTGCCTGTGGCCTGGAGATTTGACTTAGAGGAAGTTAGTCCAGGTGAAATCTTGGCCAAAGTGTCATGCTTGTTAAAACTTAATTACTCTGTGTTGGAAATGTTTTCTGTCTTATCTGCCTGGCAGTTACTGAGTATATGGATAAATATATAAATTTATTGAGGCATACTCAATATGTGTGCATTTCATGTATATTATATCCCAATAAAAAATATAAAAAATAATAACAATTAAAATAAACTCCCAGTCACTGATGTATTGGCACTTTTGGTTTATCTTGGGGTGATTTAGCAATGATTTGTGCATTTTAAAATATTTAAAAGTAACTTTTCAGAACGTTTAGTGTTTTTGTTTTTTATTTCTTTTAAAATTCTTTTTCAATTAGTTGAAATAACCTAAATAACCAATAGTGGAAGAAGTAACAACTCTTTGTAATAATTGGCCAAAGAAAGAAAAGTTTTTGAAACAAAAAAAGATGAAAAACAAATTTCTGGGAAAGGCAGTGAAAATTCTTGTTGCAAATACATACTTTTGATGCTTCCAGATTTCTAATACATTTAAATACCTAGAATTTGTGGATGTTGATTTTCAACAAAATCATTATTTCTACCAAGTTGTCATATTTACTAATTTGCATTGTCTCATACTTTTCAGCCAATTCTTAAACCAACTTCCTTCCCTCAACACCACACACACACACACACACACACACACACACACACACACACACACACACACAGAGCTTCCATCCTGATGTCTATAGCTTTTGGTTAAAATTCAGACTGAAGTCTAGTGGTGAACAAACAGTAATTGCATGGTAATGTCAAAGTGAACAAAAATAGAACTTACAGGAAAATCTTTACATTTAGCTCTGCCTATTAAGTTTCAAACACAAAAAGAAACATTCCCTTCTAAAAAAGAACTTTAGAAAAACTGAAATTTGATGCTGCTAAATTATAGAATTAAATCTGTGAAGCCCAGGGACTGTATGGAAATTAAATTTGGATTTCTTCTCCCCAACAAACCCAGCCAGCCTCCCCATCTTGAATAAATTTACTGATAGGACGCAGTGCTGTGTAACATTATTATTTTTCAAAAAGATAAACATTTAATATGAACTCTTTTGTTGGAACAGGACAGCTGGGAAGTGGTGGAAGGACTGAGGGGGGAGATGAATTACACCCAGGAGCCACCGGTTCAGAAAGGATTTTTGCTGAAAAAGAGGAAATGGCCCTTAAAAGGCTGGCACAAGGTAAGGTTGGTCTTGGCCTCCCCGTTATTTGCACTCACACTGCCTTCTACTCACCTGGTTCTTAGGCACTGATATTTAATTTGTAGTTGGAATTTGAGACCAAGGAAAGGGCACCTAAATGGAATGTCTTAATTAATAATCTTTCTTCCCCACAGAGATTCTTCTATCTTGACAAAGGAATCTTGAAATATGCCAAGAGCCAAGCTGATGTAAGTCTTTTCGTGGGC
Organism: Saimiri boliviensis; assembly: GCF_048565385.1. NCBI lineage: Eukaryota > Metazoa > Chordata > Mammalia > Primates > Cebidae > Saimiri > Saimiri boliviensis. Next base: position 91,456,062 of record NC_133458.1, on the reverse strand, counting down.
CCAGTGTGGTTCTGGAGAATTCTGAAGGGGTAACTGTCGGCTCAGAGATGAGTGTGTGTATAGTTGCGGATAGCTCTTCTTGAAACTGGAAACCATGAGAGGAATCACTTCTCTCTTAGCTCTGGGTCCCAGGCAGGCTCCGTTCCTCTACCAGGTAAAGGTGCAGGGGCTCCCCCAACACTCTCTGGGCATCCAAAGGTCTCTTCTGGTCTTAGGGTTGTGCTAAGGAGTTCTCTGGGTGGGAGAATACATCCTTGCAGCTAGATAACAGGAACAAAACCTAGGACAAGTATCACTCCCGCTCATACTGTGACTGAGGGGTACAGGGGAGAAGGCGCTGGGTGAGGAAGTTCCTTTTCAGATTAATCCCAGGCAGTTGGTGTGTGAGGGCTGTGAATGACCATTTGTCCTGCCCCCAGTAGGAGTCCTTCTCTCCCCCCTTCTTCCTCTCCTGTCCTCTCTTAGTCTTCTTTTCTCACTTTTTAAAAAAATTAGTAACATTACTTCTAAATGAATTTAGACACCAGAAACTAATGCAGTGGGAGGTGGTGCAGTTGACAGGTGAATTCACTGCTATGGAAGTCAGCCCATAGTGTTTACTTTTTTGCTTCCTCATGTCCTGGCTGTGTAAACTGCTTGTTACTTAACCCCTCTGTACCCCAGTTTCTGCATCTGTAAAATGGGGAGAATACTTCCTACCTCAGAGATTGTAGAAGACAGTGCATGCCCAGCATGTAACTCAGCACTGGCTCACGCTAAGTGCTTGATGATCCTCAGTGTTTGTGTTTACTATTAGTGGATGTGGAAGGGTGTGTCAGGGATGTGACTACTGCTTTTAACACCATGGTTCTCAAGTGGCCTTCTTGGTGCCTCTCAGATAGAAAGAGAGAAGCTGCATGGCTGCATTGACGTCGGGCTGTCAGTGATGTCTGTAAAGAAGTCATCAAAATGCATAGACCTTGACACCGAGGAGCACATCTACCATCTGAAGGTGAGGCTGCTTCCTGTTGTGCAGAGTTCACTTATGCTGGGGAAGGATTGTCAGTTATTATACTATTGGTGATGCCTTTTGGGCATTCAGCCAACATGTAAACGACCTTCATTACCAAAGCGTTTCTCACGGACAGCACTGCTATTTGAATAAGATGTCATTGTGCAGGACTCTGTCAGATTGCTTGAAGGTTTAGCATCCTGGTCGCCTCATCCCCTAGATACCATCCTGCCCACAGTGATTGTGACAGCAGTCAGCAATGAAAAACTTTGTTTCCAAACCACCTCCACCCAGACAGTGACAGCTTTAGTGAAGAACCATTTACCATAGGTTAAAATGTGTTCCTGAAATGTACATAACATTTAGGCAATGGAGCCCTGTTTTACAACTTTGGCGAACTTTATAGGACTTCCACTAAAATTCTCATATTGTAGTGAAATGTCAGGGATTTTTCCCCTAAAGTGTGTGTTCCCAAATAGAACTTCGAAGTTGCTTACCCTCTTGTGCTGTCTCTCCTCAGGTGGTAGGGATAGTCAAAGCGTGAAGTGCGAGATCTAGATCGGGTTCAGATTTTGATGTGGCTCCTCACTAGCCATTGAACTTCGACAAATTACTTAATCGCTGAAAGTCTCAGTTTTTCCACCTAAGACAAAATGAAAATTATTGTAACACTCTTGTTTTTGGGTTGAATGTAGGAAACTTGGCATAGTGCCTGGCCCAGTGTAAACTCAGGAAGTTTAGCTATTGTATGTGCATGTGGGATGGTACCCGAATGTTAGAAATTAATTGAGAAAATGCTAAGACTGTTTTCTTATTTGGGCAGATTACTTGAGATATTGGGAATGGGGCACGAGGATTAGGAAAACCAAAGCATGAGATCATGAACTCCTTATCTTAATGTGTCCCTGCCTTCTCCATGGCATGTATGTGGTGATTGAGCATTGTGGACCTAACATACCTGTGGTTGGTTGAATGGGCAAGGCAGTCAAATCTTCACTATTTCCTAGCCTAACTGTATCTCTGAGTATAGGTGATGGTGTAAAGCAGAGTTTCTCAGCCTCAGCACCATTAACATTGTGAGCTGGATAATGCTTTGTTATGGGAGGCTGACTTTGTATAGCAGGATGTTGAGCAGTATCCCTGTCTGTGCCCTCTTTCTAGATGCCAGTAGCATCCTTCTCCAGTTATGACAACCAAAAATGTCTCCAGATATTGCCAGGTGTTCCCTAGAGGTTAAAGTCACCCCTGGTTGCAAATGACTGGTGTGAAGAATGGGAGAGAAAAAACAAATTTAAGAAAGCATATTATCCTTTATTCTGTTTCAGTGATAGGTCTCCATTAGAAGAGTTTAGGTTATTTCTTCAGGTACTTCCAATGAGTGTTAGTTCTGTATTTTGACATGGTCGGAATTAATAGGTCCTTATTTATCCACTATTGTGGTTAACAGAATAAAAGTAGTTATTCATAATTTTTAAAGGATTAGAATACCTTAAAATAGATTGAATGCTAATACTGTGATAGACACAGTGATTTAATTCTGTGATTTAAGTGATTTAAGTTCTGCTTGGTTTCTCGTTCATTCTTTTGAACATCAGCTATGACTGTTAGTGTAGGTAAGTGTAGTTATCTGGGGGTTCTAGTTAATAGCCTAAGAGTCAGGCAGTTTTTAATTGTGGGCCATTTGGTCCCATTTATTTTATAGATGAGGGATCCTGGGTAGCAGAGAGATTAAGCGGCTGTTCACCCATGGCCCTAGATCTACTTGAGGGACAGGAACAGGATCCTGGGCAGTTATTTAATGAAGTGTTCTTATTCTTCCACCTTGTTTAACTGATGAAAAAGTGAGTCCAGATGAGTGCTTGGGCACTGACTTATAAGGGCCTCTCAGAATAGATCAGTGGAAAGGATAACACAAGATTCCTGTAAAATTCCTCTTAACCACATCTGGGAAATGAAATACATTTCAAGAACATAAATTAGGGGAGACAAATAGATGTGAGCCTGTTTGTATTGCTTCTTCCTGTAAATGACACATTAAAAAGCCCCTGCAGGAGCTTCCAGCTTCTAATAATCAGCACCAGAGTCAACCTAACTGTTCCTCCATGAGTGATATTGCTGGCATTTAATGTGCATATCCTGGCTCTCATCTCTGACATTAGTAAAGATTTTCACAGATTGACCTGAATTTTTCATCTTAGAAATTATCCTACCATGCATCCTCTTGGATCATCTTAAATTACAGCTTCATAAGTCTCGGTATCCTAATATATGGGTATCTATCATTTTTTACTTTTAAAATATCAATACACTGTCATACACACACATAAAAATTAACTTCTAAGAAATGTCCATAGTATATAGATGCTTGTTATATTCTTTTTATATATATAAACATTTCAAATATCTTTAAATAAAAACTACTTGTTGCAAACAGTATTCTTCATGGAAATTAGAAATTGATAATTGCTGATTTATGGAGAGAATGGCTAAGTGTGAGTGTGATTGTAATAAAAATTGGAAAAATAATAACATTGCTGTATAGTACTTTATTTCTGAGAGTGGGAGAAATGTTTTTTGAAATAACCTTCACATTTATTAGCATATTGTATTAGTTTGTTTTCACACTGCTGATAAAGACATATCCAAGACTGGGGAATTTACAAAAGAAAGAGGTGTAATGGACTTACAGTTTCACATGGCTGGGGAGGTCTCACAATCATGGCAGAGGGCAAGGTAGAGCAAGTCACATCTTCTGTGGCTGGCAGCAGGTGAAGAGAAAGAGCTTGTGCAGGGAAACTCCACCTTCTCATACCAGCAGAGGTAACTGGATCAGGTCTTTCCCATGGTGTTCTCATCTCACCACCACGAGAACACCATGGGAAAGACCTGCCCCCATGATTCACTTATCTGTCACTGACCAGGTCCCTCCCACAACACATGGAATTCAAGATGAGATTTGGGTGGAGACATGGGGCACAGCCAAACCATATCACATAGACTCCTCAGCAATATGTTCTTTGTTGGAGAGATGAACAAAGTTAAATATTTTGGGAAGAATTTACTAATTCATTCCAGTTCAGAAAGATTGATCTGAAAAGTCTGAATTATAAAAGAGTTTAAAAAGAAACATGGTGCTAGTATTTTCAGTAGACATGGAGAAGCTGGGATTAGAGAACTTGGAAATGCTTTAAGAGGCAGATAAATATAAATTTCAGTTTATTTGTTGCTTAATATAATTGGTACTGTTCTGTTTTCCTAAAAATGGCGTCACAGTTGGACTCACTCACAGAAAGCCAAAATACATGCTTACCCTGCATTTTTACCCTGCACTTCCTTCTCAAACTTATTCCCATAGATCACATCAATATAAACAGTCAATAAGAGGCTATTTCTCCATTCCTTTTCTTTCTTATTTAGTTTTTTGAGATAAGTCTCTCTCTACCACCCAGGCTGGAGTGCAGTGGCTCAATCTTGGTTCACTGCAGCCTCAGCCTCCCAGACCCAAGTGATCCTCCCATCTCAGCCTCTTGAGTAGCTCAGATCACTGGCATGCACTACCATGTCTGGCTAATTTTTTTAAATTTTATTTTATGTAGAGATAGAGTTTTACCATGTTTCCCAGGCTGGTCTTGAACTTCTAGGTTCAAGTGATCCTCCCTCCTTGGCCTTCCAAAGTGCTAGGATCACAGGCATCAGCCACTGTGCCAGGCTATTGAAATTATGTGCCAACTGAAAAAGAGGATTTTGGGAGTGGTGTCAATTTGATAAGTAATTGTTTCTTCCAGTAAATGATTCTCTTCTTTCCTTTTTTCAATTGAATACATTATAGGTCAAGTCAGAAGAAATCTTTGATGAGTGGGTATCGAAACTTCGCCACCACAGAATGTATCGTCAGAATGAAATTGCCATGTTTCCACATGAAGTTAACCACTTTTTCTCAGGGTCCACCATCACAGACTCTGCATCTGTGGTGTTTGACTCCATTTCAAGTAGAAAGGTAATGAATGTTTTGCCAATAATGAATCTTAGAACAGGGTGGCTTTGTTTAATGGAGTACCATCTTGGGAGCTGAGTCTAAGGAAGGAGAGGTTTTCAGGGACAGGCAAGGTGGGCTTGGGCTGTGTTTAATTAGTCTCTTTGCCAATTGAGTCAGAACCAAGACCAGACAAGTATCTATTAGTTGAGGGGGACAGTGACTGACATGGAGGAATTTAGCATTCCTGAATCAACTACCTTTCTCCTGACTGGTTTGAGTTTGGTTTCCTTTTCTGGTTGTAAACTATAGTAAGGATGCATATAGCCATGCAGGATTGCAAAATATTTCCAAACATTTATATTATTATTTTGATGTTAATATTTGATAAAAGAAGAAAATAAGGTCCACCATTCAAGGCATGTCATATCATAGCATGATATGGCCAAGCTGGGGTGATAGCCAGAGATCTTAGTGCTTTGCTAGAAGCTTCTTTCTCATTATAAGCAGGTGGTATCCATTGGTGACTAGCCCACTCTGCTATTCTTTACCCTAACGTGTCCCCACTGGGCTCTGTTTCTGTTTACAATGTGCTTTTGTCATCTGTGGAACAGCGTAGCAGTATATCAAAGCAGAATTTATTTCAAGCTGGAAGCAATTTATCATTTTCTTGTGGCGGTGAGACACGAGTTCCATTATGGTTGCAGTCTTCAGAAGACATGGAAAAATGCTCCAAAGGTAGAGTGACTTGAAACTTCTGCTTTCTCTTGTAGCCATTAGATGATGCTGGTTTGATGTTTACACTTCAGGTGCATTTCTGTCCTTCCCCTTCACTTGTCCACATTCCCTTCTATATTTTGCTTGTAAAGATTGTGCCCATCATCAACAAAAGACACTCTCCTTGCAGATCTTTACGTCTTCGCCTGGCTGTACATGCAGGCACGTTTCTTCTTCTGTTCCTGAGTATTGGTGCCTGATACTGATGCCTGATTTCCACATGGGCCTTGGGTTGGTCTCCAAGGGCCAAGTCTGACACACATCCAAGACTGAGAATCATTTTGCTAGAGGCAAAGGGGTGGTCAGATGGACATTTTCACAATGTAGGTGTTCTCTACCCTGACTACACATCAGCATCACCCAGAGAGCTTTTAAAATGCAGGAATACCCATTCCCAACCCTCTGTCTCAAATAATCTCTTTAAATTGGTCTGAAGTAGGGCTATGGTATCACTAATTTTCCAAAGTTCCCCAAGTGATTTTGATAAGGCGCTTGCCAGAAGGAAGCTCAGCATTCTCAACCTTAATTAGCTAAGACTGACTTAGGGAACTAAAAACCAAAAAGATCCATAGCGGGATTGGGAGTGTTCTGATTGAATTGTCTTGGGGTAGGATTTAGGCATATATGATTTAAAAGATTTATCCAATTGATTTAAATATGTAGCCATGATTGAGAACCGCTATTACAGAAAGATATTGGGTGGCAGCCTTGAAAATTGCATTATCTCTTGTTGAATACAGGTAGTATCACCCTTGGGACCATGTAGGCTTTGCCCTTCCAATACATATGACTTGTGAGCTTTACTGAGTGACATCATGTCAAAGCAGTCCCTGAAGCCTTGTCTCTGGAGCAGCAGCATCAGCCCAGCCTGAGAACTTAATCAGAAATGCACATTTTCAGGCTCACGCCAGATGCATAGAATCAAAAACTAGGGGTGGAGCCCAATGAACTGTGGTTTAAGAAGGTCTCCAGGTGATTCTGATAATATCAAAGTGTGAGAGCCTCTAGCCTAAGGCATTTGGGCCTCTATTCTTCCACAGAAACATCCTTCATCATCCAGTGAACAGCAAATTATGGACTATCTTTTGAGTTAGCAACTGGAATCTGGTCAGAGAGTCCTCTTGCGTTCTCTCAGCTCCATCTGCAGAGGCTCGTTATGGTCCTCAGGCAGGTCCATGATTGACAAAGTTTTCCTTAGAGAGCAGTACCACTTTCATTTTAGTTTTATTAATTTAATGTGCTTTGGGTCTTGACAAGTGGATAGTGGCAGCATATTACTACAGGATTAGACATACTGGTGATGATGATGATGATGATGATGGCTAATTTATTTAGTTCTTACTTTTAGTGCCAGACATTCTTCTAAGGACTGTGCAGTGTCAACTCATTTAATTCTCACAGCTCTCTTGTGATCTAGATGTATAATGATCCCCATCTTTCTGCTGAGGAAGCGGAGGCATGGAGTTTTGTAATTTTCTCAATAGTCAAAGTTCATTAAGTAGATTCAACCTGAGGCAGCCTGGTTCTCAGGATTTATGGCCTTAACCACTAGAGTCTGTAGCCTTTCCTGTAAAAAAGGAAGTAATATTTCTAATCAATGCAGATGAAAAATCAAATATAGCTAAATAACGAAAAGTAGCTGGCATGGTGGCAGCACAGTGATCCCTCTTGCTAGTGGAGCATTGTGAGCACTGCCGTCTTTTCCCCCACAGACCTGGCGCACTGTCACACTTACCTGGTAGAAATGAGCCAGCTCCTGCAAAGCATGGATGTCCTGCATCGGACATACTCAGCACCTGCTATCAACGCCATCCAGGTGAGCCTGACTCCTCTTCTGTTGACATTCTGGCCCTCTTCTGCTTTCCTTTCTCCTCCCAGCCTTTCACTAACAGTGGGATGCTGTGGTCAGTTGCTTCAGCCAAAATTAAGGGGATGGAGGTGGTCACCTTGCTATGCATTTATCCCTTTCGGTTTGGTGGACTTTACTGTCTGTGCTCTCTTTCCTGTTTTGAAACAAAGGGTGGAGCTTTTGAAAGTCCCAAAAAGGAAAAAAGATCGCACAGGAGGTGGCGGTCCAGAGCTATTGGCAAAGACGCTAAAGGAACACTGCAGGTAACCATTGCTTTCCCTGACAGGCTGGTTTCTTCATTGGCCCTGCTCTGCATGCCATGTGCCGGGAGCTACCTTGACTTAGCTAGAATAGACGAATGAATGTTCTGTAGTTGTTCTTTCCAGTACCCTCTGTAGAGAGATGAATTGAATCACTTAGATTATCTGGATGCTAGGATAAGCACATAGTGGATCACGGGCAAGGGAAAGAATATTTTCTAAGGGAGAAGGATGTGAGGTTGCAGGACTGCTGCCATTTCTAGGACTTCTGGTTTCCCCTTCTTTGCTGTTGAACCTGCCTGTGCTCTTCCTGCTTGTGTTTATGCCTTGTTTTGCGGCTGCAGTTGCCGTGTGCTCTGACGTACATCTTCTGCTGGTGCTCCATGGATTCTCATTCCTCTAAGCCCACAGGCCTGATTCTCTGGGCACAGGACATTGTGCAGATTCTCCTTGGCCTCTTATCTCCAAAGTCCCAATCCCTCATCCAAGATTCACTGTGCTAGGAGCTTTCCCAATACACAGCTAAGCCACAGGCCAAGATTTGCAGCTTGACTGATGCATATTAAATCGTGACATTTTTAGAATCAGCATAAATTTCACGCAAGCTTTTGGTTAGGTGACCTGATACGCTCTTGTACACTCTGGTTCAAAGTATTTTATGGACTGAAGATAAGCACTTTGAAAGCAAAGAATGTTCCATGTGCAAATGAGGTTCGTTTGTTTTTTAGAAGCCCTAGGTGCAAAGGATAGCATTTTAAATGTATCCATTACTAACTGCCTGGCTACATGGATGATTATTGCCAGGAAGAAGGAATTGAGCATAAATGAGAAAGTCTGGCAGTTTTAGCTGTCATTTTCAACCTATGGTTTTAAGGCTTCTATCATTTCTAAAAGAATATGTCATTTCTCACCCATTTTTAGCTCACAAGAAGCAAATTGCTGTGGAAAGTGTTGTCTGGAGTTCTCATTTTAAAAAATAAGTTATCAAGCAGTAGAAAGACCTACCTATAAAGTGTTTTCTATTACTGTGTTTCAGTCTTAGAATCAAGTAAATATTCTAGGCAATCTGCATCTGAAAACAAATTATCTCCCTTTGGTGTTACTTCAGGTCCCCAAACCTTTTTCTGGCCCAGTAAGACTACACTCCTCCAATCCTAATTTGTCAACACTAGATTTTGGAGAAGAGAAAAATTATTCTGATGGCTCTGAAACCTCATCAGAGTTTTCTAAAATGCAAGAAGATCTGTGTCATATTGCCCATAAAGGTAAATGAGTTTTCTTTCTTCCTAATGTGTTTGATAAAAATGTTAAATGCATGTCTGAATGTGGGATGTCCTTAGAGAGAGTATCTTAGTCGGTTCATTTTCTGCTCTATTAAGATTTAGGGAAATCTAATTTTTATTTTATTTCCCTGGTAGTGGAGAATGTATTGGCAAGTACTTTCTTATTAACCTTGTGGGGGAGACCAAGAGAGAGTTAGTACTTTAAAGGCTGAGCAATTCATGTGATGCTGATGGGAGTGTAAATTGGTAATCTTCTGGACGGCAATCTGATATTATGTTCCCACTATTTTTTAAATCTGCCCATCCAGCAGTTCCACTTTGAGAATTCATTGTAGGAATTAATTTAAAATTTATCCAAACAAAGGTATTCATTTTTTCATTGTTTGTCAAATCAAAAATTAGAAATAGGTATTCAACATCATTAGCCATTAAGAAAATGCAAATTAAAGCCATGATGAGATTACTATACACCTATTAGAAGAGCTAAAGTTAAAAGAAAATATAGTATCAAATGCTGGTGAGAATGCATATACATGTAATCTATCATACATTGTGGCTATGGTGTAGCCACTCTGGAAAAGGTTTGACAGTGTTGTATAAAACTAAACATGCACTTACTATGCAACCCAACACTCATTTCTGAGCCTTTGTTCCTGATAAATGAAAATTTATGTCCACAAATCTATACATGTGTTCAGAGTAAGTTTATTTGTATTAGCCAAAGACTGGAAACAAACTCAAATGGTTTTCAACAGATGAATAGTTAAACAAACTGCAGTACATCCACACAGTGGGATACTACTCAGCAATACCAAGGAACAAACTATTGATATACATAGCAACTTGGATGGATCCCAAGGACATGATGCTGAGAGAAAATAGCCAATCTCAAAACATTACATAGTATTGGTGTATAAGTCCATTTTCATGCTGCTGATAAAGACATACCCAAGACTGGGTAATTTATAAAGAAAAAGAGGTTTAATGGACTCACAGTTCTAAGTGGCTGCAGAGGCTTCACAATTGTGGTGGAAGACAAAAGTCAGTCTTACATGGTGGCAGGCAAGAGAGAATTAAAGCTAAATGAAAAGGTAAACTCCTTAGAAAACCATCAGATCTTGTGAGACCTATTCACTATCACAAGAATAGTATGGGAGAAACCACCCTCCGTGATTCAATTATCTTTCACTGAGTCCCTCCCATACACATGGGAATTATAGGAGCTACAATTCAAGATAAGATTTGAGTGGCGACACAGCCAAACCGTATCAGTAGGGTTCCACTTACATAACTGTTTTGAAATGGTATAATTATGGAGATGGAGGAAGGAAAGAGGAGTGTGATTATAAACAGGTAGCACAAGGGATGCTGTAGTGATGCAAAGTTCTGTATCCTGATTGTGATGCTGGTTACAGGACTATGGACATGTGATAAAATTGCATTTACTCATACCCACGCATATATAAACAGAAAAGTGCATGGAAATCTGGTCAAATCTGAATCAAATCTGTAGATTATACTAATGTCAGTTCCTACATTTTTATATTGTACCATGGATACGTAAGATATAACTACTGGGAGAAACTGGGTATAGGGTATGTGGGACTTTACTTGTTTTGCAACTTCCTGTAAGTTGATAATGACTTTAAAATAAAAAGTTAAAAAATTAGAAGTAATCTAAATGCCAAACAATAGAGGATTGAATTTTTTCTAAAACCTAATATAATCATAATAGAATGCTAATAATAATAATGATAGCTACTTAACATCAAGCACATAACTGTCATGTCAGGCATTTGCTAAGTACCTTACATGCATTGTTTTATTTAATTCTAGCTGCAGCCCATGAAGTAGGTATCATTGTGATCTCTATTGCTTAATTAAGAAACTTGAGACTTAGAGAAAATAACAGCTTCCTGAGGGTCGAGTGGTTACAAAGCAGCCAACATGAGACTCGAATTCTCACCTGTTTGACCCCAGAGTCCATATTCCTTACCTGGTGTTTTCATTGCTCTTACGATGGAGTGCCAGGGTTATTTTTTATAGACATAGAAAGATGTCCACAGCATATCATTGAGTAAAAATGTAAGGTTACAAAACAATATATAGATATGATCCTATTTCTGGCATATGTAGGTATACTAAAAAGTCTGGAAGTGATGGGTGCTAGAGTTATAAGTGCATATTTATCTTTCTGCTTAACTTTTTTTCAGTTCTCATATATTATTCCTAAAAGAGAAAACGGATTTGAAATTTTTCACTGGAGGGCAGTGCATACTGTGGGAAGAGAGAAGATAGAGGGAACTCTATTGCCTTCCTTTCCTACTTCATATTTTTCTTTCATATATTACAGATTTCTTCAGCTCTCTCTTCCCTTACCCTCTAAATTTAAAACATGTTGGATATGAGGTGGGTTATAGGGAAACCATTTCATCCTTTATACAGATTGCTACCTTGAACGCTTGTCCTAATTACCATTAGAATGTTGTCAGTGTTTTGCTATGCTGTTGTACGGTCCATCTGTAAAATGGCAAGAGTTACCTGGCCTACCCTTAAAGCCTCTTCAAATACCCTCTTGGGCATTCCCTAATATTAAAAGAACCAGTTGCAATTAGGGCATTTTAAGTTTTGTGGGAGGAAATTCCAATAAAAACTTTGTTACTTTTTAATAATATGAACTTTTTTAAAATGAGAAAATAATGCTAGAGGAAATGTCCTGAGTTTCACCTACATTGAAGAAGCTGCCGTCTCAGCAGGACAGAGGTTGCCATGTTCAGTGGATTCATTGATGCAGTCCTCCTGCAGAGGCCTCCACCTTGTCAAAAGTCTGTAATGGGCCCCAGCCAGCGGTTCTCTTTCCCACTTTGTGAAAACCCACTTGCTGCAGAGCCGCCACATACCTAGACTGGGCCAAGATTCGTCCTGGAGAAAGGTCCAATGCACTTATTCAGCAGTTGCCTGAGCCCTGTGGGCGTACAGACAACAAATTCCACAGGCAGCCTAACAAACTGTTTCATTCCTGTGGTTTTACAGTACACTTGCAGAGATGGAAAGATCTTCCTTTTTCCTGGTTCAGGGAGTCTTTTACACAGATTGTAATTTGGGGGCCTCAGAGAATAAAGACAGCTTTCAGGTTTGTGCTGAGTCCTGTGACCTTGAATGCCTCTCACTTCCATATATTCAAAGTGGAAGCATCTTGACTTTTCTTCCTGTGTAAACCACGTTTTGTTATTAACAGTGACTATTGTGCTTTCTCCACTGCATCACTATTCTGCTGACTACAGTTCCAAAACAGCTAAACTAAAGGCAGGAATTCCAGTGATGTCGCATAGCCTGTGTGACCTGAAACTTGTTAAATGCATTGGAATTCTCCTGGTTTTGTAGATCATATGGCAGGCAACCAATATATACCCCTCCTGGTATTAAAAGTCCTTATTCTATATTGCAGACTGTGAATTTGTTTTTTGCGGCATATTGTTGAGCCAGTTCTTGTTGGCTTATGTTTCTGGCTTTGTGTGTATGTTTCTCACACATAAACAAAGAATGAAATGTACTGAAATCAAAAAGTCTTAAGTAATTTTTTTTTGCATATATTAGCGTTTACATTTCCCAAAATATATTTTAGGAAACGCTTCACCCATAAAGTACTTTTAAAAATGAAACAAAAACTGCATGACTAAAAATGTTTGGAAGACACAACTGACTCGGTCTCCTTGGATTTCCATAAGAACAGTAAATAGTAAAGGCCCGGCGGAGTCCTGCAGCAAAAAAACAAAAACGAAAAAACATCTGTTGACTTTGTTTAACTCAGTGACTTTCAGCCTTATTTGAGAATCTTACCCCCTATTCCCAACAGCTATTAACATCCTGGAATTTAAGTTCTCAGGAACATACTTTAGGAAACGATGTAAATAATAAGCCTTTTTGGAGCTCCCTCTGTAGTGGCTAAGTAGGCCACCTCTGTTACTGACTAGCTGTGGGACTTTGACTTCATCTGTTAACTCTCTGGCCCTTGGTTGCCTGTTAACTGTCCTATAGTAGTTGTCCTGACTCTTTTGGTTCTCAAATTGTGCAGTTATTTTCTTTGATTATTTTACACTGAATAGAAAGATTCCATACTGTTGCTTACTGTTACAAGAAGGTTTTCTGACAGAGTGTTCTGTTAGCAGAAACAGAAATGACCAAACTTGGTAAGCAGATTTAGGATGGCAAAGCAAGGAACAAGATAGGACTAGGGTCAGGTGTTCTGAATGGAAGCAGATATCTGTGTTTTTCTGCCTTGGAAGGGAAACAAATGATGTTTTAGGGACACTTTTCCTTCAAGTGAAGGAAATTCCTATTCACAAATGTGAAAGCTAAATAGAACGAAATCAAAACTGTATTTACCTATTCTTTTGTTTCTGGATTCTTTCCCTGTGTTGAGTAGTAATTATTGAATGGTCATTTTCTGAACTGTGTTGAACTTATGGAAGCATTGAATAAAAAGCCAAGAGTGTTACAGTGATACCTCTTTCATAGATTAAAAAGAGATATATGACTCAACAAAAAGCCACATCATTTATTGTTCATAAATCAGAATTCAGCATAAATGTGCTGAGCAATTAGATTCATAAGCAGGACCGTTTAGTAAAGTTACCTAGTTTATCTAAGTTAATTTGGATGGAATATGGGTTTTAAAGTATTTTAAAATCATGGGCATCCTATGAGGTTTGAAATTTCTGCAGATTACGGAAGATCAGAATGTCCCAGATATTTTAGGAATGCTAACATTTTAAAGAAAATTCACCTAAAATTTGGTTTTTCAATTAAAAGCGGGGGAAAAATGAGTCTCACTGTTTGATTAGGTGCTCTGTGATAGTAGATTTTCTCATTGCTTAAAGCACTCTTCAGATGCGCCCATTATCCACATGTACAGATCTGGAAACCAAGGATTTGTCCAAAATACAAATGGTAACTGCAACTGAGTGTTGGAGGTAGGATTTAGGTTCGGGCTGGCCTTATTAGAGAATGTCTTTCTTCTGTACCACGCTGCTTTCTAGCGTGTTGCCCGTGGCATTCATAACTACGTTTTTCAAGGTCTTATTCTTTCCTGATGTTGAAAAACTGCTAAAGAAGGAGCATATTAATAAGTAGAGCTCAGATAAATTGAGTCCAACTATCCTTCAATATCAACTTTCATCGTCCAAACATTCCGTCTATTACAGTCTCACCATCCTAACTCAATAAAAGAACAGCAAAAAGACCACCAAGAGTCACTTGTATGATGCTTATGATGTTCCATTCTGTAGATGCAACTTAAGACTTCTTACAGTCACAAACTCAACCTGTACCCCCCTCTCATAGTCCAGGAAGGGTATCTGAGAAATGGCTAATGACAGTTTGAGAAAGAAATGAATAAACATAGATGCTGCAGTTGCCTTCCGATATTTGAACAGCCATTGAAAGAGGAAATACTCCTGTTTGACAGTGAAGAGACACTGAGGAAAATGTTGTCTTAGCAACAGGAATGACTTTCGAAGTCCCAGAGCAGAATGTACCATTTTAGGAGATAGCAAGTACTCTGACAAGCACGGGCCAACAGACCATTTGGCAGGGAAGCTGGAGGCGTGACGATTTGGTCATGCTGTGGGGTAGGTGGCTGTGGTGATCTTTGAGGTCCTTCATAGCTCTGAGCATGTAGGATTTTCGGTGTGGCTTTATTTATTGTCAGGTAACCATAGGTGTGATATACTCATTTGAACCTTCTATTTTTTTAAACTTTTAATTTGTCTCTAGTAAACTTTAATTCGTGTTAGAAATAAGTAAGAAAACACTTCTGTCACAGAGAGCGTTCCTGACTTTTGGGATCCTGTATCTTTAACAATTAATATAAATGTGGTCTCTCATGAGCAGCTTCTGATCATTGCTGTGTGTGTGCATGATCTTTAGGTGGCTGTGAATGACTATTTTTCGTTCTAAGTGGATCTTAGTAGTCATTTAAAAAATTGAGTACATGGGGATCTAGTCTTCTAAATCCTTTTTTCCAGATGATTTAGGAAGCATTTTACACCTTATAGTAAAACATGATGACTTTATAAGCTTCTTTCTGCTTATCTTATGCCTATTGCAAACTTCTCAGCTATACATTTTGAACCAAATATTATATATCCTGCCGGTTTTTAAAATTTTTATAGGAATCTTCTCATTTGGTGGAAAGCCTTGCTTTTCTGTGGGTCATCTGGAAGCCAGAGGAATTGATTTGGGAAAGTGGCAGCCAGCTGAGTGCCATTCATTTTATTGGGAGCAACAGTAGAGAGGTAGCTCCCCTAGGGACCCACTGAGATGGCCATGGGCATCCTGTGTGTGTGGCAGGCAGGGCAGGGGAGTAGTGCCTGTCTAACAGGCATAGGATGCAGTCCGTTAATTGTGTGGCTCACGGCTGTCTTCCCAAGGCTGTTCTCCTACGGCTCCCTAGATTCTGGCCAACCCCTCAATAGAATTTCTACCCTGTGTGCAGTTATTTACAAGCATTGTCTGGCAAAAGATTAAAGCATCCTCTCTGCAGCTGCTCCCCACATTTCAGAAGACTACAGTCACCGTCACTCTCATCCTCAGGTGTCTCCTTCATCGGCATCACTATGATTATTGCAGTAACATCTGTTATTAATTACATACCATGCATTGGGTTACGCGCTTCAACTGTGTTCTTTCTCTCATTCAATCCTCACGACAGCCTTATAAAGTAATAGTTATCCTCATTTACAAATGAGGAAACTGGGGTTCAGGCACATCATTTACTCATCCAAGGTCATGGAACAAATAGGTGATGGAGTAGGGAAGAATCTGGGGCTGATGGTGGAGCCCCAGCTGTTGGTCCCTCTATTGTGCTGCCAATTATTTTGCTCAATTAAATTGTTTAAAGCAAAGAGCTAATTGTGTTTCATAGGCATTGTTAGAAAATTTTAGTTTCATTTGACTCCCGTCTTCTGTTGGCAGAGGCAGCACCAGTGTGTGTGTGTGTGTGTGTGTGAACAAATTGTTGTGACTTTGTTAAGATGTTCTAGGTCCATCACTAAATGTTGCAACCTCAGACAAGTTCAGCGACAACGTATAAAGAGGTTTAGTTGGAAATGAAGTAAGCCAATAATGCCTATTTAGTTTCTGTGTTACTAAATAGGCCGCTCTTGAATAACAATACCTCTAAAACTGCAGCCCTGTGGAATTCAGGAATGTGCCAGGTCATTTGAGAAGACATGTGTCTGAGTCTCTTCCTTCTTCCTGCTCTTCTAAAACTAAATATAATAAAGGAGATTGGAAAGATAATATTCAAATGTGATATCCACTGTAAGTAATTCAGATAACAGCTTCCTTATTCCTAGGAAGTAATTTGTACATGATGTGATCAAAACCTAATGAATAATGTATTTTTTTTCTTTGCTCTGTGTGTTAATGTTTTTTAACTTCAGTTCAGGCATTGGAGGCCTAATAGTGGCTAAGCTGTTGTAGTACCTAAGTGCTCACTAGGGAACAGAGTAGCTGAATGCTATAGACCTTAGACAATAAGACCTTGTTTTGAAACAATCACAAATTACAGAAAAGTTGCAAGAATTAAACAGAGAACTTTCTGTATACCCTTTACCCAAATACATAATTTTAAATAGTTTGCCACATTTGTTTTACTGCGCTCTCTCTCTGCGCGCGCGCGCGCACACGCACACACACTCATTTTTCTGAGCCATTTGAGAGTGAGATACACACACGCATTTTTCTGAGCCATTTGAGAGTGAGATTCACACACACACTCATTTTTCTGAACCATTTGAGAGTGAGATACACACACACACTCATTTTTCTGAACCATTTGAGAGTGAGATTCATACATCATGTTGCTCTTTATGGCTTTATATTTTAGTACATAAAATAGGAATATTCTGTTATATAGCCACAGTATAGTAATCAAATTGAGGAAATACAGCATTGAAACAACTTTTATCTGTTCTACCTTCCAAATTCAAACGCTGTTAGTTATCCCAATAATGCCTTTAGTACCATGTTGCCCCTTGAGTCGATTTCATTGTCATGCCTTTTTTGTCTCCTTTAACTGGGAACAGTTTTTCAGCCTTTCTTTCTCTTTCATAAAATTGACGCTTTTGAGTAATGCAGGTCAACTTTTAAAAATAAAATGTTTCACATTCTGGGGTTTTCTGATGTTTCCTCATGATCAAATTCAGATTACATAGCCCTGGCTGGCATACACCAAAGAAGATGTGTCTTTTTCAGTGTATTGTACCTAGAGGCACACGGTCCACCTGTCTCTCACTGATAGTTAATTTTGATCACCTGGTTAAGGTGTTGTCTAATTTTTCTGCTGCAGTGTTAACATTTTTCCCTTGAAAACCAATAAGCTTTGTTTTTGATCCTTTCCAGTCTTTGGGGATACAACCAAAACAAAACACTGATCATTGAGGATCCAGAAGCAAAGTTCAAGTGTCAAAAAATCCTGATGAAAAGTCATAAAGTCATGAGATATTATAGTGCATAGGAGACTTAGAATTAGCAAATGTGAGTGTATGGGAGTTAATTTTAATAGACTTTATTTTTTTGAGCAGTTTTAGGTTCATAAGCAAAATTGAACCAAAAGTGCAGAGTTTCTATAAGTGCCTTACTCCTATGTAGGCACAGTACCCCTACCACCAGCATTTCAAGCAAGAGTAATGCATCTCTTACAGTTGGTGGACCTACCTGGACACATCATCATCCAGGGGCCTTAATTTACATTAGTGTTCACATGGCAGATGTGTCTTTTAAAAGTCCAGGCAGAGTGTACGTTTGCTATACTCAAAATACTTAGAACTGTTACTTTGCTTAATTATTTTAGAGAGATATTTTTTGTGTATTTTGTTTTTAATTATGCCTCTTTATTCCTTTTTATAATGATTATATCTCTATAGTTTACTTCACTTTAAGGTCAGCTCTTAATATCATGTCAATGGAGAGAGAGAAACTGAGGCAGCTGATGGAGCAGGATGCCTCCTCCACCCCATCTGCTCAGGTCATTGGTCTGAAGAATGCCCTGTCATCCGTAAGTTACATGTCTGCGTCCTGAAATGCCTGAGGTGTGTCCAGGCTCATGAATGTTTTGTAATTTCTATTTCCATGGTTGTGTTGAAAATTCACGATTTTCATGGTTGTGTTGAAATTTCAGGAGAAAACCAAATTATCCGAATTATATTCTAAGCTTTCATCAAATCTGCTTATTTGAAACACCAAAACTTACCTGTACAAACCTTAGTAGCTACTATTTTATTAAGTGATACCTTAAGTTTGGTTTCCTCTGATTTATCTTAATTTTTTTGTTTCTCAAAAATTTTTATTGTACATTTTTGTGTGTATGTATGTGCATCTTACAGACATTTTTCTGTTAATGCTTATACAATCCGACAGTTTGGAGGAGATTTTATGGGCATGAGACACCACAAGCTTAGCCTTGCTTTCCAAATGACAGGTGGCTGAGTGAAATTTCCAATTCATGCTCTTATCTTCTCTATTGCAAAGTACTGATCCTGTTTATCACTGTTTCAAAGACATGAGAGTTATTTTGTTTGACTGGATAGTACCAGACATTTAGCTTCCCCGGCCCGCCCCACCCCACCTCCCTACTGTGGCTACAAAGAGATAAGTCACAAGGAAGTGCCTGTCAGGCAATCTCTGTACCTTCATAATAACAGGAAAATCACTGTCAGGGTCCCAAATGATTCTCAGCCGTTCTGTCACTCATTCTTTCTCTCTTTTTTTTTTTCATCTATTTAAATTCATTCCTCAGAATAGTTGGGCTCCATTAAAGTTCCATGTCCCACGTCTATTTGAATAGTTACCTGTTTTTTTTTTTTTTTTTTTTTTTTTTTTTACTCTGTATCTATCAGGAGGCTCGAGAACTTTTGAAATAGCATACTGATTTGCTTTTACTCTTTTTTTGTACTTTGGAATTCCTTCTTTAGAAAGAGAAAGAGTGTGTGCACATATGAAATTACCATCTGAAGCAATACTGAATTTTCTATTTCAAGTCAGGTAGGGGAGGTGAATTTTAGGATCTTGTAACCAGAAGCCAACACAGGCACTGAGAGAACTAGAAAATACTGATTCATATTTTCTATTCATCGTATTGCTAAGAAAAGTGATGCTCTTGGTGTAATGTTAGTGATAAATCTTTTGCCAGTAGCACAGATAGTTGTTGTAGAATACGTAAGGAGTATTTGCTCATGGACCATTCCAAGTATGCTATCTTCAAAAGAAACTAAAAGTAACATTGCCTTGCTCCATATATAAAGAAGAGTCTTAACTTTGTCTTAATTAAGGTCACAGATAGAATTGTCCCCCCTTTTTATTGTAGCAGACAGCCTCACACTGGGTGCTATTTTGCTTTGAGAGAAGCAGAAGCAAAGTGTTTTTGGTTTTTATTTCCTAAGTTTCTTATTGTTACCATTAGGCTAGCTTTTAGTGCATTTACAAACCGCACCTCTGATGGGCTTCCAAGGTCCCTCTCCCTAGGATCTTCCTCTCCCTGCCGTCTCCTGCAAACGTCTGGCTACTGAGACCTATTTGGCTGTGGTATCCTAGGCCAGGGTTGTTCTTACCTTCACTAAGGAATTCATTCTCACCCATATTCATGATTTTGGAAACTTCAGATAAAACCAAATGATCCTTTCTTTCCTTTTTGGCTTGGATTGATGATAGGGTTTAGGACTTGTTTTTTGAAAATAAAATTTTTAGAACCATGTCAGAGCTATCAGAATGGCTATGTTGGTGCTGTATGCACAATGTTGCTGTCTTCTACTTCTGCCTGTGGCTTACGAAGGAAAGAAAAACTAATAAAATAGCACAATTTCCAAGCTCTACTTAGATTCTAGTCTCCGTACCATGACATGCAGAAAATAAAGTGAATGCTCCAAAGAGATTGTTATATGTGGTTGCCTGATCTTAGCTCTTGTGCAGTGTTTCTTAAGTAGTTCTCTAGGATTTTCAAATAAGCCATACGCTCTGTGGGGACTGAAAAATAAAGCCAGCATTCCTGTTGGAGATCCAGGTAGAGGATTAAGCAGTGCCACGTCCTTCTGTGCTTTCAGCAGGTCGGTCCTGTAGGCCCTGGTAGATGGAAAAGACTCAGAGCTTCTTAGAAAAGAGTCAGGAAGACAGACAGGCTGAATCTGCATGCAAGCACTGGTGGAGCTGATCGCGGGAGTGTCTGGGAAGACAATAGGAGAACTTGTCCCCTTCCGCAGACAGACCATTGGAGGACAGCTGGTCATGAAGTGCACAGAGTGAAGGAAACAGCTTCCTTTACCTTTCAGCCACTTTCCTCATAGTTGAGAGGTTGAGATAAGGAATGGGTCCTGCCGAGGGAAATAGAAAAGAAGCCTAGGGTAATCTCAGATTTGCTCTTTATCTCACATTTACCCTTTCCTAGAGCCATGGTCCTTAAGTCCTTATGCAGGTAAGTAAGGTTTACTGATTTCTTTTTAAAAATAAATTGCCTTAGTCCTGAAGAATGAATAGAACAATCAATACCTACATCGTCACCTGCAGCATGAGCACCTAAACATTACCAAGTTTGTCTTTCACAAAGTTCTACTTCCTGGCCCACTTTCTTTTGTTTTGAGACAGGGTCTCTCTCTGTTACCCAGGCCACGATCTCAGCTCTCTGCAACCTCTGTCAGCCTCCCAGGTTCAAGCAATTCTCCCACCTCAGCTTTCCCAGTAGCTGGGCCTACAGGCATGTACCATCATGCCTAGCTAATTTTTGTATTTTTTGGTAGAGATGGAGTTTTGCCGTGTTGGCCAGGCTGGTCTCGAACTCTTGATGTCAACTAATCTGCCTTCCTCCGCCTCCCAAAGTGCTGGGATTACAGGTGTGAGCCACCACGGCCAGCCTCCAGCATACTTTCTAAAATCTGAGTCAATGAGTATGGTAATTAAGTAACACTGAAGTATACCCAGTCATAAGGGTTGGGGGCAGCATATTCTTCAGAGCTCATAGAAGCCTGGATTCCATAGGAAGGGATTTGGCCAAAGAGAATCCAGACAACTGGGGAGGCGGAGGAGATGCTGTGGAACCACTGGTCTTAACAGAAGCCGACAGTGTCTGTGACTTCCCTCCTTATCATCCTTACCAACCCTCCTTCCATGTCTGGAATGAGAAAAGAGAAGGAGCGTCGTTTCCAGAGCCTCCAGTTTGTCATCTCCCAGGCATCTCAGAACCAGTTTCCTCTTGGAGAGTATTTAAGGAAAAAAAGTCCAGGAAGTGTCCTCTGAGAGTGTCATCAGGCTCTTAGAGATCACTCCTGTGGGGCACACTGCTGTGCTTTTCTGAAACATCCATTTATTAACAGAGTCCCACTATTTTTAACATATTCTAGGCCCTAGCACAAAACACAGATCTTAAAGAACGTTTACGCAGAATCCATGCCGAGTCTCTGCTCCTCGACCCCCCCGCTGTTGCCAAGTCGGGTGACAATCTGGCAGAGGTGGGTAGGTTTATCTTCTGGTTATGTCTCCTCGACCGCCACCTGCTCCTGTGATACCATCTGTCCCGTTGCACGGCCTCTCTGCTTCCCCTCGTGGGTACTGTCCACCTCTCTGCCCTCCTTCTCTGGGTGCTGGCCGCAGCTGCCTTATGGACTGGGGTCTGGGACTCAAATACTTTGTTGAGCATATGCTGCTAATTGCATTTTTAAGCTGCTCCCTGCCCCTGAACTCTTCTTCCTTTTGTATCCACCCTGTTTTCCTCCTGAATGTCACCCCTTTCACCAGGGTGGTACTGGAGTGGGAACTATAGACCGGGAAACATTTTCTCTTGTTACTACTATAGAAACCTACATTTCTCTGACCTGCAGTATTTTGGTTCCCTGCCAGCTTCCTTCCCCTCTTACCCTTTCTCGGTGGTTGTTCCCTTGTCCCTTTTCTGTGATTTTCTTTTTCTTTTATAGAACACAACTGTACACGCTGAGGGGAAAAAAAAAATGTATGACAATTAAAGTGTCTTGGTCAGTTAAAAGCACATTAAAAAGGTCTTTCCTCAAGACTAGGCATGTTTATCCAAAATAGTCTTTGCATGTTTAAAATGAGAAATTTCAGAAAAATACAAGTAGATTACTCAAAAAACAAGTAGGAAAGAGTAATGAAAGTAAAAACTTTTAAAGCTATTTTTTATATTATATTCCTGCTTCAGATATGCTAAATGTTTATTAACAAATGAGTTAGACTGAGTACACTTGATAAAAAATATAAGGCAGGTAGTAGATAAGAGGTGTATGTTGATATAAATTTTTAAAAGAAGTTTATAATGTTTAATCATAATCCTTCATCCTTCTTTTCCTGTCCTCAAAGAAAACAAACCCCCCATACACCTTCACTCCTTGGGAAGTCATTGTGCTGGGCAGTGAGGTGAGTTGAGGCTGAAGTCAGTCTGTACGTGGACTGTAGGGCCGCGGGCACTGACCCCATCTGGAGACCAGATGGTGCCATGTGCCGGCAGGCCCATCTGCTCTCATGAACCTTAGCCTCGGTCTGACAGAAGCTTGTGAGGCACATTCTAGTGGTTAAGTATGACGTTCCTTTATAGAAGCACTACCCGCAAGACGTCACTTTTCAGATATTTTAGCTCAGACCTAAACTGTCACCTGCAGCATTGAGCACCTAAGCATTACTTATGGCGCCTTGACTTTAGGCCTGGGCAGACCCTCTTTTGAATCTGTCAATTTGCTAAAAGCAGGGCCCAGTCCTGGCCATGATCAGCCATTACCAGCTGCCACATACCGTGGCATTCTCTGGAGTTTGTTCATGTTTTCAGACAGTATTTACCTTTTAAATAGTATTATCATGTTATTATGTAATAGGTAGTTAAATATATAACCTTTATTTATGCTTTTTATGAAATTATGCTTGGCATGTCTACTTGGAACTATTTGTTTTGGAAAGGGAACCAAAATCACAAGTCTTTTAAAATGTGTGTTTTTGAACTACTTATTTCAAACACATATTTTAAAACTGATCTCAAAAGGAGCATACCTGAAAGCTGAAATACTGTACACTGTCCTTGAGAGGTAACGATATCACCCTTCAAACACACACCTTCCAAAACACCCTTCTTGAGTCTTGTATACTGTCCTTGAGAGGTAATGATAACATCCTTCAAACACACACCTTCCAAAACACCTTCTTGAGTCTTGATTCAGTGATGCAGTTGTCACCTTTATCTGTTTCCTCTTTCAGAAATTTTCTGTTTCTTGTATTTTATCCCTTTTATCATGGAGTGACTCAGGCTAAGTTTCCCACAAAGGTAAAGTTGTTGTTGCCTTCGAGACATAAGTAGGAAAGTAAGTGAAAATGGCCTTCCAGACTGAAAACTTGACTCCAGTTAATTTATTTTAGGTAACTCCCGGGCACCTCTGATATTCTATTGGGGAGTGACAGTCTCCAACTATGGGGTCAGCTCAGGGTGCTCTCTTTTTTAGAACTCTCACTTTCTTTGCTTACTTTGTTACCTTTTCTTTAGCTGCATATATTACCCATCTCTGGTGTTGGGCCTGGCTAATTGAATTCTAAAATCCTCCCTTTCGTTAAATCAGAAATGACCCGCAACCTACCAACTTCTCCTGTTTTATATTCCTGAATGTGAAGATTTAATATTATCAAGTCATCAGTTCTTAGATTATTTTAGATTCCAAATGAAAGGGCAAGTGACTTTGGGAGGTAACACCATACTGCATCCAATGTCCATTTAAGAGGCTGAAAAAAGGCCAAAACTTTTAAAGAAAAGTCTGAAAGAGAAGGGAACGTAATTCTTTTGTCTGTTGGCTATATCAGTATGCATTGGAATGCATTACCTCACAAAATCCTAACCACAGCTCTGTGAGGTAGGTGGTGATAGTTTCAAAAAAACTAAAGTTCAGAGAGGTTAAATAACTTCCGGCAGATACACAGCTTGTAACAGATGGAGCTGGGATTTAAATTCACAGCTAATGAGGCCAAAGCAATTCTTTTCTCAATAGTATACACTGCTATATAATGAAGAACGGTATGCCAGAAAATGAAACACTCATTCAAGCTCCCACAGTTAAAATAAGGTGATGATGGTTAAGCATGCATAAACATTATTTTGTATATGAAAGAAATAAAGATTATGGTTGGAAAAGGCATCAAAAACCAATGGGCAAGAGATGGATTATTCAATAAATTAGGTTGGCACAGCTCAAAGAAGTGTATTACATTATTATTATTTACTATTATTTTGGAGACAGAGTCTTGCTCTGTTGCCCAGCTTGACCTTGAATTCTTGGGCTCAAGCAATCCTCCTGCCTTCGCCTCCCAAGTAGCTGGGATTATAGGCACTCACCACCCACCATGCCCTGCCCAAAGCAATTTAAAAAGAAGTTTACATCTTTTCGTTGCATGCTAAAATGAATCAAAAGCAAATTTAAGTTAAATATACAAATTCAAACTGAAAAATATTAATATAAATATTTATCAAACTGCTAGAGTAGGAAAGATTTTCTAAATTGGGGTGCAATAGAAAAAATTGCAAAAGGAATGTTGATTAGATCTGACTATATTTGTTTTTAGTAAAAAGTGATCGGCCAGGCACGGTGGCTTACACCTATAATCCCAGCATTTTGGGAGACCGAGGTGGGCGGATCACGAGGTCAAGAGTTCAAAACCAGCCAGCCAACATGGTGAAACCCCGTCTCTACTAAAAATTCAAAAATTAGCTGGGCATGATTGCACATGCTTGTAATTCCAGCTACTCTGGAGGCTGAGGCAGGAGAATTGTTTGAACCGGGACCTGAGAGGTGGAGGTTGCAGTGAGCTGAGATCGTGCCATTGCAGTCCAGCACTACATTGCCATTGTAGTCCAGCACTCCAGCCTGGGCTACAGAGCAAGACTCCATTTCAAAATAAATAAATAAATAAATAAATAATAAAAAAAAATAAAAAGTGATGTATGTAAAAAAAAATAAGGCAAATAATAGACTGGGAAAAATATTCTCAGTGAAATTGACAGACTGAGATAATGCTAAATTAATGATAATGTTTTTAATATGTAACCAATGAACAAATCATATCAAGTAACTTAAAACTTTAACAAGTAAATGGAAAAAGGCCATAATTCATACACAAATACAGATATTTATGAGTGTGGTTTTTTTTTTTTTTTTTTTTTTACTTATTTTGCAATATTTGTAAATTCACAGGAAAGTACAAAAAAAATGCAGAGGTAGTTCCCATGCATGTTTCATCCATCCTTTCCCTACATTAACATCTCTACAAGCTTGTTTGTTAAAAAGGAAAAATTCTTCAGCCTAGTGAAAACTAAAACAATTAGATTAGCACAAACATTTTCTAAATTATGGTATGCAGTGCCCTCAATATAGAAAAAACAGGTTTCCTTATTTGTTGGTATGATTAGGTAATATATATTTTGCCTTAAATGTTATTAATAATTCTACTCCCAATAATTGATTTAAGAAATAACCAGATACAAGCAAAGACTTATTTACAAACATACTAAACCATTTTAGCACATCTGTAAATGTCCTTAATTTTATTATTACTCCATGACACAAATATGTAATAAAATATTTATCAGTGAAAGTCCATTGTCTCAAATAATTTTGAATGGTCAGGGAAAATGTTCACAATATAATGTTTAGTGAATGGAGCAGACAATATGTAAGCTATGTATATCTCAGTTTTTCAAAATAAAATTTATACACAGATATTTTAATATGAAAATACCAGCAAGTTAATCGGGGCCACATCCACTTCCACATTCATATCCACTTCAGCAGGACTTGAAGTGATATTTTATTTACACTTTTTAATATTTTCTATTTTGAATACATATTTTTCAGAATGCATTTTAATTTTGAAAAAGACTATCTTGCAATGTTGTTTGGGGGAACTTTATAAAATTGCATATATAGAGATATAAAAATAGCATGTTTACGATTATTTCAGAACAAAGCAAAACAACATGTATAAAAAAGATTAGAAGAAATGTGTTAAAAATGCCTGTAGTGGTTGTTATAGTGTGAACTATGAATGTTCCTTTTCCTCCTTTTTCTCTGTTTATTTGACTTAGGGGTGTCCAATCTTTTGGCTTCTCTAGGCCATACTGGAAGAAGAGGAATTGTCATGGGCTACACATAAAATACACTAACACTAATGATAGCTGATGAGCCAGGAAAAAAAAAAAAAGTCATAAAAAAAAATCTCATAATGTTTTAACAAAGTTTATGAATTTGTGTTGGGCCGCATTCAAAGTCATCCTGGGCCATACGTGGCCCACGAGCTGTGGATTGGACACACTTGATTTAACTTTCTGTAACATAAAAAATAGATAACCGATCATGCATTACAGATGTGAAAGGAAATTATTGAATTGAACCGATTGGGTTAATATTTTAACAAATGAGGTCCTGAGTTGTTTAAGACACTATGCTGGAGACTTGGGGCTGCAGCAGTGCTGGTGAGTTTTTAGTACATATAGGAAGACACCACCAGAAAGGACTGGGGGCTAGGACTATTATTTTCAGTGTTGGTCAGCCGAGAAATTCTTCTGACCCATCAGTCTACGAGGAGGAAGATACAGAGAGAGCAAGAGTGACTAGTAATAAATTAATGAGTAGAACAAGTAAATAAATCATGAGCATCTCTTGTGACAGGAGCACACAGAAGACACAGGACAATTCTATTGTTTGAGTGAGTGTTACAGAAGCTATTCCTTACGATATTTTTTAACTCAGTAGCTTTATGCCTGGCTCTTTTAAGGACAAAGACCTTTTCCTTAAAGTTAACAGCTGTGATACTTACAGATTCTACAGTGATCTCTGTTAAGGTAGAGAAGAGGCTTGCTTTACAGAAGGCTGCATGGTATTAAAATGGGTAGGATCGTTAATACCTTGGGCAGATGCCTTATTTAGGGAAGGGATATATATTTCAACAATTTATAGATACATATTTACAAATGGAAGCAACCAATTTGTAAAGGGATCACTGCTTTTTATTAATTATGAAAATCTGCTGTGGCCCTCTTTCATAGCATTCCCTCCCTTTGAGAATGAGGGCTGTATCCCGTATTCAGACAATTTCTGGGCAAGATGTAATCTGCCTTTTCCCCAAATTATTTTGGATGATATGGAAGCAACTCCTTTGTCAGCCCAATAAAAAATGTGAGTGGCTTTACTACTATCTGTCTACTCTGATTCAAAGAAATCAAATCAGCCTGTCCTGAATCTGTTCTTTTTCCTCAAGTGCCACCTCTGTGAAGCCCTCCCCAAACCAGATCTCCTTAATCAGAATCAATCCCTCCACTTTGCCTGCACTTGGTCTCTTCCACAGTCCTGGTCTGATTCGTGATGGATGCATTCTCTCACCACACTTTCAGGCCACAAAGCTTGCCTGGTTCATTGTGATACCCTGTCATGGCCAGCTCAGGACCATATATAAATCATTCACTCAGTTTGTTGAGTTGAATCGAATTGCCACTTCCAAACAGAATAAAAAACACACTACCCAATACTTTTAAGTCCTCCCCAGAGGGAAAGTCCAGACACAGCGGAGTGGAGAATGGAAGGTCATGCAAGGTTAGAAAATAATGAAGTTCTGTTGTATTATTTGTACCGAGGATTATAAAGGGGACTGGGGACTTCCTTACCTTTCACAGTCATTGTGGGTAGAAAGAGACAAAGAGAACTTATATCATTCATCAATGAATAATAAATAATCTGCCACCAGGGTGCTTCTGGACCAAAATGCACTGTGTATTTGTCAAGGGACACCTCAAAAGCAACTTATTGTTCCCTCAGAGAGCATGGGGCAGAAGAAAGCTATGTTGCTCTGAACCAGCCATGCAAGAACATGCATCAGTGCAATGCAGAGGAAATTTTAGTATAAAAAGAAACATCCAGCAGTCTTAGCGAATAAGAGGATATGATTCAGAGAGCACTGGAATTTTTCCCCTTTTAAATGAAACAAAGAGTGACCTAGACAGTTGTGTTTTTTTGCCTTGTGATTTGTTGCATGTGTGTGAGATATGATAGTGCCTGGAAGTGAGGTGACCATTTGCAGGAAGAACTTTCTGTTTTGCATGAGGCTTGCTTCTTAGTGTGGGAGCTGACCTCTGCTTCGAGTTGCTTATTTGCATGGGCCTGTGACCTCGTGTATTGTGCAACTAAATCATTTGTTTATTTTCTTTCTCTTGAGTATATTTCTAAATTACGCATTTTTGATTTTGTTTTTCACATAGGAAAACTCCAGAGATGAAAATCGAGCCCTGGTTCATCAGCTTTCTAATGAAAGTAGACTCTCCATCACTGACTCCCTGTCTGAGTTTTTTGATGCTCAGGAAGTTCTGTTATCTCCAAGCTCTTCAGAAAATGAGGTTTGAGCACTGTTTTCAGTTAGGTGCCTCAAAAATCTCTCGTTGCTTTACTGATTAATCTGTTCAGTAAATAATCCATAATTTATCCATAATGATATAAGTTCTCTTTGTCTCTTTCCACCCACAATGACTGCGCAAGGGAAGGAAGTCCCCAGTCCTCTTTATAATCAAATTATGAAACACCAAACTCAGTGACCTTTTTCAGTCATTATATTCTGAGAGTTCTCTCATAGCTCATACCCCAAAAGTACACTATAAGTTAGAAGAAAAAGTAAAAGTAGAGAGCATTGGATGTTTGCTCATTTCTATAACTTGATTTGTTAAATTTGTTATGCTTTTTTTTTAAAACAAAGTCTCACTCTGTTGCCCAGGCTGGAGTACAGTAGTGTAATCTCAGCTCACTGCAACCTCTGCCTCCCAGGTTCAAGTGATTCTCCAGCCTCAGCCTCCCAAGTAGCTGGGACTACGGCACACGCCACTATGTCCGGTTAATTTTTGTATTTTTAGTAGAGACCAGGGTTTCACCATGTTGGCCAGGCTGGTCTCAAACTCCTGATCTCAGGTGTTCCTCCTGCCTCGGCCACCCAAAATGCTGGGATTACAGGTATGAGCTACCATGCCCAGCCTGTTTTCTCTCTTTTTTTTTTTTTTTTTGAGAAAAAGACTCACTCTGTTGCCTTGGCTAGAGTCCAGTGGTGTGATTTCTGTTAACTGCAACTTCTGCCTCCCAGGTTCAAGCAATTCTTGCACCTCAGCCTCCCAAGTAGCTGGGGTTACAGGCATGTACCCCATGCCCAGCCAATTTTTTTATTTTTAGTAGAGACGAGTTTCCCCATGTTGGCCAGGCTGGTCTCGAATTCCTAGCCTCAATTGATCCACCTGTCTTAGTCTCTCAAAGTGGTATATATCTCTTCAAGTACAGGTTAATAATTTTGACTTCTGCCTACTTAATAATGTAATGTATCTACTACAGAGAAGGAAATTAGCATCCTGTATATTTTTTAGTCATGAGATTTGACCTATATTGATTTATAATATATAATTATTTTTATCATAATATGATTATTATAATATTGGTTTATAGCATTATTTGTCTTAAATTGATGCATAAAAATTATACTTTTCTGAATAGCAGTTATCATAGTTAACATTGCTTTGTGTTAGTGTGTACTAATAATGTTATTTCTTAAATATAAACATAGTCATCTTGTTTATGTATTCCCATAGAAGATACTTTTTACACAAATAGCTTAAAGACAAATTGTAACTCCTTCTACTCAAACACTAATAAATTCTGAAAATGCAGTCTGAATTAATAAGAAGCTTTATAATAACAGTCTTGAGCTTGCTTGCTGTTTTCCTTGTGAGAACTAATTCAGAATGTAGAAGAATTTTAAGAACACATATTTGTTTTGAACACCTCCTTGGCAGATTGGTGCATGGACCTTTATGAGAACAGTGCCCAGTAGTATTTGTAGTGTGGGTCTCAACATGTTTGATGATATGGAGTAAGAGTTTTGTGAAAATCTGGCTTTTGTTTATTCTAACTCTAATGAATGTTATTTCTTCTTTCCCGTAGATTTCTGATGATGACTCATACGTCAGTGACATAAGTGATAACCTTTCTTTAGATAATCTCAGTAACGATTTAGATAATGAGAGACAGACCTTGGGTAAGATTTACATTATTTAAACTCTGAAAAGTTTGGGTTTTCATAGAATACTAATAAGTTGTATAGTTGACTCTTAAACAATATGGGGGTTCAGGGCATTGACACCCCACACAGCTGAAAATCCATGTATAACTTTTGACTCCCCAAAGATTTAACTACTAACAGTCTTTTAACATATATTTTGTATGTTATGTGTATTTGCAACTGTATTCTTACAATAAAGTAAGCCAGAGGAAAGAAAATGTTACAAAAAAGTCATTAGGAACAGAAAAGATATTTACTATTCATTAAAGGGATCATCATAAAGTCATCATCCTGGTCATCTTCATGTTGAGTAGGCTGAGGAGGAGGAAGAAGAAAAGGGTTTGTCTTACTATCTCACAGGTAGCAGGGGCAGAAGAAAACCTGCATACAAGTGGACTCGTGTAGTTCAAACCTGTGTTGTTCAAGGGTGGACTGTGTAGAGGACCTGCTATAAGCAAAGAGCTCTAGCAAGTACTATGTAAGACAGCTAAGAACTCTAGCAAGTACTATATAAGAAAACTAAGACACAGACACCACCCCCAAGGATTTTATAATCTGGGAGAGGAGACAGCAGCCACATGTAAAAGATGTGTTAATTCAAATAAATGTCTGCTTGTGCAAATTTTTATTTTTATAAAGTGAATGTATGCCAATTATATGAATGCAAAAAATTTAACGATATCTTTTGTTGTTTTGTTTTGTTTTCTTTTTTGAGACGGAGTCTTGCTCTGTCGTCCAGGCTAGAGTGCAGTGCCACAATCTCAGCTCACTGCAACCTCTGCCTCCTGGGTTAAAGCAATTCTCCTGCCTCAGCCTCTAGAATAGCTGGGGAATACAGGCACGTACTACCACATCCAACAAATTTTTGTATTTTTTGGTGGAGACTCGATTTCATTATGTTGCCCAGGCTGGTCTTGAACTCCTGACCTCAAGTGATATACCCACCTTGGCCTCCCAAAGTGTTAGGATTACAGGCATGAGCCACTGTGCCTGGCCCAGATATCCCTTTTACAGTCTAATGTTCTCTCTGCGTACATGTTAGAATATGGCTTTTTGTCCTTAGATATCTAGGGGTTTTTATAATTTAGGAATGTGATAGGGGTATAATAAAACATATGATCCAAGTGGTTATTTAGCTTCAGATGCTTCAAAACAACACATTTGAAAGTAACAAATGGCTATTTCCTAGGATGGACCCCTCCAGGTATCTCCTAAGATGGTCTTTTATTACTGGTTGATCCCAAGAAGGGAAACGATGGGCAGAAAAGATATTTCATAATGCTAGTTTGAACTGTGGAGTATCTGGAGTGTCTGGCTAGCCCCCAAAACAGCTCTGATATAGGACTTCAATAAGCAGATTGGCCTGTTTAGGAAGGTGCCCTTAAAAAGAATTTGTCCACCCGGACAGTTCTCTGGATGGGTGCTTGTGGCATCAAACGTTTATCAGTCTTGGTATTCATTCTGCCTTGGCGTCCCTAGGTTTGTCTACACTGTGCATTGGATACTCAAACTACCACCTATTTTCATGTCTACCCGGAAGAGAGGGACCGTGTCACGCACCTTTTTGATATTTCAGTATTTCTCAGCTCAATATTATATGTGAACTGATGAATTGTTATCTGAATGCTAAAGAGCCACCTTTTGGGGGACCACACTATAGGGGAAGAAAGTGGTAATTTTACCCTGCTCTGGAAGAGTATTCTTGCAGCATCACTCCTGCTGTGCATAGTGGTCTGTATTTTGTTTGAAATGTTTCTGGGGTGATAAACCCCTTCATGGAAAATCTGAGAACCAGTGGGTTTGAAAAAGAAGGTCAAAAACACTGAAGAAAGTTTCTGTGCTGCTTATTTTTCTAGAAAAGCAAGGAGGCAAATTGAAAGAGAAAAGAAGCAACCTCACTCCCTTGGCAAACAGCGCACACACTAAAGTGGCGCACCCACTGTAGTTGAGGAGGATCGACAAAGTGAAAGTCATCCATCTCTTTGAGACTATAGAGAGGGAGCCGCAGGGAGCACAGACTGAATGGAGAGTTCAGAGGTCAAAGGTGAAGAGAGGGCATGGTCCACAATGTAAGACCACAGCTGTGCTGTGTTGACACCAGCCAGGAAAAGCTTAGAGGTTAGAGCTGGTTCTGTCTCACTCCATAGCCATGTTGCTAGAATGCCAGCTAACATTGCCTTTTTTTATGCGTGAAGACAGAGTCTCACTCTGTCGCCCAGGCTGGAGTGCAGTGGTTCGATCTCAGTTTACTGCAACCTCTGTCTCCCTGGTTTGTGCCTCAGCCTCCTGAGTAGCTAGGATTACAGGCATGCACTGCCATACCCAGCTAATTTTTTTGTATTTTTATAGAAACAGGGTTTCACCATGTTGGCCAGGCTGATCTTGAACTCCTGGCCTCAAATGATCTGTTGCCTCAGCCTCCAGAATTGCTGGGATTATAGGCATGAGCCACCATGCCTGGCCTACCTTGCCTTTTTTGAATAAGCCCTGGGTAAAACCCAACTTTCTTCTTTGTCAGTATTTGAATAGTAGAAATGTGGGTTCTCTAGTTCTTTACACACATTCCCAGGGGTGGAGGGAGATTGTATTTCTAAGCATCAATACTCTACTGAAAAGATTGGATACAGAAGTAATGTTTATATTTTATAGCATCATTTTGCCTGTGTTAGGCAACAGGAGAGGACCAGGGTCTTGATACACTTACTATACTTTGAGTTTATAGTAAACATGGGGTTTTTAAAGTGTTTCCTGTTAATTTCTCCCTAGAAATGTTGCTGGGCTCATATTAGGGCCTAATGTGGATTAAGGGACCAGACTTCCTTGGCTAGCCCCAGCTCTACCGCTCAGTGGTTGTGTGTTCTAGGATCAGATACTTACCTTCTGTGTGCCTCATTTTCTTCATCTGTTAAATGAGGATAACAATACCGTTTACCACAAGTGATAGTTACAAAGGATAAGTGGGAATAATGCATGTAAAATGCTTAGAAGACTGCCCGTCACAGAGTAAAATGCAAGATATATATTAGCTGTTAGTAGTACTGGTGGTGATGATGGCGATGGAGTAGCACTCTTTCAAAAACTTAGATCAGCGTAATTGAACATTTTTTGAGACTACATGAAAAGCTGTTTTCAAAAATGAGTGCAGGCAAGGCACAGTGGCTCATGCCTATAACTCCGACACTTTTGGAGGCTGAGGCAGAAGGATTGCTTTGGGTGAGGAGTTTGGGACTAGCGTGAGCAACACAGCAAGACTCTATCTCTAAAAAAATATACAAAAACTAGCCAGGCGTGGTGTAGCATGTCTGTAGTATGAGCTACTCAGGAGACTGAGGTGGGAGGATTGTTTAGGCCCAGGAGTTCAAGGTTACAGTGAGCTATGATCACACCACTGCACTCCAGCCTGAGTGACCCTGTTGAGAAAGACCCTATCTCAATAATTAATTAATTTTAAAACTGCCATTTGCAGCTATTTACCTATGCTGTATTTACCCATATTAAGCAACGAAAACAGGCTGGACATGGTAGCTCACACCTGTAATCCCAGGACTTCGGGAGGCGGAGGTGGGCTGATCGCTTGCGCTCAGGAGTTTGAGATCAGCCTTGGCAACATAGTAAAACACCATCTCTACAAAAATACGAAAGAATTAGCTGGGCATGGTGGTGTGCATCTGTGGTCACAGCTACTTGGGAGGCTGAGGCAAGAGGATTACTTGAGCCATTGAGGCGGAGGTTGCAGTGAGCTGAGATTGTGCCACTGTACTCCAGCATGGGAAACAGACCAAGACTCTGTCTCAAAAAAAAAAAAAATTAATTTAATTTTAAAAAAGCAAAACAAATTAAAAAGTTAATTGGATTATTAGATTAACATGAGGCGCACGGTGTGACCCTGTTTTCATATGTTTCTGGTCATCAGAGCAGCCTCTTTATTCAGTGATTGGCTTTATAATAAGTAAATGTTATGTATATATGTGTTTAATAAATATATATCAATAAAGTATGTTGGTAAAATGCGAGAGATTTCCTTTGAAAACAGGCACAGTGTGGGATAGGAATTTCAGAGCATAAAATGAAGGAAAAGATTGTTAGATTGACATACCTAAAATGTGTTTCATTCATCAAAATACTCCATGGACCAAATTTAAAGGTAAATGCCAAATGGGGATTAAACCGTAAAACAAATATAGAAACCAAAGAGTATGGTCTTAATACACACATAGGAAGGCAGACAATTCAGCAAAGAAGTACTCATGAAAGCACTCCAGACTGCACAGGAAATGTTTAAAATGTAAGCTAAAACAAGGAGAATGTACTATCCACCTGACAATTTGACAGAATTTGAAAATGAAAAATGACAAGCCCGAAGAGGCCTCAGAAGATGGATGCTCACATCTGTGGCTGATGAATGGGGAGGCTGGGACTGCCTTTTTGAAAAGCAGTCGATCATGTGAATCAAAAGTGTAACAACATTCATAGTTGTTGACATAGTAATTCCACTTCTATGTATCCTAAGAAAATAAAGATAGAGGCAAAAAATATTTTTGCGGTCATTAAAAATGATTTTAAAAAAAAACTCTTAGGTTCAGGGGTACATGCACAGGTTTGTAAATTGCATGTCACAGTAGTTTACTTTACAGATGATTTCATCATCAAGGTAACAAGCGTAGCACCCAAATAGGTAAGTTTTTAATCCTCACCCTCTACCTACCTACACGTTCCAGTAGGCCCTGGTGTCTTTCATTCCCTTTTTAGGTTCATGTGAACCCAATGCTTACACCCCTTTATAAGTGAGAACATGCACTGTGGTTTTCTTTTCCTGTGTTAGTTTGCTGAGGATAAACGGCCTCCAGCTCCATCAATGTTGCTGCAAAGGATATGATCCCATTCTTTTTTATGCCTGCACAGTATTCCATGGTATATATGTACCACATTTTCTTGATCTAGTCTACTGTGGATAGGCATTTAAACTGATTCCATGTCTTTGTGATTGGGACTAGTACTGTGATGAACATACATGTGCATGTGTCTTTACAGTAGAACAAAATATATTCCTTTGGATCTATAGTCAATAATGGGATGGCTGAGTTGAATAGCAGCTCTGTTTTAAGATCTTTGAGAAATCACCAAACTGCTTTCCCCAGTGGCTGAGCTAATTTACATTCCCACCAGCAGCATTAAGTGTTGCCTTTCTCTGCAACCTCACCGGCATGTTATTTTTGACTTTTTATTAATTGCCATTTTGACTGGTATGAGATGATATCTCATTGTGGTTTTGATTTGCATTCCTCTAATAATTAGTGATATTGAGCAAAAACTGATGTTTTAGAAAAATTTTAAGTAGCATGGAAAAGTACTCATGTTAGCTGAACAAGCAGAATATAAAATATGCATACAGTTTGAACAACCCAGATGGAGAAAACACAAAATGAAGATACCCTAATATATAAATGGCTGCTATTTTGGGGTAGTGGAGCAATGAAATGACCATTATTTCCTTTATAATTTTCCTGTACTCAACACAATTGTTTTTACCAAAATTTAAAGTGATTTTTTTTAAGTTTATAAGTTGTTTATAAACAATAAGCAACTGTAGGCATAAAAATCCAATTTCCAGTTTTATTGTAAACGTGTATGAGCTATAAGGAACTAGGTTTTGAGAAACAACTCAAGGTCTTTCCTGTGAATGAAGTCAATGGGTTTTAGTGTGTGTAATTTTTGGTATTTAATTGCTCAGAATTCTTTTGCTGATTTTCTGACTTCCACTCATACTCTGGACAACTGAGTTTAATAGTAACATAGAGTACTTGCTGGGTAAGGTTTTATTCATGGATTAAAAATAATAGAATAAAATGAAAGCTTTATAGAGACAACCAGGCCTCTTTTCCTCTCAGGGCCTGCCCTTGAAAGTGGTGCAGAAACAAAGTCCCGGAGAAGAACGTGCCTGCCAGCACCCTGCCCGGGCAGCAGTAACATCAGCCTGTGGAACATCCTGAGGAACAACATCGGGAAGGACCTGTCCAAGGTGGCCATGCCTGTGGAGCTCAACGAGCCCCTCAACACGCTGCAGAGGCTCTGCGAGGAGCTGGAGTACAGCGAGCTCCTGGACAAGGCTGCGCAGATTCCCAGCCCCCTGGAAAGGATGGTGAGGACTCAGCCTTCCTGTGTCACTGTCCAGCCTCTGCCCCTGAGCCACGAGGCCAGTCACGGGGCCCATCAGAGACACAGCCCTGTTCTCTCTGGTTTCATTTTGATTGCTCCGTAGATAGGTTCATCCCTCAGAGCTGTCTGGCTTCCTCCGCCTGCCTGTTTCCAGTCCCCTTGTCAGGATTTGGCGGCAGGGTTGGGTGCTTCTGTGGTGCTTGGTGCCTGGGGTAGTTCTCTTCGGTGGGTTTGTGCTTCCTCTTTCTCTGGAAGCCTTCTATCTGATGTTCTGATGTGCCTGGCTGGAAAACATGTCTTTAGGGCTGTCTGCGTGTTTATTTTTACTACCCTGGCAGGACAGAATTTAATTTCTTGAGCTGTTTTTCTCATCCAGGGTAAATTTCCCCTGAGAATGTTTTTGTTTGTTTCTGGAATTGTCCTATCAGCCCCCAGGTTTTTGGAAAATAGAGTTCACAAGAAGAGGTTTCAACTTCAGAAATAGTCTTTTTTTCTCTCTCCCTCTTACAGAGTACTTAAAAAAATCTTAGAAAACCCTCCTTCTCTTTTCTACTTGGCATCAACTCTAATCACTGTGTGCTGGCTTTTAAAAGGGCTTCCAAGTATTTCTCATCTTTCCTGTCTCATGGCTAGGGAGATTGGGAAGGGGCTACTCAAAGGGCAAGGCTCTGGGCAGATCAGCCCTCACTGTGACTGTGACTGACTTTGTTCCTGAACTTGGGGTGTCTGTACCTCTTTTTGCTTCCTCATATTCAGTGACCTTAGAGCAGTAAGGTCATGGTCTCTATGGGTTGCTGGGACATTAGTGTCCCCCAAATGCAAAGTCTCTCTCCTGGATATTTGCCAGTTGGCTACACTGGAATTGGAATGCCCCCTTGGCTTCAGAGACCTAGCCATGCTAATACCCCGCACTGACAGAGGATGCCATTCTTTTCTACATTTTAAGCATTCTTCAATTTTAGTGCTCATTAAAACATCATTACTTCCGTGATTTTAAGATTAAGGGGAAATCCTAACTGTTGGCTGAGAGGGATATCCCACTGTCATTCTGCCCAGTCTCCAGGCCCTCCCCTATCAAAGAGACTTTCTCTTTCTTTGAGTCAGGGTCTTTGTTGCCCAGGCTGGAGTACAGTGGTGCAGTCCTACCCCACTGCAGCATCAAACTCCTGGGCTCAAGCAGCCCTCCTGCCACGGCCTCCCAGAGTGCTGAGATTACAGGCATGAGTCATCGTACCTGGCCCAAGAGACTTTCTTTCTTGTTACTGATAATCAGGGTAGGAGACAAAAGCAAGCTGTGTTTTTTAAACTCTTCTTTGTTACTTTTCCCCAGATAATTTTTGCTGAATAAAAGGAAGGCAAAGCTTCTAGAAATAGCTTTTAAGGCAAGTGTTGGCAGAGTACGGTGCCTCATACCTGTAATCCCAGCATTTTGGGAGGCTGAGACAGGTGGATCAAGAGATCACGACTATCCTGGCCAACACGGTGAAACCCTGTCTCTACTACAAATACAAAAATTAGCTGGGCGTGGTGGCGCGTGCCTGTAGTCCCAGCTACTAGGAAGACTGAGGCAGGAGAATCACTTGAACCTGGGAGGTGGAGGTTGCAGTGACCTAACATCGCGCCACTGCACACCAGCCTGGCGACAGATCAAGACTCTGTCTCAAAAAAGAAGAAAAAAATAGCTTCTAAGGCAAGTGTTATAAAAGTCAGCTTTTGTGGATAGCTCTTTTCTTTAAAGGAAATGATTGGCTTTGAGGATGAAAGTTTCTTAAAGATGTTTCTTGCTGTGGCAATTCAGAGACCCTTAGGGTATTCAGCTGATTGATTGTGGTAATTGACCTTGAGCAGAGGTTTCAGGAGAGGCTTCTCGTCCCCAGCATAACCACTAAGCAGGAATCTTGTGTCATGGGTTTTGTTTACTGTTCTGCAGGTCTCCTTATGCCCCTGCCTGGACTCTCCCTCATGCCACCAACCCACAGGGAGAGTGCTTCCTTCTGCCTCTCCCTCCCTCTTTCTTCCCCACAGTATCATGAATGGCACTAGGTTCTTTCATTGACTGTGTTATATTTTACATGGTCAAGGTGATTTAGGGTGGATTCAGCGTTCCATACACAGTGTAGCTGTACCGTTTCACAGGTCACCAACGTAGGGAAGCAGGGAGAGGAACAGACATGCAGGTTTCAGGAACACAGTCAGTCACAAGTAGGACTGACTTGAGTGTTGTCATTGATTTCTTCTTCTTCTTTTTTTTTTTTTTTTGAAACAGGGTCTTGCTCTGTCACCCAGGCTGGAGTGCAGTGGTGCAATCACGGCTCACTGCAGCCTCGACCTCCTGGGCTCAGTCAGTCCTCTCACTTACCACTTCCCGAGTAGTCGTGACCACAAGCGTGTGCCACCACACCCAGCTATGTTTTTTGTATTTTTTATAGAGAAGAGGTTTCGCCATGTTGCCCTGGCTGGTCTTGAACTCCTGGGCTCAAGCAATCCGCCTGCCTAGGTCTCCCAAAGTGCTGGGATTACACAGGCGTGAGCCCCTGCACCCAGCCAAGTATAGCTGCTTTTTATAAGCCATTCAGCTTCTCTAGAGAATTCTATAGTGTGAGGTGGTGAGGCGGCCCTGTTACAGGCAACACCAAACATTTAGCAGAAGGTTAAAAAGGAAGGTTATGTGATTAGTGAGCCTTACGAAGAGCACTCAGCTCGTCCTCAGCATAAGAAACTGCATAAAATGTTCTGGGAAGAAATCTTGAGATTGTTACTACCCGACATTAGAAAGGAAAATTTGCCATCACTGCTTAGGCTTAACTGTTTTCACACACATGGAAAAAAAGACAAAGAAGGTAATGTGCCTCTTTGGTGCCCTGAAGGTGAGCTGCTAAAGACGCCAAGACCTCACAGGGAGGACCCCCAGAGAGTCTACTCACTTTGTGTTCATATAAAGTTTTTCTTCCTTCCTCTATTATTATTATTATTATTATTTAATGTTTCATTTTTCTTCACAGAAAAGCAGAACTTTAAAGTCACTGTATCCTGTGGCAAGTTTCCCAGGCTTAGGAAATGACTCACAGATTTTCTTTGGTCAAAATGAATGTTTTGGTTTCTATCATATGACATTTTGAACGGTTAAATTTATGATGCTTATTCCTGAGTTTTGGAGGGATTTTTTAATACTCTTTTCCTACTCCACCCTTAAAGCCTTAGCACCGTATCAGGATCCTCAGATAATGTCAGGCTTAAAAGTACTGGACTCAGCTTAACAGTTTCCAAAAACGGTGTATTCCATTTTGGAAACGTCACTATTTTGATAGCATCTCCCAACTTTTAGGCATTAAGATAAATGGACAGCTTTAAAACATTGGGTTAATTTGTTTTGTGGCCCAAACAAACATTGTTTAAACCTATAATTTGAAACCTATTTTTAAATAAGCAAAGACAATCTTTGGCTTTCTGAAAGTAAATCATAGAGGTTTTATTTTGTTTCGTTCTTTGTGGACAGTAAAGCTCTTGGTGACACAGAAATGACAAAGTTCTTTCCTTCTTGTACTTAGGTGTACGTGGCAGCCTTTGCCATATCAGCGTATGCATCTAGCTACTACCGAGCTGGGAGCAAGCCGTTTAACCCGGTTCTGGGAGAAACGTACGAATGTATCCGGGAGGACAAGGGCTTCCAGTTTTTTTCAGAACAGGTAGACGCATACCTTTTTTTGTTTGTTGGGAGGGGTTGCTTATGTCTCCTATTAAATGTGCTTCTGAAATACTTATTTTCCACCTTTTACTGGCTTCAAAGCAACCGAGATAATTGCAGTGCTTTTCAACATGAAGGGAAGGATTGATTTCCCTTCCACCAAAGCCAAGCCACCACCTGGGGGCTTAAAGCTACCAGTAATTCTGCACACTTGCTTGGCTACATACATTGCCAGTGTCCTTTCTCTTTAAAATTCTTAGCAAAAGGAATTTTGAAGGGACAAACGTTGGCCCAAACTTCAATTAAGAGATTTAACACGTGCTCCCTAACACACTAACATCATCATTCCAGAGCCAAATGCCCCCAGCAGAATGGATAGCACTAGATAAATGTGTTATTCTCAACTTTGATTTGAGAGGAATCATTCATTCATGTATTTATTCATTCACATCCATACGTTATTTCTAGAATGTATACCATGTGCCTGCCGCTGTTCCAGGTGCTAGGATACTGCAGTAGGGGCGGGGTGAGGGGTCCGGACAGGAGTCCCTGCCCTCATGTAATGGATGTGCAGCCCTGTACTCATGCAGCCTAAGTCTCCATCAGACTCTTGCCACGGAAGTAGCATAGAGGCGTACTCAGGCATCAGACAGCCTGGGTTTCATCCTATCTCCGTTCCACCTCTTACTTGCTTTGTAACCTAGGACAAATTACAGAGCTTCTCTGTACTTTAGTTTCCTCTTGAGAGTGGAGATGATGACAGTTGTATGTACCTCATGTGGTTTTGTGATGATTCAGTGAGACACTGTCTGCAAAGCACTTGGAGCAGCATCTGAGACATGAAGAGACAGGTTGTATGAGCGTTGGCTGTCGTTACTGCTGCATGCCAACATAGCTTGTAATGGTGGGTGTTGGGAACATCTGAAATACTTGTCAATAGGGAGTTATTTACTTAAAATAGAATGTATACATATTGAAATTAAAAAAAAAAACCCTTCTCTTACTAAGATAATGCAGAAATAAATTTTATTAAAATTATAACAAATTAATAAAATAAACCCTTCTCCCGCCTTGTTAAGGTAGCAATCAAACACATTCACTCTCTGTATATCCTTAAATGTCAGCCTAGGGGACATTAAACATCATTGCTTCTATACGCTTCTCACCCCCCAGTTCTTAGAGAACTGAGGAGAAAGGGGGGTGGATTGCTAAAATATTCCTTTATCTTGCTGCTCTCTTTATCAATGGATTTGCACTACAGAGAAAGGAAGGGAAGTGTGGGTTGGCTGAGAAACTTATGATGATAGTGCTTATCTTCACTGTAAATGATAAGCAGTGTTCTCTGGAACCCAAAGGAAATTGAATGTACAGTAACCCAAAGCACACTGTCAGTAGCTTGCCAGTTAGAAGCTAAAAGAAATTAAACACGGGTTGCTGCTGGGGAGGTAGGGGGTTAAATCAGTAGTTAAAGAGGATATGATAATCTGTCTGATTCAAAATTCATCTGGGTTATTTAAATACTGAACCTAAAATAGTATGAGAATAAATGAAAATATAATTTGGTTTCCATGGTATCATATGCACTCTCTTGAAAAAATAAAGGCCAAAAATAGCCCCAAACTACAGCAGACAATCGGGACAGGATGAATAGTTATAAGAAAAGAATAGTAACGTGAGCTGTAAAGTTGAGCTTCAGTCCTCTGAGCCCTGGTGGGACAGGGCCAAATTCAAGGTCTGTTTGTGTATTTCCCATGGTGGCACAAGGGGAGAAATCAGAGCTCCTGGGCACATATGCACAAAGACAGAAAGAGGGTTACATAACTTAGCATTTAGTTCTGTGAAATAAGCAAGAAAGAGATATTGTTAGTAGTTTAGGACACACTGGGTGTAGGATGTGCAGACCTGCCTGCTTCCAATCTTGACTCCACAATTTGCTCCATGTGTGACCTTATTTAACCTCCTTCAACTTTGTGAGACTCCCTTGCTTTTTTTTTAATCTGTAAGTTAGGAATGATAATTCTTGACTAGTAGGTTGTAGTAAGGCTTAAACAAAATAACATATTGATGGAAATATTCAGCAAATGGCTGTTGTTCTTATTATTTAGTGGGAACTTCTACAGGGGCTTTTTGTTTGTTTTTTGAGATAGAGTCTCACTCTGTCACCCAGGCTGGAGTGCAGTGGCATGATCTTGGCTTACTGTAATTTCTGCCTCCCATATTCAAGTGATCCTCCCGCCTCAGCCTCCTGAGGAGCTGGGACTACAGACTTGTACCACCATACCTAGTAAGTTTTGTGTTTTTAATAGAGATGGATGGGGTTTTACCACGTTGGCCAGGCTGGTCTCGAACTCCTGACCTCAGGTTATCCCCTGACCTTGGCCTCCCAAAGTGCTGGGATTACAGGATTGAGCTACCATGCCTGGCCTACAATGCCTTTTAATATAAAGTGTTAAGCATAGTAAGAGTTTGGGAGGCCAAGCTAGGTGAATCACTTGAGGTCAAGAGTTCAAGACAAGCCTGACCAACATGGTAAAACGCCATCTCTGCTAAGAATAGAAAAAGTTAGCCAGGTTTGTTGTTGTGTGCCTGTAATCCCAGTGCTTATATACTCAGGAGGCTGAGGCAGGAGAATCATGAACCCAGGAGGCAGAGGTTGCAGTGAGCTGAGATCACACCA
This sequence comes from Saimiri boliviensis, assembly GCF_048565385.1. NCBI lineage: Eukaryota > Metazoa > Chordata > Mammalia > Primates > Cebidae > Saimiri > Saimiri boliviensis. The sequence goes on along the minus strand of NC_133458.1, from coordinate 91,413,297 downwards.
CTGCACTCCAGGCAGGGCAACAGAGTGAGACTCTGTTTTAAAAAAGAAGAAAAAGAATAGTAAGAGGAGTGTTGACAAGGCAGTGCGGAGCCTCAGGAATGACTCTGATGAGAGAAAACTGGAAAGGCATGTATCCATTATAATATATACTTTGTTATGTTCAGATAAGATATGCTATATCTCCCCTTCCAGAACAAGTGGTTTGAAGGGGACTTAGGTTGCTGGTGAGTCTCTGACAGAAAATAACTATCAGGTAGCCAGGAGTTCTCACACCTGGCTTCACCATGGTCATACCACCAGTCCTGTCTGTAATTTAGCCTGATGGCCACAGATAGTTGGTTATTTTAATATACCTATTAAATAAGAATGGAGTGAGTCTCTCAGGGATAGATTCACAGTAACTAAGCTTACAAGAGACTGATGTATAAACTAGAATGCTACTATATGCATTGACTGTGAAAAATAGACCTACTATGGGCATCAGAAAGCATTGTCCAGTGTGACTAGGTATGATTTTCTCATAGGCAGATTACCCGGAAGCCCAATGAGAATCCTAAGTGAGTGTACAGTGTTGAAGATGCAGCTGAGTGATTCAGTATGCCAAGCAGCCCTCTGCCCTAGGAGTGGGAGGGGTGTCAGGCCAGGGCCTTCCTTTCCCTGGCCATCAGGAATGTATCAATACAGTGCCCCTCTTTTGCCTCTCCCGACCTTATCTATTCTAATTTAACGCATCTAAAGAGAGGGCCAGAGCATATTTTCTGTTTCCCGCTGGTACCTGGTAAGTCTCTTTCTGCTTCCAGCCCAGGAGACCGTCTACCTTGATGGAGACAGCATGACTCTGCCCTTGTCCGTCGTGTGTCATTGATATACTTAAGCCCTCCTGGCTTAGAGGTTTGTTTTCTGTGCCTCTCTACAGTGAGTACAGGTTTCTGAATGACTAATATAATAAACTGAGCAAGGCCCCCAAAGTAATATTTTTGGGTGGAATTTTTTTTCTAAGGAGGATGTTGATAGAAGTTATATCTCTAAGCTTAAGGACCTGGCAAGGAACAACTTGGCTTTTCTTGTGAGTTTTCTAGACAACAGTCTGATTTGGAAAGCGATGGCTGTCTTGTCCACCAAGCCCCCTGATTTTGTTGCCTTGTGGGTTTGCTGGGTGTGTGGATGTTCGAGGTAGTGAGTGGCCAGGCGAGTGGAAGTCATTGCTGCTTGAGAGCTCGACTCCATGGAAGCTTGCCTGTCTGTATTGTTTCTTGTCTAAAAACCCCCAAACCACAACATCGAAATGACTCATGTGGTCAGAAACCAGAGAAAGCATTTCTTGTTAAAAATTTTTCTTATAACAAGTATTAGGTTTGTGGAGTGCTCTGTGCATTCATGAACGTGCTTGATCTCCAAAACAAGCCGTCTGTGGAAGGTGAGGCAGGATCAGTTCCAGGTGAGCCAACGGAGGCCTAGAGGAGCCGAGCTTCCCAGTGTCGCTCAGCAAATGCTAGAACCCAGCCCCTCTGTTTCCTTCCCTGCGTCCTTTTCCCCCACCCTTTGTGGGGTCTGTTGTATGGACTCAGAGCTACTGGAGTCTACGGTGGGTGGATGTGAAAGCAGCCCTTTGTGTATGCTGTTCATTCTCGCCATGCAAAATCTCTCCAGACTCACCGAGGACTTTGTTCTCAGCTCCCGTGGTAGGCTGGGGTGTGGCCTTTAGAAAGGAACTATCAGGAGTGAATCATAGCCATTCCTTACCTAGGTTCTGACCCTCTGGCTACTCCACCTTCTCAGAGGTTTCCTTTGTGCCGAAAAATCTGATTCAGCCTTGGCTTTCTAAATAAACCCACAAAAGGAGGAATTCAGAGAGAAAGGACCTCCCTTCTTTCCTTACTGGTCAGAGACTGAGTGTCCTCTGGCAGGTGATTCTCTGCTTGCTGCGCCCTCCTGCTGGCGGGCAGAGCTAACACTGGTTTTGAGCTGAATCAAGGGAATAGATGGATCAGAAAACTCAATTTCGGTTGGCTACGTTCCTTTTTTCATACCTTTGGGAAAGGTTTGGTGTTGAAAGGATATGCAATTGAGCTATAATCTAAAACAGGCGTCCCCAAACTACGGCCTGCGGGCTGCATGCGGCCCCCTGAGGCCATTTATCCGGCCCCCCTGCCGCACTTCAGGAAGGGGCACCTCTTTCATTGGTGGTCAGTGAAAGGAGCACAGTATGTGGCGGCCCTCCAACGGTCTGAGGGACAGTGAACTGGCCCCCTGTGTAAAAAGTCTGGGGACGCCTGTCTAAAAGTAGCTTTTCCTAATTACATGAAACTTTAGTTGTCCAGATCGTTGTTCAAGTCATTTTAACTGTTTACCCACCCCCCTGCATACTCTGGAGAGTGTCAGAAAAGCTGAGTGCAGTTATTAAAAGTTACTAAAATGTAAGAGATTGAAATGAAGACCTTTTCCTCTTCTCTATAGGCTCAGCCCTTCTTTCTTTTCTGTTTGTTACTCTGAGTACATACATTCTTAGACAGACTTATACATGCCACACCCATCACTTCCTCCTTGCATATTCATGTCACCTCTCTGAATAGTCCTTATATCTACTAGTAAGCAGAGTTATTTATTACTGATTAAATAAGTAAATAGCATCTTAAAGACAGTATCAAAAGGTAAATTCAAGCCGTTCACATAAAACCAGCAGTAAATCAAATGTAAGACAACTAAACCATTGCTTTGGGGCTTTCTGCAGTTCTGGCTCTGGAAAAGAGGAGACCAGTAATGAGTCCTCCTGCAATAATCCCAATCATTTCTAGGTCAAGTCAGCACTTAATGTGTTTCTGTTTTTAAAAAAAATTTTTTTTTTTTGCAAGAAGCCATGTATTTATGAGAGGATTCACTCTGAACATAGGAGCAGAGAAAATAATTGGCATCTGCATTCTCCCCAAAATCAGGCCAGATTTCTTGGCATCATCCTTACCAGCTCTTTCTCTCATAATTCACATCCTCTCATTAAATCCTGGGGTCTCCCTTCAGAAGCCTTCCTTCCTCAGCTGGCCATTTTCACACTCTCTCCCATTTGGTGCTGGTCACCTAGCTCAGGCCACTAAAATCTGATTGGAATTGTTGCAGTAGGACTCACTACTGGTCTCCTTTTTCCAGCGCCACTCAATTCCTCATCCAGGAGCCAGAGTGACTGCTTAAAACAGAAGCAGCTGCTCCAAACCCTCCACCAACTTCCCAAGTCACTTGGTATAAAATCCACAGTCCTGGCGTCCTGGCCATGGCCCACAGAGCCCTCGAAAACCCCATCCTCAGACACTTCTGCTTTCCCCATCCCCTCACTCATCTCTGCCCCGCTGGCCTTGCTTCTCCTGCTTCCTACCAAGCATTTTTCAGCCATTGGCCTTTGCTGTGTCCTCTGCCTGGGACGTGCTTCTCTCAGTTAGCTGCATGGTTAACTTCGGAACTTCCCTCAGCCCCACAGGTTACCATTATTAGAGTCCTGCCCCTGTCACCCTGCCTGACTGGCACTCCTACCCACCGTCCCCACATCCTCATGCCCTGCTTTTTTTCCTTAACACACACTGCTGCTGACAAATTATGTGCTTCTGATGTGTCGTTTGTCTTACCCACTTCTATACTAAAATAGAAACTCCATCAGGGTAAGAATTTTTGTTTCTTTAGCTTTTATCCCTGGTGACTAGGAGAGTGCTTGACACATCAGAGGCAATCAGTAAGTGCTTGATGAGTGACTGGAAAGACTGGCCACTTGGTCCCCTCTCTGGATGACTTCTTTACCGGCACCTGCCCTCTTTTCCACTATTGCCCTATGTTGCTGCAGGGAAGTCAGGACCTGGGAGGAGTAGATAGTTATGCCTTGGAGCAGTTGCGGGGTGGAACGGATGTATTTAAGGGCTACTTTTCTAAATCTGAAAATAAAAACTTACAAACTACACAAATACTGAAAATACATCCTTTGCCTATCTGCTTCTCCCTTGATCTCTTATATAAAGTGCATTCCAAGCATAAATTAAAAATGATTAGGTCAAGATAAAGAAAGGCCTCAGATATATAAATGAATTGTAAATTACCAGAATTCTTAACTGCCAGGGGAACTGTATTGGGACTTGTAGAAATAAAGATAGATACATGTGTTATTATATAAATACTTGCATAATAAAAACCATGTGTACTAATTTTTAGAATGCTTGGGCATCCTTACTAATCAAGAATTGCTCTTTTTTGATGGGATAGGAAGTGATAGGGAAGAATACAAAAAAAAAGTCTAAATTGGGTTTATTCAACAGATTAACATACAGCATCTCTTCCAGGGCTGGGTCAATTCAGACAAATGCATCTACTGCTCTTTTTACCTGAGTTGAGATGTAAGAAGAATACAGACTCAACCAAAATCCTGCAATAATAAAGACAGGCTAGATTCCACTCATTATTCACTACTCTAGCAGATTTTAGAAAGATTATCATCAATAAAGATTAAGTGATTAACTATGAATTACCCCCTTCCATGGGCATTCAAGTTAATCAACGCCTTAGTACAGGCGTCCCCAAACTACGGCCCACTGGCCGCATGCGGCCCCCTGAGGCCATTTATGTGGCCCCCTGCGGCACTTCAGGAAAGGGCATCTCTTTCATTGGTGGTCATTGAGAGGAGCACAGTATGTGGTAGCCCTCCAACGGTCTGAGGGACAGTGAACTGGCCCCCCCGTGTAAAAAGTTTGGGGACACCTGCCTTAGTATAATATTTTCAAATTGGCTATCATCTGCCACCACCTCTGATGCTAAGATTTGAAGAAGATATTAACAGCAGATGTTAGAATTGGAGCATTGTGAAGCCAAGAGGGATCCTCACACCTCATTTTGCAAAGCAATATGCGAGACTCAGGTTGGAAAGGTCAAATTCAAAAGGATTTTTCTCTAAATGTCCATCAGAAGGGACCTTAATGATGTGTCCTGGCTTTGGGGAGGGACAAGAGCCCTGGATCTGGAAGAGGATGCCCTAAGTTTGGAATGCTCCCTTTATCACTCATTGATGTTGTGGCACAGGGGAAGCTCTCTGCTAGGCAGATCCCCTGTTTCCCAATTTATAAAACAAGGCTAATGAAGATACAAGGCTGCTGCAAGAACTAAGTGAGCATACACTCATTAAAAAATCAAAATTTAGTCTCTGTCTAATCCACATCAGCATCGGATCCTGGACAGTTTGCATGTGTTATCTTTTTTTGGTTGGCCGAGTCAGTGGAATCAGCCTTTGTAAGACTCTTAAAAGCAATGTGGACCAAATAAACCGTTCCCAAAGTCCTTTGTAAGCCATAAAGAAAAAAGGAAAGTTACTGATATTTAAAGGTTGAAACTTATTCAGAAAACATGTGTTGAACCCATCTAAACGTTGTCTGCTAAACATTCATTCATTAGCACAATAGTTTAAAAAAAACAAGGTTGGGTTTTTAGGAGATATGTGTATACAGTAGGGGTTTTTAAATAATTCATATGGACAGTATATTTATCCCTGTTTTTTTTTTTTTTTTTTTTTCTGAGACCGAGTTTCGCTCTTGTTACCCAGGCTGGAGTGCAATGGCGCGATCTCGGCTCACCGCAACCTCCGCCTCCTGGGTTCAGGCAATTCTCCTGCCTCAGCCTCCGGAGTAGCTGGGATTACAGGAACGCGCCACCACGCCCAGCTAATTTTTTGTATTTTTTTTAGTAGAGACGGGGTTTCACCATGTTGACCAGGATGGTCTCGATCTCTTGACCTCGTGATCCACCCACCTCGGCCTCCCAGAGTGCTGGGATTATAGGCTTGAGCCACCGCGCCTGGCCTATCCCTGTTTTATGGTGTTTAAAATTATTACAGAAGAGGTGTATTGTTTTTATACACTGTGTTTGGCTTTAATGTTTACATTCGGCCACACCTGTAAAGATGCCAAATTCTTCATCAACGCTGTAGTACTCTTTTCCCACGTCCTCCATTGTTTTCGTGGGAAGAATATAATCTACTTCATAATAATCCACTTAAAAATAAGTCTACATTATGAGGAAGAGGAACATTTCATAGCTCTCCTTCCACGCTACCTTGGGTCATGCCAGGTGGGGTGGAGAAGTGGGGAGTGGGAATTGCCTTGAGCTGATTTAAGGTGGTGGTGGTGGTGGTTGTTGTTGTTATTATTATTATTATTACTATCATTATTATTGATAGGGTCTCACTCTGTTGCCCAGGCTGGTCCTGAACTCCTGGAACCTGGGCTCAAGGGATCCTTCAGTTTCGGCCTCCCAAGTAGCTGGGATTACAGGGCTGTGATGCTGCACCCTGATTTTGTTTCATATGATCCCATGGTTTGAAAGCTAAGCTCCATTGTTTTCACTGAGAGACAGCTAGTGAAGAAAAGGAGAAGAATGTAGGATTTTTTTGATATAAAGTATCTCCAAGTGGTAGGATTTTTTTTTTTTTTAAAGACAACTGGATATGGTGGCTCACGCCTGTAATCCCAGCACTTTGGGAGGCTGAGGTGGGAAGATCACTTGAAGCCAGGAGTTCAAGACCAGTCTGGGCAACATAGCAAGACCCCATCCCTACAAAAAGTAAAAAAAATAGCCAGGCATGGTACATACACCATTAGTACCAGCAACTTGAGAGGCTGAGACCAGGGAATCACTTGAGCCCTGGAGGTCGAGGCTGTAGTACACTGTGATTGTGCCACTGCAATCCAGCCTAGGTGGCAAAGGGAGACCCTGTCTCAAAAAGAAAAAAAAAAAAAAAAGAAAAAGAAAAAAACGACAACATCAAAGGAAATCAGAGAGTTACATTATGGGATTAGGTTTCTAAGTGGGTGCTTGAGTGAAAATTGCCCTTGAAAATCCACAGGCACAGCGAAGGGCCCACATTCTTAGGAGGCACACGGGAACTAAGGCAAACCAAAGAGCAGCCAATTTGAGTCTCCTGCTTTGTATTGCGGCTGGTGTTTATGTTCGTTGAGTAATCTGAGAGACACTGACATGGTTTACTACATCTTTGTTGCTTTCTTTGGCCCACACTGGTATGGCTGTAATCCCATGAGGGTGTGGCATGTGTGACTGCATCCTCCCATCCCTGCAGTCCTGCAGCTGGACGTGGCCTGGCACACAGAGGCAGTTTCAAACCATATTCCTCAGGCGAGGGTCCCAAGGAAGGTGAACAGCTATGGATTTGTCACCCACTGCCCTCCCTTCCTCCCACGTGTTTATCTCAAGCAAGGGCTCAGTATTCTGGGTTCTTGATAAGATGGGTTTGAAAACTATGCAGTTGCTTCAACATTCTTTTTCTTTTTTTGGAAAGTTTGAAAACCCATGAGGTAAACCAAAACTTCTGGGACTTACTGCTGCCTCTTCCCCCATGATCGATGTGGCTTGGGAAATGTCACTTAATCTTTCTGGTTTCCGTCTCTTCGTTCATGAGGTGCAGGATTTGAGCTAGATACTCTCAATGTAAGATACCTCTGCTAAGAACCAGCTACATGAGAGAACTTTCTGGAAAAACCCCTGGCAGCGTTACTGGGGTTTCACCAGTACTGAATTAGAATAACAGCATGTACACCTCTCAACATTCCTTGAGTGCAATTGAGATAATGAGCAAATAGACGGAGGAGCCATTTTCTCTTCAGCATCTTCATTACTGAATAAAATGAGTAATGATCTTTTGCCAAAAGGCAGTCTCTGCTCCAGGGGATTCTCTTTTCTGGAATGAGATTACTTATTTGCTCAAGATAGTTTTTATCTTGACAAAAAATAAATAAAATTTTCTTAACAGTTGACTAACATTTCCTCAACAATTGTGTGTTTAGTTTGTTTTGTTTTTGTTTTTGTTTTTGTTTTTGTTTTTTAATAGAAACATTCTTTTTTAAAAAATTACCTTGCATCGGTCTCTTGTAGGTGATTTGAAAGAGGCTGGACTTTATGATTCAGAGTTTTCAAGAGTTAAATCTGCTGAGCCCAAGGAAGAGCATTTTTGTGTTGCATGTTAGAATACTTGCTATTTGACATCCTAATTAAAACGTCTGCAGCTACTTTCAGAACAGCTGATAGAGATGTTGACCTTGGTAGCCAGCGTCAGATTATATGGTTTATGGGTGAGCTGTCCTCATGTGTCCCTGTTTTCTTTTTATGTCTTTCGAAATGCGCTTCTGTCCTCATCACTCGCCGCCACACCACCTGGCCCCCCTCCCACGGAGGCTTCTGGAGGCTTCCATTCAAGGGCCTTCCCCTCGCCCTTGTCCAACCCGAGCAAGTCAGAGCTGACTGTATCAGGAGCGCCCTCTTGAGGACAGACTTGTTGAGGGAAACTAAAGAGGTTTTTTCTTCGGTTCGGCACCGCACGCTGTGTTACATCTCAGTGCAGAGGTGAAACAATAGATTTCATGAGACACAAAAAATCGTTCATTTTTGTTTTTTTGGCCTTTGTTTCCATCAGGTCAGCCACCATCCGCCTATCTCTGCGTGTCACGCTGAGTCTGGAAATTTTGTTTTCTGGCAAGGTAATGTGCTAATATGTTTGACTTCCATGATACTATGTAATATGTTACTGATTTATTTAAGAGTTGCTATCAGTTCTTACTAAGATCAAAAGTGGTCCCTGGATTTGGGTCTGGTTAGAAGGATCCGCCCCACTTGCTTTGTTTCTCATCTCTCACTTAGTTTTTCCTTTTTAAAAAATCCTCAATCTTTATCTGTGCCATCTCCGTTTAATTCTGTAACCTTATCTTATTTAAAAATCATTTGAAATGCCTCACATATTTCAAGAGACACTAAATATTTACAGTTGTTTATCAGAGTGTAGACAGCAGAGAGATTTTCTGCTTTTGTGAAACTTAAATTTTATTTCTGAAGTTGCATTTTACATTGCTTACTTCTTTTCATTATTGAGGTGATTGTTCCTAAAATTTTGTTCCATTTATATTTTGAGTTGGGGGTGGGTGGGTAAATCTTCTAAAGAATAAATAAGGCTGTAGATATTTCCTAAATGGATTAATTTTGTTAGTTATCTCCATAGAAGAAAAATACAAGCATCCTAGGTTTTTAGACATTGAGCACATATACATTTTAAAAATATTTTTCTCTGCTACCAGTGATATCACATGTTGCCGTTACACACACTGCTCTCTCACTAAAACCTTCTGTAAATATTCTTATATGGGTCCTAGCCTCCTAATTGCTAAATCTAACTCATGCTATAAGCACCTCTTCTTTGTTTCTTCAAAATTGGATTTTTTTAACAAGTGGGGTCTTCTCGAAGAAGATCTGTGTGCTCCCTACGTTACATGCTCCCCTTCTCAGCCCTTCCTGAGCATCCTTCTCCTGGGCCATCCTTCCCCAAAAGCCTTTTCCTGAGCAATCCACCTATTTCCATGGGCCTAGGAATCCCACATCTTGCTTTGTAACCCAGCCTGACATTTCTCTGCCTTTTATGTAGGTCATGTAAACCAGTTTCGTTTGTTGCGACTGTAGGTGTAGTTGGACTTAAATCTGCCCTCTTGATATTTCTTTTCCATTTGTCACATCTGTTCTTTGCTTTCCTTTTCCTCTTTCTCTCCCTTTTGTATTAAATAATTTCTATCATTCTCTTTCATCTCCTCTGTTAGCTTTTAGCTATTCTTACCTGTTTTGTTTCTTGTTAAAGTTGTTACTTTAGGATTTATGTTATATATTTTTAATATCATCAAATACTATTATGCCAGTTTCACATATAGTGAGATTTACAGAAGTATACTTCCATTTTTCCCTCCCAACCTCTCTACTATTTTTGACATGTATCTTATATATATCATAAACCACGTAGTACATTGTTACTACTTTTGCTTTAAACAGCCAGCTGTCTTTTTTTTCTCTTGGTAACAGTTTTATGAACATATAACTCACATACCATATCATTCACCCAGGCAAAGTGTACAATTCGATGGTTTTTATTATATTCACAGAATTGTGAATTTAATAAACTTTGCAGTTATCAGCACAGTTAATTTTAGAACATTTTCATCACTCCAAAAAGAATCCTCTTTCGCAAATATTACCCTCCCCGTCTGCCACCTGCCCCATTTCTCTCAACAGTTCCCAGCCTATACATTTGCCTGTTTGGGCATTTTATATAAATAAGATTATACAATATGAGACCTACCATGCTTGCTGGTCCCAGCCCCACCTGTCTCACCTGGACTCCAGCCAGGACTCCCCACTGTCCCCGCTGCTCCCACCCTTACTTCCCCGTGGTCTGTATACCCTCAGTACAGCAGCCAGACGGGACCCTCTCACTGTTCTTTTCTTATTCCCTGGCTTCTCTGTTGGCACCACCATTCATGCAAGTTAGAGAAACTGACATTGTTTATAAATTCTCCCTTTTTCAATCTGTATCTAATTTGTCACGTGTTCTGCCTATTTCTCCTTCCTTGGTATTTCAGGGCTCACTGACTTCCCCATGTCTGTTGTCATGGTTCCCTTCAACCCTGTTTGTTATCCTCTGGGCAATTGCAGTAGCCTCTTGTCACCTTGCTTCTCTTCTCTCCTACTCCTGTTCCATTCTCCATATGGCTTCCAATTGCCTTTGTAAGGTCCACGTCTAATCCCATCAGAGGCCTGATTATTTCCACTCAGTGCACACAAACCAGACTTCTTAGCCAGGCTTGGAGAGCCCACTGTTTTTCGTTTTTAGTCTTTTTTTTTTTTTTTTTTTTTTTTTTTTGAGACAGAGTGTCACTCCATCACCCAGGCTGGAGTGCTGTGGCGTGGTCTCAGCGCACTGCAACCTCCAGCTCTCCGGTTCAAGTGATTCTTCTGCCTGAGCCTCCCAAGCAGCTGGGACTACAGACGCCCACCACAATGCCCAGCTAATTTTTATATTTTTAGTAGAGATAGGACTTTGCCATATCAACCAGGCTGGTGTCGAAGTCCTGACCTTAGGTGATCCACCTGCCTTGGCCTCCCAAAGTGCTGGGATTACAGACGTGAGTCACTGCACCTGGTCTTATTTTCAGTCTTTCTACTCTTCTCTCCAGACAAGACAACCTGAGACCTATAGGACAGAAGCACACTGTGTTTTCCTATACTTCTGTCGCCTTGGACAAGCTGTTTATTTGATCTTAAATTGCTTTTTCTCTGCCTAGTGAACTCCTGTGTATTCCTCAAAGCCCCATTTAGATGGCCCTTTCTGACAAGCCTCTTCTGATGCTTTCTCCAAGCAGATTCATCACTCCTTCTCTGGTTTCATTTTACCTTATAAAACAAGTTATAGCCTGGACTTCTCTGTATGCTTACTACTTGTTTTCACTTCTCTCTGCCTTTCATGCTGTTAACGCATTCATGGGAAGGACTTTATCTTATTATTTTAGTTTCCATGGTTCTGCTCCAAGGGCCTATGTGTTTGGTACTTAACATTTTATGAAAAGTAATCCTAACCAATAATTGACTTAATTGTGAAGAGGTTCTACTTTATAGTGATTGAACATTTATCTAGCCTACGAACGATCTGATCTACCTACCTCTCCTGCTAAAAATGTAATATTTGATGTTTCATTTCAGATGTGAGATGGAAAAACAAATTCTGGGGCAAATCCATGGAAATTGTTCCAATTGGCACAACCCATGTGACTCTGCCAGCGTAAGTTCTGTGATTAAGGAGCTTTATAAAATTTAGGGCCAAGATTTTGCTTTGAAGACAGGATGCCCACCCTCCCCCACCTTTGCCAATTGCATTGAGTGCCTGTTTTTTCTTTAATCTGTCTGGCAGTAGGTTTAAATGTTCCTCCTTTTGGCAAGCTCACTTTTTAAAAATGTTTCTCTTTCAAATGCAAATGCCTCTTGGAGAGCAAAGTGCCCTGAATAAACACTTATTAAAACTCATTTTCTCTTCCTAACAAGATTAAGAATGGTGGTTTGGGCTAGGCGTGGTGGCTCACACCTGTAATCCCAGCACTTTGGGAGGCACAAGGCAGGTGGATTGCTTAAGCCCACAGTTTAAGACCAGTATGGCAAACTGGCAAGACCCTGTCTCTAGAAAAAATACAAAAATTAGGCATAGTGGTAGCATGCACCAGTCCCAGCTACTCAGGAGGCTGAGGTGGGAGGATCAGTTGAGTCCAGGGAGGTTGAGGCTGCGGTGAGCTGTGATCATGCCGCTGCATTACAGCCTGGGTGATGGAGTCAGACCTCGTCTCAATTTTTAAAAAAGTGTTTTTCCCTTATTGTGCTGCTTTGCTGTCAAAATCCCTTTTAAGAAAGGTATGGCCTTGATCTGATAGGGTTGATCAATACTTATTTATAAAGCAAGGTGCTTCTGAGCAGGGACTCTGGAATTGGACTGCTGAGATTCACTGCTCACTCTGGCACATACTAACAGCGAATCCCTGGCCAGGTTACTTCACCTTTCTGATCACCAGTTTCCCCATCTGGAAAATGAAAATAATAAACCACCTACTTCCTATAGCTGTTATGAAGATTAAACAGATGATATACATAAAACACCTAAAATAGTACTTAGCACATTGCATATGTTTTGTAAGTATTTGGTCTTACTAGTAATACCATTTTCCGCATAATTATTATTGAACTCCATAACTAATACCTGAATACTTTCTCACTATAAAGGATGCAGGCAATGTATATTTAGCAAATTATATAAAACCTTCATCCCTTCCTCAAGCTTCCCTTTCCTACTTTGGCAACATTAGACAAGCCCCTCTCGCTCTGAATTGCCTCCTCTGTCAAAGGAGGGAGTGGGCTCTTGCAGGAGACCACCAGTTTCTAATGAAGCCTCTGGTAGCCTCCAGAGTGCAGAGTCTGGATGCTGTCATCCTCTGTGGCGTGCACGCCTCCTTGGAGAGTGGAAGCTCCTGGAAAACCCAGCCCGGTATAGACACTCAGCCAGTGTTGCTTCTGTGAATAAAGGGATGGGTAATGCATTACATGACTTTTTTTTATAGAATAGCAGTGTGTGTTTGTATTTGCTGCTGGCTCTTCTGGAAATTGGTACTTCTGCTTTTTCCTTCTTTTTAGTTTTGGGGATCATTTTGAGTGGAACAAAGTGACTTCTTGCATCCATAACATCTTAAGTGGGCAGAGGTGGATTGAGCACTATGGAGAGATTATCATCAAGAACCTGAATGATGATTCCTGCTACTGCAAAGTGAATTTTATAAAGGTAACTCCAGTGGCTCTCTGAGCTCTGACACTGGAAGGTCTGTGGCAGAGCCAGGGCCCCGGAGCAGAGGGCATTTGAGAGCTTTTTCACCTTCACCTTTATGTCAGCAGGCAAACAGTGCTGCAGCTCCCTGGTCCCAGCTGCACCTCTGTCACCTAGACCAGGGCAGTGGCCCCTCCTGGCCTCTTACTTCTGTAGGGTCTGTCCTCAGTACAGCAGCCAGAGAGACCCTTTTAAAACATAAATCACTATGATGCAGTGTGGATGCACCTTGACAGCATTGTGTTGAGTGAAATAAGTCAGCCCCAAAAGGACGAATATTACATGATTCCGCTTCTGCAAGATCCACAGAGAAAGAAAGCAGAATGGGGCTCCAGGAAGGAGGAAGGGGAAAGTAGTGTTGAATGGGTACAGACTTCAGTTTGGGAAGATGAAACCGTTCTAGAAATAGATAGTGGTGATAGTTACACAGCACTGTGAATGCATTTAATGCCACTGAATTGTACCCTTAGAAATGGTTAAAATGGTCAATGTTACATTACGTATGGTTTACCACAACTTTTTAAGAAAAAGTCATGCTGTACCACTTTGAGCAAAATCCCCCAAAGTTTCCGTCTTTCTCGGAGTGCAGCCTTCATCCTTATGGTTTCCTACCAGGCCCTGCACAGGCTGCGCTCCCCATCCCCACCCTTTCACGCACATGCCTGCACACTTGCAGATACACACAGGTACGCACAGGCCACCTCATTCCTCTCCAACCTGAGCTTCTCTTATTTTTTCCTCCTCTCTTTTTCCCACTGTCCTCTGGCCACACTGGCCTTCTTTCTCTTTCTTCATTTCCTTCTGCTTGGGCCGCTGTCCCCAGATCCTTCCATCACCAGCCCCATCCTGTCCTTTACTCCCTGTCCTGTCTGTCCCATTTTCTCCAGAGTGCTTATCACCATCGGAAGTCAGCCTGCTCGTCGTTGTGTGCTGATTTTCTGCTCTCCATACCCTCTCATCATCCCTGACTCCAGAAGAGCAAAACCTAGTCTATCCTGCTCTCTTCTGTAGCCCTGATGCCTGAAATGGTGCCTGACACACATCAGAGGCTCATAAACATTCAGAGAATAAATGGAAAGGTTGGCCAGAGGCAAAAACTATGGAATAGTCTCTTTATCATTGTAACCATTTTAACAGCCTTGCTGGGCAGCCCTCCCTGCTTTCTCTCCTTCCTAGATTCCTTCTTGCTCTTAAAAATTGTGTATCATTAAAACAGCTTTAAAACATTACCCTCCTCAAGGAATATTTGTATTTAACAGAGATTGAAATAATAAGCAGAGAGATGAGATTTTATCGTGGAACTTCATGCAATTCCTCTCTGCACCATCTGTAACCTATAGGGAATGATTAGGAAGAGGTGGATTGGGATCTTTATTACATCCTCAAACTGTGTTATCGACAGACATAAAGCCCATAATGACCTTAATGTGGGACAAAATAAAAATGACCCTGCCTCGAAAGCTTTGTCTAAGTTTTCTGCAAACAGAAACAAAAGGCAACCCGAGGCAGGGAAATGTGACCTGTGACCCAGGTGAAAGCCACATAGCTCTCAACATTTCCCCCAGGATGTGTGCTCCACTCCGGTATCTACCATATACCTACTTCTCATCCGCTTACAAGCAAGAGAATTGGTTTTGAAGTCATGAGAGAGGAACCCTGGGCGTGTCTAGTGTTGGAAGAGAAGCTGCAAGTGAATGCCACACTCACCTGTAGAAGTTGACAATGTCCCTTGGTGGCTTCCAGCAAATTCTCAGCACTGGGTTTGTTGGCAGATATCGCTAAGGGAAAATCTGATACCTGCTTCAGAATATACTTAAGAAGCCAGGTGCCATGGCTGACACTGTAATCCCAGCACTTTGAGAGGCTGAGGCAGGAGGCTCACTTGAGGCCTGGAATTTGGGACCAGCCTGGGCAACATGGCAAGACCTCATCTCTACAGAACATCTGAAAATTAGCCAGACATGGTGGCATGCACCTGTAAGTCCCAACTGCTGGAGAGGCTGAGGCCAAAGGAGCACCTAAGCCCAGAAGCTTGAGATTATAGTGAGCTATGATTGCCTCACTGCACTCCACCCTGCACCCTGGGGAACAGAGTAAGACCCTGTATTTTTAAAAAAAAAAAAAAAAAAGAGTCTCAATAGTCTTTTTTTTTTTTTTTTTGGTGTGTTGGGGGGTGCTTTTCCCTCATTCTTACATGGCTGGAAAACTCAACTTTAAATTTCTAATTCAGCTGAGACACTTCAGTTTCCCACCCTTACATTTTTACCACAGCCCTGAAATGGAGAAGCTGAACAACCAGAATCTGACCTGAACATGCCATTCAAATTTATTGGTTTCCAAATATGGATTCTGTTTCAGCTGAAAATAGTATTAGGGTTTTTTGATTTATGGAGAAATGCCTTCCCTTTGCTGTTCTTTCATAGAGATTTTTAGGGCAGCCAGGTAAATTGGGGGAAAAAAAAAAAATCAACTCTAGGGACTTAGAGCTCCCTCTGCTGGCTGCATTGTGGTACTATATAAAATCCTCTGCACTGGGCTGGCCTGAGCTGAGCTGAACTGAGCCGAATAGAGTGCAAGATTGCCTTGCAGACTAGGACCAGTACATAGAGAGAATATCCACACTACTCACCTGATGTATGGAGACTGAACCTTTTCTTTTTCCTTTCCTTTTTTTTGAGATGGAATCTTACTCTCTCGCCCAGTCAGAAGTGCAGTGGTGTGATCTCGGCTCACTGAAACCTCCGCCTCCCAGGTTCAAGTGATTCTTGTGTCTCAGCCTCCCAAGTAGCTGGGATTACAGGTGCCCACTACCACAGCTGGCTTATTTTTTTATTTTTAGTAGAGATGGGGTTTCACCATGTTGGACAGGCTGGTCTTGAACTCCTGACCTCAGGTGATCCACCCACCTTGATTTTCAAAAGTGCTGGGATTACAGGAGTAAGGCCTGCACCTGGCCAAGAACTGAGCCTTCTCTTGCATTGCATGTAGCAAAGCTAGAAATAAAAATGTATCTTACACAAATATTAGTTGAGTTACAAACTGCAGATAGTTAACCGTTTATTTTTATTCAATAACCAAAGGTATGATTTTTTTTAAAGCCAAAATCCAGGCATAAAAACAGATATATAGAACAATGGAACAGAATAGAGAGCTCAGAACTAAATCCATGCATTTATAATTGATTGTTTTTTGACAAAGGTGCCAAAAACACGCAATGGGGAAACGACAGTCTCTTCAGTAAATGGTGTTGGAGAACCTGGATATTCACATGCTGAAGAATGAAATTAGAACTTCGTACCATATACAAAAATCACTCCAAAAGGGCTAAAGACTTACAATAAGACCTGAAACTGTAGAACTACTAAAACAAAAACAGAAGGGGAAAAGCTTCATAATGTTGGTCAGGGCAGTTATTATTTTTGGATATGACTGCAAAAGCACAGATAACAAAAGCAAACGTAGACAAATGGGATTATATCAAACTAAACAGCAAATTAAACAATGAATACAGTAAAGAAACAACCTACAGAATGGGAGAAAATATTTGTAAGCTATACATTCGATAAGAGGTTAATACAAAAAAATGTATAGGGAACTTAATAGCAAGAAAACAATCTAATTTTAAAATGGACAAAAGACCTGAAGAGACATTTCTCAGAAGAAGACATACAAGTGGACAACAGATACATGAGGAAAAAATGATGAACACCAATAATCATCAGGGAAATGCAAATTAAAAGCACAGTGAGATACCACCTTATATCTGTTAGAATGGCTATTATCAAAAAGCCGAAAACATGTTCAGGAGGATATGGAGAAGAGGAATCACACACCATTCATTGAAATGTAAATTAGCACAGCCAATATAGAAAACAGAATGGAGATTTCTTAAAAAATTAGAATTGGAATTACCCTATGAGCTAGCAATCCCACTACTGTGTGTATGTCCAAAGGAAATGATATCAGTTTGTTGAAGAGATACCTGCATCTCCATGTTCATTGCAGCACTATTCATAATGGCCAAGATAGGGAAACAACCTCTGTATCCAACAATGGATGAATGAATAAAGAAAATGTGGCACATGTAACACAGTGGAAAACTGTTTGGCCTTTAAAAAGAAGGAAATCCTGTCATTTGCAACCACAGGGGTGAACCTGTAGGATGTTAAGTGAAATAAGCCAGACACAGAAAGATAGATACCACCTAGTCTTCTATTTGGAATCTTAAGAGTTGATCTCACAGAAGCAGAGGGTAGAATGATGGCTAACGTGGGTTTGCTGAGGGTCAAGGGAAGGATTGGGAAATATTGGCCAAAGGATCCAAAATTTCAGTTAGACGGGAAGAATTAGTTCAAGAAATTGATTGTACAACATGCTGACTATCGTTAATAACAACGTGTTGTATACTTGCAAATTGCTGAGAGTTTTTCTTTTCTTTTCTTTTCTTTTTTTTTTGAGACGGAGTTTCGCTCTTGTTACCCAGGCTGGAGTGCAATGGCGCGATCTCGGCTCACCGCAACCTCCGCCTCCTGGGTTCAGGCAATTCTCCTGCCTCAGCCTCCTGAGTAGCTGGGATAACAGGCACGCGCCACCACGCCCAGCTAGTTTTTTGTATTTTTAGTAGAGACGGGGTTTCACCACGTTGACCAGAATGGTCTCGATCTCTTGACCTCGTGATCCACCTGCTTCGGCCTCCCCAAGTGCTGGGATTACAGGCTTGAGCCACCACGCCTGGCCTTCTTTTTTTTTTTTTTGAGATGGAGTTTCGCTCTTGTTGCCCAGGCTGTAGTGCAGTGGCGCGATCTCAGCTCATCACAACCTCTGCCTCCCGGGTTGAAGTGTTTCTCCTGCCTTAGCCTCCCAAGTAGCTGGGATTACAGGCATGCACTGCCATGCCTGGCTGATTCTGTATTTTTAGTACAGATGGGTTTTTTCTGTGTTGATCAGGCTGGTCTTGAACTCCCGACCTCAGGTAATTTACCCACTTCGGCTCCCAAACTGGTGGGCTTACAGGCATCAGCCACCATGCCTGGCCGCTGAGACAGTTTTATTTTTGGGTATGACCCCAAAAACACAGACAAAAAAGCAAACATAAACAAATGGGATTATATCAAACTAAACAGCAATGAAAACAATCAGTACAGTAAAGAAACAACCAGCGGAATGGTAGAAAATATTTGTAAACTATACATCCAATAAGAGATCAATATAAAAAATGTGTAGAGAACTCAATAGCAAGTATTATCATCATAAGTAAGTATGTAAGGTAATACCTATGTTAATTAGCTTGATTTAGCCATTCCACAATGTATACATGTTTCAAGACATTCTGTTGTACATAATAAATATATAAAATTTTTGTCAATTAAACAGAACTCAGAACTAGCAAACTAATATGCAGTGTAGAACCACTGGTACAGTTCTTTCTCTAGCTTTTCCTTCTTTCCTCAGCATCTGTAATAAGCCGATGCTGAAGAACTAAGCCAACAACTCTCCTTTGGATCCTAGGCGAAATACTGGAGCACTAACGCCCATGAGATTGAAGGCACGGTGTTTGACAGGAGCGGAAAAGCGGTTCATCGGCTGTTTGGGAAATGGCATGAAAGCATCTACTGCGGCGGCGCCTCTTCTTCTGCTTGTGTTTGGAGAGCAAGTGAGTGTCTAGGTTTGTGGACCCCAGGCTGCGAGTGGGTGGATGGGCAGGCATGGCCAGAGAAGCCGCACAGGACAGGACCGGTGTCTGTTCAGCGTCTCCAGCCTCTTCTGCTTTTAACTAGGCTAGAGGTGCTGGCTCTCTTCCTTCATCCAGTCTTCATCTCTTTGTCATGCTTACTTATAGCAACACCTTGTTGGGCTGCTGGGTCCCGGTTCTTAACCCCAGAACAAGCATTGCTAATCAGTGGGCATTCTCCGAGGGAATCTTCCAGTCCACGTGCATAACTGTACTGGGCACGATGAAAGAATATCAGTGAAATGCAAGAAGTCATTCTACAGCACAGGCAAAGAGGAAATGTTCTTGGAAAAGCAGTGAGCCAGGAGATCTATAAAAGTTAGCTATCCCCAGGCTGACCTAACCTCAGAAACCATCCTCGTCAGTCCTGTGATTCCAGAAGGGTGCCGAGCTCTTGGAGCAGATGGGGACAGAACAGCTAGGGAACCCCAGCTTTCATCAGGATGTCCCCACCACATTTTAACGTTTTATTCCATCTTCTAAGTCAGAAAATTATGTTGTTTCTGAGTCACAGCCATATTGTAAAGCCAGTGTTCTGAGATAGACCTGTTAGGATGCTATAGGCAGGTAAAAACCAAACAGAAAGCCTTCGACTTGTGGCTTAAACCATTAGGCTGTGTGCTATTACATAACAGTAAGTGAGGCAGCTGGTGGCCCCAGGGGTATGATGTAGGCAACTTACCTGTGTCAGGGACACACACAGCAGTGAGGATACATTCTGCTACCCACAGTGTGCTGTGATGTGTCCCCGATGGATGAAGAATGGTTGTTACCATTCGGTGTCATACCCGTGCGTGACAGCATACCAACCATGTAACAAGAGGACAAAAGAGCTTTTTTCTCCTGTGCCTCTTTTTTCTCAGGAATATTTTCTAAGATCCCCCAGCAAATGGAACTTTATATCACATCAGCCTGCAGTGGGTTCAGACCCATCTATGAACCAGTCATGGGCAACAGGGTAGACAGGAGAGATTCAGATGTCTTAGATTCATCCGCAGTAAGGGCACAATGCCACTTGAACAGAATCAGTATTCTGTTAGCAAGCAGGAAAGAGAAATGATGGTCAGGTAGGCAACCAACAGTGGCTCTTTCAATGGGTAGCTGCCACATCTCCCACCGTTGTAGAGGTTGCCATGAAGCTAGAAGGAATTGGCACTGGTGGAAGCCTTGCTAGCTTCAGAGGCACCATGAGTTTTTGCAAATGGCGCAGTCTCTCTCCTTTGCTTAAAATGTGCATCACAGATGAGAACTACCATCCTGTCTCAGTGTTAAAGTACTACCTTGATAAAGCAATGCTGTTTAAATTTTTGTTCCTGTCATTATTCCTTGACTTTATGTCTCTCTGTTGGCGGTGAGCATCCCTGGCCAATCTTTAAGTAGAAGCACCATCTTCACTCCCTGGTGGCTGGGGAGTGACCAAGATCCATAGGAAACTTTGCTACTGTTTTTATGCTTAGGATACACAGAGAATTAGACTAGTTACATGGAGGACTTCTAAAGATTCAAAAAATGGATCCCGGCCAGACATAGCGGCTCGTGCTTGTAATCCCAGCACTTTGTGAGGCAAAGTGGGCAGATTGCTTAAGGCCAGGAGTTCAAGACCACCCTGGACAATATGGCAAAATCTTGTCTCTACTAAAAATACAAAAATCAGCCAGGCATGGTGATATGCAGCTCCTGTAGTCCCAGCTACACGAGAGGCTGAGGCATGAGATTCACTTGAACTCTGGAAGTAGAGTTGCAGTGAGCTGAGATCATGTCACTGCACTCCAACCTGGGTGACAGAGTAAGACCCTTTTGAGAAAAAAAAGCGCGGGGGAGAGTGGTCTGCCGAAGAGTTCTTGGAAAGCATTTAGGCTATGAGCAGATTTCCGTCTACATTCGATTTACACAAGATATAAATTTCGGTATGTTTAGCTTGAAACGCTGGAATTCCAGTTAGGGCAATGCACCTAATGTTTTAAAGATGTAAGATTGCGGGGAGGCAAGAATTGGTAAAAAGGTCAGGAACGAAAGAAAAGAATAACATTGATTAACTACTTGCTGTGTGTTCAGCACCATTCTAGATACTAAACAGAGTCAGGATAATTTGACATCACTTAAATAAAATCAGATTCTCTAGAGTGAGAATCAGGAAATATGGACCCAGAGCTTATATTTGCATGTTTGTTTTTTATTATCATTTATTTGTTTGTTTGTTTTTGAGATGGAATTTCACTCTGTTGCCCAGGCTGGAGTACAGTGGCATGATCTCAGCTCACTGCAACCTCTGCCTCCCAGGTTCAAGTGATTCTCCTGCCTCAGCCTCCCTAGTAGCTGGGATTATAGGCACCTGCTACCACGCCTGGCTATTTTTTGTTTTTTTAGTAGAGACAGGATTTCACCATGTTAGCCAGGATGGTCTCGAATTCCTGATCTCAGGTGATCTGCCTACCTCGGCCTCCCAAAGTGCTGAGAGTACAGGTGAGCCACCATGCCTGGCCTATTTATTATTAATATTATTATTACTATTATTATTTTTTGAGATGGAGGTTCACTGTTGTCACCCAGGCTAGAATGCAGTGGTGCGATCTTGACTCACTGCAACCTCTGCCTCCCAGGTTCAAGTGATTCTCCTGCCTCAGTCTGATTATAGGCAACTGCTACCACGCCTGTCTAGTTTTTGTATTTTTAGTAGAGACAGGGTTTTGCCATGTTGGCCAGCCTGGTCTCGAACTCCTAACCTCAGGTGATCCACCCACCTCAGTCTCCCAAAATGCTGGGATTATAGGCATGAGCCACCATGCTTGGTCTAGCATGTTTATTTTAAAATAAAATTATTTTCATAGTTTAAGCACTACCGAAACTTCAAAGCATTGTATAAATTGGCCATCTGACTACATATAGAAGGCCACATCCCTGTAGACAGAAGAAAAATTATAGAGAAGAAAATTTGTAGAGAAATTTTCAGCACCTGTTCATTAGTCAGACTATTTTAACAGAAATGGAGAGGAGCTGAGAGATAAAAACTGTAGCTAGCCCGAGGTGAACAAGGTGAAGGAATTAAAATGTAACATAAATGACATGCAAGTTAGGGGTAAATGATTTATTTTCTTCTTAGATCCCATGCCGAAAGGCTACGAGCAATACTACGGCTTCACACAGTTCGCACTGGAATTAAATGAAATGGATCCATCGTCAAAGTCCTTATTGCCACCTACTGACACTCGATTTAGGCCAGACCAGAGGTAAGGATTCTTTAAAGATTTTTCTCTCCAGAGATTTAAAACCCTTTACAAAATGTCTTATTAACAACCTTCAGGCCACCAGAGGCACCTGAGAAAGATGGAAAATGCCATCAGGAGTTGAGAGGTAGGGGCGCTTTAAACAATTGTATCACGGAGGAGATGGGGCCCAGCGAGGATCCAGGTGTGGCATGGCCTTTATTATCCATAAAGCCCCATTTCTACTGAAACACCAAAAAAGGTGTTTATATTGAAGAGTTTTACGACATGTAATAATAAAGAACTTAGTGTGTATTTGAAAGGGTAAAAAGCATCCCGCTGCCCTGAGCCCTCAAATTTAAACTATTTTAGTGCACTCAGATCTAACTGCCGATCCTAGGTTGCTGCTCACAAGCTGTGTGATACATGATAGGTCTTTTAATCTTTCCCAGCCTCAATTTCATACTCTGGAAAATGGAAATAATAATGTCTCTCTTAAGGCCTTTCTAATTAAGGCTCAAAATCTAGAAGCCCAAGGAAAGAAAAGATTGCTACATTTGACTTTATTAAAAATAACACATTGGGAGGGCCAGGCAGGCGGATCACTTGAAGTCAGGAATTCGAGACCAGCCTGGCCAGTATGGTGAAACTGCATCCCTACTGAAAATACAAAAATTAGCCAGGCCTGGTGGCACATGCCTATAGTTCCAGCTATGTGGGAGACTGAGGCACGAGAATCACTTAAACCCAGGAGGAAGTGGTTGCAGTGAGCCGAGATCACGCCATTGTACTCCAGCCTGGGTGTTGCAGTGAGACTCTGTCCCCACAAAAAACAAACAAACATAAGCTCTTTGTGGCAAAATAAATAAAACTATATAAGGTTAGAAGATAAATGACAAATGGAGAAGTCCGTATCTGCAACTTGTATCATGAATTGCCTCTAGAAATTTAGTAATAGCGAGATCAACCCCTTAGAAAAAAATGAACATATGATGTAAATTTGTTTTGCAGGGCTTGAACACTGTTGTTAGCAAGTACATAAAAAAGATGTGAAACAGTTTATATATGTCAACTCTAACAGTATGTCCCAAACAGGCACATCCCCCTAATAATTTTATTTTAAAGAAAGCCATACATAGAATGCTTCAAGCTATCTTGCTGTACACATTATACTTGTACTGTTCTGTGCAGTTTGTCTGCTTTTTTAGGGAGTTTTTTTTTTTTTTTTGTATAAAATCTATTACAGTTGTGTTTCTTAAATTGAGCCTAAGGATGGATTTAACTGGAAATATACAGTATGTATTAATAATGTATGTGGTGCTCAAAGAATGGTAAGCATTGTTAATTTCTGTAATGAATGTTTTCACTTAAATTATCTTAAGTTTGTGTTTAAAAGAAAAAGAGAAAATAAACAGTCCACAAAATGGGAAATGCGGATATCCCTTAAACATGTGAAAAGATGCTCAGCCTTAGTCATAATAAGAAAAATGCAAATTTAAAAAGTCATGTCAACATCCCATTTTTTAGCCTATCTAATTGGCAAAAATTCAGAAGTTTTATACACTCTGAGGTTATGGGAGAAAAGGGCACTCTCAATATTGCTGATGGGAATGTAAATTGCTCTAATCCCCATAAAGGGCAGTTTAGTAATATATAAATTACACACTCACCCTTTCACCCAGCAATTTCACTTCTAGAAATTTCTCCTACAGATTTTTCCTGCTTACTCATGTAGTATGATGGATATACAGGGTCATTTATTGCAGCATTAATTGTCACATTAAAAAAAATTGGGAACGATTCAAATGTCTATTCATAGGGAATTGTCTAAATAAATTCAGATACATCCACACAACTGGATATTATGTGGCTATTAAAAAATGAAGATGTCTGTGTATATCCATGGAAAGATCTTTAAGATAAATTGTTAAAAGTAAAGCAAAACAGGAAATCAAAGGAAAGATAGCATGCTACCATTTATGTTTTAAATGGAGGGAGGGGTAAGAATATGTATCAGTATTTGTTGGTATACACATGAAGAATCTCTAGAAGGATGCAAAGGAAACTAGTAACTGGGTTTCCTCGGGTGCGAGGGTGAAGGTGGCTGGCATTAGAGACAAGGAAGAAAGGAAGACTTTGCTTTAAATTCTTTTTCGTTGATAGAATTTTTGAATCATGTAAATATCGCCAATTCAAAAAATCTCTTCTCTACTTCAAAATACTAATTAAAGGGTTGGGGGCAGGGTCTTACATATAGGAGAGGTTTTTGAATATCCGGTCGTGGACACATGCAAGTTGAGTAGTAATGATTATTTTCGTTTTCTTGAATTCATATCCTTTAATTTTTTTACCCTCAATGCCTCAGGTGTCTAGAAGAAGGGAACTTAGAAGAAGCTGAAATACAGAAGCAGAGGGTGGAACAGCTGCAGAGAGAAAGGCGGCGGGTCTTAGAAGAAAATCATGTGGAGCACCAGCCTCGGTTTTTCAGGTTTGTGCCTGGATTGAGTAGGTTTTTGGTTGATAGGTGGTGCCAACACATTATGCTTCTGGTTTGCAGAAAGTGAACAATACTGTGCCTTCCCCAGATGAGAGCATTCTCCTTGCTTTTCCTGCTTCTGCCTGGGGAGACTGCTCCTCTGTGCCAGGGCCGACTTCCCTGGCACTTCCCTTCAGGCTCTCCGTCTTGCTGACCTCAGGCAGGAACAGGGCCTGCGTTTTTGCATTCTTTGAGCTTTCCCAGTGCCTCAACCAGTGAGTTTACAGAGGAGGTTCTCAGTACAGGGAGCCTGCCAGAGCTGGGTCCCAGCGCCAGGCCAGCTTATTGAATTCACAGCTAAGGCTGGTCACTTGCATAGGCACAGTTTACACTATGACAGAGATCATTCAGGATCACTCCACAGTTAAGCAGTATGGAAATCCCAAGCAGTCTGTTTCTTGCATTGTAGAAGTCCCAATACACACTGGGCTTGCATTCGGAACATTTACAGTTATTTTTAAAATAACTTGCCAAGAAGGTCTTGTTAAGATAGATTGAAATTTTTAAAGAAGGTATGAGAGATCCACCTTTCACCTCCCTATCTCCTCTTTTAACTGAGTGGAAGCGAAAGCCCAAGGCACTAAGGGGATCTATTGAAGGACTCCGTGGAATGTCCCGGGCTGGGGCCTGACTCTCCTCACTACCACGCCAGGACCTAAATGGTTTTAGTTTTTCTGTTTGTTCTTCTTTTAAAAAAGTTAAATAGGCATATGTAGAAAGCAGCAGGTTCCTGCTCTGCTCCACCACCCAGGTCCTGCTTCCAGGGCCATCACCTCTTCATTGTTTTAGGACGCTTTTTTGTTTGTGTTTGTGTTTGTTTTTGGTGGACGACAGAAGTACTTCGGGGGGGATTCAGTTACTAGTAACAGCAGCAGTAATACCATACGTATTCCGAAACATCAAGATAGTAACAAGTAAGGGTTTGTCTTGACAATATCCTGCTCTTTTCCCTGAAGTTGGTGTAGATTCTACTAGGTGCCTTCGGATCATTTCCACAAATTCAGGTTATTAGTGATTGAAAATCAGCTGGCCAAAATTTCATCCTGAAATTTTCAAACTTCATTTAAACATTTAAAGAATAAGATGGAAGTGTTATGTGCTTTTTTGAAAAAGGCAAGAAATAGAAAAACGGATGGATTAACAGACTAATCCATTGATTTACTGATCAGTTGATAGGTAAGCACATAACATACACCTGTAAGTAGGTTGGTTCTTTTCTCCCATACATTGTCCAGTTTCATTTTTTAAAGAAGTTGAAAAACCTACAATGATAAAACTGTTCATTACGGTACTTTCTAGGATCATTAAAAATGGTAGGTAGCTAAAGTATCTCAAGGACTCATTAAGGAGATTCAACAGCTTGATCCGACGTGAGGCGTTAAGGATGACCTTACAAAGCCTGCGGCGCTCTACAGGCTAAATGCAAGATACAGAACGTGGTTATGCTGTCATTGCAGTCAGGAAGGAATTCTGTCTGGAATGGAAAAGGATGGAAAAGCCGCTTCAGCGGGGGCAGCCATCACTTTTTCTTATTGACTGTCTATAAAATAATGCTAGCATTAAATGGGGAAATTTTTTAAAATCAGAGAAGAAGCGAGAGTTGTTCAGCAGTAGCGGTCCTCCTTGGGACTGTTGAAATGAGACACCTGGCAAAGAGATTTTGGAGAGGAATATGGGGACTTGGATGTTGTCATTAACAGCTAATGAGGAACGACAATAAAATCACTATTCTGAGTGGAAGCTGGAGCTCAGACCAAATTGAGCCTCTTTATTTTAAAATAGTGAACTGTCTGATACACAAATTGACTCATTTTTAAACACGTCCCATTACTGGAACAGGGAAACAAGTGTGATAAAAAGCCTATATTCCTGAGAGCGTGGGAAAACAGGCACTCTCCACTTTTGCTTCTAAAACATATGCTAATAATATCAGTCACCATCACAAATGCACATACTTTTTGACCCAGCCATGCTAATTACAGAGATCTCTAATGTAACTATACTCACATACATACAAAATAACATATGCTGAGCTACACTTTAAAAATAACCTAAGTACCCATTAAGAGGGTACCTGTTAGGTAAATTGTGGTCCATCTATACGATGGAATATCATACAACTGTATAAAAAGAAAATGAGGAATCCCTTATTGCTGGAGTCACCAAACTTTTCCTATGAATAACAAATGATAAATACTGTTGGTTTTGTGGGCCTTCAGGTTTTAGTAGCAGTTATGCAGCCCAGCTGTTCAGCATTGAAAGCAGCCATAAACAGCATTTAAACAAATGGGCATGTGTATGTTCCAATAAAACAGTATTTCAGAGCTAGGCAGAAGGCTGGATTTGACCCTTGGGCCATAGTTTGCCGACCCTTGCCTAATCGTACTAATCGGAAATGATCTCCAATATATTTCATTATGTCAAAGCTGGAAGGATAGAACAGTGTCCGGTACAATATTATGTCACAATGAGAGGGGATTGAGTATGTGTGTTCCTGCACACATGGACACACACACATACGGAATTTCCCGGAAAGAATGAAGCTGACAACATCCCTACCTCTGAGGAGAAGAATCAGGAGTCCAGGAGAGATGGGGAAGAGGAAAACTTGAAGCAGTATATCCTTTTGTACTCTTTGAATTTTGGTCTATGTCATATATTCTCTATTCAAAGAATAGAAAATCAGGACTAATCTCTCCAGACTGTGGCTTCCATTCCTTTTTGTTTTGTTTTGTGTAATGTTAACCACTTCCTATGCACAGCCTTGTTGATGTGTAGCTTTTGTGCAGTCATTCCCAAGGTGCTGACAGTCATGCAAGTCATGTTTTGTATCCGACAGACTCTCCCCGCATCCTCCTTCTCTCAGAAGCACCACTTTTCACAGACTCTAAGTTTGAGAAGTCAAAGTCAAGAGTAACAAAATAGGCCAGGCACGGGGGCTCATGCTTGTAATCCCAGCTCTTTGGGAGTCCAAGGCCGGTGGATCACCTGAGGTTAGGAGTTCAAAACCAGCCTACCCAACATGTTGAAACTCTGATTCTACTAAAAATACAAAATTAGTTAGGCATGGTTACGCATTCTTGTAGTTCCAGCTACTCGGGAGGCGGAGGCAGGGGAATCTCTTGAACCTGGGAAGCAGAGGTTGCAGTGAGCCGAGATCACACCACTACACTCCAGCCTGGGCGACAGAGCCAGACTCCGTCTCAAAAAAAAAAAAAAAAAAAAAAGTAGGGGGATTAACAAAATGATTTCCAGACTTTCATTTCCCAGAATTTCCAGTCCCAATACTGGGATGCCGAATGCATGTGGGAATGAGGATGGGGAGAGCAGGGAGGTTAGGAAAGAAAGAGACTTGAGAATATGATGCTGGTTTTGAGTCTGCAAGAAATTGTTTCCTCTTTGACAGGAAATCCATCGATGACTCTTGGGTGAGCAACGGCACCTATTTGGAACTTAGAAAAGATCTTGGTTTTTCCAAACTGGACCATCCTGTCTTGTGGTGAAAAAGTAAAGAAGAAAGATAACATTAGTGTATTTCTCCTGTGTTTGCTTCCTGAAGCAGCACAAACCTGTGTTTATATATTTAAAAGATACTCTAGGATGATCACTTGTGCTTAGCTTAGCGTTGTAACTATTTAAGTCTATATTTTCCTCAATGGGTTTCTTTACAATTTCAAATGTTACCCTGATTGTTTATATGAATGTAGAACACCTTGATATTTCTTTTTATATGTAAACTAATAAAAATGAAAGATTGAATGTTCATGTGTGGGTTAAAAAAAAAGAAGCTTTAACACTAATTTTCCAAAGGTTAGGGAAAATTCCAACTAAATTTATGCCTTATAAAATTATGTTGTAGAAAAAAAAAATCAACCTCTCCCAGGTGCATTAAGAAATAAGAATACCCATGGTTACTCAACCACGCATAAGCTACCGAAGTTTAATTCGGTAGCTGAGATATCTTTTTGCCTCAGACAGCTCTTGAATTGCTCATACAGAACAATTCTGCTGGTGCTGGAGTCTGAAGAATATTTTCATTTGCATTTTAGTGGTTAGGGAGAGGATATAAGATTAATGGAATGTATATTTTTGTATAAGACGAAAATGGCACCTTCTTGAAGAGGAAGCATTTGAACTTGTTTCTCCCTATAGTTCTGTTGCCTTATATGCAAAAGTGTACTCTCTTGCTCAGAGAAACTGTCGTTATTAAGAGAAAAAAATTCCAATTAATTAAATATTGTAATAGCATCCCAGAGAGGCAGTAGGAAATTTCTCCTCAGTGAGAGCTGAATCCTTGAGAAGTTAAGAGACTGTTTCCTGCTTCCCACCCCAACCCTAGTTTCTTGACCCTCTGTTTGATCACATCCCTGCTGAGTATAGAATGTCCCAGTTTAATATAAAACGTGTAGTTTATTCCACACAGCAGTTTGATTTTGTAAAAGTTTAGCAAAATAATTGATTGTTTTGAATAACGCAACATGTTTTTCTTAAATGCTGTTTCAGTATTTTCTACCTCTTAATAAGCACCATATTTTAGATCTTGTATAAAAAGTTTGCCATCTGCCTTATAGACAAATGTAGAGAATTGATGTTCTTGCTTTGTGTTGTGTTCTGGCAAAGCTTTAAGTAAGTGTCTTACCCCTTTCCTGTACTTTCTTGTTATCCATATCACTCTTTTGTGAGTTTTGCAGCAGTCTTGAATAATACAAATTATAACTACTGAAAGGGGAAACTTTGTCATCTTAAATGTGTTATTTCAATTTACAATAATATAATTTGTGTAGTAGTTGAATTGTGTTATCAAAGCAATTTCACCTTCTGCCCTGATGACATTAAAACCAAAGCCTAATTGTTAAGCCTTTTATTCTCAAGTCCATAGCAGTCCTATGGAATATCAAGTATAATGATGTGGCATAAAAATTTCTCCAGAAAACACTTTTAGATACTTACATGCAGACCATATCAAATGTTATGAATGAAGAGTAAAATAATTACAGGAAAAGAATGCATGATTTTTCATTGTCACACCAAATAACCAATATTGTCCAATATTGCATTTTCAAAATGGAGTTATTTAAAGTGGATCTGTAGCCTTCTGGAATCCACGCGTGACTGGCATTTTAAAACAACTCATTAAATATGGGATTCATTTTATCGGGATGCCAAGATGAACACAATGTGAGTATCATTTCCATTTCTAAACAGTTGAATGACACAGTCAGATTCTTTGGCGTGTGCTTTGTTCCTTTCATTGCAAGCATTTATTCAAATTCTGCTCACAGACATGAGGAAGCAGGCTGTAGATTTGAGGGTACTCAAGGGGAAAACAAATGTAGTTTCCACAATGTGTGGGTAAATGTAGAATCTTAGTAATATTGGCTGTTAAATTGGCCTGCTCCAGAGACTGGCCCAAAAAAGCAAGAAGCAACAAAAACAAAATGTACAGCCTGCAGGGATGTAGCATTGTCATGTGGCATTTGGAAATTCTTTAATTATCCTAATGTTATTCTTTCAGTTGCCCTTATGCTTTATTTTAGCGTCCCAAGAACAACAGAACTAAATATCACCTCCCTAGTCATCTTATTTGAGATGAGGGTGGGGATGAATTAAAACATGATACAGAACTATGTGCGGATTTTAAAATCTAACTAGTCAGTACTAGCATCTACAAACGGCTTTTCTGAAATTTAAACAGGTTGGTGATGCATTCTGATATTATAAGCTTAAAACTGTCTTGAGGGGGAAATGGCTTCTTTTTTCCTTCTGTCCCTTTTCTGAAAATCATCTTTCCACCAAATTTGTGTCTGTAGGACATTTTATGGTTTTAAAAGAAAGAAACAGAAACGTGGCATCATTTGGGAAGAACCAACGTACGATTTAGTTTTCTGGAATTTAAATCTCCTGGTTAAATAATACTAATCACTGTCCCATTTGAGTTACATGTTTTAACCTCTTTTTTTTTTTCCCTACTTATTCCATCCAAAATTTCTGGTGAAATACACAGAAATTCTTGGAAATGGGATTTTGTGCAGGTAACCACCACCCTGCACTTCAGGTGATGTTCCTGTCATAGCTATCTACTACCCCACACTGCAGGAAATCCACTCAGAAATGAGCTAACAGTCTCCAGTGTAGCAGGAGAGCCAATCAGTTCCCTCCCCAGGCCCCTGAGCACCCCACGGCTGGTATCCCCTTGAGTCATAGGTATGTATTAATAATAGAAGCCTCAGTGCAGCTTCTCCATGTAGTTCCTTTCCTAAAGCCAGGTGGATTCTGGTCCTAACTAAAGAGATGGGAGTTCACTTGAAGGCGAGAAGTACCCAGGGTGCCCTAACAGCCCCACAGTTGTCTTGTGCTTCCTGTGAGACTCCCTGGGGGGGAATATTCAGACTAATATTTTGTAAATGTTTACTTCATTTAGGCCGCTGTTCTTCTCATGTTCTGCTTTAATTACTTGCAGTAAGTCATTTGCTTGGGCTTCAAGCACTGTCCTCATTCTCCATCTCCAGATTTATCATGAGTGATCTTGTTCTATTGTTAATGATGTCAAGCCTAAAATAAAAATAATAAATTACTTGGCTGTTGAACTTTGATGTAGGCCCACTACACACACTGTAAGTTATGCCTTCTGGCTATCATAGAATCTCCACAGACCTTTTAGTTATAAGTAGAAGCAATAAGAAGTTGGCCTTATGATCTTAGGAATAATGGTTCCAATGTATTGGCATAATTTGTTTGAATGTCTTTGATTTTGATATTAACATCGGCATAAATCTATTTTTGCTACCAGATGATAGCTATTTTCATTTGCTCAGTTTTCCTCTGCATTGTTCTAATTATCTGTTATGAGTGTTGGTCTCCACTTTTCTGTGTTGGAAACCCGTGTCATGTAAATATCTGCAAATCATGGCAGTCCAGAGTGCAAACCATTTTCAGAGACTTTGGTTTGGGGAATGCAATGATCAGAAGTGGCTAATTTATTTTATTTCTGATTATTTAATCCAGAGGATACTTTTTAAATGGATATTTGTAAATCTTCCACTTAACCATTGAAAATTATTTTCTGTTTTAATCCCACCCTTCTATCCATACCTATGTGCCTCCCAGAAAGCTCCTATTAATTTGCTTATCCCCCTCATGTAGCTAGTTGAATGTGAATAAATAACATGGAAAAAAGGCTACTTTTGTCTTTGTTTTTCCAGGTTAGTGGGTTTATGTGGCTGCTGAAAGGGAACAGAATAGGACCCTTGCCGGGACTCTTTGAAGGAGGATCACACCAGGTTACTGAAAGTGATGGGGGTTGGAGATAAGAATACCCCAGGCTACAAAATACTTGGAAACCATAATGTCACCAGACTTTTCTCCTAACATTCCAAGGCACACCACAATTGTAGATCCCCCTCAGCCCTTGGAAGAGAGAACTGAGGCAGCTGGAGCCCCAGGCAGGACACCTCCGCCCCAGGAGACCCTCTGTTGATTCCAGTGTGCTATGCAAATATTACAGTTGACTCTTGAACAATACAGGGGCTAGGGTGCCAATACCCCATGCAATTGAAATCCATGTATAGCTTTTGACTCCTCCAAATCTTCCCTACTGTTGGCTCACTGTTGACCAGAAGCCTTCTCAATGACGCAATTAACACATCTGTTGTATGATATGTGTATTATAGACTGTATCTTACAGTAAATTAACCTAGAGAAAAAAATGTTATGAAGGAAATCATTAAGAAGATAAAATACATATACTGATACTAAGTGGAAGTGGGTGACAGTAAAGGTCTTAGCCTACTCAACGTGATGACGATGAGGACAAAGGAGGAGAAGGAAGAGGAGGAGTCGCTCTTGTTTTTCACGGGTGGCACAGGCAGGAGAAAATTTGAGTACAATTGGACCCATACACCTCAAACCCATGTTGTTCACGGGTGTGTCTGTGTGTGTATGTGTGTGTGTGTGTGTGTGCGTGTGTGTCCTATTGTGAAACAGGAAAATGCTGACGACTAAACCAACATGATCGTCCTTATGAATAATTAACTCATCTCTCATACCTGAGTTGTGCCTTTTGCAATACCAGGAACACCCTTAGCACTCTCTAAAATTCTGTTTGCTTCCCTTGATATATTAATGGTATTACACAATGCACTAGACTGCAGAGTTACTGACATAAAGTCACGTCTCTGCATCCCTGAAAACAAAGAGACATCCGAAAGCAATTCATGAACCTTGATTGGGTCCTGGCTTAAAAGGAAAAATAAGCTATAAAAGACATTTGGATAACAATTAGTAGAATTTGCATATGAAATTATTGCCAATTGGCAATGAAATTATTGCCAATTTCCCTATGCATACTGTGATATTGCCTGTTGAACTGAATCAACTCTGCCCTTAAAGGAGGATCGTTTTTCACCATTATTTAAAATAATGTGTTAGGGGCACTAAAGAATATCTTTAAAGGCAGCCTCAGAATATTTTAACATGTTGGTATTGAAACATCCTAAGCTGTCAGCTTTGAGAAGGCAATACAATTTGGAGGCATAAGTTCCAAGCCATTAGTTTAAAAATTTAGTCAGATTATTTTCTAATCATACCAGTGAAGTACCAACATTATCACAGTTCATGTCCGTCAGTGATTAGCACATCAGGACATCACCGACAGCAGTAAAGCATTTCTTTTTATGGGCTTATTAGTTGGGGCCCCTGCAGAAAACAGAATCCAACTCAGATGGTTTGAGTCTTATATGAAGGGACTACTTACAGGGCTGTGAGCAGGCTGAAGTCACCAAGAGATCAGCAACATGGGAAGCGAGCGCTGCCCCAGCAGTAGCTGGAGCTCCTGAGGAGTGACATGAGGCATCTGCCAGAAAACTTCAGCCCAGGGTAAGGAAGAACTATCCCAGCCTCTGTCTCCTCAGGGCACTGCTCTCCTCGCAGTGCCCCCTAGTGGCTGAACCTGTGAGAGCCCCAGGGTGCAGTTCTTGGGGCTCAGTGCATGGGGCAGGGGTAGAGCCAGGGCAAATAGAAAAATAAGCCCCTTATATTTATCAGAATAGTTCATGTCTGAGTATTTGGAGGCATTTTTAGTAAATAGATAACAATTTGTTCGGTGTTTTCGGCTCCCATTTATTTTACCAAGGTCAAATTATGATCAGCTGTGCTTTAAAAAAAAAAAAAAAAAAAAAACAACTCCTTGGGCCGGGTGTGGTGGCTCACGCCTGTAATCCCAGCATTTTGGGAGGTCAAGGTGGGTGGATCACGAGGTCAGGAATTCGAGACCAGCCTGGCTAACATGGTGAGACCCCATCTCTACTAAAAATACAAAAATTAGCCGGGTGTGGTGGTATGCGCCTGTATTCCCAGCTACTCAGTAGGCTGAGGCAGGAAAATCGCTTGAACCCAGGAGGCACAAGTTGCAGTGAGCCGAGATGCTACTGCACCCCAGCTTTGGCAACAATGCGAGACTTGGTCTGGAAAAAAAAAAAGTTCTTTGGTTCTCCATGATATTGTTACTTTTGTAATGGCTTTAATGAGCCAAGAGCATGCTGTCTTCTTTATTAACTGCTGTAATTTAAACAAATATCAGACTGGAAAGGTATATTGATGTAAGCAGTGATTCTCAGATTTGACTAATGTCCTGGTAGTAATTTACACCCACCCACCACTGCCACCACTACCACCAAGTCCTGCCAGGTAGTTCAGACTCAGATAGCCCCACACAGTTTGTGGATCGGCGTCTGATCAGCACATAGCTGGGACACCACCTTCTAATTTCATGACTGTTCTAGGGCCTCAAAAATGGCATGTGGTTTACAATGATGGGCCCATTTTCATTGAGTTTCATTTATTGCTTTTGTACTGTCTTTGAAATTTATGGGTAGGGGCCATGTTTCCTCCTTCCCCTGTGATGCCTGGTGGATACACATGAGAGGACTTGGCAGCCAGCATGACTCATGGTTCCTCTCCATTCTAAATAAGCCACAAGGCAGCTGCCCAACTTAAGTCACAATGAAATTTTTGATGTGTCAAAATATCTGGTGTTTCCTCAGCCCAGAGGCATGAGACAAAGGTCAGAGAGTAGATGCCAGCAGCAGTTAGCGGTTAAGGGGAGCAGAGGAGGCCAAGGAAACCATGCCCAAGGACCTCAGCTCTTCCCTGTGCCACAGATCGCATAAGCCACCACCTCCAGCGCCCCCGCCACATCCAAATGCAATCTTAGGGAGGAACGGTGAGGCCAAAGCCCAAGGAATTAAGAGAGAGGTCATCTCTCCAAAAGTGACTGTGCAGTACCACAGCAGACTGCCTACATGATCACATTAGGCTGCTTTTTTATTATGATGAAATACACATAAATGCATAGCAATTTTTAAGTATACAGTTCAGCAGATTCAACATTGTTGCGCATCCATCACCACTGTCCACCTCCAAAACTTTTTTCACCATCCCAAACGGAAACCTCATACCCATTTAGACTAAAGTTTAAAGTTCCAACTTCAGTTAACTTTTTCTTGCTCACCAATATGTGACGGTGTCATGAGGACCAGGTCAGTTATTGACAAGATGACAGAATATTTTTCTCATTTGAGTTGTAGTGTGAGTTGCAGTTTTGCAATCCCACTCCAAAAGCCTCACAACAACCGCATTTAGGCAATCCCGTTTGTCAGAAGCATGCACTAAGGACTGGAAGTGAAGCAACTTGACCGAACTCTCACAACTCCTTGACTGTGTGTCTGCTGTGTTTCCAAGGGCACCTTCTTGTGCCACAACATGAGATGCCAACAGTGTGATTCCAATACCCCTTTCCCTTGCAAGTTTAAGTGTTTGTTCTTTAATCTTAATTCCAAAGTTTTCCTCAAGTCTTTGAAGTAGACACAGGCAACCCGGGGCACAAAAACACCCTGGGATGGGACTTGGGGAACCTGCCTCTAGTAAGTGGGGAGACTTTGGGTGGGCCACTTACCCTCTGCAAACCTCACGTGCCCCAACAACAGATGGACAGATGATCATGAAAGCTCTCCACTGCCATTCTGTGATCTCAAGAATAGGTAGAAATGTTTTGCAGTCAATCAACAGCCATTCTTGAACACCAGACATGTGACAGACACAGCCCTGCCCTCATGGAGCTTACCTATAGATTGCAGGATCTGCCCTCAATTATTCTTTTCTTTTTAATCCTAAAAGTGGAAGTTATTTGGCCATCTGGAAGAATGATATTGCATATGTGTGTTCAGGGACTGTGAGATGGTAGAATCAATAGATTGCAGATAGCCATGGGGCTGAAGAATTGCTGGAAAGACAGCAAGTGGCAGCCCAAGACTGGGGTGCTTCACATGTTTAAAACAAGCGAATTATGGACTAAATAAATATTGAAACCCCTTTGTGTTAAAAGAGAGATTGTGATCTTTATTTAGTTGGTATTTCTTTAGCATTTTCTGGTCAGGAACTCTGCTATTGGCACATTATAAAACAAATAGTGAAACTGCAACTCAAGGTACAGTTCTGTATCCCAAGGATCTGCCATTTTTTTTAGGTCAGGTAGTACCTGTCTTAGGCTTTGCAGACCACGTGGTCTGTGTTACACTGAACTCTGCTGTTGTAGCCCAAACCTGCCAGAGACAGTAAGTACATGAATGGGCATAGCTGTGTTCCAACAAAAGTCTGTTTTTAAAAAGCAGGTGGCAGGCAGGGCTCGAACTGCAGGCTACAGTTTGCTGACACCTACTCTACCCGAGGCACCGTCTATAGATGGCTGTGATGGTTAATATTAAGTGTTAACTTGATTGGATGGAAGGGTGCAAAGTATTGTGTTTCTGGGTATGTCTGTGAGGGTGTTGCCAGAGGAGATTAACATTTGAGTCAGTGGACTGGGAGAGGAAGACTCACCCTCAGGGGGGCACCGTCCAATCAGCTGCCAGCGTGGCTAGAAAAGGCGCGGTGGCCCACACCTGTAATCCCAGCACTTTTGGAGGCCAAGGCAGGTGGATCACTTGAGGTTGGGAGTTCGAGACCAGCCTGGTCAACCTGCTGAAACGCAATCTGTACTGAAAATAAAAAATTAGCTGGGAGTGGTGGCAGGCACCTGTAGTCCCAGCTACTAGGGAGGCTGAGGCAGGAGAATCGCTTGAGTCTCTGTTTCAAAAAAAAGAAAAAGCAGGGGGAAGAAGGTAGGAACAGCCAGCTTGCTGATTCTTCTGTGCTTTCATCTTTCTCTCTTGCTGGATGCTTCCTGCTCTTGAACATCACGGTCCAGGTTCTGCGGCCTCTGGACTCTTGGACTTAGACCAGTGGTTTGCCAGGGTATCAGGTCTTCAGCCAGAAGGCTGCACTATTGGCTTCCCTACTTTTGAGGCCTTGGGACTCAGACTGAGTCCCTACTGGCTTCCTTGCTCCTCAGTTTGCAGGTGGCCTATCATGGGACTTCACCTTGTGATCATGTGAGTAAATTCTTAATAAGCTCCCTTTTATATATATCCTATTAGTTCTTTTTACATATATCCTATTAGTTCTGCCCCTCCAGAGAACCCTGACGAATACAGTGCCCATGGATAAGTCCTCTCTGGACCCATCGTAGAAGAAAGTCAAGTTTCCAAGAAACACACACCTGAACTGTAACTAAAGTAGAGAAAGGCAAACTAGTCTTTGGATCTCAGGCCCATAGAACCTTAGCAATGAGAGCATTGGAAATGCAAACACCTTGGCCAGGCTTATCCAAAACTGTGGCTTCTCCTCCAGAGAGAACGCATGTCAGTGTCTGCTGCAGCGTCGCCTGACCTCTCCTGACTGTGCCATCCACATTTCACTGCCCGTGGAAATCCCCTGGGACATCTCAAACTCAACACATCCAAGAATGAAATCATCTTCCTCATGCCCAACCCATTCCTCTCTTCTCTGTCTCAGTAAATGTCTCCACCACCCATAATCTCACACAAGGAGCTGGGAGTAATTCTAGACTCCTTCCCTCCCTCATCCCCACGGGCATGGGGACTAAGTCCTGCCCACCCTACCTGTGAAGTTCCTTGCCTGCAGACTTAACTTCCACCCATTCATTCTCTTAGCTGCCACCAGAGTGATTTTTCTAAATCAGGTCATATCATTAATCTGCTTATAATCTTTCTCTGCTCTAAACACCTCAGTGTGATGTGTGTATAACACTGCAGTCACAAACTTGGCCTTTGAGAGAAATTGCATTTGAATCCTAGCTCAGCTGTTCCGAGCCTCCGTGTCTTCAGTTCTAAACTGGAGTAAACCCCCAAGGGTAGTTGTGGGGATCGCTGGTGGCTGCCATTTCTGCAGCATTCACTCCATAAATGTGTGAGACACTGTTCTAAGGCTGCCTTACTGTCCCCATTTTATACTGGAAGAAATTGAGACGTAGGGTAGGTAACTTGCTTACAGCTACAATCTTGTACCTGATACAGCCAGGTTGTGAATTCTCTGAGCCTCTAAGCCAGCAGTTCTCAGGGTGTGGTCTTGGGAATCTCAAGACCGATGTAAGAGGTATGCAAGGCCTCAACTGTTTTCATAAAAATATTAAGACACTGTTTACCTCTTCCTCTTTCCTTCTCCATGAGAGTACAGTGGAGTTTTCCAGAAGCTGCATGACATGTGGGAGTATAACAGGTTAATGCAGAAGCAACTAAGAGAATCCCACTGTCTTCTTTTAAGCTAGACATCAATTGGATTTGCGACAATATAAAGCAAAGCTATTCTTTACTCTTTGTTTTGTTTTGGTGACTCTCTCTATATATGTATATATAAAACATATATATGTATAGCATTTATATAGATCAGATATATATATATATATATATATATATATATATATATATATATATGTATGTATTTGAGATGGAGTTTTGCTCTGTTGCCAGGCTGGAGTTCAATGGCACAATCTCGGCTCACTGCAACTTCTGCCTCCCGGGTTCAAGCAATTCTCCTGCCTCAGCCTCCCAAGTAGCTGGGATTACAGGCATCTGTCACCATGCCCAGCTAATTTTTGTGTTTTTAATGGAGACGGGGTTTCACCATGTTGACCAGGATGGTCTCAATCTCTTGACCTTGTGATCCACCAGCTTCAGCCTCCCAGCATGCTGGTATTACAGGTGTGAGCCACCATGCCCGGCTGCTGTATTTCATTAAAAGTATGTTTTTGGGCTGGGTGCAGTGGCTCATTTCCATAATTCCAGCAGTTTGGATGGCAAAGATGGGAAGTTTGCTTGAGACCAGGAGTTTCAGACCAGCCTGGGCAACATAGCAAGACCCCATTTCTACAGAAAACAAAAATAATTAGCCAGGTGTGTTGGCACATACCTGCAGTCCCAACTACTTGGTAGGCTGAGGTGATTGGATTGCTTGAGCCCAGGAATTCAAGACCATGAGCTTTGAACAAATCACTGAACTCAGCCTGGATAATAGAGTGAAAGCTTGACCCCACCCTCCACCTCCCAAAAGAGTGTTTTCATTAACATATAATAGGTTATTATTGGTATTTTGAATGAATTAATATTTTTAAATTTCTGTTTGAATTTCTAATATGGTAAATATCAATAGATTTAACCCACATAAACAGACGCTCTGTGGGGTTCTTAATTTATGGAACTGGAGGATTATTCAGGAACCCTCCCACTTCTATCAATAAGATGATCTTTTCCTTCTCAAGGTGAGGTAAATCCTCTCCACAGGGCCTCTGCTTTTGCCATTCTGCAATTACTAACTACTCGTTTTCGAAAGCATGAAGGTCCCTTGAGATTAAATCGTTTGAGAAAGACAGACATAACCTATACATACTATACATAATGTATAGCCCTCAGCTGTACATAATATATACAAATTGTTTATTATTGTGCCTAGTGGAGAATGAGGTGGCTTTTTACTATTTTTAGGGTGCTGTGTCATGAATATAAACTCACTGGCCATGACTACCGTAAGCTGCGCATCTCATGGCTTCCCCTCGTGCGCTTCTCTCCTGTGTAGATGGAACTACTCTCGGCCCAGATCGCCTTGCCTTTGTGCATGCTGTTCCTCTTTGAGAAGTGTCTCCTCCCACATCTGCTCCCCCTTAAGACTCAGCTCCAGCACCCACAGCTCCTAGAAGCTCTCTGGAGTTAGGCTCTCCTCCTCTCCTGCCTGTCTGTGGTCACACTGACTTGGGCAGGAGGTCATGTTGGTCTCTTTGAAAGGGACCAGAGAGGAAGATTTTTTCACTATCCATACAGTACATCTGAGAAAGATGCCTTTTTCCTGGTACATAGCAGTTTCCCCATTGCTAGATCAATATGTGCAAGAGCTGAAGAAACGTCATGGGCCGGGCCAGTGTTTCCCAAAATGTGGCCTAAGTCCCTGTGTCAGGGTCACTGGGGTGCATGTTAAAATGCAGAGTCCTTCCAGGGTCCATATCCTGGGTGAGTGAGGCCTTCTGAGGGTAGGCGCTGGGAATATGATTTTTTAAACCAAATTCTTGAGGTGATTCGGCGATTCTTCACACCCAACTCAGAACCACTCTTCTAGATTCTGCTGGGCTCCAGAAGCAGCAGCGTGCCACCACCGGGTAGCAGACAAAGATGGCTGAGATCCTGCTCTGCCCCTTGCGGAGTTCATGCTCGCTGGGAGAATTGCACTGCAGGGAGAGAGGGCGTAACGCCCAAGAGTATTTACAATACACAGAAGCGTAACCAGGGGAGGAGTTAGTTCCATTTCAGGGAAGGTTTCACAGAAAACATGACATTCAGTTTTGAATGGGCCTTTTTCAGGCAGAGCAAGGCCACAAAGATATCCAGGCAAGAAGGATGTGTGTTAAGGGGTAGGAGTGTGTGGCACCAACAGGGAAGGGCAGAAAACAGCCGGCATCCTTTGCTTGGATGTTATGTTTCTTGGTTATGCTCAACCAATAAACTTCCTGAGTATTAATATTGTTTTCTAGCTTCTGTGTGTGTGCCACATGATAAACATGAGTTTTCTAGCCATTAGAGAGACATTTGCACATCCTACGTTACAAGTCAATAAACAAATACCCTGGTTTATAAGCTGACCTTTGGCGAGGGTGTATCAATGCCCCAGCACTTAATCAATGTATCAGGTGGCAAAATTAAGTTTCTAATATGTAACACTAGGCCCTGACTGTGATTTCTCAAGGCGGGAACTTTGCATGGGACCTGCCAGAAGGGCCAGCCGACTTTTCGGATGTCCTGCCGGGAATGCTAGAGACAGCCTCAGCCACTTAGGCATGCATCCTTCTTACTTACTTATTAGCAGAACTTTAATTCTCTTTTGATGTAGGCAGCCTTGTGCTTGAAGAAAAGCAAAGCCCCTTCCCAGCCCCAGGACCCTGATCAGGCTGAGCCTAGATGGCATTCCTGCTTCTGCCAACGGCTGCCTTTGGAATGGGCATGGGATACAGTTCTGGCCCACGAGATGAGGGAGAAATGTGCTGGCAGCTTTGGAAATGTTTTCCACAGTCTCAGAAAGGGACAGAAGAGAAAAGCATCTCCTTTTAAGCCTTGGGATGCTGTTTGTGTGGACTGTTTCTGCAGTCATCTTGAGGCCAAGAAGGGGTAAGCCTGAGGAGGGTGCCAGGGCACTGAGGATGGCAGCAAGAGATGGTGGCAAGAGCCCGGGCCACTAGCCACATCGCTGAGTCTCCAAATCCACCCGCCCCAGAACTCCTCTTCCGCTGCACGTCTTGGTAAATGACAGCTGTATGTCTTTTCTGGTTAGGTCATTTTTAGTTGGTTTTCTGGTTTGTTTTTTCCAGCTGAAAGCCCATTGATGGCACAACGCACACACACACACACACACACACACACACAAACCCCCTGTGTATCACTTCCCCACCCTGTGAACTAAGATTAAGATGTAGGAATGGAGGAACAGCCATACTCCCGGGTCTCCAGAGACTTTAATACATCTACGAAACCGGAGGATTACTCAAGAACCCACCCACTTCTCTTAATAAGATGATCTTTTCATGGCTTCTACTTGCTCATAGCTTCTGCTGCCTAATTTCTTTCTGGATTTTTTTTCAGCTTCTGCAACTGACTCACTGACTTCCCGTATCTGCCTTTCAGTTCTTTTAGGAAAGGGTCATATCCTTGTGCGTGAAGGCTGTTGCATCAGCCTGTCTCATCGGCTGCTGGAAGTTGGCTGCACTTGGGTCATGGGATGAGCCTGAGTCCACTCAGCTGAGGCTTAGGTGGAGGTCACATGGTACCAGCCTGACAATGTATCCAGGAAGACCCATTTAGGAGGGAGTAGTGGGGTATGGCAGGTGTTGTGAGGGCGATCTGTTCAGTACCATGGCAGCTTGCTAGGTGCCCCCCAAATGTATTTTCCCCTTAATCCAAAACAATAGATAGAGAAGCTTTGGCTGGGTACATGGTTATCCAGCTAATGACAGCATTTCCCAGGTTCCCACTAGGAGTGAGCACGTAACTGGATTCTGATTAGAAAGTCATGAACAGCAGCAGTACGCACAGCTTCTGTGTTGTCCCTTTAAAATGAAAGAGGCCAGCCCTCCGTGCTCACTCCGCTTTCCTGCTGGCTGGCCCATGGGGGTAAGGATGGAAGGTGGAGCAGCTGCCTCATGCCCCAAGATGGACCCTGCACGTTGGCCAGCCAACAAGGTCAATGGGCCCTGGATCCCAACACTAGGGGCAACCAGCTTGTCCCAGACTTTCCTGATTCTAGCGCTGGTAGTCCTGTGAACCAGGTACCCCCTCAGCCTTGGATAAACTGGGACAAGTTGGTCAACCCGCACCACTGAGCTGCTACTTTAGATCTGGCCACTTGAACTCTTATGAATGAGAGAGAGAGAGAGAGAGAGAGAGAGAGAGAGAGACAGACAGACAGAGAGAGAGAGAGAGAGAGAGAAACAAAACAAATAAAGCAAAGTCTTCCATTTGTGATTTTATTGTTTACTTCACACTCTCCTGCCTCTTAATACAAATACATTTGGTCTAAAGATCTTTGATGAGCACTTTTTGTTGCTCAGCCTCAGGTCTGATGCTGAGGTCTCAAGCTCCCTGGCCAGGCTTCTAGCCTCCATTGTCTGGTCTATGCATGTCTGGCTTCCAGCCTTTTCTTACAAAGGCCCCTGGGAAGGCTGAGATCTGATTGCTAGCTCTAACCTGGTCCTTCTGCATGGATTTCTCCTTCCCTTTCTGAATGAGAAGGGACTTTCTGAAACCTGTTGATAATCCATTCTGACACCACTACAAACACACATTCTTTCTCTGTCTCCCCCTCCCCGCGCCATTCTCTCTCCTTCCATCTTTTTTTTTTTCATTCCCAGCCTTTTAGAGGGAGCCTTTATGGGAAACAGATGGGAAGCTGGAGTGGATCCAAGGGCACGATATATTTGTTTTTCATTTTTTAAATCACACAATATATGTTCTTAGCAGAAAAATGGGAAAATGGAGTATGGTTTTATAAAGTTTGTTTTTGTTTTTGTCTTAGAGATGGGATCTCTCTATGTTGCCCAGGCTGGCCACAAACTCCTGGGCTCAAGTGATCCTCTTGCCTCTGACTTCTGAGTAACTGGGACTGGGACTACAGGTGCGTGCCACTGTGCCTGGTTTTCATAAACTTTTTTAAAAAGCAAAATAGGCTGGGCATGGTGGCTCACACCTGTAATCCCAGCACTTTGGGAGGCTGAGGTGGGCAGATCATGAGGTCAGAAGTTCAAGACCAGCCTGGCCAACATGATAAAACCCTGTCTCTACTAAAAATACAAAGTTAGCCAGTGCAGTGGTGCATGCCTGTAATCCTAACTACTCAGGAGGAGGTTGCAGTGAGCTGAGATGACACCACTGCACTCCAGCCTGGGCAACAGAGCGAGACAGTGTCTCAAAAAAAAAAAAAGCAAAATAAATGGGACCAACACAGGACATTAGGATTTAATCTCCTTTTGTCATACCAAGAGACAGCTTGGAAGAACACTTGAGCTGAGCCAATGATCTGGGTTTAGGTGAGGGATGCTTCTTGGAAGCAGAGGAATTCTGGCTCAGTAGTAGGTGTCGCCTTGCTGTTCAATGACATCACCTGCAAGATTAGCTCCAAAAAGAGCCAGTGGCTCACTGTATGTCTGCATTTTTTTAGAGGAGCTCTACTGTCAAATATCCTATCTTTCTTTCCCTAGGAGCCATCTGTAAAACCCCAAACCTCCAGTGCTTCGATTCCTGAACTTCTTTTCCTACACCTCTTCTTGCTCCCCAGAGCAGCCTTCACAGCCTTGGTCAGCCCATGGGTGTGGTTTCTGGTTGGGCTAATAGGGCCAGATTTCGATTGA
Organism: Saimiri boliviensis; assembly: GCF_048565385.1. Taxonomy (NCBI): domain Eukaryota; kingdom Metazoa; phylum Chordata; class Mammalia; order Primates; family Cebidae; genus Saimiri; species Saimiri boliviensis. The sequence continues at coordinate 91,369,353 of NC_133458.1, read as the reverse complement.
TCCACAGGCACACTAGAGGATTGCCCACGTGGACAATTTCAAGGTGTCCCAGTTGTGTTGCTTGATTAAAATATTTCTCCCATTTTAGATTTTTACTGAAGAGTTCAACCCATTTAAGGAAGCCAAGTTCTTATTTTCTATGCAAGCTTTTTTTGAATTCATATATTCTTCATGGTGAGCGTTTTTGTTCATTTTTTTTAATCATAAAAGTAATTCATTACTTCTGAAAGTAGAGAAAATATAAATGATTATTAAAATAGAATACAGTGAATGTAACAATTGTATTCGTTTTTTAATAGAGCTATAAACATTTAAAATAATTATAAGCTAAAAGGAAAGAATAAACTGAAATTTTTCTGAGTTCACACCACCACAAGAAAACACTGTGAATATTTTGGTGTACTGTTTTTCACTTTTTGGCACCATTTCTATGACTATAGGCACACACACATATAAATGAGTTTACAGTCTTTTAAGAAATGAAAGGATGGAATTTGCATTCAATTGATTCAGAAAGCAAATCACCTTTAGAGCAGGAGGTGGGAATAGTGACCTAAGAAGGAAGAGAATGAGGCTGACAGAGTGCCCTTTTGATTTTCATATCACCAGGCTCATTTGCTTAGTAGAACTTATATCTGCTGCAAAAAGTTTTAATTACGGTAATCCATTAAGGATTTTATTTTAATTGAATTTTTAAATGACATAAAAACAAACTCTGGTGACATATTGAAGACCTGGTTATAAGATGAAACCTAGGATTTGCTTCAAAATAAAATAGTTGGGGGTGGGGAGCTGGGTACAAATGAAACAAGATCGCCCATATGTTGATAATTATCGAGCGGGATGGTAGACACATTATTTTTAGGCAAATTAGTTAACATCTCTGAGCTGTAGCTTCCAAATTAGTTAAATGGAGATCATCACACCGATTTTATAGTACAGAAATTAATAAAATAACATATATCCAAAGATTATCTAGCAGTGTGCTGCTGGGCATAGCAGATGATCCACATTTATCGCCTTCCTGTTTCCTGAGTTACTAAGAAATCTGAAATAAGGTCTTTGCTTTCCTCTGTTAAGAAGATAATGTGTTCATATAATGTTTTGTAACAGCAAGAGGATAAATGTACCATTAGACTTGGTATTGGAATTCCTCTGGGGAAAGGAACTGTTCTTGTTGGGAAAATTAATTTGATGAAGCACTCCAGGTGAAATATGACACCCCAAAGGTATAAATAAGCAGAAGACAAAGAAACCACAGACATGGCAAAATCCCTGGGCCACCGATTATGCATTATTTAGTGGCTTGTTTTGCTTCCTTGCAAACTCCATTTCCTCTAGCATTCAGAAACATCCCCCCCAACACACATGCCTTGTGTGGGTAGTATTTGTGTAAATGAAAGACAGGGGCTGCGTTCCACATCTGGATCAGCTCTAAAGAAAGGAAGGAGTTGGTAAGCATGAGTGAGTTTGCAGACCCGGGATCTTAAAGCCAGAAGTGGGTACAAAATTGAAGTTCTGGGAAAAGCATGAAGTCTTTGGGGAGGTCCTGGTTCTGCTTTGAGGGCTTAAGGTAAAAGATGGACAGGAAGGAAGGAAGGAAGGGAAGGAGGGAGGGAAGGAGGGAGGGAAGAGAAGAGACGACAGATGAAGGAAAGGAGGAAGAGAGGAAGGGAGGGAGGGAAGACAGATCAAGAAAGTGGATATGATACTGTTTGTGTTAAGGGGCAAATGAGTGATACCAACAGGAAATGATGTGGAAAGAGAGAACTTCTTTGGAGCAGCCATGATGGAATTAGGAAAGAGTCGGAGGATGAGCAGGGCCGGGGAGTCCCTCATTGCTCAGACCGTACTGATGCAGGAGTCTCTCAAAAATACAGCATTTTTTCCTCCTAAAGGAAGCAGGATACTTTTCTAATATTCTAGATTTCACATACCTTCAAAAGATATTTGTGCATCTAAGAGACATACCTCTATGTAAGCACAGGAAAATATAAAAGAGATTGGAAATGATGAAAAAGCAAGATGTGGTTGTGCTGGGAACTAGGAAAGATGTGGTCACAGCATTTGAGCTTTCTGGTAACCTCGGGAAGGGGGGTCAAGAGCTTTCCATAGCAGACAATGGAGTTACACTAAGTCAGAAGGAGAGTACCAGATTCTAGAAAGAATTCTTCCAGGGGATGTGTTCATCTATATATATTAAAGCTCCCTCACTCGACAAAACCTAAGAGGCCATGCCATCACTATTTCAAAAGACACAGGCTCTTAGAAAGGTAGGGGAGAGAGGGAGCTCTACTGAGAAGATACAACATGACTGTGATTGTTAATTAGCCTTAAAAATTGGTTAGATCTGCATAATATATCTGAAGCTGAGCGTCTCCATAAAACATACCAAAATAAGAACCGATGACAAATCAGTAGATGGAAGAATAATATGAATTGCCATCAAATAGGAATGCAATTCAAACGAATTAGTCATAAACCATGTTAAAATGAAGGCTACAAATATTTGGATTTATGATTTACACCAAAGTGTAAAAGAGTAATGATAGCACTTTATCCTAAGCTATCAAATAATGTTTTTCAGTGTGCTTCAGAAGATGATCTATATAACTTGAGATGTCTATATCATAAAACATAATTATAGCCCAAATGATCTCAACAGCCATGTAAGAGTAAACACTGAATTGGTTTACATGCAAGGGCTTATAAGTGCCTAATGGAATTGAGTTTATAAAGAAAAGAAGATGGAAAATTTTTTTTTTATTGTCACTGAAGAGTATCCAGGAGACCAAAGGCAGACTTTTCAGGGATGCAGGTGAGAAGAACAAGTTTACCTGTTGTCGAGTTTTGGCTTGCATAGCCCCTTGGGTTAAGAGCATGGAATTCCATAACAATGCAATTCGCATTGTTTGTAACCAGCAACTACTATGTCAACCTCACCCCAACCCGGAAGGTCCTTGAATGCTATTGGGTGTCTCATTGGCTGTCATTGCCAAGTGGCTAGCAATTCGATTCTTTATCTGTTAAGATCAAATCTCATGTAATAGCATCTTTTATAAATAAAAGATGTATTAGCACAGAGGGAGAGGCAACCAGCAGAAACTCCTTAGGGCTATAGCTTAGATTTCTGAAAAGTTACTCAACTACATGGAAATCCATTCCTATAATCCCAACAGTCTTTGCAAAGATATAAAATCAAGTTAGTCACAGAAACTACTAGAATCTGACAAGAAATATGCCCATGAAATCAACAGCTATTAGGCACCAAATGTATGCAGGCAATGTGCCAATGACTAAACCAAGAGTTATCTCTAACCCACAGCCACAGGTGATTGTTCATTCTTTATGCATTCAGCAGGTATCTGTGGAGTGCTGACTCGGTGCTAGACTTTGTGTGAGACACCGAGGACACAGCGGTGAGCAAAGACAGGCATGACTCTACCCTTTATGGAGCCTACATAAAATGACAGTACACAAACACACCATCAGTTCATTAATCACAATTAAGAAAATTACTATGAGGAAAGTCGTGAGAATAAATGAGTGAGACCTTAAATCTGTAGGTCGAAGAATGCTGCCTAGAGAAAGTGAAGTTTAAGCTGAGATGTGAAGATAAGCAAGAGGCACCGACATGAAGAGTTGGGAACAGAAATGGTCCCTGCGGATTCAGTCCCTATAGAAGGCTCTCAGCACTTTCGAGGGACTAAGGGCGGGCCAGCGAGGCACCTTCCTCACAGAGTGAAGGGAGAGGTGGGCAGGGGCCGGAGGATGCAGGGACTTGGGATTCTGTGTTTAGGAGCAATGGGAGAGTTCCCATCCCAGGCGTGGAATACCCAAAGCTCGTGTCACCAGCTCATTCTATTTCCATTGGCAGCCCTCATGAACAAGGGGCTGTTGCACGTGAACTGAAGACAAGGGGATGCAGCAGGTAAAGTTTTTCACGTGGGATGGCAATAGCTAGCCACTACCTCCATCCGAGTCTCCATGTCAGGGATGCCCTCAGGCTCTCTCAGTGGAGCTGGAACAGGATTGACTGGGGCAGGACTCAGAGATTCTTCTTAGGAGTCCCTTGCCTCCCTTCCTCTTGGCCTTTCCTTTCTTTAGAGATGTTCCCGCAGCCAGACGGGCTCCGGAGCAGTTTTGCAGCCATCTGGGACCTTTGCACATCAGGTGAGTGTGGAGCATCCAAGTAAGCCCTCCCAGGACGGTCTTAGCACTGTTTTCCAAGCTCTCTTGGGTACCCTTCTGTAACCTATAAATACCAACGAGGGGTACAATCTATAGAAGTAGAATAGAGGCCCCAAAACTCAGGCAACTTGCTCAGCTCACACAACCAGTAAGTGGCAGAACCAGGATGCAAGCCTGGTTACACTCCTTCCACTGCACCAAAGGCCGCATTTCAGACTCTAAATACACAAAAGCATTAATGTGTCCACGAATTCAAGAGCATAATAATCTGACTGAAAGGTCTGCTTTCCAGGGAGGCTTTCCTTGGCCTCCGTATCAAAAATTCCAAACGTTGTCCCATGTAACTCTTGGGCCTTTTCTTTATATTTTTCCTTTGGGCATTTACAGTTACCTAATATGCCTTTTATTTGATTTTTTCAAGATGTTTTCTTTATCTTTGGCTTTCTGCAGTTTGAATACGATATGCCTAGCTTTAGCTTTTTGTCATTTATCCTGCTTGGTATTCTCTGAGATTCTTGGGTCTGTGGTTTGCTGTCTGATGTTAATTTGGGGAAATTCTGTCATTGTTGCCCTAAATACTGCTTCTGGTTCTCTCTCTCTCTTATAGTCCCATTACACTAATGTTACACCTTTTGCAGTTGTCCCAGTTTGGGGGTATTCAGTTCTTTTTTTTTTTTCCAGCCTTTCTTCTTTTTGCTTTTAGGTTTTGAAGTTCCTAGTGACTCAAGTTCCTAATACTCAAGCTCAGAGGATTTCTTCTTTTCTCAGCCATGTCCAGTCTACAAATGAGTCCAACAAAGGCATTCTTTATTTCTGTCTCAGTATTTTTGATCTCTAGCATTTTTTGGCTCTTTCTTAGAATTCTCATCTCTCTGCTTATATTACTCTCAGGTTCTTTCTGGGTGTTTTCTGGCACCAACCAGTTCTCCGATTTTGCAATTCTCTGACACCGGCTGGGTGTCCAACAATTCAATCGCATTCTGACGTCAACTCCCAGAGTTAGCACAGACTCTGCAGGTGAAGAGCTGGGCCTTACAAGCTGCAAGTGTCAGGTTTCCAGGTAACGCACACTTCTGTGTAACTGAGCTGTGAATGTGGGGATTCTCACGACTTTCTCCTCAGGTTCAATAATCCTCTAGAGTGACTCACAGAACTCAAGAAAGGGCTGTACTTACTATTACCAGTTTATCATAAAGGTTACCACTCAGGAACAGTCAAGCAAAAGAGATGCATAAGGCAAGATATCGGCAGAGGGAGGAAGAAAAAGCTTCCCTGCCCTCTCCAGGCACACCCAGTACCTCAGAGTGCTCACCAACATGGAAGCTCTGTGAACCTCCATGATGTAGGCATGGTTGATTATCAGCCATTGGTGATTGAATTGGATCTCCAGCCCCTTTTCCCTCCCTGGGGCTTGGAGGTAAGGCTGAAATTTCTAACCCTCTAATCACATGGTTTGGTCTTTGTGGGACAAGTCCCATTCTGAAGTCATCTATGGACCCTCAGCCAAGAGCCATGCCATTAAACACCAAAACAAACTTATGCAGGAGTTCCAAGGGTTTTAGGAGTTCTGTGCCAGGAACCTGGGACACAGACCAAGTCTGTTTCATTATGCCAGAATTACCCATCTGTTCTTGCATGTTGTCTACTCTTCCCATATTAATTGTAGTGAATTTTAAATTCCTGGTCTGATAATTCCAACATCCCTGCCATATCTGTGCCTGGTGCTGATACTTGTTTGTCTTTTCAAATTGTGTGTGTGTGTGTGTGTGTTTATTTTACTTTTCAGCATGCCTCATAATTTTTTTGTTGAAAGCTGAACATGATGTACTGAGAAAGAGGAACTGTGGAAAATAAGCTTTTAGTGAAGTGGTATAGGGCCGGGGGAAGTGTTCCATAGTCGTATTAGTCAGTCTTAGAGTCTGTGTCCTGGGCTGTGAAATTCACAGGTGCGTCTCAGTTCCTTCCACCCCTTATGTGGGGCAGAATGGCTAGAGAGGACTGGAGCTGAGTTAGGCTCTGATAAAACGCCAGTCGTTTAGGCTTTGGTGAAACCGTTTCTCTTTAACACAGGCCTCGTTAAGAACGGAAAGCTGTGGCACGTTTCAAAATGGCTACTTCCCCGCCTCCTGCTGCAAGAGTGAGGGGAGGTTTCTCTGATATTCCCTGTGAGAACCTGGTTAGATCTCCTGTAGGTAAAACTCACAGAAGTATGGAGAGTTTCTAACTCTCAAACTCGTCCACTCTGAGCTTCCAGCAGTTTAGTTCAGGGTTTCCCACTCGAGTGATGGTTCGTGTGGTTTCTGCTCTGGTAAGTTGTGATTCAGTGAATCTGTCTCTGCCTCTCCAAGACAGTGGCTTGTCTTATGATCTCATTTCTCTGACAATTCTGAGTTGTTGACTTTGAGTTTGTTCAGCTTTTTAGCTTGTTGTTAGGATAGAATGACAACTTCTAGGTCCCTTTCAGGTTGTACCCGGAACCAGAAGTATATTTTCTTTGCTTGTTCTGCTTGTCGTCATTTTGCGCATTAGAGCATGAGCTCTATGACAGCAGTCACTTAAGTCTGTTTTGGTCTGTTGTTCCCAGCTGTATCTCCAGTGCCTAGGACAGTGCCAAGCATATACCAGGGGCTCAATGAGTATGTTGAATGAGTTTTCTCTGTTTATCTTCACTCATTCACTTAACTAACATAACACAGTGTAATACAATGTAATGTAAATGCTGTTTATGCTGGAACTGCTGATGAAAGCCATTTCATAAGTAAATTAATTTGCTGAACCAGATTGCTTTAAGGTGGTGCTCCCAATCTTTGTCATAGCATGGCACACCTAGAAAATAAAGGCGTTTGTTCCGCAAGCAGCCAGAGGCTCCTGTTTCAAGGGTCGAAGACCTCAGTTTCTAGTTCCGCTTACACTTGCATGCTGTACCACTTGGGAAACTCTGCTTTAAGAGTAACGCTTAACTGAAGATCCCAATCTGTTTGGCTAGGCCCATTCGAATGGGTCCCAAGCACTAAAGAGACCTTAAGGCAAGAAGGAGGAAAATGGTGTAGATAAAAGATCTAAATAACACTTTACCATTGCCATGCAAGGCCCGCCTCAGTCTGGTCTCAGCTGATCCTTACAATCTGAGTTCCCTTCCCTCCCCTACAGCTCACCTGGCTCCCCTTATGCTGTTCCCTCTCCCTCTATGCTAAATCTTACTGTTCTTCTATTAGAGCCAGGCACAGCTCAGCAGGTGTTTCTTGGTCATCCTAAGCAGAATCACCTGAGTTTTTGGTCCACAGCACTGCAATTGAGTTTGAGGTTTTTTGCTCCAAATTTTAAACTTTGAGTAACTTCAGAGGCTGGGTTTAACCTTTGATTTTCAGATGAATGCGGGGGACCAGAGGGGACTGCACTGACCACAAAACCAGGTTGGGATGTGGGTGTCCTGCCCCTCTGCTCTGTGTTCTACTCAATTTAATTTCTTTTGCTAATGATGAAACTTGATAATTTATTAATGGGTAAAAACTGATTCATTGCAGAGTCTATATGATTGGTAGCAACAACCAGATGGCCCCTAATAAAACATTAATAAAGCAAAGGCAGATGGCATTTAACGGAGTATTGCGTAAACATGCCTGAGAGCCATCAAAAGCTTTTTTTCCCCTGTACTTTCTAATAATGGAGAATTACTAGACAAGATATAAAAGGGGAAATTGGCCTCTAAATTGTGATCTAAGAAAATGTCTTTAAGTTTTTTGTAGATACTTTGGATAATACAAAACTTTTAATTTAACTTCATCCTAGATTTCTTAGCCCTGCAACAACTGTGGTTTGTAACAAGTTTATAAGAAATGACAAAAACCTTAGTAGAAGCAAAAATAAGGCTCTACAACTCCATTCTCCTTTAAAAATCCAGCCAAAGCCATACTGCCCAACTCTTCCCACTTTTTTAGAAAAACAAAAATTTCTAGAATTCATTAAAATAATGTAAACATTCTAGATAGAGGTTTTCTCTTGCAGTGATGGGGTAGGGGGAGAGAGGAGAATGAGACTGGACATGAATATACAGAAACTTACATTGATAGTTATATTTCATTGTATTTTTTTTGAGACAGAGTCTTGCTCTGTTGCCAGTCTGGAGTGCATTGGCACGATCTTGGCTCACTGCCACCTCCGCTTTCCGGGTTCAAGTGATTCTCCTGCCTCAGCCTCCTGAGTAGCTGGGACTACAGGCACGTGCCACTACACCTAGCTAATTTTTTTGTATTTTAGTAGAGACGGGGTTTCACTGTGTTGGCCAGGATGGTCTCGATCTTCTGACCTTGTGATCCACCCACCTTGGCTTCCCAAAGTGCTGGGATTACAGGCGTAAGCCACTGAGCCTGGCCTACAGTTTTATTTTTTAACTAGGTAGTGGTTACATGAATTCATTATGTTATTTTTATATACCTTTATATGAGACAAATATTTCATTATATATGTATGTATATATATATATACATATATATATGTATATATATATATTTGAGATGGAGTCTAACTTTGTCACCCAGGCCAGAGTGCAATGGCTCGATCTTGGCTCACTGCAACCTCTGCTTCCCAGGTTCAAATGATTCTCCTGCCTCAACCTCCCAATTAGCTGGGATTACAGGTGTTCACCAACACGCCTGGCTAATTTTTGTATTTTTAAGTAGAGATGGGGTTTCATGATGTTAGTCAGCCTGATTTGGAACTCCTGACCTCAAGCAATTCGCCTGCCTTAGCCTCCCGAAGTGCTGGGATTACAGCGTGAGCCACCATGCCTGGCCCATAATTTTTTAAATGTTAAAAATAGAGCGTTGTGCAGGATCTGGATTTTATTAAAAACAAAGCGAATGAGTATAGGTTGACTGTGCAAACATGCAAACACACACACACACACACATACAAATAATGTGATTTAATATCGTGGCCATAGAAATCACTAGACTGAACTTCATGAGCTGTTTTAGGAGTCACTAACCTAGAGAACTTTTAAGAACAGAAGAAATAATTTGTTTTTGGTGAATGAATATTCATGTACCTCAAGGTAAAAATACGGACTTTAAGGTTTATGTTTTGTTTGACATTTTCCCCAGATTTACTCATTAGGCAGTAGTCAAAAGGGCATGAACTCAAATCTGAGTTCAAATCCTCATATACCGTGCCAGATTTATAGGATTCAGATTTTTTTTCCATCTATAAAATAGGAACAATAATAATTTATAGAGTTGTACAAAGATTCAATGAAATGATGTATATAAAGGACCATGCTGGACAAAAATAAGCAATCCAAAAAATGTGGGTATTATAGATAACTAACTTGGTGCTATTAAAAGAAAATCTTTAGATAAATTAACGTTAACAGAGTTTAATTGAATAAAGAATGATTCTTGGATCAGGCAGCTCCCAGAAGCAGAATAGGTTCAGAGCAACCCTGGAACTGCCACATGTCTGGATAACATTGAAGGACAGAAAAAGGGAAGTGACTTACAGAAAAGGAAAGTGAGGTTCAGAAGCAGCTGAATTGGGCGCAGCTCTACATTCACCTTATTTCAACACTGGGTTGAGCAGTTGGCCCTGTGATTGGCTGAGCTGTAACCTAACACATCCACTGAGGTGGCAGTTTACTATGCCCGGAGAAACCTTTAGGCGGAACTTGGAATATGTAAGGAGGCAGCTTTAGGCTGAACCATTTAATAGTGCCCATTATTCTCACTAAACTAAAAATAGCGAAGTTGTAGAATAATTTCCTATTCATTTCGTTTTTGTAAGCCTTTTGTGTATTTTCAACAAAAAAGGATCCGTATTGACATTTATAACGTAATGGGATTGTTTGTTGCACTGTGACTTCTCTAGGGGCTATTTATATCTCAAGTCTATTTCTAATTATGGATGGTAAGGCTAATCATTCCTAGAGAGGAGGTCCAGCGTTAGCCGGGGCAAGGATTTTTGGTGAGGAGGGGGAGGTGAGAAATGGATTCTTGGGAACTCTGAAGCTTGCTTACTTGGCCTTCTCTGTAAGGCCCTAATTAAAGGCTGGTCTTTCCATGACATATTTCCCCAAGACTCCCTCTCACAAGTCAGAATTGCTGGAACCTTTTTAAGCTTTTTCAGTAGGTCACTCCTCTAGTGGTTGTAAGCTTCTTAAAGGCAGGAATCCAGATATATTCAGGTACACAGTAGGCACTCAAAAATATTTGTAAAATGGAGTGGAATTCCAGGGAATCAGAAAATAATAATCAGAGCTACCATGTATCAAGTATCTAGGGATATACCTAATCACAGTAATTCGGTGACCTGGGCGTGCTTTTTCCCACTTTTTGGATAAGGAAATGGAGGCTTGCAAGAGTGGTGACCGCAAGTAGAAGGCAGAGATGGAACTCAAACGTAGTATTTGAACCAACTCCAAAATCAGCAAATAGCCACGTCTTGGCTGCCCGCACTGACATTGGGATTTGCTTGGTTTGGGGTGGTGTTGATTTTTTTTTTTTTTTTTTTTTAAGATGGAGTCTTGCTCTGTCACCCAGGCTAGAGTGCAATGGCGTGGTCTTGGCTCACCGCAACCTCTGCCACCTGGGTTCAAGCGATTCTCCTGCCTCAGCCTCCCAAGTAGCTGGGATTACAGGCACCTGCCACCACACCCAGCTAATTTTCGTATTTTTAGTGGAGATGGGGTTTCACCAGTAGGCCAGGCTGGTCTGGAACTCCTGATCTCATGATCTGCCCACCTCGGTCTCCCACAGTGCTGGGATTACAGGCGTGAGCCACCGTGCTCAGCCGATTTTTTAATTGATTTTTAATATAAGAAAGTTAGCAAAGGAAGATGGATTTACTTGCAGAAAGCAAGCCTACTTGATTTGTGAAGTCCCTGTGTGCTCATTTCCTACTGGATGTCTAGATTCCTTACAGAGGTGGAGCCTCAGAGTGAAATGACAGATACAGTTCTTTGGGGGAGAAAAAAAGGAAGCTTGAAGATTTCAACATACAGTATTAGAAAAAAATGTTCATTTCTATCAACAGTTTGAAACAAAAGCTTTCATGATGTCAGAGGCGTCCAAGGTGGCAGAAGCTCTACTTCCAGAGCTGTTTTCTTTTCCATCATTCAGACCAACAAATTTATTACACCGGTGCTTTTAGCAATCAGTCAAGATTGAGTCAGATGCCAGGGTAATTTTCCTTGTCAAATTGCTTTTTCCATCACAATTAGCCTTTTAAAGGACCCTACCAAACAACAAATGTGTATACAATTCCCATACTCCCCCTCCAATTATAACTCAGCTAAGAAGTTGTATCAGTAATGAATTGTTATAGATGAAAACATCAACCTCACCCACTCTATCACCAGTTTCTCTCTGTATTCTTAGATGACTCTTGGAATCAGACTTAGGAAGAAAGCCTCATTTTTTTTTTTTTTTTTTTTTTTTGGAGACAGAGTCTTGCTCTGTCACCAGGCACCAGGCTGGAGTGTGGTGGTGTGATCTCCGCTGACTGCAACCTCCACCTCCTGGGTTCAAGCAGTTCTCCTGCCTCAGCCTCCCAAGTAGCTGGGACTACAGGCATGTGCCACCACACCCAGCTTAATTTTTGTATTTTTTAGTAGAGATGGGGTTTCACCATGTTGGCTAGGATGGTCTCAATCTCTTGACCTCGTGATCTGCCCGTCTTCGCCTCCCAAAGTGCTGGGATTATAGGCGTGAGCCACCGCACCCAGCCAAGAAAGGCTCATTTTAAAAAATAGAATGTGTTACATAATCCAAAAATATATTATTTAAACTAAATCAGTTCAGCTATCTGGTTTACCCTAGTTGGGATTCTTTATAAAAGCTCTGAGCTCCATCACCTATATGCCCTCTAAAATCATTTGTACAAACCTGAGTCGGCCACTGCTCTCAAAACCCTTTTTCTCTGGAGCACAAAGACTACATTTTCCAGGCTGTCTTGCAATTAGGAGAGACTCTGTGACTGATTTCTGGCCAAAGGAAGGTACAGTAGGTTCTTCCCCCCCGACACTTATCTGCAGTTTCACTTTTTGTGGTTTCAGTTACCCACGATCAACCTCCATCCAAAAATATTAGATGGAAATTTTCAGAAATAAACAATTCATAAGTTTTAAATTGGTGCCATTCTGAGTAGCATGATGAAGTCTTGTGCTGTGCTACCCTGTCTTCCCCAGAGACACGAATCATCGCTTGTCCAGCATATCCACGCTGTCTACACCCCTGCCTGCTAGTCAGTCACTTTGTAGCTCCCTAGGTTATCAGATTGACTGTCATAACATCGCAGTGCTTGAGCTGGATAACCCTTATTTTACTTAGTAATGGCCCCTCTGTGCAAGGGTAATGATGCAGGCAATTGGGATATTCCAAAGAGAAGCTGTGAAGTATTTCCTTTAAGTGAAAAAGTGAAAGTTCTCAACTTAATATGGGAGGAAAAAAATTGTATGCTGAAGTCGCTAAGATCTAAGGCAAGAACAAATCTTCTCTCTGTGAAACTAAAGAACGGAAAAGAAATCTGTGCTAGTTTTGCTATCGCACCTCTGCGAATGTTATGGCCACCGTGTGTGACAAGTGCTTACTTAAGATGAAAAAGGCATTGAATTTGTGGTTGGAAGACATGAGCAGAAATGTGTTCCAGTTGATTGAAGGTGGCCGGGTTTGGTACCATCCTTAATTTCAGGCATTCATTGGGACTGTTGGAGTGTATCCTGTACCTGAAAATGTCGCTCCCATAAAAACCTCCCATGAGGGAGTCTCCAGCTTCTTTCCTTGTCTACCTGCGGGAGGTGTCCATGCTCAGGGCAACCTCGGCAACCTGGAGCTGGAAATGGCAGAGCCTCCGCTCGCCCGGTACCTGAAGGAACGAGGACTATGGTTTCTCCTCTCCTCCCACCCCACCTAAAACCTAGAATTACCTCAGTCAGATTGTTTACCAAGTAGGAAATGAGGTACTATTGTATTTGAGCCATTATAATTTGGGGGTTTGTTTTAGCAGTTAGCTTACCCTAACAATGACAGCTGATCATAGTACTTTTCTCGCCCTCTGTCCTTCTTTGTTTATCTGTCTGCCTTTCCTACAAAGCCCACAGATAGGAGGGGCATGAAGCACATTCTCCTTGGTCACCTTATATCCTCAGTACCTAATATAGTGCCCAGCACTAATAAATATTTGTTGAATTTTTAAAAAATGCTGAGTGCATGGACTTTGCTTCTCTATGTTTGGTATAGCATACCTGGATGCTACACAATATTTATAAAGATAATGAGATGAAAAAAGTTTGTATATCTCTGGATTGCATTATTTTGAATATTTCTGTATATTAGATATCTGGTGGCTGACTACTGGTCTTCACAATTTTCCTTAATGCTGATAATAATGTATGTTTCTCCATGAACAATGGAGAAACAATATAGAAGTTTTTACTAACTTTGTTTATGTAATGCCACTTTCTGGTTTGTTTGTTTGTTTGTTTGTTTGTTTTTGGCACACAGTTTCTGTCACCCAGGCTGGAGTACCATGGCATGATCACAGCTCACTGCAGCCTCAACTTCCCGGGCTCAGGTGATTCTGCATCAACCTCCAGATTAGCTGGGACTGCAGGCGTGCACAACCATGCCTGGCTAATTTTTTGTATTTTTTAGTACAGCTGGGGTTTTACCACGTTGGCCAGTGTTCACCGACCTCAGCCTCCCAAAGTGTTGGGAATACAGGCAGAAGTCACTGCATGTGTCCTGTAATGCCACTTTCTTTCCTGAAAACGAGTGGGGCAGATAGAAGATGTCTGGAAATTCTTTGCTGTTTCTCCCACTGAGAGGTGGAATATACCACCCCTATCTTTGAATCTGGGCTTGTTGTGGAAGTCGTTCTGGGTGTTTAAAGACTAAGTCAAAAGACTTGGAGTTTCTGCCTTGTTTCTTTTTCTTGAACACTTGCTTTTGGAACCCTGAACCTCCATTATAAGAAGTCTGACTCCCCAAAAACCACCATGATGAAGAGGCCACATGTAGGGCTCTGGTTGATAACCCTCAAGTTCAGCCCCACCCTCAAGGCATCCCTGCCAATGCACTAGGCGTGAGATGCTATGTTCTGAATGTTTGCGTTCCCTTAAAGCCGTATGTTGAAACTATCACCCGTGTGATAGTATCAGGAGGTGGGGCCTTTGGGATGTGATTAGGTCAAGAGGTAGAGCCCTCATCAGTGGGATTAGTGCCCTTATAAGAGACCTAGGGAGCTTGTTTTGTTTGTTCTTTCCTTCCACCGGGTGAGGACACATTGAGAAATCATAGTATCTATAAACTAGGAAGCAGGCTGTCACCAGATAGTGAATCTGCTGATGCCTTCATCTTGGACTTCTCAGCCTCCAGACCTGTGAGAAATAAAGGTCTGTTGCTTAAAAGCCACCCGACTGGGTATTTATAGACTATGGTATTTTACTACAGCATCCCAGATGGACAAAAACATGGGTGAAGTTGTCCAAGTCCCTCCAAACCAGGCCATTTACCTTCACCAGCTAAATTTCACTGAGGGACCCCAGTCAGTGTCACATGGAACAGAAGAGTCACTCAGCTGAGCCCCGCTCAAAGCCCTAACCTACAGAATTGTGAGATACAGTAAAGTGGTTGTTTCAAGCTACTAAGTTTTAGGGTAGTTTGTCATACAGCAGTTGATAATTGGGACAGTAAATTATTTCACATTTCCTTGTTTGTCCAATAATATTTGCATCGAGACTTTCGACTTTGACAATATTGGTTGATCATTTGCTAGCTGCCAAGTAATTTCAGTTCTTTTCCTGTCTGTATGTGTGCTCTGCAATTGAATAAGAGAAGGTTGGGACACCCAGAGAAATATTTAATTCTGGACCATATTTCACCCTCTATAAAGCGTTTTATTTTAAAGCAGTAATTGGTAATATGCATTGGTAATGCAGTCTCCAGTTTAAAAAGCACTTTTGGGATTTAGGGAGGTAAATGAAATCAGTTTTAAAATATATATCAATGTATGCCAAATTTTATTTTAATTTATGTTAGTAGCTGTGTTCCTCTGGGAAGCAATCAATATGGTAAAAGGCAAAATTATACATATGTGAAAAATGTGGGCTTAAAGTTAACTTTAGCTGAAAAGTATTTAATAAAGGAATGGAAACTAATTTTTATTGAGTGCCACTATGGGCTGAGTACTTTATATAATCTTATGACAATGCTATAAGTAATTTTTAAATGGGAAGTTGTACAAGTTGCCTAAGGTCACTTAGCTGGTAAGTGGTAGGCTGGATTCTACCCAAATCTGAAGGATCCAAAGCCTGTGTTTTTCTCCTTTGCAGAGGTTATTCATCTGAAAGAGACCAGGTCTTGAAACATGGTTCTCAAAGAACTAGGGAGCAATCATGGCAGCCATGCAGAGCTGGTTTATTAGTGTGTTCATTTACGAAATAAGTCCCAGTAATGAGCTTTATTGACTTTTTCTGCCCTTTGCATATTGTTTCCTCAGCAAGAATCTAGGGATAGGGTAGGAAATACACAACACCCGACCGATGTGTTTCAGAAGTTCTGTAAGTTGAAACATAGTGCATATAGTGAATCTCTTTGAAAGCAGATGCTTGCTGTCATCACTATGACCACTCCAATTTAATCATCATTTTGACCACTCCAAAGATTTTCTTTCCACATTGCTCCATTTTCTCAAAGGGAATATATCTATATGGAGTAAGAAGATTGGAGTTCCATGTTTTCTTTTTATTTACTTTCTTCTAGTTGGATTAAAAGTTTTCATCTTGTATATGTTCGTCTGAAATCTTCAAATACTCCATTTAACAGCAATAATAAGCACAACTATTTTTAAAAAGTTACGGCTGTGCCAGAATCCTTTTCATCTCCTTACCGTTGGACAGGGAGAGTAGCAGGCTGAGGTCAGGTGAGGTCTTGAACACAAGTCATCCCTCTGTCCAACACAGACCATGCTCCTACGCTGCATGGTGGGGGAACCCCTACTGTGTTTCCTGTTTTCTGTTCTGGAGAGTCTGTGCCCTGTGGTGGGTTAAAACTCAGATGGTGCTGAACAGTCTGGGTTAAAATTGTGGCTCTGTCTCTTCCGAGCTCTGTAGCATTCTAGTTTGTGTCTCAATTCCCTTATTTGTAACTTGAACCGCCAAATAGTTGTAAGGATTTAATGAGCCAGTCATTGCATATAATGTACTCAGAAGCATGCTTGGTGACAGTAGAAAGTGCTACACAAATAATAGCAGCTGATATTATTACTGTCTTCCTCGGGCATTTAATTAAACAACACTGGGCAGGACAAAAAAAGAATAAGGAATTTGAAGCCACTTAGTAACTGTTGCATCAAAAAGCTGACCCACTCTGAAACACAAGCAGTAACCTATCTAGCTAGCTAGAGGACGGGGGCTTTTTGGGTGGGAACCTGATGAGCATGCTGTTTATGAGGATGTTCTTAAGGTCAGTGCCCTAGGTGGGGAGGCAATAATCTCTGATAACAAGCCAGAGTCATCACTATATAATTTTATGACGATAGAGAACCAATAGCATAGATGAAGTCTCTTGACAGGGCTGGGATTCTGTCTTTCTTCCAACATTTCATCACATTAGCAAACTAGGGGCTCATGACCATGGACCATTTCTAACCACTCCTTCATCCAGCAACCATTCCCTGCGCACCTGTCTTGTGCTGGGTCCCGCAAGGATGTGTGTATAGCCCCGCAGTCTAGGTGGAGAAACAAAGGGATTCATTCCTTAAATCAACAATTATTTACTGGATAGCTATCATGTGTCAAACCCTAAGCTAGGTGCTGGGCATAGGGAACCAAACAGACAAGCTGCCCTTATGCTGCTGACATCTTACAGGACAGAAGGATAATACATGAAATAAGTAGGATGCATTCAGTTTTTTCAGATGGGGGTGAATGCAAAGGAGAAAAATAAAGCAGGGGAGGAACTAGGTGTTCCCGTGGGTGGGTGGGTGAGCGGGAGGCACTTTTAATTAGGGTAGTCAGGAAAGGCTTTACAGTGAGGTGAGTAACTGCAGTCTAGAGATATGTTTAAAGTGTAGGGGGGCCCAAAGGAAAGCGCTGCCCGGCTTCTCTACCCGCCCTCCCTGACCAGCCCTGAAGACAGCCACACAACTCCATACTGTGTGTGAGCCTCTCACAGGGCAGAAATTTCATTTTCTCTTACTCATTGCTTTCAGCCTAGTAGAGAGCATGGCACAGTGAAGATGATCTACTGACTGAAAGTCTTGCTGAGCAATGGACTCGTTACCTGAGGCACACAGAAGGCAATACTGTGGCACAGGCTTTTGAAAAAAGAAAAAGCTCTATTGCCAGTCAGCTTGCAAGGAGACGGGAGGCAAAGCTCAAATCTGTCTTCTGGACCTGGGGGTGGGCCAGGCGTCTTTGGGATCGCTAACCAGTCCCAGGTGATGCCAATGCAGCCTTCCGCGGGGCGCGTGGGTTCAGTTAGAAAGCTTTCCCTCTTGCACGTGCCCGGGGGATTTTGGCTCCGCCTCACTTTAACAACTTAAGCAATGGTTAATCGGTTTGAGCTGGTCTTAATGTTACAAAAAGATCTAATTAAGTCAGTCCATCAGAAAGCAATGCTTGAGCACGAGCTTTGCTCAGATTGCCTCGTTTAGCATTCCTTGAGCACCCACTGTGTGAGAGCGCCTGGTTTTGCCCTCAAGGAGCTTAAAGTGGAGTTTACAAGAATGAACCACTGATTAGCGTCGGGCAAGTGTGGGCACAGTCACACCACACATCCGGATACTACTCCAGGCACGGACATTAGGGGCGCCCACAGGCTGGACAGGCCTGGGACTTCCCTGGTTGGACAGTGAAGCCGCGGTGCCAGTCCACACCCCACCGTTGGTGGCGAGTCCGGCCCCGCGAGGAGGCGCCGCTGTCAAACCCCACGGTCCCGCGCAGCCAAGAGGCGAGGCGACCGCGGAAGGCAGGCGTAGCCCACTCTTCCCGAGAGGCCTGACATCTCCCGGTGAGTCCCGAAAAGTGCGCGGAGACTGTGGCCGAGCCCTGGGCAGTCAGCAATCCGGCTCCCAGGGAGTCGCACGAAGGAGTGGAAGCGGCTTTCTCCCGGCCTTCTGGGCGGTCTGGCTCGGCCCCGCAGTTAACTGCAGCTGCAACCCCCGCCCCGCGCCCCTCTCCCCTCTCCCCTCTCCCGTCTCCCCTCTCCCCTCTCCCCTCTCCTCCCCGCTTCCCGCCTCTGGCGGCCAGTCCCGCGGCTCCGGGGCACTGGGACAGAGCAAAGGTCCCGGCCGGCTGGCCCTCCCTCCGCCCTCCCCCCAGCCCGCCCAGCACAGGCTCTTCCGACTCCGCTGGCACGTGGCGCGCGGCTGCCCGGGACCCAGCGGCGGGCGCGCGGGTAAGTGCGCGGCGGGCGCGGGCTGCGGGCTGCGGGCTCCGCTCTGGCTCCTTTTCGGGTGTCCCGGGCCTGGGGCAGCTGAGGCCGCGCGGCGCTTTGGGACCCCCGCCCCTTCGCTCCTTCCTAGGGGAGACGAATCCTTTGGCTGCCCGGCCTCTGGAATGGCGGGTCCCGTCGCGCCCCTCGCTTCCCGCATTCCCGGCCCGGTCCCCCTCCCATCCCTGCGTCCCGCCCTCACTCGCACTAGCATCCCCTCCCCGCCGCCACTTCCTTCCTTGGGTGTTGCAAGCGCAGCTGGTACTTTGGTTCTCCCACCCGCTCCCAGGCCACCCCCTCCCCACTCGTCCATCCTTTGTCTTGCGGTCGGTCTCTTCTCTGGGTGCTGCGGAGGCTCTCCCGCCTCCGGGGCGAGTGTGCGGGGAAGCGGGCCTTGGAGCAGATACGGAGTTTAGTCTCTCTGGAGGGAAAAGAGTCCCTAGTCGCCTTGCTCTGGTATCTAGAGGGCCCCGAGCTTGGGGAGGAGGCCAAGCCCCCCTTGGTGTACCCGGCAAGCGCTGGGATGGCTCTCCACGCTGCCCGCGTGGCTTCCTTTGGACCCCTGACCCGTTCCAGAGCCGCTTGCCATCTGCACCCCAGAGAGGAAAGACGAGAGAAAAGCGTCGGTTGTTGACTGAACACACCACCCACTCTTCCAGACTCAACTCTGTCCAGTATAGTCAATGGGGTTGTGAAAGGGGTGGATGCCCTGGAGTCGCTGTCCTCCAGAGGCAGGCAGGCGGCCGGGCAGACAGATGGCCAAGTCCAAGTGGAATGAAAGGAGTGCTATGGGGTTGGAGAAGAAGCTGAAGAGTGCAATTAATTGTCTTCGCAATCCACCACCACCAAGCTTTATTCCTAAAGGAAAGGGGCTGGGAGAAGCTGAGGGAAAGGGCCCAGCCCCTCATCCACTGTCCCTTAGCTAGGCTCTTTGTTGTTGTTGCTGTTGAGAGAAGGTTGGCTCTGTCTTGGAGGCTGAAGTGCAATGGCGCTGTCCTCGCTTACTGCGGCCGTGAATTCCTGGGCTCAAGAGATCCTCCCATCCACACGTAGCTGAGGCCACAGGTTCCTGCTACCACACCGCATCTTCTCTATTCTTACCCAGGCTGTCTTCTGTTACCCACTTCCCCAGAGCCTTTGCTGCCTCACTCTCCTCTCTCTTCAAGCTCATGCCTGCCTTCTGACCATCACTGAGTTCACATACTATTGTTACTTTAGAAAGAAATGATGAAATATTAATTTCTTATTAAAAATGAGCTCAGGTACTGGGCTGTAGGCATCAGAAGATATGAAAAGATACCTCTGCTTTAGTTTAATAGACCTAATTGCACTTTGCTACCTAGAAAACTAAAACTAATTCAAAGTGTGCTGAAATTGTTAACAGTGAGACAAGTAGACAAGTACAGCCATGTTTCATCTCCGCACATAGAGAGGAGATGACACATGTTCCATAGCAATGATTTTTGTTTCCACCATAACTCAGGTTCACCCTTTCAAGGACACTTTCTTATGCTACAGAATGAATCATGTGAGGCCACATTAGAACAGAGAAAAGCTGAACAGGGAGCCAGCAGAGCAGAGTGGCCAAGATCACAGGCTTTGGAGTCACGCAGAGCTGGGATGGAATCTTGGCTGAGCACTAATTCTCTATGTGGTGTTCAATGCCCTCCAGACAAAGACTACCAGGAACACACTGACAGGTCCGTGGGTTGGTTTATTTCTCCTTGCAGTGAGCTCCCTCCCGGGGAACCCTGAGATGTCTCAGTAAGAGGTGTAGAACGGACTGAGGGTTTGGGCATGTAGTAGGTGAATTGAGGAAAGAGGGCTTTGCTCTGAATTGGATGTGGTCAGGAGGCAGGGGAAATTCTGTGATTGAGTATCCTCATAAATCTGGTCAAAAAGGAGAGAAGGCCAGAGCGAGGGTATGCCTGTGATTGGTCAAGAAGCAGCCGTCACTCATTAGGACTGCTAATGATTGGAAGGGGGATGGTATTAGATTATTTTTGTGCTTTGAGCATGTTCATGCTTTGTCTGTTTTCAGGTGTGATTACAGAGCAGCCTTGTTTTCATGTTGATTCATCATGACAGGAGTGGACCTGCCTGATATTGATGCTCTGTGACACTATTCATAGTCAGCAACACCAGGGCCTAATAGTACCAGGCCAGCTCCCAGATGCCTCTCTTTCTTGTGATCTTGGGCAGCTTACTTAACATCTTTGAAGTTCAGCTTCGTCATCTATAAAATGTGGACAATGCCTAATTCATGGAGTTATTGTGAAGATTAAATAAGGAAATGTGTGTAAAGCAGTAAGCCGCAGGCACGCTGCAGTTGCCCCTCTCTTTGTCTAGCGTATTTTGATGTTGAGGTTTCCTCTGTAGAACTGTTCCAGCAGAGGCCCAGGGTTCAACCAGAGCTGCTCTCAAGAATCCTGAAAGGAGTGTGAGAAAGAATGAGGTCTCTCTTCTAATTCAAAAACTGGATAATTCCATGGCTGTGAATCAGTCTTCAGAGGCAGTAGTGAATATGGTTATCTTCTCCTGAGGTTATTACATTGGCAACTATTTTTACGGTTCTTTGTTCCCAGTGGCTCCACGTAGCTGTGTGCTTTGCTAACTTTGTGTCGCTGCCTTGCTTTCTTGGTGTTTTCCCCCTTGGTTTCTTATCCAGGAGTCTGACTCGAGCTAGGATATCCTTACTGCATTCACTTTCGCTTTTTGAGTGCTCATCTGCTTTGAGCTGGGAAGCCAGACAGACAAGTGAATAAGTACTGTTTGCTAATACAACTTTTTATTTTATTTTTCTTTGAGATGGAGTTTCATTCTTGTTGTGGAGGTTGGAGTGCGGTGGCACGATCTCAGCTCACTGCAACCTCCGCCTTCCGGGTTCAAGTCATTCTCCTGCCTCAGCCTCCCAAGTAGCTGGGATTACAGTTACCCACCACCATGCCCAGATAATTTTTGTATTTTTAGTAGAGAAGGGGTTTCACCATGTTGGCCAGGCTGATCTTGGACTCCTGACCTCAGGTGATCCGCCTGCCTCAGCCTCCTGAAGTGCTGGGATTACAGGCATAATCCACCGCACCCGGCTGCTAATAATACTTTTAAGGTTTTCTGTGAGAGCCGGTGATCTGCGTAACAACTTTGAAGTGCAGTGAGTGTTTCGGCCGTGAGCTATTTGAGCATGATGTCTCCTAAGGCAATTTTCATCTTCTCCCAAATGGGAGTGTCGTGGAAATTTGAATCCAAAGTCTGACTTTTGGCTGAGATATGACCATACTGGTCTGTGTCAGGCAACTTGGGTTCTAGATCCTTCATTCCTTTGGACCTGGCCATATTGTTTAATCTTCCCTGGCTAACCAGTTACCTTAGGTGTTTGAGAAAGATGGTGGCAGTGTATTCTCCCCTAATGCTGCGTGAAGAACTCTTGTGTTACATTCCTAGCCTATATTTTTGTTAATTTATTATTTCAAAAGTTTCTGGAAATAAAGCCAAAAGCAAGAATGGAAAATGAGCAAAGGATATAACAGTTAAAAAAAAGAAATCCAGAAAACCTTTCAACAAAATAAAAGATGCTTGATTTTATTTGTATTAAAAGAACCTAAAACTAGGCTGAGATTCCATTTCTCACCTCTCAGAACTGGCAAAAATCCAGAAATGTAATGATACACTGTTGCTAAGATGGATACTTTTGTACATTATTGGTCAGAGTACAGAATAGTGCAACTCCTAAAATTACAGATGCATTGACCCGTTGTTCTAGCAGTCCCTCTTCTAGGGATCTACCCTTCAGATACCCTTGTTTATGAAGAGGATATCTGTATGGGGTATTCACGGGGGACATATCTTTTTTCTTTTGAGACAGTTTTACTCTTGTCTACCAGGCTGGAGTGCAGTGGCATGATCGTGGCTCACTGCAACCTCTGCCTCCCTGGTTCAAGTGATTCTTCTGCCTCAGCCTCCCAAGTGGCTGGGATTACAGATGCCTGCCACCATGCCCAGCTAATTTTTATATTTTTGGTAGAGACTGGGTTTCACCATGTTGGCCAGGCTGGTCACTAACTCCTGATCTCAGGTGATCTGCCTGCCTTAGCCTCCCAAAGTGCTGGGATTACAGGGATGATCCACCACACCTGGCTGACATCTTTAATATAACAAAAATTTAAAAATAACTAAAGTGGTCAGCAACATGGGACAAGTCAAGCGCATGATGGTAGCTCTGCCTGAGGGAGTATGTGGCAGAAAGAAAGGTGCTGAGTCATGTGCAGACTCCTCCTAACTACACCTATATAAAGAACAGTGGGGCCGGGCGCGGTGGCTCAAGCCTGTAATCCCAGCACTTTGGGAGGCCGAGGCAGGTGGATCACGAGGTCGAGAGATCAAGACCATCCTGGTCAACATGGTGAAACCCCGTCTCTACTAAAAATACAAAAAATTAGCTGGGCATGGTGGCGCGTGCCTGTAATCCCAGCTACGCAGGAGGCTGAGGCAGGGGAATTGCTTGAACCCAGGAGGCGGAGGTTGCGGTGAGTCGAGATCGCGCCATTGCACTCCAGCCTGGGTGACAAGAGCGAAACTCCATCTCAAAAAGAACAGTGAAGGAAATGTGACTGAAGGGGAGAGGGGTGAGAGCGTTGCTGGGACATGGGCAGGAATGGAATTTCTCAGTGTGTCCTTTTACATAATTTAGATTTTTGAGCCATGTAAGTATAATTCACACATAATCGTAATAAAGAAACCTCTAACTTTAGTTCACTAGGAGAGTATTCTCCGAGTCTCATGATTGGAAAGTCTGAGTCTAATAAAAACCTACAAAGCAATAAATAACCACCTCCAGTCGCTCTCCTTAAAGTACCCTACCCTGCCAAGAGGGCAAATTAGCTGTTTAATGTTAGCTGGAAAAAAAAAAATTAAAAGTCAATTTAGGAATTTCCTCTCTTTACCATATAAACCCTGTCGGGGAGGACTGGTGTCTTAACTAAAGTTTTCCCACCCACAGCAGGTGGGTTCTATTTTGTTTAATGGCAAGCCTGATTTGGTTTCTACAGAAACCTGTTGGATTTGAAGGCAATTGAGTGAACTCTCAGCTTGCCCCAGAAAAGAACAGAAGCCATAACAGTGGAGATCCTGACAACAGTGGTCAACTAAAGCAGATCCTTCTCTGGCTCTTCTCCTGGGCTAGCAGGACGAGCTCTCACAGGCCGCCAGGGAGACCCAGTCCCGTGTTTGGCAAAGTGAATCTGTTCCTTTTGAAGTCCTTCTATTGGTAACTGCCTTTTTCTCTCATCTCCTAGCCCGCACCTGAGATAACTGGAATATGCCCCAGGAGCCTTCTTTCTTTCATTACCACTGCCCACCAAACCAGTGTCTTCTTTTTTTTTTTTTTTTTTGAGATGGAGTTTCAGTCTTGTTGCCCAGGCTGGAGTGCAATGGTGCTACCTAGGCTCACTGCAACCTCCGCCTCCCAGGTTCAAGCGATTCTCCTGCCTCAGCCTCTGGAGTAGGTGGGATTACAGGCATGTACCACCACACCTGGCTAATTTTACATCTTTAGTAGAGACAGGGTTTCTCCATGTTGGTCTGGCTGGTCTTGAATTCCCAACCTCAGGTGATCCACCCACCTTGACCTCCCAAAGTGCTGGGATTACAGGTGTGAGCCACCGCTCCTGGCCACCAATGTCTTTTCTGTCCTCATGCCACTGACCTACTCCAGAGCATAGTCACTTTTTTATCTGTCTCTAATCTTGCTCCTCTGCAGTTCCTTTCCTATTTTGCTTCTAGAAGATTTTTTCTAAGGGGCCAATCTGATCTCACACCCTCCAATGGCTCCCGATTCCCTGGTTCCCCTGCAGGAGATGCAGGACACAGATCTGGGGCCTCCCTGGCCTTGTCCCTGGTCCTTCTCCACTCTGGAATGCTGCATTCCAGTGCAGGAGTCAAGCTCAGAGCTTGACCAGTCATTCCAGTTTATCAAATTGGCGGATGGCAGATCAATGCTACACAAGGTCTCCTGGGCCATCTCAAGCTCTCCAGTAACCCATTTGCCTGGCACTGTCTTCCCCATCCCTCTACCACCTCCCCAAAATTCTGTGCTTTCATAATGACTGCTCCTCAGCTGCAGCATCCATACTGGGCTCCTTTACCAGGCTTGCTCCTACTTAGCCTACAAAATGCGACTTGGATGTCAGCTCCTTCAGGAGGACTTCTGTGGCCCTATGCCTCTCTCCAATGAGATTCAGATGCCTTTTGTTGTTGTTGTTCTTTCCCTGGAACAATCTCTGCCAGTAGTTAACATAAAACTAAGCTGTTTATTTTTCCATCTGGCCACAAAAGTAGTAGCTCATTGAGGAGAAAGATTATTTTTTTGTCTCTGTATCCTAAGTACTTAAACACAGTATCTAGTATAGTTGGTACTCAAGAAAAATTAGTGATTCAGTTAATTATTTGGTAGGTAAATAAGTGAGCATTCCATTGAATACAAGATTCTTAAGCATAGCATAGTGACAGACTAAAGAGAGATGACAGCCTGAGCATCCTTAGCTATGCGGCTTTGCAGTTCACCTTATCCAAAAGGAGCTTCCTTGCATGTTTTAGAATTTCTTCCTTCAATGTTCGTTCCTAGTGTTGATATACAAGAACAGGGTCGGGTAGCTACTGCTTCATAATAATCTAAGAAAAGATACTTTAGAAAAGAACTTGTGATCCATAAGACAAATGGTTTCCCATGCCCTGGAGGAGACTCATGTTAAAGTGGATTGAACTGAAGTCTGAGCTTACTCTCATCTCTTAAATCCGGAGAGAGCTATGTGACTCTGCAACTGTGTCAGGCGCCAGGGTGCAAGTGAAAATAAAGCACAGTTCTTGTCCATTAGAGCTTTTCATTTTGACCATGGATAGTTTTTAAAAATGTTACTTTCTTTTTGTGCGGTAATGTTTTATTATATATGTGAGTGTTTGTGTATTGGGCTGTGTGCAGTTTGTATATTGTGAATGGCTTAGAACTGTTGCCTGTGTTTCCCTTGGAGTACAGTATTTGAAAACTTGATTTATAAAAGTTTTAAAAATATATATTAAGAATTTTTGTTCCCTGTCACAAATATTGCAGGTATTTTCTCAGTTTGCCCTTTGTCTTTTTAAAGGCCCTTCTCATCCTGTGATGTACAAATATTTCTCTATTTTTTCTAGTACTTTCAGTTTCATTTTTCCTCAAATAAACCTCGATTTCATTGAGAATCTGCTTTATATATGGTATGAGAGAGGAATTCAGTTTTTTTCCTTTCCAGATGGTTAGCCCATTGTTCCAACAGCATTTATTAAATACTCTGCTGCTTCCACTGAATTTAGTATTTTCCTATTTATATCTTCCAATGTGTCTCTTCTTTTCCCCTCATGCTAAAGTATGACAGTGCCTTTATTTTCTGGGTTAAAAAGCCATAGCTAGTTACTTTTTATTTCTGAATATGAGAAATCACAGTGTAGAGAAAAAGCACCTTTGACCTTTCAAAGAAGTAGTCATTAGTAAGCTATCTATTGTAGTAGTCAGTATGTTGTTGTTCAACAAATATTCCCAGCTCTCTGCCTTTTTAAGACAGGATCTTGCACTGTCGTCCAGGCTGGAGTGTGCTGACATGATCATGGTTCACTGCAGTTTTGAACTCCTGGGCTCAAACAATCCTCCCACCTTAGCCTCCTGAGTAGCTGGGACTACAGGTATGTGCCAACACACCCAGCTAATTTTTTAATTTTTAATTTGCAGTTTTGCTATGTTGCCCAGGCTGGTCTCCAACTCCTGGGCTCAAGCAGTCCTGCCACCTCAGCCTCCCAAAATGCTGGGATTACAGGTATCACCCACCATTCCCAGCCTACCTTGCAGATTCTTGATAAAATTGTACTTTCTGGCCCTTATTGTTGGCTGAGGCCATGTGACTTGTTCTGATAAGTTGTAAGGGACCTGCCTTGTGTCACTTTTGGGCCGGGTCATTTAATTGCTGGTGTGAAACCTTCCAGAACTCTCTTTCCTGTTGGATAATGATTGATAATGTTCAAGATGCTGGCTTTCCCTTCAGTCTGGATCCCTGAATAACCCTAATAAACAAAACTCTCTTTTACTGCTGTATGGAGCATGTATTATGAGTGAAAAGCCCTTATTTTTATAAACCACTAAGATTTAGGGATCGTTTGTTTCTGAAGCATACCCTAGCATATCCTGACTGGTATATGTATGTTCTTTCAGTATCTATTTGAGTTCTTTATTATCAGCTAAAGTCAAACTAGAGGGTCTTCTAAGAAGAAGATACTGTTTCATGTGAACTGTTGTGAATAGGGAGAGATACAATAATTCTAGGGAAAAAAGCCACGAAATAGTAACTTCTCACTTGATTTTTAGAATAACTTTACTTTTTCAGGTAATCTGGAGCTTTCAAAATGTTTGCCAAAGCGACAAAGAATTTTCTTAGAGAAGTTGATGCTGATGGTGACCTGATTGCAGTATCAAATTTGAATGACTCTGATAAGGTACAGCTTCTAGGTCTGGTGACAAAAAAGAAGAGATTCTGGTGCTGGCAGAGACCCAAGTACCAGTTTTTATCCATCACCCTTGGCGATGTACTCAAAGAAGACCAATTTCTAAGTCCAGGTATGTTTCCTTGGATATATTCTATGGTTAGTCCCAGAACAGATGATGATTTTTTTTTTTTTTTTTTTTTTTTTTTTTGACACGGAGTCTCTGTTGTCCAGGCTGGAGTGCAGTGGCAAAATCTTGGCTCACTGCAACCTCCGCCTCCCAGGTACAAGTGGTTCTCCTGCCTCAGCCTCCTGAGCAGCTGGGATTGCAAGTACCCACCACCACACCCAGCTAATTTTTGTATTTTTAGTGAAGACAGGGTTTCACCATGTTGGCCAGCCTGGTCTCAAACTCCTGATCTCAAGTGACTCACGCACTTTGGTCTCCCACAGTGCTAGGTTTACTCAATCTCGGCTCACTGTAACCTCCGCCTCCCGTTTTTAAGTGATTCTCCTGCCTCAGCCTCCCGAAGTGCTGGGACTGTAGGCATTCACCATCACACCCAGCTAAGTTTTGTATTTTTAGTAAAGACGGGGTTTCACCATGTTGGCCAGGTTGGTCTTGATCTCTTGACCATGTGATCCGCCCGCCTCAGGCTCCCGAAGTGCTGGGATTACAGATGTGAGCCACCGCGCCCAGCAATGATTCTTTTATGCACATGTTGCCTTGAGTCTCAATACTTAATAATGAATTCTCCTGTTTGTCTGTCATCTTAAAAACATATCCTTTCTTAAAATGACCAAAATTCTGCAACCACACCCAGCTAATTTTTTCATTTTTAATTTGGAGTTTTGCTATGTTGCCCAGGCTGGCCTCCAGCTCCTGGGCTCAAGTAATCCTCCCACCTTGGCCTCCCAGTATGCTGGGATTACAGGTATCACCCACCATCCCCAGGTTTTATAATAGTGGTTTTAGTATAAAAGTAAGACATGCTTACTGTACGTGTTGTGGCCGCTCAGCAGAAGTGGGGTGGATCACCCACCCCAAATGTGGTTTGGTGTTGAACTGATGATGCCATATGCCCATCAAGAAGGTGTGAAAATTTTTAGTATTCACATAATGATACTTCCTGGGGAAAGCAGGACAGGCTCTAAAGCTGGTCCAAAAATGGCTACAGAGAAGGGGATGAGGATGGGCTCAGCTTTTATTGTGATTAGAGAGTGCACATGGGCACTGGTGTCTGCATGCGGGATGAACTGATGTGGTTTGAGGTTTCACTGACACCATGGACAGAGCACCTGGAAGCTCTTAACACCTTGTCCAGATGTGCAAAAGAAAGAGAAGAAGGAATGGGGCCTCAGAAGCTGACAGCAGTCAGACATCAAAAATGGGGTCAGATGTATTGTTACAGTACAGTATAAAATATAGAAAGGGATGAAGAAGAAATTTTAAAAATGAACAATTCTACCATTGTGTGTTAATTCCCATTAACACTTGGTTTGTAGCCTTTTATTTCTCTGCATCTAATTTTTAATAACAAAATTAAAAATACACTGTAGGCCGGGTGGAGTGGCTCATGCCTGTAATCCCAGCACTTTGGGAGGCCGAGTTGGATCTATCATGAGGTCAGGAGTTCAAGACCAGCCTGGCCAACATGGTGAAACCCCATCTCTACTAATAATACAAAAGGTAGCTGGGTGTTGTGACAGGCACCTGTAATCCCAGCTACTAGGGAGACTGAAGCAGGAGAATCACTGGGTGGCAGAGGTTGTAGTGAGCTGAGATCACACCACTGCACTCCAGCCTGGGTGATACAATGAGACTCCATCTCAAAAACAAATGCTGTATATAATTTTTACATACTCCTTATTTTTTACTTAATATTGTTTCCTCCCCCATAGGTTTAAATACAATTTTTTAATACCATTTTTAAAATACAATTTAAAGTTGTATTTTTAAAAATACAACTCTTACTTGTATTTTTTAAAAAATACAACTCTTAGTTGTATTTAAAAGAAATACAACTCTTACAAAAAAAATACAACTCTTAGTTGTATTTTTGAAAATAATACAAATACACCTCCTAGTTGTATTATTTTCAAAAATACAAAATACAACTCTTAGTTGTATTTTTGAAAATAATACAAATACACCTCCTAGTTGTATTATTTTCAAAAATACAAGTTGTATTATTTTCAAAAATACAACTAAGAGTTGTTGTATACAAATACACCTCCTAGTTGTATTATTTTCAAAAATACAAGTTGTATTATTTTATAATACAACTAAGAGTTGTATATTATAATACAACTAAGAGTTGTATTTTGTATTTTTGAAAATAATACAACTAGGAGGTGTGTTTGTTTGTATTTTCAAAAATACAACTAAGAGTTGCATTTTGTATTTTTGAAAATACGACTAGGAGGTGTGTTTGTTTGTATTTTCAAAAATACAACTAAGAGTTGCATTTTGTATTTTTGAAAATAATACGACTAGGAGGTGTGTTTGTTTGTATTATTTTCAAAAATACAACTAAGAGTTGCATTTTGTATTTTTGAAAATAATACGACTAGGAGGTGTGTTTGTTTGTATTATTTTCAAAAATACAACTAAGAGTTGCATTTTGTATTTTTGAAAATAATACGACTAGGAGGTGTGTGTGTTTGTATTATTTTCAAAACAACTAAGAGTTGCAGTTGTATTTTTGAAAATAATACGACTAGGAGGTGTGTTTGTTTGTATTATTTTCAAAAATACAACTAAGAGTTGCATTTTGTATTTTTGAAAATAATACGACTAGGAGGTGTGTTTGTTTTTTCAAAAATACAACTAAGAGTTGCATTTTGTATTTTTGAAAATAATACAACTAGGAGGTGTGTTTGTTTGTATTATTTTCAAAAATACAACTAAGAGTTGCATTTTGTATTTTTGAAAATAATACAACTAGGATGTGTATTTGAGTAGTTGTAGAAATACAACTAAGCTAGGGGAATGCCTTGGGTTACTTCTGGAAGTCAGAAATGGAGGGGGGCTATTCCTAGCGTTATTATTAGGGCGATTAGTATTGTTGTAGATAGGGTTTGGTGGAGAAGGGGGTTGATTGTCCATTGTCCTGAGGAGAGATAGTTGAGAAGGGTGGTTATTAAGAAGATTATGGATGCGGTTGCTTGTACTAGGAAGTATTTGGTGGATGCTTCTGTGGATCGGGGATTTGTGTTCTTAGCTAGTGTTGGTACAATAGCTAGTATGTTTAGTTCCAGGCCTATTCAAATTAGGAATCAGTGGGAGCTGAGTATTGCAATTATTGTCCCTATTAAGATTGTGAGGGAGATAAAGAGGTGGGCGAGGGGATTAATGTTAGTACGGGAAGGGTTTAACCAACATTTTCGGGGTATGGGCCCGATAGCTTATTTAGCTGACCTTACTGATTAGGATATGGTGTAATAGGTAGCACGGAGAATTTTGATTTCTCAGGCACAGGTTCGATTCCTGTAGTTCTAGAAATAAGAGGGTTAGGACCTCTATAATTTACTCTATCAAAGTAACTCTTTTATCAGACATATTTCTTATGTTTGGGGTGGGATGCTGGATGTTAGGGTAGGTAGTGAGATGTACCATATACATAGGGCTAGTGTAAGTGGTAGAAACTTTTTTCATAGAAGATGTATTAGTTGATCGTAG
The DNA here is from genome assembly GCF_048565385.1 of Saimiri boliviensis. Classification (NCBI taxonomy): domain Eukaryota; kingdom Metazoa; phylum Chordata; class Mammalia; order Primates; family Cebidae; genus Saimiri; species Saimiri boliviensis. The sequence continues at coordinate 91,338,555 of NC_133458.1, read as the reverse complement.
CGAAGTCGTGGGTATGCGGTACGGATTCATAGGAATAGGGTGGTTAATAGGAGAGTTTTGATTATAAAGTTTGTTGTGTAAGATTCTGGTAGAGTTATATTATGGGGAGTTGCTATGAAGATAGTAGTAGTTAGGGCATTTATTATAATGATATTTATATATTCTGCTATGAAGAATAAGGCGAAAGAACCAGCAGCATACTCAATATTAAATCCTGAGACTAGCTCAGATTCGCCCTCTGTCAGGTCAAAAGGGGCTCGGTTGGTTTCTGCTAGTGTGGAGATAAATCATATTATGGTGAGGGGTCATGTTGGAAGTAAAAGTCAGGAGTGTTCTTGTGTTGTAATTAATGAGTGAATATTAAATGAACCACTTATTAGTAGAGTTGATAGTAGGATAATGGCTAGGGTGACTTCGTAGGAGATTGTTTGGGCTACGGCTCGCAGTGCACCGATTAATGCGTAGTTTGAATTGGATGCTCACCCAGATCATAGGATTGAGTAAATAGCTAAGCTTGATGTTGCGAGTACAAATAGAGGGCCTAGGTTAAAGTTGATAAGGGGGTATGGTATGGGTAGCGGGGTTCATAGGATAAGGGCGACTGAAAGGGCTAGGATAGGGGCAATTACGTATAGAGTTGTGGTGGATGTTGTGGGTAGTAGGGGTTCTTTGGTGAAAAGTTTTATTGCATCGGCGATTGGCTGGAGTATCCCGTACGGGCCGATCGTGTTAGGGCCTTTGCGAAGTTGTATGTGGCCTAAAATTTTTCGCTCTGTAAGCGTTAAGAAGGCCATGGCGATCAGGGCGGGTACGACTAGTAGTAGCAGATTGATTATGAACACGTTGTTAAGAAGAGGAGTTGAACCTCTGGTTATAAAGTTTAAAGTTTTATGCAATTACTGGGCTCTGCCATCTTAACTAGCCCTTATTCTTGGGCAGGGATAGTAGTTTGTTGATTGAGATAGGAGTCATTTGATTTATGAGGGTGCTTTGTTAAGTGGGCCCTATTTCTCTTGTCCTTTCGTACTGGGAGGAATATTTAATAGATAGAAACCGACCTGGATTTCTCCGGTCTGAACTCAGATCACGTAAGACTTTAATCGTTGAACGAACGAACCATTAATAGTGGCTGCACCATTGGGATGTCTTGATCCAACATTGAGGTCGTAAACCCTATTGTCGATATGGACTCTAAAATAGGATTGCGCTGTTATCCCTAGGGTAACTTAGTCCATTGATCAAGTTATTGGGTCAATAGGGGCAGGTTTACTTAGACTAGTGAGGTCTTGGTGTGTGTTTTTCGGGGGTTGTGCTGTACTCCGAGGTCACCCCAACCGAAATCTATAGTACATTAATGATAGGTTAATGCCCGTAGGTTTTTAGGATATTGATTTGTACCATTAAATTGAAGCTCCATAGGGTCTTCTCGTCTTATTTGTACATATCCGCCTCTTCACGGATAGGTCAATTTCACTGATTGAAAGTAAGAGACAGTTAAACCCTCGTGTGGCCATTCATACAAGTCCTTATTTAGAGAACAAGTGATTATGCTACCTTTGCACGGTTAGGGTACCGCAGCCGTTGAACATGAGTCACTGGGCAGGCAGTGCCTCTAATACTGGTAATGCTAGAGGTGATGTTTTTGGTAAACAGGCGGGGGTAGAGTTTGCCGAGTTCCTTTTACTTTTTTTAATCTTTCCTTAGTGCATGCCTGTGTTGGGTTAACAGTTAGGGTAATAGTGTGTTAAGTTGTAGGATCTTGTGGTTTAGCTGTTAACTAACGGTTATTGTTTTGGTCTGAGATAAGCTCATGCAAGGAGAATAATTTCATGTTACTCATACTAACATTATTGCTTCTATTAGCCAATAGATTAGTCCAATGTGTATTAGGAGTTCGGTGGTATGCATAGAATTAAGAATTATTGTATGTTGAGCTTAAACGCTTTCTTAATTGATGGCTGCTTCTAGGCCAACTGTAGTGGTGGAGTGTCTTACTCTCTATGTTAAGGTTGTTCCCTTTGGTCTGAAGAGCTGTTCCTCTTTAGACGAACAATTAAACTTACGAGGGGATTGAGTATTTCTATAGGTAAGTTTAAGGCTGCACTAAAATTCTGTCTTGGACAACCAGCTATCACCAGGCTCGGTAGGTTTGTCGCTCCTACCCGTAGATTTTCCCACTATTTTGCCACATAGTTGGGTGTGCTCTTTCAGCTATCTTTGGGTAGCTCGTCTGGTTTCGGGGGGCGTTGTTGACGTTCTCTATATAAGGCCATATCTAGTTAATTCATTATGCAGAAGGTAGAAGGGCTTATCTTTGCTTTTTTATGCCTGTGGGGTTGTCTTTCCCTTGCGGTACTGTGTCTATTGCTCCTAGGGTGAAATTTCTATCGCCTATACTTTTATAAGGGGTAAATGGTTTAATTATTGTGTTTGTATAGTAAAGTTGAATAGGATTTGGGCTAGGGTTGGCTCAAAGTGATCAGTTATTTTGAGATCTTCCGGGTGTAGGCGGGGTGCTTTGCTTTAAGCTACACTTTGATTAATCCAAGCGCACTTTCAAGTACGCTTACCATGTTACGACTTATCCCCTCTACATCAGTATTTAGTGGCTTAGTTGTTAATGTACTTTGTGTGATGGTTGAGGAGGGTGACGGGAGGTGTGTGCGTGCTTAATGGCCTTGCTTCAATCAAGCTCTCTATTCTTGGTTTACTGCTAAATCCACCTTGTGTCCTTAGGTTTCATAAGGGTTGTCGTGTAATTTTCTAGTTTAGAAAATGTAGCCCATTTCTTCCCACTTCATTGGCTGCACCTTGATCTAACGTTTTTATGATGATACTCTTGCTTACTCTGCGATCTTTAGGGAGTTTGCTGAAGGTGGCGGTATACAGGCTGGGGGCAAGAGGTGGTAAGGTTTATCGGGGTTTATCGATTATAGAACAGGCTCCTCTAGACGGATGTAAAGCACCGCCAGGTCCTTTGAGTTTCAAGCTGTTGCTTGTAGTGTTCTGGCGAATAATTTTGTTGTTTAAATTATTAAGGTTTAGGGCTAAGCATAGTGGGGTATCTAATCCCAGTTTGTACCTTAGCTATGGTGTATTCAGGTTGTTAAAGCCACTTTCGTAGGGTATTTCACTGTAACCGGGGTTTTTTACAACTTGGTTATAGGTCAGCTTTATTGGCATGAAATCTTAAACACTCTTTACGCCGGGCTTTATTAACTTGAGTCAATCGTATGGCCGCGGTGGCTGGCACGAAATTGACCGACTCTGATCATCAGCGTAGCTTAGTTGAACTTTTTTTCGTTGCTAAAAGTTTGTCACTGCTGTCTCCCGTGGGGGCGTGGCTAAGCAAAGCGTCTTGAGCTGCGTATGTGCGTGCTTGATGCTCACTCCTCATGTTCTGGCGTTCTAGAGGGCGTTTTCACAGGACTGTGGATGCTTGCATGTGTAATCTTGCTGAGAGCTAATAGAAAGGCTAGGACCAAACCTTTGTGTTTATGGGGCGGTAGTCACCCTTCTAGACATTTTCAGTGTCTTGCTTTAAATATTAAGCTACATAAGCTTGGCTTATTTGAGGCGGTTAGCAGCGGGCTAATTAGTTTTAGGGCTTAGTCTGCTGTATATGGGCGCTAACACATTTTCTGAAGGGTAGGGACTGGTTGATGCTATTTATCTTGAAGGGCAGGTTTTTGGGGTTTTATTTATCTGCTCGGATTAGCTTATGGGTGGGACGGTTTAATATTAATACTAAAATCCTACTTCATCGTTATGTGCATCAGAAAATGGAGGTGGTAGAAATGGGAATGGAGGTTAAATTGTGTAAAGTTGATTGGGCAAATTCTAGTTAATTACTTACTATGTCCTGAAACCATTGACTGAATAACACCTTGGTGGGTGGGTTGGGGGCCAAGACATTCAATTTAGGTGCGATGATAGCATAAAGTCTGGCAAGACACAGACAGGTCCCACAGGACGGGTAGGGGGACTCCTACCGGAGCCTACGGAAATGCTGAGGATTTCCCTCCCCCCCCACTTCCCCACACAGGCACTACATGCATCCAGTGACGCGGTTAAGACGGTGATAGCGCTACACCATCGTGATGTCTTATTTAAGAGGAACGTATGCACGATCTTGATGGGATGGCCCTGAGATAGGAACCAAATGCCAGATATAGTTTCAGTATAACCAAGCCCTGTCTATATGGGCCCGGAGCGAGAAGAGCCGCAGATGTAGGCGGGTTGCTGGCTTCACGGAGGTTGGTAGATTAAGAGACCAAATAGGGAAGGGGATATCCATGGTTACAAGGACTGTAGAATTAAAATGCGCTATGTCCGATCAATGGCTAGATGTATAAATGTACAATTAATGAATTACATTACTGGACAATATCCATGAGGGGTACGGTTGAATGGAGGGTTAAGTTGTTATGTGCTATGGTCCTCTGTGGAATTAGAGTTCTTGCTTGTAAGCATGTTGTAAATGAATTACGCATGCTTTGGTGTAATGTGCTATGTATGATTAAGCATTTCCAGTACTGTACATTATTCATGGGGCTAAACATTAATGCACTAATTACATAGGGTGGTGGTGTTATGTATGCTTAAAAGACACATTACTGCTAGTCCGTCAATGATATAAATTAACGTAGTTTGTTACTCAGAGAGTAGTTTAGGATTAGAACTTCAGCTTTGGGTGTTGGCAGCAGAACTAAGTGTTCTCTCTCTGATGTCCTGGGGAGCGGGTGTGTCTCCTTTTCTGGTTTACAAGACCAGGGTAATTAGGTTATACTACAAGGACTTTATCACTTAAGTAGTTTGTTTTCGATTAGGGCTGAGAGGGGTATTAGGGCAGTGATGATAAGAAAATATATGATGGATGCAGTTGGACCAATAACTGTAAATGGGTGTTCAACTGGTTGGCCTCCAATTCATGTAAGTGTGAACAGGTCGGCTGTTAATGTTCAGAATATGATTTGGGTAATTGGTCGGAATGTTATACTTTGTTGCTTTGATAGGTGTGTGGTTGGAATAATTGTAAGGACTAAGATGGAGAGTAGGAGGGCTAGTACGCCTCCAAGCTTGTTAGGGATAGATGGCAGGATTGCGTATGCGAATAGAAAGTACCATTCTGGTTTAATATGCGGAGGGGTGCTGAGAGGGTTAGCTAGTGTGTAATTGTCTGGATCGGTTAAAAGGTCTGGTATAAATAGTGTTAGACTTATTAGAAGTAGAAGGAGAAGAATTAGCCCTAAAATGTCTTTAATTGTGTAATATGGGTGGAATGTGATTTTTTCAGGGTTAGATGTTATTCTTGATGGGTTGCTTGAGCCTGCTTCATGTAGGAACAGTAGGTGAATAGTTGCTAGGGCTGCGATGATGAAGGGTAGGATAGAGTGGAAGGTAAAGAATCGTGTGAGAGTAGCCTTATCTACTGAGAAGCCGCCTCATACTCACTGCACGAGGTTGGATCCGATATATGGGATGGCTGATAGGAGGTTTGTAGTTACTGTGGCCCCTCATAATGATATTTGGCCTCATGGGAGAACGTAGCCCATGAATGCTGTGGCTATGGTTGTGAGGAGTAGAATTGTGCCGATGTTTCAAGTTTCTCGAGAAAGGAAGGATCCGTAGTAGAGGCCTCGGCCAATGTGGAGGAAGAGACATGTGAAGAATATGGAGGCGACGTTGGCGTGCATGTAGCGGATTGTTCACCCGTAGTTTATGTCTCGAGTGATGTGGGCTACTGAGGAGAAGGCGGTCTCGGTGTCTGGAGTGTAGTGTATGGCTAAGAATAGGCCCGTGGTAATTTGAATAATTAGGCAGGCTCCTAAGAGTGAGCCTAAGTTCCATCAGAAAGAAATGTTGGATGGTGTGGGAAGGTCAGTAAATGAGCTATTAATGATTTTTGTTAAAGGATGTGTTTTGCGGGGTGAAGTCATTATGGTTCTTACAGTTGAAGTACAACGATGGTTTTTCATATCATTAGTCATGGTTATAACCCATGTGAGAATAATGACATACGCTTTATTTTCATTGAGTGTGACTTTAGTCATAGGGTTTGTAGGGTTTTGTTCTAAGCCCTCTCCTATTTATGGGGGGTTGGTGTTGATTTTTAGTGGTGCTGTTGGTTGTGTGATTACATTATATTTTGGTGGGTCTTATATGGGACTTACAGTTTTTTAAATTTATTTGGGCGGTATAATGGTTGTTTTTGGTTATACTGCAGCTATAGCGATTGATGAGCATCCTGAGTCGTGGGTATCAAGCATTGATATTTTAGGAATATTTGTGTTGGGTGTAGCGATAGAGACAATAATGCTTATGGCATTGGGTGGTGATTATAAGCAAACGGTGGAGGTTACTGTAAATTATAAGACTGTGGCTAGTTGAATAATTCATGAGGGAGAAGGGCCAGGGTTGATCCGTGAGGATCCGACAGGTGCCGGTGCTTTATATAATTATGGTGTTTGAGTTGTTTTAGTCACTTGTTGGGCATTGTTTATGGGTATACATATTGCAATTGAGTTGACTCGAGGTGGGGGTTAGATGGTTAGTAGTAATGCTAGGATAGGTATTATTAGGAATGATAGAAAGTATAGTTTGATTAGACCCTTTTGGGTGGAAGTAGTTGTAGAGATTGAGGTTTGAGTTTGTGCAGTTATTTTTGGTATGGATTTTTCCAGTCAGAGTAGATCTAATCAGATGGAGGCAAAGTTTTGGCTTGTTGTTAAGCTTGAGTGAGGTTTTAGGCGATGAGTAGTGGTTGAGTAAAAGCCTAGTATGTTAGAAAAGTAGTAAGTTTTTACTGGGGTGCTTAATTTTACATTGTTAGTCATAAGGCTAAGTTCTATTGCTAGAAGGAGCCCTAAAGTGGTTGTGCCCAAGGCTATAAGTTTAATATAGTAGGGCATAGTGATTTGGGGGTATGAGGCAGGAAGAGCGCAGTTAGAAATAAGAAACCCAGCGAAGATACTACCCACTGCCAGGCGACTGATTGGGTTTTTTAATAGTGGGTTATTTTCATTGATTGAGATTAGAGTTGTAAAGCGAGGGTATCCTGTTAGGGTGTAGAAGATAATACGGATACTGTATATAGCTGTGAGAGAGGTGGCTACAAGGGTAGTCGTTAGGGCTCAGGCGTTGGCATACGACGTGTTGGCGGCTTCGATGATTAGGTCTTTTGAGTAGAAGCCTGCGAGGAAGGGTGTTCCTATAAGTGCAAGGCTGCCGATAGCAAGTGATGAGGTGGTGAAAGGTAAAGTTTTGAGCAGTCCGCCTATTTTTCGGATATCTTGTTCATTATTAAGGCTGTGGATGATGGATCCTGCGCATAGGAATATCATGGCTTTAAAGAAGGCGTGGGTGCAGATGTGAAAAAAGGCTAAGTGTGGTTGATTAATCCCAATGGTTACTATTATAAGGCCTAGTTGGCTTGAGGTTGAAAAGGCTACAATCTTTTTTATATCATTTTGTGTTAGAGCACAGATTGCTGTGAATAAGGTGGTGATAGCCCCTATGGATAGGGCAAGTGTTTGAATAAGTGAGTTATTTTCAGTTATAGGGTGGAAGCGAATAATTAAGAAAATGCCGGCGACAGCTATGGTGCTGGAGTGGAGAAGTGCTGAGACAGGGGTTGGTCCTTCTATGGCAGAGGGTAGCCATGGGTGAAGGCCAAATTGAGCTGATTTTCCTGTTGCTGCTAGGAGGAGGCTTATTAGGGGGAAGGTGTTTGCGGTGGAATTTAGGACAAATATTTGCTGGAAGTCTCATGAGTTGGAGTATAAAATAAATCATGTTACTGCCAGGATAAAGCCCATGTCCCCGATGCGATTGTATAGGATTGCTTGCAGGGCTGCTGTGTTGGCATCTGTTCGCCCGTACCATCAGCTGATTAATAGGAAGGATATAATTCCTATTCCTTCCCATCCGATGAAAAGTTGAAATAGATTGTTAGAGGAGATCAAGATTAGTATTGTAATGAGAAAAATGAGTAGATATTTAAGGAATTGGTTTATATTTGGGTCTGAGCTTATATATCATATTGAGAATTCTACAATTGATCAGGTGATAAATAGTGCTACAGGGGTGAATATGATGGAGAAGAAATCTAGTTTGTAGCTTAGTGATAGTTTGATGGTTTGGATAGTTACTCAGTGTCAGTTTGAAATTATTGATTCTTGGCCTGTAAGGATGAATAATATTATGGACAGGGTGCTGGTAGTGAGAACATAGATGATGGCTAGTTTTACGTAGTGCGGGTATAATATGTTTTTGTTAGGATTAATGAGGGTAGCTAGGATTGGCGCTAGTAGAGTAATTAGTGTTATTAGAGTGATGGAGAAGTGTATTATTACTTTTATTTGGAGTTGCACCAATGTTTTTGGTTCCTAAGACCAATGGATGACTACTATCCTTTAAAAGTTGAGGAAGCCAAGTTATTAGACTTGGAAGCATGAATTAGCAGTTCTCGCGCACTTTCTCGGTCATTAAGAAGTTATATTCTTCTATTGTTAGATTCACAATCTAATGTGTTAGCTAAACTATAATTACAGGGTGAGGGCCCCATGATTACCTTGGGGTTCAAGGTGAGAAGGAGGATTGGCGTTATATGTATCAATATTAGCACATTTTCTCGTGTAAATATTGGTTTTACATTGCCGGTGCCATATGTAAGTGGGCCTCGTTGTGTGGAGGTATACATATGAAGTGAGTAGAGTGCTGTGATTAGTATGTTAAGTCCTGTGAATATAATAGTAAAGTTCGATCAAGAGAAGGAAGATACGATTGTGAGTAGTTCTCCCACTAGGTTAATGGCTGGCGGTAAGGCCAGGTTAGCAAGATTTGCTAGGAGTCATCAGAGGCCCAGAAGTGGGAATAGTGTTTGGAGTCCTTGGGTAAATGTTATAGTTCGGCTATGAATTCGTTCGTAATTTGAGTTTGCCAGGCAGAATAGCATGGATGAAGTAAATCCATGGGCGACTATTAGGATTATTGCGCCAGGAAGCTTCAGGGAGTTTGGATAAGGATGGCCAGGATGACCAGTGCTATGTGGCTGACAGAGGAGTAGGCAATAAGTGATTTTAGGTCTACTTGTCGTAAGCAGATTGAGCTTGTTATAATTATGCCTCAGAAGGATAGGATGAGAAAGGGGTAGCTTATTTTTTCTGTTAGGGAGCTTAGAATAGGGATAATTCGTATTATGCCATAGCCGCCTAGTTTGAGTAGGATTGCTGCGAGTACTATTGAGCCGGCAATTGGGGCTTCAACGTGGGCTTTAGGTAGCCGTAGGTGAAGTCCATATAGGGGCATTTTGACTATAAAGGCCATCATGCAGCCCAACCATATAATATTGTTAGTTCAAGAGGGTAGGAGCTCCTTAGTTTTGATTATTATTGTTAGTATATTTAGTGAGCCTAGGTTGTCTAGGTGAAACAGTAGTGTGATGAGAAGTGGAAGGGATCCTATTAGTGTGTAGAATAGGAAGTATGGGCTAGCGTGGAGGCGTTCAGGCTGGTATCCTCAGCGGGAAATAATAATTAGGATTGGAACTAAGGTAGTTTCAAATAGAATGTAGAACAAGATTAGTTCTGAAGCTGTGAATGTTATGATTAGGGAGATTTGTAGTAGAATTAATATTGAGATGTATACTTTTTTCCGTGGGGAAGAATTATGGTAGAGGTGTTGCTGGGTGGCTATGGTTATTAGTGGTAGTAGTCAGGTTGTTAGGGCCAGAAGGGGCGCTGTTAGTGAGTCTGAGAAGGAGGTTAGTGACAGACTATACAGGTTGTAGGGTGTATATAGGAGTATGAGGGTGAGGGTGCTAATTAGTAGACTTCAGAGTATTATGTTGACCCGTAGTATGTGGTCTTTTGATAGCCATGTTATCGGGAATAATATAGTTGTTGGTAAAATAATTTTTAACATTGTTAGAGTTTAAGAGTTGTATTTTGTATTTTGGAAAATAACGCAACTAGGAGGTGTATCTGCATTATTTTCAAAAATACAACCAAGAGTGGTATTTTGTATTTTGGAAAATAACGCAACTAGGAGGTGTATCTGCATTATTTTCAAAAATACAACCAAGAGTGGTATTTTGTATTTTGGAAAATAACGCAACTAGGAGGTGTATCTGCATTATTTTCAAAAATACAACCAAGAGTGGTATTTTGTATTTTGGAAAATAACGCAACTAGGAGGTGTATCTGCATTATTTTCAAAAATACAACCAAGAGTGGTATTTTGTATTTTGGAAAATAACGCAACTAGGAGGTGTATCTGCATTATTTTCAAAAATACAACCAAGAGTGGTATTTTGTATTTTGGAAAATAACGCAACTAGGAGGTGTATCTGCATTATTTTCAAAAATACAACCAAGAGTGGTATTTTGTATTTTGGAAAATAACGCAACTAGGAGGTGTATTTGTATTGTATTTTGTATTTTCAAAAATGAGTTGTGGCACATCCAGGATAGGGGCTGCTGTTCTCCCTCTGTGTAGTGTCATCCTTGTCTAGTTCCTTTTCAGTCTTCACACTGGAAAAGTCCACACTTGAAATGGTCTATTGATCCACCTGGATAGTGGTTAAACATGTGCTCACTTTATTCAGTAGGGCTTTCTGTGCACCTTTCTATAGTATTGGAATTGAAAACCAGCGGAAGAGAAAAGCATCTAATGGAGCCCTGGCTGCTGGTCCACGGCGTGCCCGCAGTCCACACACACACACACGTGCTGCCTTGTTTTCTTAAACACACAGCGTGACTGCTGGCTTTCCATCTGAGTGCCAGCCCGCTGTTTCCCAGGGCGCTCTGCACAGGCTGGGAAAGCTAAATGACCTAAGACACCGAGGTGACCTTATCATCAGCTTCCTTTGCTTGTCTCCTCCGTTCCAGTGGTCGTGGAGTCAGACTTTGTAAATTATGAGAGCAAGTTTGCAAACCATGTGAGCGGAACCCTGGATACCGCCCTGGGGAAGGTCAAGCTGAACGTGGCCGGCAGCAGCCGTGTAGAGAGCCAGTCTTCGTTTGGAACCCTGAGGAAGCAGGAGGTGGACCTGCAGCAGCTCATCAGAGACTCTGCGGAGAGGTAAGGAGGCTTCTGTTTGGCATTTTGGATTTTGACACATCTCACATTTAAAGGTCATTCAGTTGGACCTTTGTTAAAAGGGCGACAGATTCGATCTCTGCCTATCGATAAACGTGTCTTGAATGCACTTGTGCTGAAACGTCATGAGAAGCACATTCTTTAGTCTGAAATTGCTTGACTGTTCTCAGCCTGAGGCAGGGAGGCTTGGGAGGCATTTTCAAAGGACGTTACTTCAGGCATATAGGTACTTCCTTCAATCGCATGATTTATAAAACGCCATCGGTGAAAATGCTGTCCTGCATTTTTGAATATTAATTTTAGAAGCCGGAAAGTCATGACCCCCCTCAGGCTCGTTATAATTTTCTGATGAAAAAAAGAAAGCAAGTGAGAGGCTTATAAAAAAAAGCTCTAAAACAAGAGCTGTTTTTAGTCTTTGAAGTCTTGAAGAAAACCGCACATTTATTCATGGTTTGGCTTTTGGTAAATACATTTTACCACAGTATAGCTCATCATTATTCTCATGTTTATTCAACATTCAAAAAAATAATTGTATTAAGTGGCTCCTGTGTGCCATGTACTGTTCTACATTTTGGGGAAACTGCAGAGAACAAAATGTCAAAATGCCTGCCCTGTATTCTAGTGAGGAGAGTAGTGTGCAGTAGGTCGATGGGAATCAGTGGTGGGGAGAGGGTCTAGGGCATGCTAGGAATGGGGGCTATGGATTTAGAAAGTATGGCCAGAGAAGGTGTCATGGAGAAGCTGGCATGAGGGCAAAGCCCTGCAGGAGGAGAGGGAAGGCACAGGGACATCTGGGCAGGATGTTGTGGGCAGTGGCCTGTGCTCAGGGTGGCCTGGGCCCAGTGGGCAAGGGGAGGGCAGGAGGGCAGAGTTGGAGAGACTGAAAGGAGTTGGGCACCAAGTCCCACAGGACCTAAGGGCAGTGGAGAGGCTCGATGGAAAGGCTCATTGAGAGCCAGTGGAGGATTCTGGGCAGGGAAGCGGCGTGATCTGACGCACTTTTTTAGAAGGATCATTCTGGCTGCTGAGTTGAGAAGAGCCTGGATGGGTGGCAGCCAGGAGTCTAGTTGAGAAGTTACTGCGGTAATTCAGCAGGGATATTTCAGTTTGTATAGTAATGGGTGCATTTTCCTGTGTAATTCTATTGCCCTTCATTCTTTTAAGGCATCCATTCAAATTCAAATAAATTAAGAGAAAATTCACTTGTATTTCAGTATGGCTGGCTTATTTTATCTTTAGCAACATTTTAAAGATTATATGGAATATTAAATAGGTGCTCATCCGACAAAATTAAGCTTAAAAATTAATGAATAAAAAAATACGGTAAGACTCACATAGCATTACCTGGGTGGATTTTGTACAGACATTGAGAGTGCCTGGGCAGCTGCTGACTTCAAGTCCCAAGCCCCTCTCCAGTCACCGCCCGTACTTACTGAGCTGAAGTACCACGGCCGTGTGTTGACTGCCTACTGACACTTTCTAGAACTCCACAACCACACAAAGCTCTGACTCTGCCAGGGGTTCCCTTTTGCCCAGAGAACTTGAAGTTCTCTCTGGTAGCAGCAGGTAGAAGGGACAGCTGCCTCCATCTCTGGTGGTCATGATCTTTATTTTCCTTTCTCTACAGCTGATCTTTGCTAGAGTCCCATTTTCCTTCTCACCTACAATTGTTGGGACACACTAGAAAAGTATTTGATATTTATCGGAAATGAAGATGTAACTGCGTGTCCTACATTTTCATTTGCTAAATCTGGTGGCACTGGAGAAGGGGAAAGGGAAGCTGGGCGATCCAGAGCCTCTTCTCTGCTCCCTCAGTCTCACGCAGCCCTCTCTAGCTTAGCTGTGTTTTGCAGTCTTGTTATTTCTATTTCAAGAAACACAGTTTGGCCATGCTCTATAATCACGTTTCCCGATGTAGGTTTTCAAACACTTCATGATTCAGGTGTAGAAGCTCTTGCTGAAAGAAAGCGTACGATGAGGGTCAGTGAGAAGAGATGGGAGGAAACACTCGAGAGAAAGAAGCCAGAGCCAACAGTTGTTAAGTGGAGGAAGAGGGAGGAGAGGAGGGGAAGGAAAGGGGCATCCGCAGAGCACCTACTGTGTGCCAGGCACTTTATTTGCAGCCTCTCCTTAACTCTGCACAGCCTCTCCTTTTATACTTAATGGCACCAAGGCTCAGGAAGGAGAAATAACTTGTTCCCAGACACAGAGCTCAAGTTGGATGCTGGAACTGGGATTCAACCCAGGATTTCCTAGCTCCAAAGCTCTTGTTCTTTCCTGTAAATCATGTAAAAGTCATTAAAATGATGGCACAGAATGTAATGGCAGAGGCATGAATCCGAATCCAAGTTTCTAGGGAGGATCCCTAGCGGGTGAATCGTGGGATAGAAACTGTCCTGAGCAGGCACATGTGCATAACCAGGCCTGCTCACCTGGAGGTGTCTGCACACAGGGATGAGATCACTTGGATTCAGGGGTCCTATTACTTGTAGAGATGATGGGGGAAGGGATGCCCGGGGAGTGGTGCCACCAGAAGCATGATAAAGAATAAATAAAAGGACTAGAAACCAAAGAAGAGTCAGCACAGAATCACCTTGCCCTTTTTAGGCTGCTAGGAGGAAAGAGTGAGCTACAGGGGAGAGGAGGGGAGGACAGGGGTGGGAAGGAAAGACTTCTGCTCCTGGCGTGAACGTCAGTAAAGCTAACATTCTTGTGCCTTCATGCTGGAGTAATACATTCTTACCCACCTTGTTTGCCTGTCTTTGGACTCCGATAACATCATGGGGATTGATAAGGCGTTGTTGATACATGCCTGGCCTAGGGCGTGGCGATTTGTGATGCTTAAGTACTGTTCCTTCCGAGGGCTTAGTTACAGTCATTTTTATTTCAGGTCATTTAGATAAGTTGTCATCTACAAGTTGTTTTAGGCTTCAAAGATCAGAATATTAGCTTTATTGTTTATGAAATGTGTGCACATAACAAAAACAAACTTGGTTCTTGAAAAAACAAGCCTGTGCTGGCCAGGAAGGCATCCCACAGACTTAACCTTCCGGATACCTGGAGCCGACCCCTTTGAATGCCATGTCTGTCAGATCTTAAGCATGCTTAATGGAAACCATTCTAAGATACATCACGCACTTTTTTTTTTGGATGGAGAATAACAAATTTATTGAGGCTTTTTTAGAGGGACTCAGATTCATGCGATAAGCTCTTTAATTTTTGTGTTTAATAGGCTCTTTCATCATGATTCTGTAATACACTCTTTTTGTTTGTCTGCCTTGTCTTCTGTGGTCAGCTGCCATTTGTCATTACCTTAAGTATAAAAGCCACAGCCCATCCCACCCCTGCCACCAGTTTGTTGCTTCTGGTAAGTTTATTCCTGGTCAATAACTTAGGTGGACCTGTAAGCCACATCTGCCCTTGCCCTCAGTTTCCCCAGCTGTAGGTGAGATAGTTGGACTAGATGATCTCTAAAGGCTTTCTCCTGGCTGAGAGTCTGGAAGTGAGTGGACTCTGGAGCGTATGCTCAGCTCCTTCCCCTGAGTTCTGGGCCTTGGTCCCAGCTGTTTTCCAGAGACCATGCTGTTTCACTTTCCTGGCTATTTGAGGATTGAGGAAGGCGTTACCATAATGGCACATCCCACTGTTATTCTTTGTCATATTGTAAAGGGAATTTTAGTAAAGCAGATGACACTTTTCTGTGCATGTGCAGTAATGAGAGGTTTGGTTCTTTATTCGACTTCCAATTTAAATAAATTATATGAAACCAGTATATTAAAGCAGTGTTATGACAATGACAACAATTATTTAAAATGTTTTAAAATTACACTGAATATACATATACATACATTTACATAAATATATATATGCATATATTTATAGCATATATGGCATATTTTTTAGAGGAATTTTTTAATAGGAAAATATGTTCCATGAGATGTTTTGATATAGGCTTACAATGTATAATAATCACATCACATAAAATGGGATATCCATTACTTCAGACATTTGTCCCTTGTGTTACAAACAATCCAATGATATACTTTTAGTTATTTTTAAATGTACAGTTATTGACGTTAGGTACCCTGTTACACTATTAAATACTAGATCTTATTCATTCTGTACCCATTAACCATCCTTATACCCCACCACCACTGTCCCACCACCCCTCCCAGCCTCTGGTAACATCTGTCTACTCTCTATCTCCATGAGGTCAATTGTTTTCATTTTTAGTTCAACAAATAAGAGCATATGAAGTTTATCTTTCTGTGCCTATTTTATTTCACTTAACATAGTGACCTGCGGTTCCATTTCTGTTGTTGCCGATGACAGGATCTTATTCTTTTTTATGGCTAAATAATACTCCATCGTGTATATGTACCACATTTTCTTTATCCATTCATCTGTTGACGATTAGGTTGCTTCCAAATTTTGACCATGGTGACTAGTGCTGCAATAAATGTAGGAATGCAGATATCTCCTCAATATACTGATTTCCTTTCTTTTGGGTATATATCCAGCAGTTGGATTGCTGGATAGTATGGTAGCTCTATTTTTAGTTAGTTTTTTGAGGAATCTCCAAACTATTCTTCATAGTGTACTAATTTACATTACATTCCCATCAACAGTGTACAAGATTCCCCTTTTTTTCACATTCTTGTCAGCAGTTTTATTGTCTGTCTGTTGGATAAGAGCCATTTTAACCAGAATGAGATGATAACCCATTGTGGTTTTGATTTGCATTTCCCTGATGATCATTGATGTTGAGAACCTTTTCATATGCCTGTATGCCATTTGTATGTCTTCTTTTGGGAAATATATGTTTAGATCTTTTGCCCATTTTTAATATAATTATTAGATTTTTTTCCCTACAGAGTTGTTTGAGCCCCTTTTACATTCTCGTTATTAATCCCTTGTCACATGAATAGTGTACACATATTTTCTCCCATTCTGTTGTCTCTTCATTTTGTTGATTGTTTCATTGCTGTACAGAAGTTTTTAACTTGATATGATTCCATTTGCCCGTTTTTGCTTTGGAGGCCTGCACTCGTGGGATGTCACTCAGTACATCTTTGCCCACTTCAATGTCCTAGAGAGCTTCCCCCATGTTTTCCTGTAGTAGTTTCATAGTTTGAGGTCTTAGATTTAAGTCATTAATCAATTTTGATTTGATTTGTATATATGGTGAGAGATGGGGTCTAGTTTTTTTCTTCTGCGTATGGATATCCAGTTTGCCCAGCGCCATTTTTTGAAGAGGCTCTCCTTTCCCCTATGTATGTTCTTGGTACCTTTATTGAAAATGAATTCACCGTAGACATACGGATTTGTTTCTGGATTCTCCATCCCATTCCATTGGTCTAAATTTCTGTTTCTATGCCATTGCCATTCTATTTTAATGACTAAAGCTCTGCAGTATAATTTGAAAGTCAGGTAATGTGATTCATCCAGCTTTGTTCTTTTTGCTCAGAATAGCTTTGGCTATTCTGTGTCTTTTGTGGTTAAACATAAATTTTAGGGTAGCTTTTTTTTTTCTATTGCTGTGAAGAACATCATTGGTATTTTGTAGGAATTGCATTGAATCTCTACAAAGTATAGATTATTTTGAGTAGTATGGAAATGTTAACAATATTAATTATTCTGATCAAGGAACATGGAATATCTTTCCATTTTTTTTTTGGCCTCTTCAATTTGTTTTATCAGTGTTTTATAGTTTTCATTGTAGAGATTTTTCACTTCTTTGGTTAAGTTAATTTGTAGATATTTAATTTTATTTGTAGCTATTAAAAATGGGATTCGTTCCTTGATTTCTTTTTCAGATTGTTCCCTTTTGGCATATAGACATATCACTGATGTTTGTATGTTAATTTTGTATCCTTGAATTTGTTTATTGGTTCTATAGTTTTTTTTTGCTGGAGTCTTCAAGTTTTTCCAAATATAAGATCATGTTTTCTGCAAACAAGGATTATTTGACTTTTTCCTTTCCAATTTGGATGCCTTTTATTCTTTTGTCTGATTGCCCCAGCTAGGACTTCTAGTACTATGGTGAATAACAGTGGTGAAAGTGGGTATCCTTGTCATCTTCCAAATCGTGGAGGAAAGGGTTTCAGTTTTCCCCCATTCAGTATGATACTGTCTGGTGGGTCTATCATATATGGCTCTTATTGTGGAGGTATGTTCCTTCTATGTGCAGTTTTTTTTTTATCTTGAAGGGATATTAAATTTTATCAGATGCTTTTCAGCATTAATTGAAATAATTATATGGTTTTTGTCCTTCATTTTGGTGATATGATGTACCATACTGATTGATTTGCATATGTTGAACCATCCTTGCATCCCTGGGATAAATCTCAGTTGGTCATGATAAATGATCCTTTTAATGTATTGTTAAATTGATTTTTGTCAGTATTTTGTTGAGGATTTTTGCATCAATGTTCATCAGGGATATTGGCCTGTAGTTATCTCTTTTTTTTTTGATGCGTCTTGGGTTTTGGTATCAAGGTAATACTGTCTTTATAGAATGAGTTTGAAAGTATTCCCTCCTCCTCTGGTTTTGGAATAGTTTGAGTAGGATTGGTATTCATTCTTTTTTTTTTTTTTTTTTTTTTTGAGACGGAGTTTCGCTCTTGTTACCCAGGCTGGGGTGCAATGGCGGGATCTCAGCTCACAACAACCTCTGCCTCCTGGGTTCAGGCAATTCTCCTGCCTCAGCCTCCTGAGTAGCTGGGATTACAGGCACGTGCCACCATGCCCAGCTAATTTTTTTGTATTTTGAGTAGAGACAGGGTTTCACCATGTTGACCAGGATGGTCTCGATCTCTTGACCTCGTGATCCACCCGCCTCAGCCTCCCAAAGTGCTGGGATTACAGGCTTGAGCCACCGCGCCCGGCGGTATTCATTCTTTTTTAAATGCTAACATTCGGCAGTGAAGCAATCAGGTTTTCCTTGCCTTTTCTTTTCTAGGAGACTTTATTTTGACTTTGATCCCATTACTTATTACTGATTTGTTCAGGTTTTGGATTTCTTCAGGGTTCAATCTTGGTAGGTTTTATGTCTAGGAATTTATTCATTTCATCTAGGTTTTCCAATTTATTGATGTATAGTTGCTCATAGTAGCGTCTAATGATCCTTTGAAATTCTGTAGTATTGATTGTGATGTCTTGTAGGGTCCAGCCCCGCTGGAGTTCTTTTGCGTGCAGAGAGGATAGATAGTAGGAAAGAAAGACAGAAGGACACAGAGATAAGAGAATTCAGCTGGGCCTGCGGGAACACTGCTACCAAGTCACGGAGTCCGGAAGTGGCCCCGAATGCCTGGACACACTGATATTTATGTATACAAGGCAGAGGAGCAGGGTCAGGAGAGTGACTCATGTAACATGATTGGTAGGAGTCAAGCAAATTACATTTTTATAATACCACATGGGTTCAGTTTACGGGGTCACGTGGGCAGAGTATAGGGGGTCACGTGGGTACAGTACAAAGGGCCCCTCTCAGCCGCTGTGAGGAGGGGAGGCACATACGTCAGTATCTTTCCATGCACTTACTAGAGCGATCAAAGACTTTTAGGATTTCTCTATTTTTCTAAGAATTTACAAAGGAGCATCAGGTGGGAAAGTGGGACATGAAAGTGGACAAGGATGGTGACCATTGGAGCACAGCACCACGGAGAGGTGTTTAAAGCCCTGGATGTCTGCAGGCCCACCTGGCTAGTGTCAGACCTTCCTTGAGAGTCGGATGGAGCAGTGTTCTCTGAACTCCCCAGTGAACGGGAAACGCCCTCTCGTGGCCTGCTAAGCAACTGGCGCCTCCCCAGGCTCTGGCCTTACTGCAAGGCCGGCCTGCTAAGCAGTGGGTGCCTTCCCAGGTGCTGGCACTATCGCAAACCATTTACTCTCGCCTCCTGATCACTTCTCGCAATGTCCCTTCGTTTCCAAAATATATTTCACACTATTATTTCTGTACTGTAAGGGTAAAAATGTTCCTACACTGCAATACTAAAGCAAAGATTAATAATAGAGAATCATAATGTAATAAGAGTATATAATCGATTATGTGATTGTATCTAAGTCTAATTTGTATCATTGCTGTAACTAAGTAATCAGTAAATATATTCGGTATCATTACTATATCTAAATAATCAGTTATTTATTATACTGGGAAAGATTCTGCCTTCAGTCTCTTGCCGTGGCACCTGGGCAACTTTCTTTCCACAATGTCTCTTCTGATTTCTGATTTTATTTATTTGGGTCTTCTCTTTTTTTCTTAGTCTGGTTAAAGGTTTGCCAATTTCATTTATCTTTAAAAAACCCTGTTGTTTCATTAATCTCTTGTTTTGTTTTCTTCATTTTAATTTATTTCTGTTCTAATCTTTACTATTTCTTTTTTTCCACTAACTTTGGGTTTGGTTTGATTTTGATTTTCTAATTCTTTAAGATGTATTGTTAGATTTTATATTTGAACTTTTTCTACTTTTTTGATATATGTGCAGCTAAAAACTTCCTCTTAGTACTGCTTTTGCTGTATCCCATAGATGTTGCTGTTGGGTTTCTGTGATTTGTTTTAATAAATTTTTCAGTTTGTTTCTTAGTGTCTCCATTGACTCACTGGTCATTCAGGAGCACATTGTTTAATTTCCATGTGTTTGTATAGTTTCACAAATTCTCCCTTGTTATTGCTATGTAGTTTTCCTTTGTGGTCAGAGAAGATACTTGATATTATTTCAGTTTTTAAAAATGTTTTGAAACTTGTTTTGTGGCCTACCATATGGTCATTCGTTGCTAATGATCCGTGTGCTGAGGAAAAGAATGTGTGTTCTTCAGTTGTTGGATGAAATGTTCTGTAAATATCTATTAGATCCATTTGGTCTAGTACAGATGAAGTCTGATGTTGATTTTCTGTCTGGATGATCTGTCAGATGCTGAAAATTAGGTGTTGATGTCTCCAGGTGTTACTATATTGGGGGCCTGTCTCTCTCTTTTTGGCTTTAATAATATTTCCTTTGTATATCTGGGTGTTCCAGTGTTGGGTACATAAATACTTATAATTGTTATATCCTCTTGCTGAATTGACCCCTTATCATTATGTAGTAACCTTCTTTGTCTCTTCTTACAGCTTTTTGTCTTGAAATCTATTTTGTCTGATATAGATACAGTTACTCCTGCTATTTTTTGACTTCAATTTGCATGTGATATCTTTTTCTATCCCTTATTTTTCAGTCTATATTTGTCTTTATAGGTGAAGTGTATTTCTTGTAGACAACAGATCATTGGGTCTATTTTTTTCAATCCATTTAGCCAGTGTATGTCTTTTGACTGAAGAATATAGTCTAATTACATTCAATTATTATTGATAAGTAAGGACTTCTGCCATTTTGTTATTTGTTTTGTGGTCTTCTTTCTTTTCTTCCTGTCTTCCTTTTAGTGAAGGTGATTTTCTCTGGTGGTATGATTTAATTTCTTGCTTTGTTTTTTGTATATGTTTTACATTTGTCTGTTATATATATGAGGTTACCATGAGGTTTGCAAATACTATCCCATTATTGTAAACCCATTATTTTAAGCTGATCAAACTTAATGCTGCTGGCATAAACAAACAAGCAAATAGAAAACTAATACAAACTCCACACCTTAATTTTGTCCCCCTGCTTTTTACCTTTTTTTTTCTGTTTATATCTTATTGTACAGTCTATGTCTTGAGAAGTTTTGGTAGTGTTTTTTTTTTTTTTTTTTGAGACAGAGTTTTGCTTTTGTCACCCAGGCTGGAGTGCAGTGGCCTGATCTCACTGCAACCTCCACCTCCTGGGATCAAGCAATTCTCCTGCCTCAGCCTGCTCAATAGCTGGGATTACAGGCACCTGTCACCAAACCTGGCCGATTTTTTGTATTTTTAGTTGAGATGGGATTTTGCCATCTTGGGCAGGCTGGTCTGAAAGTCCTGACCTCAGGTGATCCACCCACCTCAGCCTCCCAAAGTGCTGGGATTGCAGACATGAGCTACCGCCCCCGGCATTGTACTTACTATTTTTAATTGGTTCATCTTTTTGTCTTTCTGCTTAAGATATGAGTCGTTTACATACCACAGTTACAGTGTTATAATACTGTGTTTTTTCTGTGTACTTACTCTTGCAAGCAAATTTTGGACTTTCAGATGATTTCTTATTGCTCATTCATGTCCTTTGTGATAGAAGTACTCTCTTTAGCATTGCTTGCAGGACAGTTCTGGTGTTGATAAAGTCCTTCAGCTTCTGTTTGTCTGAGAAAGTCTATATTCTCCTTCATGTTTGTTGGATATTTTTGCTGAATACACTATTCTAGTTTAAATATTTTTTCCTTCACTTTAAATATGCCATGCCCCTCTCTCCTGGCCTTTAAGACTTCTGCTGAAAGGTCTGCTGCCAGACATATTGGAGCTCCATTGTATGCAGTTAGTTTCTTGCTGCTTTTAGGATCCTTTCTTTATCCTTGATTGTTGGGAGCTTGATTATTAAATGCCTTGAGATAGTCATCTTTGAGGTAAATCTGCTTGCTGTCTATAACCTTCTGGTACTTAGATATTGATATCTTGCTCTAGGTTTGGGAAATTCTCACTATTACCCTTTGAATGAACTTTCTACTCCTATTTTTTCTCTTCTTCCTCTTTAAGGCCAATTAACTCTTAGATTTGCCCTTTTGAGACTATTTTCTAGGTCTTGTCAGTGTGTTTGATTCTTTATTATTCTTTGGTTTCCTCTGATGTATTTTCAAAAACCCTGTCTTCACGCTCATCAGTTACTCCTTCTGCTTAATCAATTCTGCTATTAAGAGACTCTGATGTGGTCTTCAGTATGTCAATTGTGTTTTTCAACTCGGGAAATTTTGTGTGAATCTTTTAAATTATTTCAAACTCTGTTAAATTTATCTGATAGAATGCTGAATTTCTTCTCTGTGTTATCTTGAATTTCTTTGAGTTTCCTCAAAACAGCTATTTTGAATTCTCTGTTTGAAAGGTCACACATTTCTGTCTCTCCAGCATTGGTCTGTGGTGCCTTATATAGTTTGTTTGGTGAATTCATGTTTTCCTGAATTGTCTTGATGCTTGTGGATGTTTGTCAGTATCTGAGCTTTGAAGAGTTAAGTATTTATTGTAGTCGTTGCAGTCTGGGCTTGTATGTACCCGTCCTCCTTAGGAAGACTTTCCAGATACTCAAAGGTACTTGGGTGTTGTCATGTAAGTGTTTTGGCACTGCAGCTGTATCCGCATTAGAGGATACCCAAAGCCCAGTAACTCTGTGGTTCTTAGAAACTTGGAGCGGTACCACCTTGGAGGTCTTGTATAACATCCAGAAGAATTCTCTGGATCACAGGCAGAGACTCTGGTTCTCTTACCTTACTTTCTCCAAAACAAACTGAGTCTCTCTCTATGCTAAGCTGCCTGGAGCTGGGGGAGAGGTAACACAAGCAACTGTGTGGCCACCACCGCTGGGACTGCACTGGTCAGAACCGAAGCCAGCACAGCTCTGGGTCTTGCCCACGGCCTGTTGTAACTACTGCCTGGCTCTTGCCTCTGTTTGCTCAAGGCCCTAGGACTGTATAATCAGCAGGTGGTGAAGCCGCCAGACTTGTGTCTGTCTTTCTCACCAGACACAAGGTGAGTTCTCTGGAGGCCCAGGCAGGTCCAGAGATGCTGTCTAGGAGTCAGGGCCTGGAGTTGGAAACCTTAGAAACCTGTGTGCTGCTCTATTCTACTGTGGCTGAATGGGCTGTCAAATCACAGGACAAAGGCCCTTCACTTTTCCTTCTCCTTTACCCAGGCAGAGGACTCTCACCCCAGGTCCACTGCCACCACAGGCCCACGTGGAACACTGCCAGCCCACCGCTGATACTCATTTAATAAGGCCAGGGGCTCTTCAGTCAGCTTGTGTTGAATGCTGGCGATTTGAGACTCGCCCTTCAGGGCAGTGAGTATTCCTCTAGGCCTGGGCAGGTCCAGAAATGCCATCCAAGAGCCACAACCTGGAATTGGAGACTTGAAGGGCCCGCTTGGGGCCCTTTCCCACTGCACTTAGCTGGTACGTAAACCACAAGACAAAGTCCTCTTTGCTCTTCTCTCTGCTTTTCTGAAGCAGAAGGAATCTCTCCTGGTAGCCACCACAGCTGTGAAAGTGCTGGGTCACACCTGACCACAGGTGGGTAGGCATGTCTCATCCAAGACCTGTGGCACGTATTGCCTGGTTACAACTTTGATTATGCAGGGCACAGGGCTCTTTAGTCAGAAGGTTAAGAATCCTGTCACAACTGTGTCCTGCCCTTAAGGCAGAAGTTTCCTTTCTGGGCCAGGATGTGTCTAGAAGTGTCTGGCAGCTAGGGCTGCAGCGGGGCCCTGACAACTCTGCCTGGTGCCCTGTCCTACTGTGGCTGAGCTGGTATTCGAGTTGCAGGACCAAGTCCTTTCCCTCTTCCCTCCTCTCTCCTCAAGGGGAAGGAAGGGATCTCTGTTGGAGCTGCGTGTGGTGCTGCTTGGAGTTGAGGGAGGGTCGGGGCCGGCACTCCCTTGGCCACCCTGGCTGGTGTCTCAGCAGGTCATGTACCCAGGCCCCAAATCCACTGGCTCTGAGCCCAGCACAACTCCGGGACTTGCCTGGGAGCTGCAGTCCTTGTGGCCTAGACTGCATTTCCAGTTTATTTAGAAACACTGGAGCACTTTAGCCCACGGTGGCGAGGCTTGCCAAAACTCAGGTTCTGATCACTGGGATGGGGGATTCTCCTCTGGGTAGGGCTCCTCTAATGCCCCCGGAGTGGGCACTGGCTGACTTCTGCCTGGTATTGGCAGCACTGAGTTCCAGTGCAAAGCCCACAGTTGCTGTGCCCTCCCTCCCACAAGCACACAGGTTCTCTCTGTGCCACGGGGCTGCTGCCCAGAGATAGGGGAGGGGTGGTGCTGGCAACTCAAGACTGCCTTCCTACTGTCTTCAGTGACTCTTTCAGCAAAACGAAGCTAAAACCAGGTACAGCGATAGTTCAGCTGATTTTTGGCTCTGATGATGGTGCTTTTTAGTATAGATAGTTGTTGAATTTGGTGTTCCTGTCAGGACAACAATCACAGGAGGCTTCTGTGCAGCCATCTTGCTCTGCTCCTGGCCCTTTAACTTTTTTGTAAGAGTTTTTTAAGGTGAAAGATTGCAGGCCCATGTCTTTCTTGAAAAAAACTAAGTTTGAACTGAGCTTCCTTCCTACCTGATCAGTTTCCCCATGGCCAGCAGACGGTTCGGAAACGATCCCCTTTGTCTTTGTGCTTTACTCCACACTGGCATCATTATTTTTAGTAAACAGCTTGTGCCTAACAATGAAGACTTCTGTCCAGGTGTACTTGGAGGTGGGAGTTTCCTGATTCTGGTCCTCTCCTTGATTCTCTTTTTGCTGTGTTTCTCCTTCCAGAGTGGATGTAAGTGGTCAGAATAAACCAGGGCATCCCAAGGTCTGGGGTGGGAAGGGCTGGCAGTACCTCTTTATGCTGGTCTCCTGGTATTGGCAGGTGGAGATATTTTTAGACCGACTTCAGGGTGGTAAACTTCAGGCCTATTTTAAAAATCAACACAATTGGCTGGGCACAGTGGCTCACACCTGTAATCCCAGCACTTTGGAAGGCCAAGGCGGATGGATCACGAGGTCAAGAGATCGAAACCATCCTGGCCAACATAGTAAAATTCCATCTCTACCAAAATAAAAATATTAGCTGGGCATGGTGGCACGTGCCTGTAGTCTCAGCTACTTGGGAGGCTGAGGTAGGAGAATTGCCTGAACCCAGGAGGCAGAGGTTGCAGTGAGCCGAGATGGTGCCACGGCACTCCAGCCTGGTGACAGCACAAGACTCTGTCTCAAAAAAAAAATAAATAAATAAGTAAATAAAATGAAAACAATTGGTGGTGGAAACAGAGGGAAAGTTTAACGCATAACATAATAAATGCTGCTCTGCCACCTCCTAACCAGCTTACCCAAAGATCTTTTTCTTTAAACCAAGACATAGGCGGCATCTTTTTCTACCTTCGTGACCCAGAATTTCATTTATCAGCAAAACGGGGTTGATGTTACTGTGAGAAGTCAGAGAATATGAACAGGGCATGCAGAGGAGTGCCTGGCATGTGGCAAGTCCTCATTAATTGTGGCTATTAATGTTACCACTAGCAATAAGTATAGAGCCTGGGTAGCAAGCCTGGCAAACATCAGAGAGCTCTCGGGGAGGGAAGGTGTGATGCAGCTTGCTGAGAGCCAGACCGGCAGCCATGGAGCTGCAGGAGTGAGTTGAAGTCCTTGGACTTTGCAGCGTGCAGCATGATGCTCCCTCTGAGCTCTTGTTTTCCTCTGCGCAGTCACCATTCTGAACTCCACCATGGAGCGACTGACCACCTTCAGTGAACGTTGGCAGGGCTCTGGTTTTTGCATGTAGCAGCAGCCTGTGTTTCCCAAAATACGTGCTGATCCAGATGTGTAGCTGGGCTACGGAGAAGTCTGCCAAGCACACAGGCTGTACTTTGTACATGTTTTGTTTGTGGCGGGAGATGTTGATTTGATTTTGAAGTAAAGATGTACGGAGCCCTTGAGCAATATCAGTAAGACCTTCATGGGCCTCGTCCTGGTCACCATATTCGCTGTGAGAAGCAAAGCTGTGAAGCTCAAGGCCCCACCAAATCCACTCTCTTTAAAAGATGTCTTTCCTGAGACCTCCAGGCCGCACTCATCTCTGTGCTATCTGAAATTCTGCCAATTTATTATTATTTTTTCTAAGTTATTCTGTCTCCTGGTCCTGGTGTTAGTGGGCCCCTGGCAGCTTGTCTGACTTCTGTTTCCTTTCACAGTGTAAATGTGGCTCCCTGTAGAGAAGGATGTGCTGGGGGCCCTCTAATACTTGTTCTTGGGAATGGTTTTTGTCTTTTTACAGAAATCACCTTGTCCGATGAGCTTTAAAGGTTACTTGACATCTTTTTGGAACTAGGTAGGATTTAAGTCCTAAGAAGAGTCATTCAGGTACTATTTTCTTTTAAGATTGATAGGTATTATTGTATTTCTTCAAATCCAAGATGCCATCTATTGAAAGAGGCACCATTATTCTGTGTACCACTGAGAAAGAACACTGCCAATTAAACCGTGTCCCCTAACAATTTTAAAGCATCCTGAGTTCAGAGATGTTAAAATGTAAAGAAAAAAATGTGTGCCTCAGAGTTGATGAGCTGCAGTGTCTACAATCAGGATGCTGGGATGGGTCAGGAGCTAGAATTCAGGCGAGGAGATGTTCATTCTGCTTGGGCTTTTCATGCAGTGTCTGACGTCGAGACTCAGCCTTCACAGCACTTCTCATTTCTAAACCTCCAACGAGCTGCTGGGTGAGGCATGAGTCCAGTGGGTTCAGCCAGGAATCTGAGTATCAGACATGGATCCTCCTTAACCTTCTCTCCCATACCTTGTCCCTCACCGGTGGATTCTGCCTCTTAAATATCAGCCTTACCTCTTTCCAGTCGCATGACAGTTTCTCTGGGAAATGGTGCAGGCCTCCACCAACCATCTCTTACCTGCTCTCATCCCTCCCCTTCCATTTGATTCTCCACAGGGAAGCCGGTGGATCCCCTCACTGCGCAGTCATGCCTCTGTGCTCTCCCCTGTCCTAGCAGGACGCCCACAGGCTCCTCTGTGCACCAGAGCCATGCTTTCAGTCTTTAGCCTCATCTCTCATCAGTTCCCCTCAGGTCAGGCAGTGGAGCTTATTTCAGTTCCTGGGAGTAAAAGTCCAGGCTCTTTCTACCTCCAATCCTCCTGTCTGCACAGACACACGAAGGA
This sequence comes from Saimiri boliviensis, assembly GCF_048565385.1. Classification (NCBI taxonomy): domain Eukaryota; kingdom Metazoa; phylum Chordata; class Mammalia; order Primates; family Cebidae; genus Saimiri; species Saimiri boliviensis. The sequence goes on along the minus strand of NC_133458.1, from coordinate 91,311,651 downwards.
CATACAGAGACTCACTCCTGCATCACCCGCCCAGTTCCTCAGTCTTCCTCAGGTCAGACCCCACTTCCTTCAGGAGCCACATCACCCCTGCTGGGATACTAACCACGCTGTAGGGTAGAGCGTGTCAGAAGTGCCTGTGTCTGTGTCTGTGTCTGTGTACCTCCTGGAGCATGCCTGCCTCCTTTACTGTGGGGACTGGCGTGGTGCCTTTGGCACAGTGAGCCCTGTGTACTTGAAAGGATAGTTGGTTTATCTTTATTCTGCAACTGAGGAGCCTGAATGTGAAAATTAGTTTGTCTGGATTCAGGATTTAAAACCAGGTTCACAAAACACATGATTTTTCCAATCCAATTTCTGTGCACAGACCTTGAAAAGAGACAAACGTTCCCAAGGCTTTAGTGTGAAGTTAGCTGCATTTGGTTCATCATCTTCCAGGCTTGCTGCGTCTCATCCACTGGAAGCAGTTAATTAATGACTCGTCTAAAGGGTTGAACGTCTACGGTTGCTCAGTCGTTTTTCCCTTTTTCTTTCCACGGGTCGTCGTGTGTGAGTAAGATAAGGTATGAGAGACTATAACATGGATGGGGCAGAGCAGTCACGGTGTGCGGGTGGCTTGGTCACTTTGGCACCAATGTGCAGCAAGCATTCTACCCCAGTTTTGATTTTCCCAGCAATTTACAATCCTGAAGTCATCTTCATTACAGACAAGCAAGCGGGAGAGACAGAGTAAGAGAGAGCAGGGCTTATCTCACTGATTTGGAAGGGGAGGCCCAGGGCACAGGAGTTGAGGTTTCTAGAGATTTCCTGCCACCCGGCTGTGGGCTGAGCATCTCTGATGTGTGGGAAGTTTCTGTTACGAAACGTGGTTGAAGTGGGGATTGCTGGTAGCTGCTGGGGAGCCAGTGGGCGGCTGCTTTGGTTTCCAAAAGGATCCACTGCCCATCTCTGGGAAGCTCTCATGGGTTCAACAGAAAGACTGCCAGTTCTTTAAGAGTCATGCATACATTAAGTGCCTTCTGTATGCAGGGCCCAGGAAGGTTCGGCAGGGAGAGGCAGATGGGCACAGAGTGTCAGGGGTGGACGGTGCTGAGTGGCACTCTGACCCAGCCCCTTGGCCTCTAAGTTCTTCGTGCTTCGTGCCTCTCTGTGAAACGAGGATGATGGTTGTTTCATACACCAGTTAGGGTGTCTGGTTGCAAAGAACATTTGTTGTTAGCTCATTTAGAGAAACAGCTGAAAGAGGGCGTGTCTGGTTGACTGAATGGTTAACAGCAGAAGGTCTGTTCAGTGGCTCCATGGGCCGCTGTGGCAGCCGCCACCTGTTGCTTGTCCTGGCAGCTCAAGTTCTCTTGGTCCGTAAATTGCAGCCATGTTGCAGACAAAAGGGCCAGAGGCAGAAAAGTGGCCTCTTTTTTGTGTTGTTTTTTTGTTTTTGTTTTGCTTTCGCTTCCTTGATTTTGAGATGGAGTCTTGCTCTGTCGCCCAGGCTGGAGTGCAGTGGTTCGATCTCGGCTCTCTGCAATCTCTGCCACCCGAGTTCAAGCGATTCCCCTGCCCCAGCCTCCCAAGTAGCTGGGGCTACTGGAGTGTGCCACCATGCCTGGCGAGGATTTTTGTATTTTAGCAAAGAAAGGGTTTCACCGTGTTGGCCAGGATGGTCTAGATCTCCTGACCTTGTGATCCGTCCGCCTCGGCCTCCCAAAGTACTGGGATTACAGATGTGAGCCACTGTGCCCGGCCCTTTGTGTCCCTTTTTAAGACGGAGAAAAACCTGAGAACTCCTAACACACTTTCCTCAGGTCTCATTGGCCAGAATTGCCCCTGATTCCTGATAAGAACAATGGAGTAACCAAGAATGGCCAAGAGACAAGTGAAGACTCACTGGCAGGGCTGGGTGCACCGTCTCTTCACAGGCCCCCTGGTTCCTGAACGGTGCTGCAGATGGCAACCAGTGGCACCCCCGCTCGTAGTGTGGGAGGGTTTTGGAGCCTTCCAGGTACAGGATGCTCAGGACTCTGCCTGTAGAAGCAGCCCAGTTGTTTGAGTGCTGCGCTCCTGCCCTTCATTGTGAAAAAGCTTACAGACTTTAAAAGGGTAGATGGAGCCTCCCTTGGAGGGGAAATCCGCAGCTGCAGGAGGCAGTGGCATGTGTGTTGCAGGACTGTAGGAGGCAGTTACTGAAAAAAACCTCTTTGCCACCTCTGTAGACTGGAGGGGGTTGGTTATCAAGAGAGACATAGACTTTCCCACTTAGTGAAATGTCACAGGGCAAAGCCAAGGAGTTGACAGGCGACATCTGTGGACCTGACTTTCCTACTCTACTGCTGGTCTATTAACACAGCTGTGCTCCTCTGTAAATTGTAGCTTTAAATCAAAACCCTTGGGAGAAATTCCGGAATTATTAAAGCCTTTATCATCAGTACATCTCTCCGTTTCTGGGGGTCAGTAATTCTTGCTTAATACTCTTGCAGTAGCTGGCTGGCCACCATCTTCTGACTCTGTCACGTCCCCACCTCTCTACCTGGGAAGATGTGGAAAGCTGCTCTGCCAGGATGGCGCCATTTCCTCAGTCTGCATTTGTACCTTTTGCTTCCTGTTGGTTTTTAGAAGAGTGTAGTGGAAAAAGCACTGGTCTCAGAGTCAAGATGCAGGTCCTGGTTTTGGCACTGCCACTAACAGGCTATGTGGCTCAGGTGGGCCTGTCACCTCTCTTGGGTGCATTTTCCACTAATGAGCAGAGACCCTGGGTGAACTCCAGGTGACCAGGGCCATCCCCTCCCCTGTCCATCAACACTGCCACTTAATCACAGCCTTGCTCCTTACCGTCCTCCAGCCCACACTCAGCCTTAGAATGCTTTTCCTGCAGCCGGGCAGTAATAACTGATGGATTGATCAAGGTGAAAATGAGGATGAAATTGCTTTTCTGCCCAGAGCTAGATAATCCCCTTGAGTCCCTTCTAGTTTTATAATTTCTCCACTGCAGACTCAACAAAAACTCCTGCTCTGACGTCCCCTAGAGTTTGGAGAGCCTTACCAGGCTCCCTGGAGTTCCCATTGGAAAGCCTTCCTCGAGGCCACTGTTAGTATCAAGGGTTTTGTGTAAGAGGACCCTGCTGGTCCTCTTGGCCTGTTCCCTGAGAAGCTAGCATCTGGCCTGCTGCCTGGAGCGTAGCAGGACTCAGGTATTTGAGGAGATGAATGAAGGAGAGTTGAGCTGTGAGGTCTGCCTGACAAAGCTTGCCCTCCCACGTCTCTGCAGGAAGCATCCTGGGGACCTCCTTTATGCTTTGGAAAAGAAAGCTGCTTCTCTCCTTTTGAATATTGTCAGGCTTTTACAAGTTGTCTATGGGTTTCTTCTCTGCGAGTTTGCATTTTGGCTCTTGAAAGCCTTAGAGGCAGAGAAAATGGAAATTAAAGCTTCAGGCTGGGAGAGGAGGTGGCTTCATTAGGGCTGGGCCTAGGGAGCTGATGGATGCTGGAGGAGCTGCAGCCTCCCTTCCTGCTGGGCTCTGAGCCTCACGTCCCTCCCTCCATCACTGCCTGCCGCCTCCCAGCAGCTCCTGCCTTCCAGCCACCTCCCATCCTGTAGCATGTAGCTGATGCATTGAGTGTACCCAACGTCCTGTATCCAACTTCCGTCCTGTGTCCATGGAGTTGCGCTCTTAATTGCTTTGAGGGTGCCCTCCCTGGCTCAGGGCTCACCTTATAAAGCATCCGGAAAATTCTGGCCATTTATTTGACCATCCTAGAAAAGGGATATTGACTGGGCTTCCCTGCCTATGGTGGAAGGAAAAAAAATTTACGAAGCGTCTGCCATCTGCTGGGTAGAGTGTGGGTCACTTTATGCAAGAACTCACTGAACGTAACCCTCACAGCAAATTCTCAGTTGACAGATGTGGAAACTGAGCTTCAGGACTGGAGCAGTAACCCAGCTAGGAGGAGACTGTGCTACTCTGTTGGCATTATTGTAAGGAAATACTTGAGACTGGGAATTTATAAAGAAAGGAGGTATATTTGGTTCATGGCTCTGTAGGCTATACAGGAAGCATGGTGCCAGCATCAGCTCTCGGTGAGGCCTCCAGAAACTTCCAGTCATGGCAAAAGGTGAAAGAGGAGCAAGCATGTCACATGGCAAGAGCAGGAGCAAGAAAGAGTGAGGGGGAGGGTACCACACGCTTTTAAACAACCAGTGTGAACTCAGAGTGAAAAGTCACTCATTACTGCAAGGCAGCCGGGCATCAAGCCATTCATGAGGATCCACCCCCGTGATCCAGACACTTCCCACCTCTAGCACTGGGGATCACGTTTCACCATGAGACTTAGAGGGGATGAATGTTAAACCTTATTGGAGATAGAGCGGAGAACTGACTCCGGGCTGATTCCAGGTGTTTGTGCTACACCGACCCGCCAGGTACGGGCAGAAGGGTGACCTCTCAGTAGAACTGGGTGGGCGGGGTTCAGCAAGCCCCTGAGTGAGGAAAAGGTGCTCTTTTCTTGGTGAGTGTGAACCCTTTCCTCTACCTCCAGACCTGTATCTTTTGGGGCTGTTCCTTTGTGTTGATGATAGACACCTCTGCCTCGGTGGCCTCCTGTTCTTGATTTCATATTGCCACCCCCCAGCAAGAGCATGGAGGCTGCCCTTAGAAAGATGTGTGAAGGGAGGGCCGGGCGGGGTGGCTCAAGCCTATAATCCCAGCACTCTGGGAGGCCAAGGCGGGTGGATCACGAGGTCAAGAGATCGAGACCATCCTGGTCAACATGGTGAAACCCCGTCTCTACTAAAAAAAATACAAAAAATTAGCTGGGCATGGTGGCGCGTGCCTGTAATCCCAGCTACTCAGGAGGCTGAGGCAGGAGAATTGCCTGAACCCAGGAGGTGGAGGTTGCGGTGAGCCGAGATCGCGCCATTGCACTCCAGGCTGGGTAACAAGAGCGAAACTCCGTCTCAAAGGAGAGAAGAAAAAAAAAAACCAAAAAACAACAAAAAAAAATGTGTGAAGGGAATGAAGGACACCTGCTTGCTCATTTCCTCACGAAAGAGCTTCTGCTGCATTTTCCCTGTCTCTGGGCCTTGGCTCCTGGCTAGACCTGGGGAGAAGGTCTCATTTCAACCCTGCCTGGCTTTAACTGAGAAATTACTCATTTATCCCCCAGCTAGTTGGATAGCACAGGGCTAAGCGCCAATAAAAGGAGCAAGGTACTTTTTCCTTTAGGAGCTTACAGTCTGTCCAGAAGGCCTTTTTTTTAAAATACAATTTTTTCTTGGACTGGGTAATCTATTCACATGGTTTAAATGTCAAAAGGTCAAAAGAGAAAAGGTGAAAAGCTTCTCCCAGCCTCTAGTCTCCCACCCAAGAAATGACCACTGCGAACAGTTTTCTGTGTCTCTAAACAATTCTGTTTGTGTTCAATGGCCCTTACTGGGCTCAGGAGAGGGCAGAAGTCAGGACAAGTCGGGGAAGAACTGTCAGAGGACGCAGGGCAGCAGCCATGAGGACAGCAAGATGGGCTCGGGGACGACAGGCAGGCAGGGATATTCTTTTTATATATATATATTTTTGAGACAGAGTCTCACTCTGTTGCTCAGGTTGGAGTGCAGTGGTGTGATCTCGGCTCACTGCTGTCTCTACCTCCTGGGTTCAAGTGATTCTCCCGCCTCAGCCTCCTGAGTAGCTGGGACTACAGGTGCCCACCACCACACCTGGCTAATTTTTGTATTTTTAGTAGAGATGGGTTTTTGCCATGTTGGCCAGGCTGGTCTCAAACTCCTGACCTCAGGTAATCCACCCACCTCAGTCTTCCAAAGCACTGGGATCACAGGCATGAGCCACCGCGCCTGGCCAAGCATATGAATATTCTGATAAGGATTCCCAGAGGACTTGGGTATAACTTGCGTTTCCAGCCTCCATCCTCTGATCTCGTTACGCAGGATATTTACACGCAGAAATGAACATAGCAATACGAGTAAATAGAGATGAAGATTCAGTACAGCCCAAGGGTGCCCTCACCCAGGGAAGAGACAGCAGTGATGGGTGCTGTGGCCATGTGGGCCATTGTAAAAGAACTGGGCTTCCCAGCTGTGTGACTTTGGTTACTGCCATCAACCTCTCTGAACCTCTTTTTAAAAGTTTTTTTTTTAACTCTTCAGAAACGTCATTTGAGTGTTTTAAATGTTTTTGTTTCATGAACTCCATTGCAGTTGAAGAAACCTATGGACCTCTTTAAATGCACATACTAAAATATCTAAGGTCATAAAGTATACAGATTGCATTGAGATTTGGCTGGTTTCCTCGCTTGGTGCAGGGGAGCCCTGTGGCATGGTGATTCCTGTTGGAAGAAGGGCCAGAGCCAGGGGCTGGCGACCTTGAGCTATTCAGGATGTACACCTGAGAACACTGTCCCTAGGAGGATACCAGCTCTCCTTCGTGCTTGGGGCCCTGATGGAGTTGACTTAGGGAGGAGATGGGGAAGAATTCCCTTTCGAGATTGCTTTTCAGAAAGTCAAACGAACAATCCATTTTCCCTGATACGTAATGTAGCTTCCCCGCTGTCCCCTTGGGGCCTCTCCTAACTAAAGATTAGATTTGTCCAGCATTTGGTTTCCAAAAGGTGGCAGCACTGTCCTGGGAAACAGAATCCCGGTGTCTTGGGCGGAAGTGTTTGCTGCTAGGTGGATGCCGCCTGCTGGTCCTCACAGCCCTGTCTTGGTAGCCCAGGGAAGGAATCCCAGCGGCCTGCATGAGCTGTGCCTGTGTGACACCTAGCTCTCTGGTCACCTGAATCCTAGTCTCGGAGACTGTCTCTATCCCTGGGCGAGCTTCTGTCCTGCGCTGCAGTGGGGCCGCCCTGCAGAGATCTTTTGAGGGCAGCGACTCAGCCAGCATCTCGGAACTGCCCTGTCATGGGATGCAGGAGGCAGTTGCCTGCCTGCCAGCGTAGACAGCTTCCCTTCTCTTTTGGTGTTTGAAGTGGGGGTACTGGAGGGAGGTGGGCATTTTAAGCAATGGAGTCTTGAGTGGTCTAGGCTGAGCTTTTTATTTGCAAACAATTTCACATTGGCTGGGAGCCGTGTCCAGTGTTTGGTGGATTGTGTTTAGGGCAGGTGTAGGAGGGCTGCGATTTCCAATCCAGCAGAGTCACATCAGACTCCTACAGGTGGCAGATGTGGGGTTGTCACCAGGCGGTGCTGCATCTGACGTGTGTCTAGCTGGGAGGAGCCCATACCTTAGCTGTAAGTGAGGGTATATATAGACATTCAGGAATCTGCTAGAAGACAGAATTTTGAACAATAGAAGGAAGAGAACACTGGAAAGGGAACATTTGAATATATGTGCTGACTGGTGGCTACGGTGGCTTTTATCCTTAAAATCTTTACCTACGGGACCAAGACATGCCATCCCTGAGGAAGACTGCATCTGCTGTACACCATTCTTGAACCCAAGCTGCTGATCCTTCATTTCCCGCACCTTCTGTGTTTTCTGTCTTTCACACGTGGATGCACAAATACATATGTACAGATTCATTCAAACAAATGTAAAAACGGCAAAACCTCACAAGTTTTTACTCACTTATTTAAAAAAAAATTTGCTGAGCTCTTCCTACGGACTAGGCACTGATCCTGGTCCTGAGATACACAGTTAAGAGGCTGTGTAAACCCCCTCCATGGGGTTTATATTCTTGATGTGGGAGTCAAGCCATGAGCAGATAAAGGAATGAGCTACAAAAATATCCTCTGGAAATGTGCTCCCCAGATAAGCGATCTTAGGGTGTGATAGCATGTTGGGGGTGCAGGGAATGCTTCCCCGAGGAGGCGACCAATGAGTCAGTGAACTGTGGCCATTAAGGAATGCGTGCCGAGGCCTTGGAGTGGGCCTGCACCTGGCATTTTTAAGGCATACTGAGAAGGCTGGAAGGTAAACTCAATAGGGGGCCGAGCAGATCACGTGGGGCCTCAGCCTGGGAGAGCACTGGACATGGGATATAGCCATTGAAGGCTTTCAGGAAGGGACTGATGTGGAAAAGTACACGTGCCTCAGTGCAGTGTCCCGTAATTCCCATGCAGTGCACGTACCGTGGCTTAGTTTTGTGAGCCTCACAGAGGGACACGGGAAGGTGGGTGGAGCCAGCTCGTGTGTGCGTGGCATTGAACTCTGCGCCAGGCACACCCCAATGGCTTACTGCATGCATGTCATCGAAACCCTGACATAACCCCATGAGGAAGGGGGCCCTGTTACCAACAGTTTCTCCACGAGAAAACCTAGGTGCAGAGGTGCTCCTTCACTCCAGCTTGCACAGTGAAAGGGCAGAGCTGAGATCTGAACCCCAGCCGTGCGGACTCCGAGCTCCATTTTCTATTCCTTCCTGGAAGTGGAGTCTCTCGGCAGCTTTGTGGTTGTTAATAGATTTTTATTAGGTGTGAGACACTGTGATAATTTGAGTTTCCTTAACCAGTACGAAGATTGAACCAGTTTTTCCTATGTCTTACCTATTTTTTATTGTGGTAAAATAGATAAGACACACGTTTACCGTTTTAACCATTTTTAAGCGTGTAATTCAGTGGTGTCCATTACATTCGCCCTGTTGTGCCATCATCTCCACTCTCCATTCCTAGAACTTGTCATCACCTCTAGTAGGAACTCTGCAGCCCTCAAGCAGTGACTCCCCGTTCTCCCACGCTGCAGCCCTGGTAACCTCCAGTCTGCTTTCTGTCATTATGAATTTCCCATTCCAGATATTTCGTATGAGAAGAACCATATAATACTGTCCTTTTGTCCCTGGCACTTGTCACTTGGCATGATGTCTTCAGGGTTCACCCACGTTGCAGCAGGTGTCAGAACATCGCTTGTTTTTATGGGTATCTCATGACACAACTGGAATACATTGTGTTTCTCCATTCGTCTGCTGGTGGACACCCGCGTTGTTTCTATTCTGGGCAGGTGATCACCCTGAGATGGGACTTTGCTAGCTACTCAGTCCAGTTCCAGGGCTACTTTCTGAAGCCCAGAGAATCAGAGTCTGCCTAGGATGGGTGTCCTAGCACGTGTGTGGTCAGGGATAGGTGCTGAGCTTTTCAAGGTAACTACCCTGTTAAAAAAGACCAGAATGGATACTGTGATCTTTCTTGGGCTGTCACCCACTCTAATTTGGTTCTTGTCCTGTCCATTTTAAAGACACGTAGCATTGAATGAGATCCCTAGAGAGGTTATTTCATCATTGGCTTCTAAGCATGAAATCCTCTCCGGTAAATAAAAATTTAGTCTGTTCCTGAAATTTGGCAGAATTTCAAGTGGCTGAGTGGGAGCTCTAATCTCTGCTGAGTGACTCTGGACAGGCCATGCACAATCGGCCTCAGTTTTCATATGTGTAAAATGATATCACGTCCCTTCTAAGAGATGAAACATCTTTCCTAGATGGGTTAAGAAGTTTCCTTTCAGTTCAAATCTAATTTCCTCCTTGCTCCTTGTACTTTAGGGCTATTCCTTTCTCAGTGAGAAGCAATTGGTCATCATTCCTCCCGTCATAACCCTGTGTTTCCTGGGCCACGGCTGTGACATCTGACATCCCTTAGCTCTGATTAAATAACAAAGTAGAGTTTCAAGGTCTAAGGCAGATAGATTGCAGTTTCTTTCCTGGTTAGTTTTCTTTTCTTTTCTTTTTTCTTTTTTTTTTTTTTTTTGACACAGAGTCTTGCTCTGTCGCCCAGGCTGGAGTGCAGCGGCAAAATCTTAGCTCACCACAATGTCCGCCTCCTGGGTTCAAGTGATTCTCCTGCCTCAGCCTCGCAGTAGCTGGGATCACAGGCGTGCGCCACCATGCCTGGCTAATTTTTGTAATTTTGGTAGAGACAGGGTTTCACTATGTTGGTCAGGCTGGTCTCGAACTCCTGATCTCAAGTGATCTGCCTGCCTCAGCCTCCCAAAGTGCTGGGATTACAGATGTGAGCCACCGCACCTAGCCCTGGTTGGTTTTCTTTTCTCCTTGACAACCAGTGCTGTTGTTCGACTGAAAGCCCCCTTCCCTCTGGCATCTAGCCTAGCCCCCAGAGGCCTGGCAGCTCTGAGGTGGCCTCAAGAGAGTTTGGTTTATGCCTTTCCGGGTAACCTACCCCCTCTCTCATCAGGAAATCAACAAAGTCTGGCTGTCACCTGCTCACTCCTCAGCTGCCTGCTGTGCAAAAGGAAGTTCATGCTACACCAATGTCCCCTGAGGCACTAGGCCACTCACAGCCATTTTTCTTTTTCAGAACAATGAATCTGAGAAACCCTGTGCTCCAGCAGGTGCTGGAGGAAAGGAATGAGGTCCTGTGTGTTTTGACACAGAAGATCACGACGATGCAGAAGTGTGTGATCTCCGAGCACACGCAGGTGGAGGAGAAGTGTGGCGGCATGGTGGGCATCCAGACCAAGACGGTGCAGGTGCGTGCGGCCGGGCTGCCCTGTGCTCATGGCTGGGCAGTCATGGAGACCTTGGTTGGGGGCCTCTTTGGGTCGTGTCTTCATTCATCAGGGCTCTTTCTGTAGCAAGTTAACAGAAACCCAACTCACATTGGCTTCAATGAGCAAGAGTGTATTGGCTTATGTAGCTGAAACACTTGGGGTAATAGGCTCCAGTCACTGCTGGATCCAGGCCTTGGGGATATAGGGAGCCGCCTTCCCTGGGTTGATCCCGTTTTGGATGGGCTCTCCCTGAGGTGCTGGCAGCTCCAGGCTTCTCCTGATTTGCTGGGTCTCACCAGCCCATCCCGGGATGTGTGTGTTCCTGAAGCAGGGCAGGGCCACAGGCACTTGAATGGGCCAGGCGGGCTGGTGTCAGGTGTTCTTCCTTGTGGGCAGCAGATGTTTCCCCCAAGAAAAACGGATACACAGGCACAGACCAGGCCAAATGCAAGAGAATCCCTAGAGCCTCTCAGAGCCGGGGCTGTCACAGTGATTACTTGGAATTAGCTGTTGCAAATCCTTTGTGGGTTGAGTTAAGGCAGGTAAGATCTAGCTATCTCTACATAGTTTTCTCTGGACTAAGTTATCGACTTAAGTCTTACCAAGCTGACCCATCATGAGCCAGTACTAAACTTCAGCGGACAAGGTGGCCGTCAACTCCCAAGTGTTTCCCTCCAGCTTGCCATGGTGGCGGATAGTTTCTTAGAAATTTACTTCTTGGGATAACTTTCGGCTTTGTCTAGAAGAACTAGGAAAGTTGTATTTGGAAGGAGCTGGAGGTAGAGGTCTGGGGCCAGCCCTCTTGCTGGGATGGGCAGGGAGGGTGGGCTGGATAGCGCAGTGAGGGAGGTGCTCATGGGAGACAGCTTAGGCTGGCCCTGCCGCTGCTTCTGCCCGTCACCACATGCCAACGTTTTGGAGCCTTTGGGCATCAGGAGGCTGGCTGCCATTTGTTGACCCAAAGCAACACACTCTGACCAGGATAAAGTTGCTATAAAAAACATTCTCTGAGTGCCAGTGTTTGGAAAACAAATAGATGATCATCTTCCTCTCACCAGGACATCGTGGGAAGGGGTCCTGTTTGTAAGAGGGTTTGAAGGTGAGAGCTTCCGTGCCTGACTTCTTGGCATTTCCTGCGTCTCCTCCCTCTGCCCTCTCCCCACTTCCCTCGTTGTTCGTGGTTTTCTCAGCACCATGCACCATCCACAGGGGGCTGGAGTGAGGTGCAGGGGGCAGGGTTCTCCCAGTCCAGCTTTGTTACTGTTTACGGTTCTCATTTCGGCTGTTTCAATAACTCGTGATGGAGGGAATTGGGAGATGATCTTATGTGTCGTATGATCTTTGCACAGCACTGTAGACCAAACTTCACTGTATCCCACACTCTAGAATCCCACTTTGATACCACGAGGTTGGCCATTTTTTTAGGAATGTGTGTAGTGATGCCAAGAAGGGTTGAGCCGCCCCATTCCCCATGCTGGCTCCTCCGTTCCGCTCGGTTCTGTGGACATTTCTCAGCATCTATTACATGTACAAGGCATCAGGCTGGCTGCAGTGGGGAACAGAGCAGCTGGGAGAGCCCGAGTGCACGAGTGGGAATGTGTGTTTTTGCCTACAGGTGTCAGCGACGGAGGATGGGAACGTCACGAAGGACTCCAACGTGGTGCTGGAGATCCCAGCTGCCACCACCATCGCCTACGGTGTCATTGAGTTGTATGTGAAACTGGACGGCCATTTCGGTGAGTGCCGCCTCCTAAGGGTGTTGAGGGATCCCCCAGCACACGCTGAGCAGGTTCCCTGAGGCACATGCTTACTGCTTTGGAGACTGTGGGAAGAGAGGGAAGGAGGTCTGAAGAGTGTAGACTGTCTCACGGCAATGTTCCTGGACACGCGGGCTGTACTGCGGGACGGGTGTGGTGAGGGATGCCTGGAGCAATGCCTCCCTCTCTCCCAAAGTTGGTGCGGGGTGAGGTTCCACCAGCACAGCAGGGGCTGGGCTGTGCCCTCTGGGCATCAACCTGGGCTCTGCGTCAGACAGACTGGGCATCAACCCTGGTGCCACGATGTCCTGTGAGGTCTCAGACAAGTTACTGAATCTTGCCGAGTCTTGGTTCCCCGTCTCTGGAAGGTGAAGGGCATTTCTTCACGGGGCTATGTGAGGATTTAATGAGATGGGGCCTATGAAGCGCCTGGCATAGTGGTCATTTATTAACTCCTCCGCCTTTGCTTTTAATAGCGTTATCACCATCATTGTACCCCACCTTCCCTCCCCAAGTATGAAGCCAGACATGCTGAACTTGACCTTTCTCTGCTGATCACAAGTGTGTTGAAAGCGCAGAGACCCTGCCGCTGTCACGGAAGAAAACCCAGGCTTTGGTTCAGGGAGTGTCTGCTCATTTTAGGTGCCTCACAGCCCCTTCCCTCATGTTGCCAATGAGAAGAGGCTGGTTCACTCAAGAAAACTCTGTGACTGCTCCTTAGGGACATGAGTGGGTAAATGTAACATCATAAATTAAGATTTTTAGGTATGACAATGTTACTATATTTATAAAAGTGAGTCATTCTATCTTTGAGAGATATACACTGAAACATTCACGGATGAAATGGTAACATGTCTGTGGTTTGCTTCAAAAATAATATGGGTGGAGCATAAAGGGCGTGTGCGTGGGCGGCTGCCGTGGGAAGGGGCGTGGCCGAAAGGTGACAGTGGTGGCAGCTGGCCAGTGGGCACATGCAGGTTCTTTCTCCTCTCTCTATTCTTGTACAGTTTGACATTTTCTGTAACAGCATTTTTCAAAAGTGCTGTGACAGACCATGCACGTGCCTGCTGCTGCTGCCTCCTGCTTCTCCCCCATTTGTGGAAGGGGGACAGTCTCCCGTGAGACAGCTCCTCCTGCCCTCGATAAGCCCACACGAGTCACCACACCATTCAGCGACCACTACAGGGACTCAAACAGAACGCTCAGTGTCCTCGTGTGCTGCCGTCAACAAGCCGAAGGGTGTTTGAGGATCCCTGGGAGAAACAGGCGAGGCACAGAAGGAGGGCACTGAGCCTCCCTCTCTCTGCAGATGGAGCAGCCTGCATTTCAGGGCGGTGAAATGATATATCTGAGGTGGCATAAAGAGAAAGTGTCAGTTTGAAGACACTGGTCAAGGAGGTGGGTCAGGGACCAAGAAATGCTGAGAATACCAGGTGTCTTGACTTCCTTGAGGCCCGTGCTTCCAACTTTGTGTCCTCCAGGGCATTTTTGTTATTATTACTCTTTCTCTCTGAAAGACTTTGTCTTCCAAAATACTGCATTATGAAGATGATCATATTCCAGTCTCTGACATTCATATATGGTAAGTAGGGTCACCAGCCGCACTTAAGGGGTTCCAGCCCCCATATGTCAGCCTTGGTGGTCCTGTCCAGTCTTACTGATGGCCAGTGGACAAGTGATGATTCACAGACATTACGACGTGATTGCTACAGAGTCAAGCTAATGAACACATCTGTCATCCAGCACAGTTAGCATTTGCACATGTGTAGTGAGAACACTTACTATCCACCCTCTCAGCAAGTCTCAAGTAAACACTGCAGTACTATTATCTCCAGTCACCATGCTGGACGCCTCAGAAGTTAACATCTCACAGCTGGAGGTTGGCATGCTTTGACAACATCTACCCGTTTCTCCCAGTGCCTGGCAACCACCATTCTACCCTCTGCTTCTGTGAGTTCAGCTTTTTTCAGTTCCACGCATAAGGAAGACCATGTGGTATGCGTCTTTCTGTGCCTGGATGATTTTACTTAGCATGATGTTCTCTGGGTCCATCATGCTGGCACAAATGGCAGGCTTTCCTTTTTTTTCATGGCTGAAAAGCATTCCATTGTATAAAGGCATCACTTTTTTTTTTTTTTTTTTTTTTTGTCTGTTTGAGATGGAGTCTAGCTCTGTCGCTCAGGCTGGAGTGCAGTGGTGTGATCTCGACTCACTGCAACCTCTCCTCCTGGGTTCAAGCAGTTCTCCTGCCTCATCCTCCCAAGTAGCTGGGACTACAGCCACGCACCACCACGCCCAGCTACTTTTTGTATTTTTAGTAGAGATGGGGCTTCACTGTGTTAGCTAGGATGGTCTGGATCTCCTGACCGTGTGATCCGCCCACGTTGGCCTCCCAAAGTGCTGGGATTGCCCACGCCTGGTCACGTTTTTTTTTAATCCACTCATCCATCAGCAGACATTTACCTTATTTCCATATCTTGGCCGTATTGAAGGATGTGTCACTTCTGTTAGGCGTTCTGAAATCTTGGCACATACTGTAGAATGTCCATGAGTGCTCTGCGGACCCTTCGATGGCGGGGACCCAGGCCTGGCCTGCCACTCTAGGTGGTGGTCCCCATGCGAGCTTCTTCCTGTTTGTCCCAGGAGGTGTCCAGACCCTCCCCTGCTGCAGCTCTGTCGGGGAGGCCCCCCTCTTCAGATGGGGTTTGAAGGAGCCTTGTCTGGCAGGGCTCTCCTGTTTGCATTTCAATTTCAAGGCTTTTATCTTTTCTGGCTCCTGCTGTCTTTGAAAATAAACTCCTCTTTGTGCTGCTAAGAAGAGGTACCCTGGGGGATATCTTGGCCTTCCCTTGGCTTTTCCCCGCCTGGCCTAGGATGCAGTTCCGTGGTGGTCAAGCCGTCATTCCGGGTGACTCACTGCCTGCTTTTAAACCAGTTCTGCTATTTCTTTTCTTTTTTTTGCCCATCTGTTTTCTGTTGCTCTTGCTACAGAACGTTCTGATATAGCTTCATAGACATAAACCTGCAGTGGCTGGAAGGGCCCTTGAGAAGACATGCCTGCCCTCTCTCCCTGCCTTCCTGGTGGGATTGCATTTGACAGGGATCCTGGTCGTCCTTTGAAAGCTTGAAGGGAGGCAGACTCCATCTGCATCCCAGCCAGGTGCTTCAGCCATGCCAGCTGCAGTGAGACCCCTTTCTTCACCCACAGCTCCCCTCTCAAGAGGCACTTAGGGCCATTCGGAAGCACCCTGCCATCTTCTTGACCTTCTGCCTTGCACTTTTAGACAGCTCAGCCTTTGCTAGCATCCTTCAGTACCAACTTCCAGTTGGATTCCTTGTGGATGTGAACCTGTGTTTCCCACGCTGCACCTGAATCTGCATATCTCCCCACTGGCCCTAACACCGTTTCCCTGCTTCACCACCTTGCTTTCCTTAAAAACGGGGTCTCACTCTGTGACCTAGGCTGGAGTGCAGTGGCGCCATCATAACTCACTGCAACCTTGATCTCTGGGCTGAAGCAATCCTCCCGCCTTCGCCTCCCAGGCAGCTGGGACTACAGGGGTGTGCTGCTGCGCCCAGCTCTGCCACAGACTCATAACTGGCTACTCTGATTCTTTCCTGTCTGTTCCTTCCTAGCAGGGTAACTAATGGGACTGTTTTAAATTAAAATCTGATCACTTCATTCAACTGCTCAGACACCCTTCCGTGGCTCTCTTTGTCCCCAGAATGCAGTTTGCACCGTGTCACGCCTCATGGGCTAGCCCCAGCATGGGTCTCCCGCCTTCCCTCTGCTCACCAGTGCCACTTGCCCTATGATCTTGCTGCGTTCTGGGGCATGCCATGCCCCGTCTCCCCCCCAGGCCTGCTGTGCCTCTCTCTGGGCGTGCTCCTGCCTCTTTCACTGCTGTGCCACCATCAGATGGCTGCTTAGATGCTGCTTCAGCTGAGAAGCCTTTTCTGGTTCTCCTTCCCTGTAATGGGGTTCAGGACATGCAACCCTGAGATATTTTAAAGTGAAGGTATTTGAAAAGATGACCAAAGCAGAAAGGTCACTGTGACCTTTCCCTCATGCTTCTCTGTGTAGCAGGTCATAAAACCTCACAAGGATCTTCCAGTTTTCCCCTGATGCAGGTTACAGACCCTCAAGGGAGAGGTGCCTTCCCTCTACCTGGAGGAAAGGAGCAGTCTTCTCTCCTGGCACAGGACACAGAGAGGCAAAAAGACAGGCCGTGCTGAGTTCCTGGATGAATGGCCATTCCATCGTATGCTCTGTCCTGCCATATTTCTCCAGCACTGTTCATCAAACTTAGCATAAAAGTACTCAGGTTTAACTATTTTTTTCACATGTTCATTTTCTTATGAAGGCTTCCATGTCATGTAAAACTGCTATTCAGTAAACCCGCATGCTTTTTCTCTTGTTAATCTGTCTGTTGTGATAGGGGCTTCAGCCATGAACCTAGGATAAGCAGAAGGAGAGATGTTTTTCCTTCCCTCCATCCACTGGCCACTCTGGCCTCAGCCTGGTCAGGCCCCATCCCCACTCTCGGCATGCTCATCATCAACGCCTGGCTGTAGTCCTTTGTATCTGTGAGCATGGGGTCTCGTGTAGGGAGGCATCGTTGCGTATTTACTGGCTGGCTGGTGACGGATGGATGGAAGGAATGCAGGAATTTAATTGGTAGTGTCCTTGGGGAGCTGTGCATGGGTGAAGGCGAGAGTGTGGTTGACGCTGAGGATTCCTAAAATGCCAGTTGGTTCCACATTATTTTGGGGACCTCGTGGGGCTTCTGGCAGGATTTGAGGCTGTGTGAATGGTCAAGGCTCCTGTCCTCAGGAAACAAAGTCAAGACCTACATGCTGGTTTACACTTCTGCACCCCACTGGCTAAGCACAAAGTATGGAGGAGCAGGGGCACCCTGAATGCTGATGAGTGTGGGCCAGTTGGGTAGAGCCAGGGATTGTTCCTTTTGTCTCTAGACAGCCATTCTTCTTTTCTTTTCCATTCTGTCTTTATGAGCACCATTAAGGCCCACAAGCAAATGAAAATGTGTGCTGATATCATGCCTTCCACATTGCAGCACGTACTGGACCCAGCCACATTTTTATTCCATAGCCTTTGCTTATGTACACAAGTTAGTGAATAGATGCATAAGGAGAACCCTAATTCTTGAGCTTACCACTGTTTCTGTTTAGCAAGGACATAAAAACTTTCATTTTTATCTACACCTTAGATACCTTAGTTGGGTTCTCAAATGCAGAAGTGTCTGAGAAAACATTTTTTTTTTTTTTGAGACAGGGTCTTGCTCTGTTGCCCAGGATGGAGTGCAGCGGTGCGATCTTGGCTCACTGCAACCTCTGCCTCCAGGGCTCAACGGATCCTCCTACCTTAGCCTCCAGAGTAGCTGGGATTACAGGCACTCATGACCATGCCAACCTCCTTTTAAAATACTTTGTAGAGGCAGGATCTCGATATGTTGCTGGTCTCAAACTCCTGAGCTCAAGCAATCTGCCTGCCTCAGCCTCTCAAAGTGTTGGCATTACAGGTGTGAGCCACCATGCCTGGCCCTTTTCATTATTTAAAAGACTTTTTGTTGCCTGGTGTGGTGGCTCATACCTGTAATCCCAGCACTTGGGCAGGCTGAGGCAGGTGGATCAGTTGAGGTCAGCCTGGACAACATGGTGAAACTGTGTCTCTACTAAAAATAAAAATAGGTGTGGCAACATGTGCCTGTAATCCCAGCTACTTGGGAGGCTGAGACAGAAGAATCACTTGAACCCTGAAAATGGACGTTGCAGTGAGCCGAGATTGTATCACTGGACTCCAGCCTAGATGATAGAGCGAGACTCCGTCTCGAAAAACAAAAACAAAAAACGTTTCGCTACGGACATTTCACACATGTTCAGAAGCAGAGATGATGATACAGTGAACTCCCGTGTGCCCACCCATCCAGCTTCAGTGACTAGGGCAGTTCATGTTCAGCCACAACTTCACCATCTCCTTCCTCTCCCACTGGATTATTTGGAAGCAAATCCTAGGCATTAACATGGTTTCATCTATAAATATTTCAGTAGCTTGAAATGGTAAGGCTTTTGAAAAACTACTAGTTTTGCCTTTACAGAAAAAGATTCATTGAGAATGTATTCTTTTGTGTCTGCCATTTTTCACTCAACATGTTTGTGAAATTCATTAATTGCACACATCAGTATTTCATTTTTTATTGCTGTGTATTATTCTGAATATTAACACAGAAACGTTAAGATTCCTTAAACATATAATCACATAACTACTTGGCCACCTGAATATACTGGCACAACTTTTTAGATACCAGTATTCAGATTTCCCTAGTTGTTTTATGCATTTCAGGTTTCATTTGTTTGGAAGCAGTTCAAATCGGGGTAAAATAATACTTCCAGTGTTTTAAAGATGGCATCTTTCTGTTCAGAGAATACATATTAAGAGAGCTTTAGGTAATAACAGCCATTTCTTTATTTGTTGGAAGTGGCTGGACTTTTGGTCAAGCAATATAATGTGTGTAGGAATGAAATTTTCTGAAGAAGATGGCTGGGTCTCCTGTCTCACTCTGAGTTAGGTCTAACATGTGCCCTCAAGGCTGGGCTGACATTGTCTTGAACCTAACTTGTCCTTTCTCCTGCACTACAGAATTCTGCCTTCTCCAAGGGAAGGAAAGTGGCTTCGAGAACAAGAGGAGAATTGACTCTGTCTACCTGGACCCCCTGGCCTTTCGAGAGTTTGCATTCATAGACATGCCAGATGCTGGGCATGGGATATCTTCCCAGGATGGGCCATTAAGTGTTTTAAAGCAAGGTAATGCAGGCAGGGCAGGCATAGGAAGTTGAGGGCCAACTGAGCCCTGTATCCCAAGAGGTGGTGTGGCCTTCGGCACCAGTGACCCCTCAGTGACTCATGGAAAACCTATGAGAAGAGGTGATGCTGCCGAGGCCCAGTCCACTCAGCAGGACTCACCGCGGTTGGATCTTAGGGAGCCCCAGGTTGTGGGTGCTGTATTTTGGGAACGGTGGGGAGAATAAGCCTCCATGGGGCAGGGGTCAGAGACTAAGGAGTGAGGCAGTCAGGGGCTTGGCATTTTTCTTTCATTGTAAGCACAGAAGCCCTTTTGACTACTAAGAATAGCTCATCAGTCATGAGGATGGAGAACCCAAGTTTTGCATCTGTTTCGTTATATTCTGGGCTTCATTGCCAAGACAAGCAATGCTTTATCAGCCTTGCAAAATGCCCTCTTGGAGGCTCTTTATCCATATGGCAGGGGCCACATGGTGCCCAAGAGGAAGAGGGGCCATGCCCAGGATGTGCCTGTAGCAATTCCTTTTGCTCCTCACAGCATACTGTGCTTTAAAGAGCTTATTTTGTGTGTGTGTGTGTGTGTGTGTGTGTGTGTGTGTGTGTGTGTGTGTGTGTCTCTCTCTCTCTCTCTCTCTCTCTCTTTCCCCTCACCCTTTGGTTATTGAAAAATATGCAGGGTGTCGTGTAATTTGATGTTTATTTCTGAGTTCCATGACTGACTGCAGCTGGGAATTTCCGTGAAAGAACTGATGACTGGTTAGCTATAAAAAGCAGGAGTTGTGGTGGGACGTCGTGAGATGCGCATCGCGGGTCATGAGACTTGGGTGTGCTTTGTTTTCACAGCGACCGCGCTCCTGGAGAGGAATTTCCATCCCTTTGTGGAGCTGCCAGAGCCACAACAGACAGCTCTGAGCGACATCTTCCAGGCGGTCCTGTTTGATGATGAACTACTCATGGTCCTGGAACCAGTGGTGAGACCTGAGACGTCTCAAGGCAGTCAGTGTTTTCTAGGGTCTCCTGGAACAGGAGGCAGGCCAGACCTCCTGGGGCAAGGCTTTGAGGCAGGATGGAATTGTGTTAAAGGTTTCCCCACCTCTTTTTCACTCTACCACTGTCTCTTTTCTTTCTGACTCTTGGGTCCTGGGTTTTCTAAGTGCAGACAAGTAGGTGGCATCAGGGGCAGAGGGAAGTGGTAGTTTCCTAGGGCTGCCTCAACAAATTACCACAAACCTGAGGGCTTAAAAAACCAAAAATTTATTTTCTCATAGTTTTGGAGGCCAGAAGTCCAAAATCTAGGTGGCTGTAGGGCCACGCTCCCTGCAGAGGATCTAGGAGAGAATTCTGCCTTGTCTCCTCCAGCTGCCAACAGCTCCTCGTGCTCCTTGGCTTGTGGCAGCAGCACTCCAGCCTCTGCTCCACATGGGCTTCCCCTCTGTGTCTCTGCGTCTCTTCCTTTACTGTCTCTTATAAAGAGACCATCATTGGGTTTGGGCGCAGCTGGATCTAGGATGGTCTCATTTTGATTTCCTTACTTTACATCTGCAAAGATGAAGGTCACATTCCTGGGTTCCAGGTGACACACGTGTTGGGAGGCTACTATGCAGACTAATGCAAGGGGGCCGTGTGGCAGAATCTAGCAAGTCAACCTGTTCCATTCAGAAGAGAAACAAATAGGCTTTGCATTCTTCTGTTTTGCAGCAGCAGGATTTCCTGGGGAGGTCAAGTTCCATAGCTCTTAGTTGTGAAAACGGTGAGCCGCACAAGCTGCCAACCCTCCCGCCACCCAGATTGTGTGTCCTCCTTCCCTGACGGCTGAGGCTTTATAAGCCTGATTTTGACTATAGTTTTGTTTTCTGTTCTTTTGTTTTTCTATTATATCATGCAGTGAGTTTGAATAACTGATTCAATGCTTCATGGTTTCCAGGGAAGTGCTCATATTATTTTTCCCTCTTGAAATTAGATTGTACTGAAAGAGCCTGGGTGTCAGTGATGGAACCTGTTATTGAAATAGTCCCACAGCCCAGGACATGTGCATTCTAGCTCAGCCCCAGGGAGAACACAGTGTTTCAAAAAGCCCATTGACTTCTACTTCCGAAAATAACTTCTTCCAAGAGGAAAATGTCAGGCCAGCACCCTGTGGAGAGAGCCTCAGCTGCCTTGTCAGATGCTGGAGAAGCAAGCTGCCCGGATGGGGACGGGGGTGGGGTCAGGCTGTCAGATGACTGGATCTGGACACCAAGGCTGTGGGTGGTGCAGAATTGGCGGGTTGGTCCAACCTGGCTCTCGAGCAGGGTCACCTCACTCCACAGCGGGCCCTGGGGGACAGACACAGCTGCCCAGTGCGCGGTGGGAACATGGCTGGGGGCTGGAGCACCAAGTTTAACACTTGAGAACCAAGACGGGATGATGCCTGTACATCACCCTCCCCAGTTCTGTGTATAACCACCTGTTGTTTCTGGTCCCTGGCCCTGCCCGACAGACCCTGCCCTGCCCTGGAAGGTTCTATGCCACAGTTCCAGCGAGTACGTCCCCCACCCTCATGGGCCAGGGTCAGCTTACTGTCCCTTCAGTGAAATGTAGCCCCATGGATTAGCAATTTCTGAACGTAGAAAAAAGCTGTGTGTAGTGTTTTCCTTAAGGGAAGGGCAAGGGCCTGGGCTTGCGTGTCTGGTGAGGTGAGGCCCAGGCTGTGGCGCTTGACTACAACTGTGTCTTGACCATCCCCCTTCTTCTCCCTGCCCTACAGTGTGATGACCTGGTCAGCGGCCTCTCGCCCCAACTGGTGTTCGTGGAGCTGATGCCCCGGCAGCAGCAGGACCTCATGGCCTTCCTGCAACTGGTGGGGTGCAGCTTACAGGGTGGGTGTCCAGGCCCTGAGGATGCGGGCAGCAAGCGGCTCTTTACAATGGCCTACTTCTTGGTCAGTGCCCTCGCAGGTAAGGAGAAAAGAAAAGGAAATGGTTGCTGCCACTTTAAAACTGCTTTGCCTACTGTCTATGCTTCTGGGGACATGCAGACGGTAACTGTGGAAGATTTGGTACATACAGGTCCCTCCCTTTTGGAACAGGAAGGGTAAGAGGTGGAAGGCTGATGGGAAACCACAGATTTGAGAGTGAAGGAGGCCTTTCCGTCCAGCACAAGCTTCCCACTCTCACGAAGGGCCACAGCAGGTGCCCCGTTGCCAGCAAAAGCAAGCATCTCCCCGACAGCCTGTGATTCACATGGGAGCCCTGGCAGAGCTGAGTGGCAGCGACTTTCATTTGGCAAGTGGTCTACCCCCGCCTTTCAGTCCTTCTGATCTTCTTTGCAAACTTTTTATTCCCCACCCTGCAAGCCCCTGTCTGGGGCAAGGGGGCCCCAGAGAGTATCCAACCATCTAAGGTACAAGGCGGGGAGGCAGAGCTGTGGCTGGGCCCAGTTCCACAGCTTCTTCACTGGTCCTGAAATGGCCTCCCAGCGGAGTGGCCATCCAGTTACTGTGGAGCAGTCTCTGTCACCTCTGTACCACTCCCATTTGGAACTCACCATGCCAGAGCGCCTGTCAGAGATGGGCATCCTTCACGAGGAAGCTGGGCTTCCCGATACCTCTCAGAAAAGCCAGCTGTGGCAAATCAGTCCCCACAGGTTCCCTGTGTGGTGATATTAGTCAAGACACTTAGTTTCTGATACATTCAGGGTTCCTCCCCGGCATCACATAGAAACAGACCCAGTAAGCTTTAGTGTTTAAACAATCTGAGAAAATGCCTCTCCCAACTCTACGTGCTGATAAATATATGCTGTCTTGTTCCAACTCATGGATAAAAGTTTTGACAGGTAAGCTGGAACAGGACATAAGATAGAGCCCTGTGGAACTCCAGTAGAAACTTTTTCCCAGTGTTAACATCAGAGCATGAGAGTCTTTCCGTATAGGCATTCTGTCAGGAGCTAATACACAGGCCAGAGTTCTCCAACTTGTGAGACACCTTTTCCTCAAATACCCCATTACTTCAGCATTTCTGTCAGTAGGCTAGATGAGTGATATCAAATAGGTAACACAGGGCCAGCATCTTGAATGCACCACAGTCGTCTTCTCCCTGAGCCTAGACACAGCATCAAATTCTCTGCAATTGGCTGGGGGTGGTGGCCTACATCTGTGATCCTAGTGCTTTGGGAGGCGGAGGTGGGACGATCACTTGAGTCCAGGAGTTCAAGACCAGCCTAGGCAACCTTGCAAGACCTCATCTGTACAAAAAATAAATTAGCCAGGCATGGTGGTGTGTACTTGTAGTCCCAGCTACGTAAGAGGCTGTGGAGAATCGTTTGAACTCAGGAATTCAAGGCTGCAGTGAACTTTGATCATGCCACTGCAGTCCAGCTTGGATGACAGAGTAAAATCCTGTCTCTGAAAAAAAGAAAAAATCTCTCCAAGCTTGCACACAGGCAGCAGGCCACTCACAGTTGACACATGATGTGAAACTGACTTGCTGTTTCTGATTTGGAAGCTTAGAAGTAGTGAAATCTTGAGACTGCCAGCTGCACCTAAAGTTTTCAACCAATCCCGCCCTTCTTTATTTTTCTGAACTGTGATCTCATTTGTATGTCAGTCCCAGTGGAGGCCAGGCTGGCGTAAAGCCCTTCTATTTGTGCTCTTGATAATCCTCAGCCCTTCTGAGTTGATTTTGTTTCCTCTTAGACAGTATAATCTTCTCTCCTTAGAATCGGGGGAAAAGTGCTTGGAATAGAAAATGGGGTCTTTTTAGGTCCTCACACTAGTTTTTGGTTTTCTAATAGCTGTTTTCAGCACTTCAGTCCCACATGTGACCTGTCTCCTGGGACATTTCCTCCACCACCTTGTAACCTTAAGCAAGTCCCAAGCTCTGAACTCCTTAGATTCCATTAGTAAAATAGAATTGGCATATGGAAGAGCAATCAAAATAATTCTTTTCAGTTCAAGAAACATTTAACAAGCTTATACCATGTTGTAGGCACTGCTAGGTACTGAGGTAGGAGAAAATATCAAGTCCTGGCCCTCCAATAAATCAGTCAAGTAGTAAAATTAGTGGGTAAGCTCAGTAACTTAGATGCTGTCCTTTCATTTCTGTGTCTGTGGCAACTAGTATATCATGTTCAAGATAGCAGCTAAATGAGTAATATGGGACTCGGGAATTTCCAAGAATAAGGGATGAGGATTATGGTTTCCTGGCACCCAGGAGCCACCCTGGAAAGTGAAGGCAGGACAGCAATAGCAGATGAGATGGCTGTGGACAGGGGCTCAGCTGGATACGCTAGGCCACTTATACTGAGTCTTCCTGCGTCGGGGGTAAGAGCCTACTTGAGAAGCTGTAGATCTTCTCCAGACAAATGCACATACATTCAAATATCACATCAGGTTCTCTGGCAGGATCATCCTCCTGCGTGCTGCCCCCACCCCCTTAACACCCTACACCCTCTCTTGGGAATGAGCAGTTCTCTGTTGCACTCTCTGGGTCACACCTTAGCAACACACTGCCTTTCACAAATAAGGCTGCTAAAGCATGGCAGGAGCAACTCAGTTCCTCAGCAGTCCCTCGGCTACCTGATTGAGCAGGTGACTCATTTTTGCCTCACTGTGGTCCTTTTAGGAATTGTATCTGGTTTTCCCTGGTTGGTGTTTAATATCCACTTTGAACAACACTGACCTGGCTTTCCTTTCCCCGGGGCTTGGCAAGGGCCTTTCTGGTGCAGCCCCTGCCCTGGCACAGCTCTGCTCCAATGTCTCTCTGCTGTTGCTGCCCTTGGCCTCAGGCCACACTGCATTGATCAAGCTAAACAGCATTTTCCTCCCCAAAATGATTAGTGACATAGTATATTATAGTTTACATAATTGGACATATGCAAAAAAGAAAACAACTATGGCAAATGAGGAAACTGAGGTTCAGAGAGGTATGCCTAAGGCTGCAGCCTTAATGTGTGGAGGGGCTCAAATGTCACTCTCTGTCACCAGATTGCAGGGTCTACTTTTCCACACTGATTCTTTCCCCCTGGAGTCTGTGCATTTCTTTCCATTTGGTAAGCTGATTATGAAGGAGTATCCTCTGGTGGAATGCAGAGCTGGCAGCTGGGTTCCTACATCTGTCTTCTCCAAGGTCTTTTCTGCCCATTTAGCACCATTCACTCAACTGCTGAATACCTCCCCTGCCTGGCTGGCGGGAAAGTACTAAAATATAAGTTAGGTGCCAACAGAGGCTGGCTCTGTTCTCATGGACTTGTTTTTATGGACGGTGACTGTGACTTTTGTCTCCTGTAGAAATGCCAGATAATGCAGCAGCTCTGCTGGGCACGTGCTACAAACTCCAGATCATTCCCACACTGTGCCACTTGGTAAGTAACCTCCCAGATGGGACCTTAGAATGGATAGGAATGGGGAAATGATGAGGGGGTAAACATCCCACAGCTGATAAAACACCTCTAGGACTTCTCGTCCCCAACAGCTCTTCAAGGTAGATTAAGTAAGTACTGTTATTAACTCCACTTTTATACACATCCCACCCCATGGGAAGACTGAGACCCAGAGGGACATGATTTGTCCACACTACTTGTTAGCAGGGCCAGGACTCCATCCTTGTCTTCAGACTCTAAATCTTTTACTTTTTCCATTGGAGATAATTTTGGCCAAGGCTTGGTGTTACATTGCAAGAAAGGGACCTGACACCATGTTATTTGCAGTGGCAGTTCTGTGCTGAGACTGGCTTGATTTAGCTCTGCAGCAGATTCGCCAGGAAGGTATCCAAAACTGATTTGTCCCAGGGAGCGACAGATTCTTTAATCCTCTTTTAGAAATATCATTAGCTTGGTGCCCTCTGGAAATGTCACTGTAAGAGGAAGAGTCAGGTAACGATGAGCTTGGCCTTTGAGAGTCAAGGTTAAGCTTTTCCTTTTTAAATTATAGCTTGGGCCATTAGAGTGAAGAACCACCAAGAGATTGACCTGAAACCATCCTGATGGGGCAGCCAGTTTTATGTAGCTTCCGCAGGTGCTGCTCAGCCTGGGGCAGAGGAGCTGAGCACACATGGTCTGATTATTGTAAGGCCTCATTACTAAAGTCCAAGGCCCAAGCTCTCTCAGAGCTCTGTTCTCAGATTTGGAAAGCAGGTATTGGGATAGAAGACTGCCTAGATAGGACCCTGACATTTGGTATACATCTACTCTGGGGACTCTGTGCAATGTGGTTGGTGCCTTAACGCACAGCAAAGACATTAGAAGACCATGCAGCATGGCGTCATTCCAAGGAGCAGATCAGGTATCACTCACAACTAAAAGATTCCACAGGCCCAGAGGAACCTGCGTTCTTATACACTGACTGCAAAAATGGGACTTGAAAATGTGCCAGCATGTGTCCTGGGACAGCTGAGGGTAAAGGCTGGTGGCTCAGTCTGGTTATGGAAATAATACTTATTATTCTAATTGTATGCAATGATGAGCAAGACAGCAGCTCTGCTTTCAGATCTTAGCTCCTCTTGCAGCAACTGAGTGCTCAGCATTTACTAAGTTAGTCCTTCCCAAGTATTTACAGACTCGCCAACTGCAGCTGAAGCAGAGAAAAAGGAAAATCCTGCCAAGCTCATGTTATCTAACCCCTTCTCTGACAAACTCACTTAGCTGTTGTCCTCCTTGCTGATCAGCTCTAGGACCTTTGTGTTACCCAAAAGTTCTGCTCTGTTGGCGTTCTAAGAGCAGTAGCTAGAACCCATTTAGAGTTCAGAATGGAAGGAATTCTGCTTCTGCTCAAAACCGCACCACGGGCACTTGTTTTCCTTTCGGCAGCTGCTCAATGTAGAGACCTCCTTTTTCTGTAAAGACCTTCCTGGGGGGTCTTCACCTATCTCTCCTCAGATTTGCAAGAGCTGTATTTAAGACATCGAGGCACCTGCCTCCTGAAGGGATTTTAGCGTCATGTTTAAGGGATTTACTTAAAACAGGCCACAAAATCCATCTGCAGCCCTGTCTTGTCTAGTAGCCAGGGTAACTTTGAGAGGCTTTCTGAAGGGCTTTTGGGAGTACAGTGCCAGATACACTAACACATTTCCAGAACTGGTGAAAGAGCGTTAGAATCCATAGAGAATGTTAGCTTCACTGCACCACCCTTTGGGTCACTGTTTCCCCTTTATACCTGGAAATACCTATGGGCAAAGGGGCTGGTGGAGATTTAGAGGAGGAAGCTGGATGCTGTGCAGCTCTTCCCGGCCAGGCGGTAAGGACAGGGAGCCTGCCAGACTGCTGACAGTCTCCAGCCTGCACCAGTGGGGCTCCTCCTTAAATCACCAGGATGTGATGCTGTGCTTAAAAAGCAGGTCTAATCTACTCTCTAAAGCACAATCAATCGTTGGCAGTCTGAGCCTAATGGTAACACTATGAGTTGTATTTGGCGAATCTACAAGGTTCATGAGGCTGATTTTGGTAATAAACACAGAAGTACTTTTACATTCCAGTGAGTGCTACCCTTCAGTCACCTGGACAAGCTGCATGACTTTCAGCATCGTCACCACTACTTAGGACATTTCTGGAATTTTTTCTTTTGGATTCCCTTCAGATTTCTTAAAATTGAGGCATACTTTCTAGGCTTATTTCATTTTTAATTTAAAATTTTACTCCTGTATTAATCAGATCTTGAGTGCCTGTTTCAAAATGAAATCTACTGGCATATATGTAATTGCTTAAGATTTCTGAAAAAGTATTACAGGCACAGATCAAGACCCTAAAAACAAATCAAATATTTCAAGTATGTGTTGAGCTGGTAGAACTAGAGCGGTATCCAAAGTGACCTCTGTGAAGAACACAGTGAGTATCCGCATTGTAGGCAAGGCAAGTGGCGAGCATGACAGACAAGGTCCCTGGTCTCAGGAGCAGCTTAGGGTTTTAATAAGGTAAGCGGAGCAAACACTATCAAGCACATTAAGATTTAGGAAGTTTGTGGATACAACATAATGGAGTAACATAAGGCTGAGTTCTGGGGCTGGGAGTAGATAGATGGAAAGGGATTGTGAAAGGCCCTCCATGTGGCATTTCAGCTGATAACTGAGTGACAAGAAGGGGAGATCAATACCGAAATTTGGAAGAAGGGAGTAGCAAGGGAAAAGGCAGGAAGCATAATTAAACTATGGTACCTACCTTTGAGGAATTCATGCAAATATATAAGAAATTCTAGTATCATTAAAATAAAAACCAGACATACTATTTTATATGAGCAAGATACACTCTGACCTTTCTAATGTGCTGGACTTAATGGGACTAGTAGAAAGAGTTCAGAGTAGACATTCAGACAGTGGACACTAGGCAAATTTAACAGAATCCAGCCTGAGGTCCTTCCCTGGATCAAATATATTGTATGTTATACCTCAAGGGTTTTCCTGCTCTATTTGGGGAATTTTTAAAATGACATAGTGGGCCAGTCATGATGGCTTACAACTGTAATCTCAGCACTTGGGGAGTCTGAGGCCGGTCGATCACGAGGTACAGAGTTTGAGACCAGCCTGGCCAATATTGTGAAACCCTGTCTCTACGAAAAACATAAAACTTAGCTGGGTGTGGTGGTATGAACCTGTAGTCCCAGCTACTTGGGAGGCTTCGGCAAAAGAATCACTTGAACCTGGGAGGTAGAGGTTGCAGTGATCCAAGATTGCACCACTGCACTCCAGCCTGGGCTACAGAGCGCGACTCTGTTTCAGTAACAACAAAAAAAAGGACATAGATTTTTTTTCCTCCCAGAATTACCTAGAAGTGCATTACTGTCCACAATGTAGATTTTTAAAGTGAATTTGTTATTTCAGCTTCGTGCTCTGTCTGATGATGGAGTATCTGATCTTGAAGACCCAACTTTGGCTCCCCTGAAAGATACAGAAAGGTTTGGGATCGTGCAGCGCTTGTTTGCCTCAGCTGACATTAGCCTGGAGAGACTGAAGTCATCTGTGAAAGCCGTCATTCTGAAGGACTCTAAAATCTTCCCACTGCTGCTCTGTATAACCCTGAATGGACTCTGTGCTTTAGGCAGAGAACATTCATGATGTCACATATGAACTGTAAGTACATGTTATTGGCCAAAGCTGAGTATTTTTCAGAATTATTAGAGGTCAGACGCATGTTAAAAGTTGACCAATAAAACAAATTTACAAAACAGTTTAA
Source organism: Saimiri boliviensis (assembly GCF_048565385.1). Taxonomy (NCBI): domain Eukaryota; kingdom Metazoa; phylum Chordata; class Mammalia; order Primates; family Cebidae; genus Saimiri; species Saimiri boliviensis. Next base: position 91,282,498 of record NC_133458.1, on the reverse strand, counting down.
GAAGTGATGACATTTTGCATTATAAATGACCTCATTTTTAGCCACCAGGTACTCTTTAAACAGTTTTTCTTATCAGAGGCCCTCCTGCGCTGGTAACCCAGCATCTGATTTAGTTAGGTTCCGGCACCAAAGAGCTGGGAGGGAGAGCTGGGAGGGCTGAGAATTCTTAGCATCCATTCAGACTTTTTTTCTGCCCAGTAATATGTTCATCTGTCACTTGCATTCCACTTTCTTTTTGATATACAGAAAGAGTTCACTCTTTAATCAAAAGTTCTTTTTACATTGTGAATGCTGTGGGAAGGCAATTTCTCTGCACACAAGAGGCTACGTTTTAGATGTGCTGGTATGTTACTTGATGATGGAAAATGAATTGTAAATGCTCTTTAAGAGTATATTCCTCTGCTAACCAAAATCATACTTTAAAAAATCTAATAGCAACCCATCCCTGCCTGGGACCCTAGCTATATGCATTTATTTGACCTTGCCATGCTTTGGTGAACATACTAATTCTATGTCTGGCACATGCTGATTTCCTATGTATTCTGGGTATTCTATTAAAGGAAACTTTGAACTTTGTCTGTTTTGCTTTTGATTCTGTTTGTTTTGATGTCCTTCTATAAACAGCTTGGACTGGCTCCCTCTGTCCATGGACAGGATCTGAGCCTCTGGGGATGAGGGGTAGCAGTTGCTGGAAACATGTAATCACCTATTCTTTTTTCCTTGCAACATCACCCACTTATTCCCTTTCTTCCCTTCAGATTTTAATGAATGTTAACAAGGAAGAATAAAGGAAATAACCCTTTCATCACCGCTATTAAAAATAAAACTCTTCATGGAAATGCTTATAGAGGCTATAAAGTGGCAACCGCTATAAAGAAATGTCTTATATACAAACTGGAAAGGAATATGCAAAAGTGAAAGCAGTTGTGTTAAAATGGTGGCCCTCTACCTACCTTTTGTCCGGTTTTCTAAGTACAGCTAAATTACAAACAGAAGATGTAATATGAATCTACTTACGTAAAAAGATGGATGTATACATGTTATCAATATGCACGAAAATTTTCATTTAAAGAGTTTACATGAAATCTAACAGTGGCTCCTTTAGGGAGAGAGTGACTTAGAGGTTAGGAGAAGAGGCAGAGAAGATTTTTTATCTTTCTATTCCTGATAGAATTCTGTATGTCTTATCCTCCAAATCAAAAACCAGATGAAAATAAAAAACTTAAGATTGAAAGATGCCATCCCAGCAAGCACCAAAAGTCCGGGTTACATCACACAGTAATCTCGGGGATCTCGCTGTTGCACAACTGCTCTAAGACCAGCCAGTTGACATGCTGGATTGTTTTAAGAACTAGCTATTAAAAAGAAGGTAGCTTTATGCTACTACAGTTGTTCCCAGCCTCCAGTTACTACCAGGCATCTTGGCAGACACCTGTAGAGATGTGGGCGTGGCAGGGCTAGGTGTGCTTACAGCGAGATGGAATTGGGCCTCCAAAGGTTTCTTCTAACTAGATATCTCCAACTTCCTCATTAAATCTTTAAAAAGTGCCACTGTTCACTGACACCGAAACCAACTGCAACAAAAGCAAAAATTGACAAGTGGGATCTAATTAAGAGCTGCTCCACAGCAAAAGAAACCATTAACAGAATAAAGAACCTACAGAATGGGAGAAAATATTTGCAGACTATGCATCTGACAAAGGTCTAATACTCAGCATCTATAAGGAACTTAATTTTACAAGAGAAAAGCAAGCTCCCTTCATTAAAAAGTGGGCAAAGGACACAAACAGACACTTCTCAAAAGACATGCGTGTGGCCAAGCAGCATACGTAGAATAGCTCAATATCACTAATGATTAGAGAAATGCAAATCAAAACCACAATGAGATACCGTCTCACATCAGTCAGAATGGCTATTAAAAAGTCAAAAACTATCAGATGCTGGTAAGGTTGCAGCACTCCTGTTGGTAGGAGTGTGTATTAGTTCAACCGCTACGGAAAGCAGTATGAGATTCATCAAAGAGCTAAAAGCAGAACTACCATTTGACCCAGCAATCCCATTACTGGGTATATACCCAGAGAAATATAAATCATTCTACCATAAAGACGTGCATGCAAATGTTCCCTGCAGCACTATTCACAATAGCAAAGACATTGAATCAACCTAAATGCCTGTCAATGACAGACTGGGTAAAAAAAAATGTAATATATATATATATATATATATATATATACATACACCATGAAATACTATGCAGCCATAAAAAATGAGATATTTTTTACAAGAATATGGATGGAGCTGGAGGCCATTATCCTTAGCAAACTAATGCAAAAACAGAAAACCAAATACTGCATGTTCACACTTGTAAGTGGGTCTATTTGGGGAGGGTGGGAGGAGGGAGAGGAGCAGAAAGGATTAACTTTTGGGTACTGAGCTCAGTACCTGGATGATAAAATAACATGTACAATAAACCTCTGTGACAAGTTTACCTGTGTAACAAAACCTTCACATGTATCCCCAAACCTAAAAGTTAAAAAAAGCAAACCGTAAAATTACCAAAGCTAATCAGATAGTCTCCGTTATCTCTAAACCTTAGTTCTACCTATACATGAAACACATTTTTCTAAGAGTAAATATTTATTTCTTTATATATACAAAAATATCTTACCAGGAGTATGTAATCTCATGGATTAGACATTTCAATTATTTTTGTTTTGGACAGCACATGGAATTATGTGAAAAGGTTTATAGGGTCAGTTTCTGAAAAATCAATACTTAATTGTACTGCAGGAAAATTTTATTTATACAACAACAGCAATAATGTTTCTTTTATACAGAAACCAGTTATACAATTACCTGGAAAGCAGTAGCAATTAGTTTTTATTTTTAAACTTCTTAATCAGAAACTTAATCAGCTTGTTCAGCTTTGATTTTCAGATTGCTAACAAGCATTCTGCCCTCCTTTTTAAAAATTCTCTTCTACAGTCACTTCAAAGACTAGAGGTTAAAAAAAGCATGCATCTGTGTTCAAAGAAAAGATTTACCAAAATGAACTGGCGGGGGTGGAGGAGGAATAACAAATTCCCACAGCAAGGTTTCACCTCAAATACTCATCATAGGCTCTAACAGAGCTCAACATAACATGGAGAAGTTGCACTTGTTGCTCAAAGCTAGTGCTCATTCTTTTACAACACTGTCCAAGATACTACTTCTTTTTAAAGAAAAAATCAATGTTACTGAAGAAACAGGAGCCAGTCAGCAGTTCTTTTTAAAAGAGGATACAGAGACATAAGAAATATTTATGTTGCATTTCAAATACAGATGTAGCTAAGCTTATGGCTGAAATCTGATTCTACCTGAAACGATGGAGGCATTTCTCATTTGGACCATGTTTACCAGGACAAGCCTCATGCTTTAAAGCAATGTTACTTACACTACTGTCCACCTCTGCTATTCAAGGGTAAGATGAAAACCACATATATCTGGTAATGACTTCTGATTTAACATTGGTAATTTACAGCTGATGAGTTTCTACATACATCAGATGAGTATACTTTTTTCCTGTTTAAGGCTTCCTCCAAGCTCCCAGGACACTTTGATAGGAGGAGAGCCAAATTTCATATATGGCCTGTCACATTTATACCTGTTCCTACCGCTGGCTTGCTGTTGGCTGAAGTACAATAAAGACAGCTATTTCTAGTTTTAAGACCTTTTTGGCTTCTGTTCTGTGTTAGCAATACCACCTATTTCATGGGATTCAAAAACAGTTGTTTTACAAGCAGTAAATCACTCAATCTTCTGATTTTATAAGGGGCATTTACTTTAACTAAAGATGTGTTCATTCTATTTAAAGAGCCAGGAGGGGAAAAATGAAAGGAAGAGAACTATCCCTTCTGACCAACTTTTGTATGTGACAATAAGTCAAATTTATCACACCACTCCCTTATTAGCCAATGACTGAGAAGCAATTAGAAAGTAATAACTAAAGTGGATTAATATCTGGATTTTGAGGTTCACTAACTAGACCTTACTGTGAATGTTTCTTTCTATAAAGAAATAGAGGCTTTTTAAAATTAATGGTATGGGTCAAAAAAAAAAAAAAAAAAAAAAAAATAGGCCTGCAGTGATTTCAGACATAAGGACAATAAAGTAGGGCAGTTTTTCGGGGCAAAGCTCAGAGTCTTCTGGTGTAACCAAGTACTGGATTGCTTGCTTACATTTTGTTTGATTTGTGAGTGATCTGCTTGGCGGCACAGATCTGCTGAGGGTTTGGCTTTAATATGGGATCATAAGCTAAAAGGGACTTCCTGATTAGGACTAAGAAAGCAGAACAGACCCTCTCTCTTCTGGCTGAAACTGTATCTTTGGGGTTATTTTAAAACTGGAAGAATTCCTGAGTGGTATTCACCATTCACTACATTACTTTAGAAAAAGGTACACTTTGAAATAAAAGAGAACAGATAAAGTAATTCAATAAAGATTTTTCAGTTCAGCATTTGCCACATCACAGTTACAAATTTAAGGCGAAGACAAATATTAACTTAGCCTCACTTAACAAGTAGAATAGTAATGATAAATGGAAATATAAATTTCATCAAAGATCACACAGACATCAGAATTAGCATCTTGGCCAGTACCCTGTCTTTAATTTTATCACTAGAGAATACTTCTTTTTTAAAGTACTGCAGTGTATTCCCAAAGTGGTGTGAACCATGCTTCTTACTTTAGAAATATCATTCTTTCACCGTTTAGTATATTAAGGACTCATGATACGCATTTGAATTTGTATATTTTTCAAAAAACATTCCAAGAACACAGAATGTAGCATGATGAATTATGAAAAATATTTTTTAAAGACCATAAATTGCAAAGGGCTAGAACAAAAATGCAATTTAAAAATAACCTTACCTTAAAAAAATTACAGAACTGTCGTCTTCCTCAGGTACATACCTGCATAAAAACTGACAGATGCTGAATTATTATTCAAATGTATTCTTAAATTTTGTGAGTATTCATTTGTATTATATACTATAATTCCATTATTTAAAAGAATGATTTCTCCCAGAACTCTAGATACATTACAGATGTTATTACAGGAATTCTCACAGCAAACCTCTTGAAATAAGACAAAGGCAGGTACCATAATCTCAGCCCAAATCATATTACAGATTCATTCCAAAGTTTTAGAATTTCCCAAGAGGTTTCTATCCAGAACCCTCCCCTTTTTCCTTAAGAAAATTAAATTATGATAATCACTACTTTCTGAGCTTAACTTCTCATATTTTTCAAAAAGATTATCAGCTTCAAGGTGGAACCAGAGCCTTTTAAAATAAACTAAAAAAATTTTCAGAATGTTTAAGAAATGAGAGTAATTTAAAATTTTAGAATGCTAGTTAAAATTACATGAACGAATACATTCAGTTTTATATCCATGTATTTTGGGAGAATTTTACATATTATACACAGAGCTGTATATATATATGTATATATATACACACATACATAATATATGGCAACTCAAACATTTAAAAAATGAACTATGTACATAAAACTTCAGGATTGCCTTTTTCATGTTTAGTTAAGGTTCACTGATAACGAAATTATTGGCTGTCTAGCATCTGATTTCTGGATAATGGAGTGCTGTTTCAGAAGTTATAAAAGTAAAATGTAAGTAGATTATTATTTTGAGCAATTTGCAAAATTTTTATCTTTAGTTTGCCAATTTAAAATAATTTTACCTAACTCTATGGCTATCCACCTTGAAAATCAACTCCAATCACTGGGATCGTGACACTTCTTATACATAAAAATAAGTACCATTTAATAATTTTTAAAGCAAGGATCATTTTTTATTGTCATTGGGATATTATGGTCAAAGCAGTTAGTAACTGGACATAATCTATAATGTCACATGGTTGTATTTTATTGCTAACTTGGGATTTTATCTAAATTTGCCTTAATAATCTATTTGTTGCTTCAAAGGAAACTTCTTAAAGACAACTATAAATTTATTAGAGTCTAGAATCTAGGGATTAGGCTACTACTGCTCTAGGTATACTGGGTTTCTAACACAATTTCTATTTCAGAAAGCTATGTTCAGCAATTGTATAAAGTTAGCCAAAATAAACAAAGTCCTGATCTATTTGATATATGATATCCAAATATTACACAGAAATGGAGACTGTGTAATAAAGGCATGGCTGTAATGAAAGTGAAAATTCTACTTTCTAGGGCCATCACATTTATTTCTCTGTTACAGTTAAGTGACTTATCTAGGAACATCACCTCTATGGATATTTGTACATTTGAAAATGAAAATATATATATATAGTCTTAGGTTGTGTACAGCCATGCCCTGAGTGCTGAAATGTGGACACTCATCTGTCCACAAGGAACCCTCAGGCACATTAATGTGTTGGCACATCATGCTTCCCAAAAGCACATGAATGTGTATTTCAATCCTTACCAATTGCTCAACGTCACTCTAAGCCATTTTCTTTTATAATGCTAATTACCTCAGATCTTCCCAAAAGAGAAGTTCATATTTCCTTGATCACAGCTATACTCTCATTACCTAGGAAGAACCCGGAACCTTTGGAGCTTCTTGCCCCAGCAGAGCACTGCTTGTTCCTGCAGATTCATATGGGACTTGGGTTTCAAGTTCGATGATTCTTCATTGAGATACAATGAACTTATCCAAATATATTATTGTTAGCACTGGCATCTAGACTGAAACGAACTAAACTGCATCATTTCATTTTATATTAGGAGAAATCTAATGAGCATTAATTAAGTAGTTAATCATGAATACCATTTATAATAGAAATAATTCCTTTAAATATATTTTCTAAGTAATACATTTTATATCACATAAGGCTAGCAATATACATGATGTAAAAGTCATCTACTGTACCAAGATAATTGAAATATTTTGCAGATAAACTTCTTGTGCTGCTATAATTATCCCAAAGCTGTTTAAAGGGGCTCCATGCTGCGGCATGAAAGTACATTAGACAATACAGCACGATTCCTGAGACTGCAGAACTGAAATTTCTCTTAAAATTTCCAGTGTGTGTTGAAACACTAAGTCATAGGGCCTCACCTTGATACTGTGGCTTTGATTCATGTTGCTTTGAGAAGCCAATAATTTGGTGTAAATACATGTAATTTAAAAGCTTCCACAGTTATTAAAATAGTACAATCCATTTTGTTACCCATTTCCTGTCCAGGGACAAGAAATGTGAATTTGTGTTCTGGCCATGAAATCTACAGTTAGAAAAACCTATAGCTTTCCAACTTTAACAATATGACAACTTGGGTGTTTTATTTTATTGTGAAAAATATTTTAAACAATGTGTGAATACTGCTTTTTGTCATATATTTTCTTTTCCCTCAAAGTCCTCCCAGCTGGCATTCCATATGACAACTTTGGTGAAGGGAAAAACAAATTCAGCAGTCACGTGTCTGGCACCTAACACCAGACAAAGATAAACATCAATATTTAAGTACCTAAGCCTTTAAAGTATGAATAGTGTTTAATGGAAAGCTAGCAACAATATAGAATATGGTTACTGTAATTTAATAATGAACTGCATCTCTGAATATGTTTTACAAAGAATTTCTATTATCCAAGAATCCTAAAGGAAGATATTAACTGAGGTTTATGTGGGAATTTATGTAAGTCAATGCATCTAAAGGAGAACTTCTTTCCACAATCATTAAACAAAAAGTACACTTCTTGTCCAGGCGCAATGGCTCATGCCTGTAATCCCAGCACTTTGGGAGGCCAAGGTGGGTGGATCACTCGAGGTCAGGAGTTCCAAGACCAGCCTGGCCAACATGGTGAAACCCTGTCTCTACTAAAAATACAAAATTATCCGGGAATGGTGGTGCGCACCTGTAATCCCAGCTACTTGGGAGGCTGAGGCACAAGAATCTCATGAATCCAGGAGGTGGAGGCTGCAGAGAGCCAAGATCACACCATTGCACTCCAGCCTGGACAATGGAGAGAGACTCCATCTCAAAAAACAAAAAAGTACATTTCTTAACAGATATGTAAACAATATACAAAACATTATTTAATATATATTATATAATACATAAATACATATTATATAATGTATATATTTTGTGTGTATGTATACAAAATAGCTGACAATTATTTCCAAATTTTTTAAGTTGTTCAATGGATTTGGTTCTCAACACGACAGAACAGGCACCCTAAGGATCACATCACATTTCTAAAAGCACATTGATTATTCACAAAAACCTCCAACTGCAAACTTAGAGGCATCTTCAAACATAACAAAAATTTGCAGAGGCATGACACATTTGCTGAGCATGTTCTAATAAAAACACTGTTTAAAGTAGTAGGTTCCTTTTCTCAGTTAAAATTTTACATGTGAAAATAAATAAACTTTCTTCAAGTGTCATTTTGCTGTAAGGTTTTACAGGATAAGGCACTCTCTCAGTCTGCATGACCTTGCTTCCAGCCCCAGAGCTTATTGTGTACATGTTAAATTAGTTAGCATCAGCATATCACTGCAACAAATAAAAAGAAAAACTTCATAAGAGAGTGCAAGGTATTGCTCTTCAATTTTTCAGTAAAGATAGAAATGAAGAGACAAAACTAATGTATCTATTTAAATTAGAATGGATAGCCATACATCTCTGAAATAATGAAAATATGTAAACTGATCAGACTTTTGATATCAGATTTAGATGGTAGTAGACTATAACACGGACATTAAAATTCTGCTTATGTAAGAAATTTATAAGGAAGGTCAGTAACTATTTTCTTTTGATAAGACTAACCCTTCACTATTTGAATACTGAACTAAATGACAGCTTTACAAAACTATTTCAAGTAATATTCATTATCACAGTGAAAATGTGAGACCAATGTTAGAGTGAATGATTTGAAAATTCCTTTGATGAAAAAGGCAAGGGTACTAAATCAAAACATATACAAAATGCTTCAACGCATTTCTTTATGTGATATGAATAGAAAGATTATCCATACAAAGTTAGAAAAATTAAGGTAAATTATATATTAGTACACCTTCCCAATCACATTTTATATAAAAATTCAGAACAGTGTACTGTTATTTCAATCTACACCATAAAAATGCCTGGACTTGGCAGATATCTTCTATCTGTGATGTATTTTCTCAGTAGAAGGTTTATTTGTTGCAGTCACTTTTTAAAAGTTTAATTTCATTGTTAACCTTACTGAATCATCAGTAAACCCAGCTGATTGGGACCCACTGTGGTTCCATTCTCAGTTTCTCTATGGCAGTCTGTAGTTTTTCAAAGGCTTTGTCTAAATTGTCATTTATGATGATCAAATCAAAATAGTGATTGTATGCTCTCTGAATCCGTGCACTTTCATCCACTGTTTTCTTCAAGTCAGAGTCCTGTTGAAGAGTTTTAAAAGGAAATGTTTGTATTACAATGCATATTCACTTGCTCAAACTCCAACTAGAAGTGGATATAATAGGTTAGATATATTTCTTGTAATTCTGGTATTAATCTTCAAAATCTAATCCATAAAGAGTGTTAAAGATGACACTGCCATCTGTTCACGTCTTAGTCTTTCCAACACCACTCATGTTTACATTTATGAGTGTTTTGCATCTTCTGTTTCACTGACATTAGGATAAAGTTTCTAATGAAAAGACTATGAATCTACGGTAACAGAATTACTGCAGGTGACCGGTTTCCAGCTCAACTGTATCATCCTTTTCAAAAGATTTTTTTTATCTTATGGTCTAGGTACAGAAAATTATGGAACTCAATTTGCAGTGGTTGTTAAGATCAAAGCCAAATTTTCCATCTCTCTTTTAAGATAAGGTCAGAGAATCTTAGAAGTGTTTTTCGAAGATTAATCTTACATGCTGCCCATCCTCCACCAAAACACACACTCACATACTTTTATTTACGTTTTTGTCCAGACCCTGTTTATATTTCATAAAGTAGTTTTAGTCATTTTGAAATCATGTGGGGAATACATAAGCAATGGGTTTACCTAAGTAAGTAAAGCTTTTCGTAAGATGGTGTTTTGAATTTTACTGTACTTCTACATATTCTACAGATATTTATTGAGTTCCTATTAAGATATCTACTATGTTTCAGAATCAGTGGATATGACAGTGAATGAGACAGAGGATTTCTATCCTTTAGTGAAGGAAATAAAGAGGAAATAAACATAAAAAAAATTGCAAGTTATGATAATTACCATGAAGGAAACAAAACAGGCACAAAGCATTTTAAGACATCTACTTTAGATAAAGTGATTGGAAAGAGACTGAGTAGTAAATGACAGTTAAGCTGAGAACTAAATGAAAATAAGGAGATCAGCATCCAGGTAGAGCGAATAGCAGAGAAAAATCCAGAGGAAGGAAACAACCGTGGCATGTTTAAGGTACTGAAAGAAGACCAGAATGGGTGAAGGGCTGGGGAACAAGGGAGGTGATAAAGGACCCCTATGAGATGAAAAAACCCCAAGGAACAATGTGACATGACTTGAGTGGAAGCAGGGAGACTGATGGCAGGAATCCAGGTCAGAGAGAAGGTGATGGTGGTAACAGAGGAGATGAAAACGACACCAGAATGGAAATTTATTTTGGTGATACAATCATCAGGATTAGCTTTTTACATCATCCAGGACTTGAAAAGGGAGGAAAAGGAATGAGTCAAGAACTGCTTTTAGGTTTCTAACTTAGGTAAATGGGTGGCTGTGTAAGATGTAGAGTTGAGGGGTGAGGAGAGCATAATTTCTGTAGGAAACAAAGTGTGCTACTTTGTAATATGGTAAGCTTAAGATATCTGTGAGACATCCAAGTGGAGATATACAGCAGGTGACCGTTATAAAATCAGAGCTCTGAGGTCTGGGCTCACTGCATATAAATCATTAGCAGAACTATGGCATAAATGTAAATAATGTTGATGGAAGCACCCAAGAATGTTATTTGTGTAGAAAGTGTAGAGAGAGAACTGGATTCACCGCTAGACCTGAAGAACCCTAATACTTACACTTCAGCTAATACTGAGATTCCTAAATGAGTTTGAAACAACTAAAATATATTTGATTATAGATGGATAAACAAGCCACAATTCAACTTGAAAGCAATCCTTGCCAATTAAAGACATTAGCAATTTGATTTGTTAAAAAACAAAGCCTGTTAACAATAATGGAGTACCATATACCAGACAGATGGAACAGGAATAAAGATTCTCTCTCTGGCTACAGAGTGGTCTCCAGGATATAGTGGTATGGAAAAATGCAGATACATTTTGTATAGAAGCTACTGTTTGTGCATAGAGCAGAGGGAAGGCGGATACACAGGCACGCTTGCTTATATTAGAAACTAATATGGTAAAATGGCCACCAACAATGGCAGCCTATGCGGGTGGAAGGAAACAAAGTGTAGAGAGCACAGAAAAGCTAGATTTGTTTTAAGATTGATGTTGGAGTGGTACAAATGTTGTATAGAGTTATACAACAAAATTTAAATTCAAATTTAAAAAAGCAATTCTTTAAAATCAGAAGCAAAGTAAAACAAATAAACCTGTGTTTCAAGTTGGTGGTTTAACTATACAACAAGGAATTATTTCAGTGACTTTAAAAGAAAAGAATATCTAGTGGGGTATAAGTGAGAGATGAACGATAAGAACACATGGACACATGGCGGGAAATAATACACACTGGGGCCTGTCAGGGTAGGAGCATGGAGGAGGGAGATCATCAGGAAGAATAGCTAATAGATGCTGGGCTTAATACCTAGGTGATGGGTTGATCTGTGCCACAAACCAACACGGCACACATCTACCTATGTAACAAACCTGTACATCCCACACATGAACCCCAGAACTTAAAAGATGAAGGAAAAAAAAAGTCTAGTGAGATATATCCTAAGAACAATTAATAAAAGCCTGAAACTTAAAACTTTTCAATAATCATATTAATACAGATATTACTCAGAAATTACATGTGTACATGAACTTAGTTTATATTTACATACATGTAAGAGATGATGTTAGTATCATCAGGAACCAGGGTTTTCAGGATAAGAGGGGAAAAAGGCAAACAAGCCAAAAAAGTAAGAATAATGTAAAATTTCATTTGAAGCTATCAAACTGAACTAATGCTGTAAGTTTTCTAAAAAAAAAAAAAAAATATTTCCTACCTCTGGCTACTGAAAAGGTTTAAAAACAATGTCCAACTAAGTTTAATGTACACCGTTATTGACTGAATTATCTTTACATACTGTCTCCCACTAAAAAAAAACAAGGACTTCTAATGGCTGGTTCCAGGTCTGGAACGTAGAATAATCTGGAACATACTGTCATATGAGAAAGCAAGGAATCATCAAACACTACTAGAATTGTGTTAAAAAGACTCAGAAGCCAAGTTGAATAGACCCCCAGTAGCTGAAAACATAGCAATTTAGACATTAAAAAGAGTAACTTGAGCTAAATACACAGAGTGGAGTTACTTTAAGTGACTTTAAAACATAGTGACCTGACTGTATACTTAGTTGGATATACAATAAAGAGAGAAAGAACTAGGTGGGGGGTTTGGGGGTGTTCACAGTAACCATACTGGTGGTGGTTGTGTTGATATACTTATTCCCATAATGTTGTGTTTGTACTGTGGAATAAAGCAAATTAGCAATTACTTGATAGTCTAATTCCAACATTTCCAGTGTTTTTGAGAACTGGGATATTCAGGATAAGAGAAAGGAATTAGACATATAAAATAAAAATCCTGTAATCTTGAATTTGATTGGAAAATATCAGCATGAATTCATGATATATTTTCCTTCAAACATACAAAGAGAAAAGCATATATGCTACTGTCTACATAAAAAGGTCTAGCAAGAAGCAATGATCAACTCTCTGATAATGGGCACTGTTAGTATTATGGTCTTAAAACACCATTTACCCTAAAAGAAACCAAAGTGTCTTGGAAAAATGGCTGATTCCCGGCCTAGAATAGAAAATGTACAAGATGAGCCTGGAACATTTGTTCTACCAGATAGCAAGGAAGCTATCCAAGACTATCAGAGTCATGAAAAAAAAGGTCTCAAGGACCAACTAGAATAAGCTCCTATTGGTCAAAGATGGGACAATCTGAGCATCAATAAGAATAATCATCGCACAGAGTAAAGCACATCAAGTAAGTCTGAACTTACATGCTCATGAAACTAAAAACAAAGCCAACCGCAGCTGGTCGCCTGATGCCTATAGAGGCTCTTGGGCAATAAACTCATTATTCTGAAAGCTGACCCACAAAGGGACAGTATCAAACATGTATCCTGCCTTTCCTGTATGAACCATACCTCAGAAAAATCAACTACTTGATGACCAAAAGTTCTTTTTAAGAATTCTAGTTTCTAAATGTAGAAGGAATGACAAATGCAGAATACTACCACTTTGCTATCTCTAAAAAAATAATTTGTCCAAGGCAAAGATCACTAAAGTTCGCTAAAACCAGTAGGTAAATAGTTACTGGGGAACTTTATAGATCAGGCTAACAACTTCTGACCCCCCACTGATTAAACTTATAACAAAAGAGACAGCCTGACATATGCCTCATGATGTAATAAAAGAAGTACCACTTATGAATTTTTCTTTCAAAAAACCACGAAACCAACCAAAAACCTGAATAACCTGAATCTGTCTGACCAACCCTATAGAGCAGGTGTCCCCAAACTACGACCCAAGGGCCGCATGTGGCCCCCTGAGGCCACTGTCCGGCCCCCCGCCGCACTTCAGGAAGGGGCACCTCTTTCATTGGTGGTCAGTGAGAGGAGCACAGTATGTGGCGGTCCTCCAACAGTCTGAGGGACAGTGAACTGGCCCCCTGTGTAAAAAGTGTGGAGACGCCTGCTATAGAGCAACCTATCAGTTTACAGGAAATAGAAGGGATAGAGGAAACTGGTACAATGCGGACAGAATGGGTAAAATCCAGACTATGGAACATGCTGTAGGATAAATGACCTAATTTTGTTTTAACAACTAAATTGCAATGTGAAAACAGGGGAGAGGAAGGGTGGATTAAGAGGTACTAAAGGGATGTTTGCTTCTAGCCAAGGTGAAGTAACAGGCACCAGACTAACTCTCCCACCTAACAATTTGTGGACAAAATGTATGAAACAGTTTTTAAGACACCATATATCAAAATATTAAGAACAGAGATCCAAGAAATAGAAAACAATTGAAGTGAGTCTTAGGATTACCCCAGTTTACTGGCTTGAAAGAGTTTCTGGGCAGTTGATTGGGGCGAATGAGCCCAAAGGAGCCTACAGGACTCTGAGTTGAGGACAGAGCTGAGTCCATGGAGACTCAGGTGGCAAGAGTTTGCATGACAGAATGCGGGAGGGGAAGAGCAGCACAGACAGCCTTTCGAGATTTGCAGAAGGTCTCCTTCCAGCATTCAGCTGAGCACCAACCTGCACACAGGTACAATGACCTGAAGCTGAAAAGGAACCCCCAGAAAGGATTAGAGGTACTCATACACAGCCAGGAATGGTACCTATTCCCTCTTAGCCAGAATAGAAAACCTCATGACTGACAGGCCCTGTGGCAGGAGTACCAAATGGGACTTGCCTTATTTGCGGGGAATAACTGGCCCTAAAATGAGAACTGCTTGGGTCCTACCTAACTAATTTTAAAAGTGAGACCTGAAAAAAGCAAACTGTTTCCAAATAACTGCATCCTAGAGAAAAGCTCACAACGTATGGCATCCAAAAAGAGTTAGCAGGATTGCAAAGCAGCAGGAAGACACACCCATAATAAAGAGAAAAATAATCAAAAGCAACCCAGAACTGACTCAAATGTTACAATCTGCAAAGACATTGAACACTTATTATGAGAATGCTGCATATATTCAGAAAGTAGAGACTACATCAACTTGAAAAAGAACACCAATACTACCTGATTTCATGGCATATGATCAAGTACACTTGAGTGAAAGTGGTGGAGGTAAGGGTTCAGGGAGCAGGTTACAAGGGAGCACAAGGAAATGTGTGGAGATGATGGAGATGTTCAAATTTTGGTTGTAATGGCGTTCATGAGTACAAATATATGGCAAAACTGATGAAGCTGGACACGTTAGGTAGGTGCAGCTTATTGTGTGTCAATTATACCTGAATTAGGCTGGAAAAAAGATTTAGATGACATCAAACAAATTCGATGTGTTGATCTTGTTTGAATCCTGATTTCAACAAATCCACTTAAAAAAAAAAAAAATCTTGGGGAAATTCAAATAACAGACTGCATGTAGGGAATAGTAAGATATTTAATGGTATATTAATGGTATTATGTTTTAAAAGTCTATCTTTTAGATATAAATACTGAAGTATTTATGGATGACATGGTATTAAAAATTTGCTTCAAAATAATTCAAGGTGAGGAGGAAGTAGGGAGGGGTCTAATTAAAACAAGAAATTGCCATGTTTATTGAAGCCAGGGGATGGGCATATGGGGCTCATTTTTTCCCTCTTTTGTATATATTTTTAAATTTCCATAAATAAAAAAGGAAAAAAAAAAAGGGAGAAAACATGTAATAGAAACTAAACATCAGAATACCTGACTCTACTAATGATAAACCATATAATAAACATGACTGCTAATGGTCTTGGAGCCCACTTACCTCACTAGCAAAATAAAGGGGTTCAATTAATATGTATATTTTAATATTGGTCCATTTTACTTTACAAAGGAGAGCTAAACTTTTGATTTAAATAAAGTGAACAATAATTTTCAATTAATCTAATGAATTTTTATTCTGTAGCGCCTTATACAGTAGGTTTATTTCATAAGCATAATTAGATAAGAGATGGCCAGGCATGGTGGCTCAAGACTGTAATTGCAGCTCTTTGAGATGCCAAGGTGGGCAGTTTACCTGAGGTCAAAATGAGACCAGCTTGGTCAACATTGTGAAACCCCATCTCTACTAAAAATACACAAATTTTTACTGTATTGGTGCACACCTGCAATCTCAGCTACCTAGGGGACTGAGGCAGGAGAACTGCTTGAACCTGGGAGGTGGAGGTTGCAGTGAGCCAAGACTGCACCACTGTGTTCCAGCCCAGGTGACAAAGGGAGACTCTACCTCAAAAACCAAAACAAAAAAAAGATAAGAGTTAAACATGCTCAAAAGAAAAGGAAAAATTTAAAAGGAAAATCACATGGCTAGCTCACCGTCAGAAGCTTGGTAGTGATTCCTGCATCCACCACAGCTTTGTGCATGGCACGTAACGTCTCTAACTCCGGAGCAGCAATAAAGACCACATAGGGCATGAACTCTGATGTCCTCAATACTTTCAGTGCCTGTGTAAAAGAATAATTATAAGCCAATTTATATAATAATAGAGAACCAGAATTCTACTACCTTTAGTACAAATCAAAGACTATTTGCAGTTGTCCTGTGGATTAAAGGACATAATTTAATACCTATCCCCGTTCTGTCGTTCTCATTCCTTATAGTACTTTCTTAAAATAATGATCCATTTATTTTGTTCTGAACTCAGTCTGTTCCTCTTGAACAAAGGAAAGTATAAAACAATGATCCAAAAATCAAGAGTGATGTAAACTTTTTTTATGTTAAATTGTAGAATTCTGTTAACATTGAAAAATTAGAAATAACCTCAACGTCGATTAATTGGAGAGTGGTTAAATAAATGAATATATATTCATACTATAAAGTATTATATAGCAATTACAAAGAAAAAAGCTCTATAATAACTACCATAAAAATATCTTCAAGAAATAGTACTATACAATAAAACCCCTGAAGAATCTATATAAAATTTTTCCATTTATGTAAAAAGAAACAACAACAAAAAAAACAGAAAACCCATTACCTTATGTATATTTGTATTTAAGGCATAGTAAAATGACTAGAAAGATACACAAGAAACTATTAACAATTCTTATCTCTGAGTATGGAAGTGAGGTTGGGCTGAGTGCAGCGGAGTGGGAAGGGGTAGATGAGAGAGAAACACAGAGTGAGAATAAAATAGTGTAGAGGTTATGTGTGTGTGTCAGGTAGGAGGGGGAGTGATTTTTATTTTTTATATTGCAGACTTGAGTTTTAAACTTAACATTTCTTAACACAAGCATTTATGCATTATCTAAACAGGTAAATAAATACGTACTAAGCTTCCACCATAGATCTAATCACACAGTTTCTACCGCCACCCAAGCCTCTGTTGGCTAATTGTTCAGAGATTTATTTAACTAGCTATGTACACATAATAACATTCTCTATTACCCAAAGGTAATAGAAAGAAAGAGCCACCTTTCCACCCTGACAAAACAAACAACCCCAACCCACCATCCCCTGACACACATGAAAAAACTCCATGGAAAACAAAATATAAAAAACAGCTTTGGAATCAAAGCAGCTTACCTGTGGGTTGACATCCAGAATGCAAGTCCGTCCAGTTTGGACAACCTCAAGAATAGAATCAATTTTGGTTCCATAGAGATTTCCTTCATATTCCCCATGTTCCAAATACTTTCCAGCTTTAATATCTGCTTCCATCTCAGATCGTGACACAAACTTGTATGCCTGGCCATCTTTTTCATCTTCCCTTGGTTTCCGTGAAGTAACTAATGTTGAGATTTTTGTACAAAGAAATTGTAAGGCATAAAAAATAAAGTACACAGGGTAGCTTAACATTTTTCTACCTGGTGCAGCAAACTAGAGCCTATGGCCGAATCTGATCTGTTTCTTATTTTTGTAAATAAAGTTTTATTGAACCACAGTCATACTCATGTTTACGTATCATAGATGGTTTCTTTCCCATTAAAATGATGTTAGTAATTGTGACAGACTGTATGGACTGAAAAGCCTAAAACTTAATTATTATGTGGCCCTTTAATAGAAAAAGTTTCTTGATATCTTAGAGGAATATTTTAAGAGGTAATCCCCAATATAAAATTTGTATCCAAAAATATGATTCTTAAAATCACTTTGAAACTAAAAATATATTTACCTAGCAGCAGAGCCTTCAACAAAGTTCTTAATTATGCTAAGTGTTAATAAGTGTGAGGCATGTTGCAAGTACCTTTTCAATTGACCATCACTCTAGATCTTAGGAATCTATTACATCCTTTCTTTCCACTTTAACACTTCCTAAGTGCCCCAAAAGGTGAGCAAAGTCCACCTATTCTTAGTTGTGATACCAATTTTTTAAAGTGCAGTTTTACTCATAAATTATCTATCCTATAACTTACCTCAAAACCAACCCTTTCTTTTAGCTTTCTGTTTGTCGATATTCTCAATTATTAATTGTTCTATTTTACAATTCAGGGGTAGAGCTAGCCACCTCATTATTATCATAGTTTATTAACCTAACTCTACTCTGACCCGACCTATTATTTCTGGGAGAATGAGAGACTAAATAGCTCAAGTCAAAATTTAGAAATAGGAGATCCTTTTGTCTGATATTTTAGAGCTTTGAATACTTGCAGAGACACAACCCTTTGCAAGTTGGTCTGTGCTAGGAATGGTTATCATTTTTTAAACTGTTGCAAAGGTGTACTTTCTGACAACTTTGTTGACATTAGCTTTGAAGAAGAAAAGTAATTTTTGAGTGTGTTATTTCAAGTTTAGCCTTCCCCTGGGCTTGGAAGGATCAGATATAAGATGTATCCTACTTCTATTAGCTAAGTAGTTGCAGAATAACTGATGGAATTATTAAGTACACCAAATTAAACTCAGAAAGTAATCCAAATAAAAGATGACAGTGTTCTGACTACTTTCAGTAAGCATAAGACAGAGAAAACTTTTTAAAGAACAAAATAAACTTCAAACTCATGCTCAAAAATAAGTCAAATGAGATCATTAGGTGTAATAGGACTCCCCTTCTCCCCTTGTTTTCTGGCTCAACCTAGAGAGTAGTCATCTTAGACTACTGTGATGAGTGTTAATATATTAAGTATCTTCGAGAATCTTCAAGATGCTATGATAGTCATCAAATTCATATTCAAAAATGTGTGATGTTTAAGGTTGCTGGAATTATTCACCAAAGGTGTACAGTAAAACTTCTAAGGCAACTTTTGACTCCCCAAATAAATGCATAATAGGACTTGGCTAAACATTGTGCACATTAATTTTAAAAAGTAGTGGGCTTTTTTTTTTTTGACGGGGCGGGGGTGAGTCCTATTGTGGAACCATACAGGGGGATGTGCTGCTTGAAATAAATACATATATGTGCATGTGTTATCCCACCTCCATGCTGAGGGAATTTTAATTTTTAGAGAAATGTTAGTTTTCACGTGAATTTTAACTATAATCCTATTCTCTACCGACACTCCAAAAAAAACTACGTTGCCACATATTCAAACTGCTTAATATTTCAGAACAGAGAAATTAGAACATGAAGGTCTGACTGCAACTGATTCCTTAGACTTCTACACTGAGCAACTACATGATGTGATTTTTTTAGAAGTAATTTTTTCGTGATAGGCAAAATTCTTAATTTAAGCTGCTTTTCAAATAATGAAGAAACAATCAACAAAGTAATATTTCATTTAATTAAGCTCAAGATCCCAATGTTAAAGAGAAAACAGGGTTTATAACATAACCTATCTACCTAAAATATCAATGTTTTTCTATTTTATTTTAGGATCATTTTGTAATATATAAAGAAAGTTAAATTGTCTTAATATAGTAACAGAGAAAATTTTAGAAATTTGAAAATAAGCAATGTACTCCCAAACAGCCAATGGATCAAATAAGCAATCACAAGTCAAAGAAAATACTTTGAGAGTAGATGGTGCTGTCAAAGAGCACAGTTACAAGACAGTGCTCACCAGGCTCTTCCAGAGCGCCAACTGTCCAGCAGCATGTTCATTACCTTGAAAATATATGATGGGTGAAGTAAACCCATTCTAAGAAAAGGTTCTGTGGAGGGCTTTAAGCCCTCGACAATTGTCTTAAAAGCTACTGATGGGAAAAAGATCAGCGCTGTGGTGAACTCTAAAGAGCTGAATCATGTGGCTAATTCAAACGTATTAAGAGCTAACATGGATACGCTGAGAACAGGGACAAAACGAGTAAGACGAAGCAGCACAGTGAAGGGCACTGCATTTCTTGGATTCACCAACTAACCAATGAATTGCTATTTCTTCTTTGGTTTTTTTTTACTTTGGGTCACAAAGATAGGTCTCAGTTCTGCCATAGTAACTGTTTTCATGTAAGATTTAGGGTCATTGTGGAGGGAAAAAGGATTGGAACAGAATAGTTGTGGTAAGAAGCCAGTTTATTATTTTAGATCTGGCTAACTGGTGTGTTGCATAGCTGTATATTCAGGATTACAGTTTTAAAGTCTCTGTAGCCATCTACAGAGAAATGTACCACTGAACCTATTTATTAAAAAAAAACAAAAAAAAAAACCCATGCAAATCTAAAGTACTTTGAGATGAGTAACAACAAAAACACAGCAAACCGAAAACTTTTGGACACAACTAAAACATTACTTAAAGGGAAATTTATAGCTGTGAATGCCTATGTTAATAAAGAAGATCTCAAATCAATAACTTAATTTTCTACCTAAAAAAAACCAACAACAACAGAAAGAGAGTAAAATAAATCCAAAGTACAAACAGAAAGGAGGAAATAATAAAGATTATAGAAAAAAATTAGAAAGCAGAAAAAACACAGAAAATCAGCAAAGGCAAAATTTGGTTGTCTGAAAAGATCAACAAAACTGACAAATCTTTACAAAGACTAAGAATAAAAGATGGAAGACTGAAATTTCTAAAATCAGAAATGAAAAAAAAGTATTACTATGAATCTTGCAGAAATCCTGAAACTGATTAAAAAATAAAAATCCAAGTTGACCTATAACAAGTGGAGACTGAATTAATAATCAAAACTTCCTACAAACAAAAGCTCAGGGTCAAATGGCTTCATGGGTGAATTTCATCAAACATTGAAAAAATTATAACTAAGCCTTCGCATACTCTTCCAAAACAATGAAAAAGGACAGAATATTTCACAACTAATTCTATAAGTCCTGTATTATATCAAAGCTAGACAATGACATCACAAGGAATGAAAACTATAGACCAACATCCCTTATAAATATAGATGCAAAAATCCTTACAAACTACAAGCAACTGAATCCAGAAGTATATAAAAAAGATGGCACATCATGACCAAACGGAGTTTACCACATGATACAATGTTGGTTCAATATATGAAAATCAATGAATCATTATCAATAGAAAACAATAAAAACCAAAAATCATATGACCCATCAACAAAGAAAAGGCATTTGGCAAGATCTAGCACCCTTTCTTGATAAAAACCCACAAAGTAGGAACAGAAGGGAACTTCTCCAATCTGATGAAAGGCCTCTATGAAAAACCCACAGCTAAAATGGAAAGATTGAATGCTTTCTCCTTTCTCCCTAAAATCATGAACAAGACAAAAATGTCCACTTTTGCCACTTCTATTACACTATTATACATTATTCTGCAGGTTCTAGTTGAGGCAATTAGACAATGCAAAGATATAAACAGCACCCAGACTGGAACAAGTAAAACTATATTTGCAGATGACATGATTTTGTATATAGAAAATCCTGAGGAACCCACACAAAAAAATCATCATTAGAATCAATGAAGTGAATAAGGCTAAAAGACAAAGCCAATACACAAAAATCAGTTGTATTTCTATACACTAGCAAGGAACGATCCAAAAATAAATAAATAAGAAAATACTTTTTGCTATATAATAAAAAAGAATGAAATAGGAATAAATGTGACAAAGAAGCATAAAATTTGTACAATGAAAACCACAAATAGCATTAAAATAAAGACCTAAATAAATGGAAAGACATCCATGCTTATAGACCAAAAGAATTAACATTGTTAAGACGGCAATAGTCCTCAAGTTGGTCTAGAGAGTCCATATAATTCTTAAAATTCTAGTTACCTTTTCTGCAGAAATTAGAAGTTTACCTTACAATTTATATAGAAATGTCAGGAACCCAGAAGAGCCAAAGCAAGCTTAAAAAGAAAGAACAAGTTGGGAAGATTCTCAATTCCTGGTTTTGAAACTTAATACAAATATACAGTAATCAAGACAATGTGGGACAGGCATAAGGACCGATATCTAGGTTAATGGAACAGAACTGAAAGTTCGTAAATAAATCTTCACATTTACAATCAATTGACTTTCAAAAAGAGTGGCAAGACAAATCACTGGAGGAAAGGACTATTCTTTTTGACAATTTGTGTTGTGACAACTGGATATGTGCAAGCAAAAGAATAAAGTTGGAACCCTCTCTTCACATATGACACAAAACTGATCCTATAATCTGCATGTAACAGCTAGTAGTATAAAGCTCTTAAAATAAAATATGGGCATAAAATTTTGTGGCCTTGGATTAGGGAAAGCTTTGATAGTATCATATTTGATATGATACAAAAAGCATGAGCAACAAAAGATATGTAAAACTGGACTTCATCAAAATGAAAAACTTTTGTCTATCAAAGGACACCATCAAAAACATGAGAAGTCACCAAAGAATGAGAGAAAATATCAATATTTGCAAATCATGTACCTAGTAAGGAACCCGTACCCAGAATATGACCTCCTCTTACAGCTTAAGAAAAAGACCACCTAATTGAAAAATGGGCAACCAGTTTGAAGAGACATTTCTCCAAAGAAAATACATAAATGGCAAATATGTCCATGAAAAGTTGTTTGACATTACCAGCTGTTGAGGAAATGCAAATGAGAACCAAAATGAGATACAACTTTACACCCACTAGGATGACTATAAAGCCAGATGACAAATGTTGGGGAGGATGTGCAGAAACTGGAAACTTCATACACTGCTGGGATTGTGAAAGGATACATGTACAGCCACTATGGAAAACAGTGTGGAAGCTATTCTAAAGGTTAAACATATAGTCACTATATAACCCACAAATTCCATTCCTAGGTATATGCCCAAAAGAAATAGGCATATGTCCACACAAATACCTGTATACAAATGCTGACTGCAGCATTATTCACAATAGCTTCACTGCAGCGTTATTCACAATAGCTTAAAAAAAAAAAAAAAAAAAAAAAAAAAAAATCCAGATGTCCATCAACTGATGAATATATAAGTAAAATGTGGTATTGTCCTATAATAGAATATCACTTAGCAAGGAAAAAAAACTAAGTACTGATACATGCTACAACACAGATGAGACTGGACATTATTCTAAGAAGCCAGTCACAAAATATCACATATTGTTTAACTCTAGCATAGAAAATGTCCACAATAAGTAAATCTATTGTGACAGAAAGATTCATGATTGCTCGTGGCAGCAGTGGGTGAGGAGGTTGGCGGGAAATGGGTACAGAGAATCTTTCGGGGATGATGCAAACATTTTAACAGCTTTTAAATTTTATAATCCAGAATTCTATTCTCAGCTAATTAATCAAATAAAGGGCAGAAAACATACATTTTTAAATACAAAGATGCATGCATTGTATTCCACGTACAAGAGGATGTGCCCCAGCAAAACAAGGTGATAAAACAAGAAAGAGAGAGAATGGGATCTCGGAACTGCTTCAACCCAGGATAACAACAAAGGGAACTAACTACTCCAGTATTAAGAGCTGGGCAGTCAGAGAGACAGCATGTCGTCCTCATCGAAGCAGAAAGACAGAGGTTTCTGAGACAGAGATCTCCAGAGGAAAACAAACAAACAAACAAACAAACACACAACTTACTGGATAAACAAGTCTTTGGTTTAAAAAACAACAAAACACTGTATGCACACACATGCATATAAAACCAGGTAGTATAAGGAAAAACAGAACTCCAGAGATCCCCGGGTCACACATGGGGAAAAGGCTGTGTAAGAAAGTAAAATTGAACTAACTGAAAATAGAGCTATCTTTATATTGGGAAGGATAGTCAGGAAATAAACAGATAAGGCCTAAACTGGCTAAAGCAGGGAAGAGCAGACTAAAGACATTACTAAGAAATATGGAACACTACCAAAAGAAATAGCAAAAAGAATGAAAAGTGATTGTTTCTCATAAGTAAGCCAGTGGTGAGGCAGGGGAAGAGAAGGGGTTATTTTTCCCCCATTATATGTCTTTAAGAACTACTTGCTGAAAATATTGGGCACATATTAATTTGATAAAAGCAAAAAACTTTTTCTTTTTTTCACAACTGCAACTTTAACATACTTTAATTACAGTGAAGGTTTTGTTTTGTTAACTACTAAACTAGGAGTTGCCTAAATTTAGTAGAATCTGAAGACTTACCTTGAAGGGATTGTAAGCAGCACATGGGGGCAATGACAAGGTTATCTCCCTAACTTTTAAGAATTTTAGTAATAAAAGTACTCACTGAGAATTAGTCCCAAAATATGCTGGACAAAACCTAAAATTCAATTAAGAGAGGGGGCGAACTTAGGCTAGGATATGACTCAAAGCAGCTTAAAGGCATTAAAATACCTAAAGGAATGCTGTGTTAAAAGGGGACTTGGTCACAAACAGAAGGAAAAAAAGGGAGTTATGAAAGCAATGTTAGCTTGTCTCCTGCTTTATTCAAGGGAGAGAACATCTAAGTTCACAAGTAAAGGCTCACATATTTCAAAAAAAAAGACAAGCGTGTATTAGTCACTAAAGTTAGACACAAATGTGTATTAGTCACTACAGTAAGTCACTATCACCCAACTCCTTGATCTAATTCCATTCTCATCAAGCATAGTTCTGACATGATTATTTAACCTTCTACGTAAGTATGCAAATAGAGAAATGAATGCAAAGACCTAAACTGAGTGTTTAGTTACCTTAATGGTTGTACTTCTCATCAGTATTATTTTATTCTATACATCAGACTTTGTAACCTTAATGCTGCCTGCAGTAAAAGGTGAATCACTCTTGATGCGTTATCAAAAATCAGGTTTATAACCTTGTACGACTGAGAGCTACAAGCCATACCACGTACATTCACACAGCTGTTGCCACACTGGGTATGTCTGAGGATCAGAAACTTTCCCTTTTTCTTTACACTAAAATGGTTGAAAAATCCAGCTTTTCAGATATACATCAGTACAAGAAAATCCTAAATGTCTATCTTGCCACAATTCTAATATATGCATTTAATGCTAAAATTTCTGAACTGAATAGCTTAGAGAAGCAACTGCCACCAGACAGCAAGCCAACAGCACTGCAGCACTATTTCAAGACAGCTGTAGAATTACTAAATTTTTCAATGTCTTTCACTTGTTCTTTTTCATTGTCGTAAAGAAAACTTATTTGGGAATAGCAATAATTAATGATAATAATCCCCCTCCTCCATACGCCCATATTCTTTCCTGCCAACTGCAAAGCAAGGAAAACACAGAAAACTTACATGGCACCGTAGTTCCAAATCTAGTGGGATTCAATACTATGAACCTGTTTTTCAAGCTTCTTCGCCCTACACCTTGAGCTCCTATCAATACTAATGTTTTTCTCTGGAAGGGAGGCATTTTGGCTACCTCCTCATATATCTGGATTTCATGACGATCAAATTCTAAACATAAAGGGAAATTGGAAAACATATTCAGTCATCTTTTATACACATGAAAATAATCTCTGCAATTCTGTCTAGTAATGGCTTAGCTGTCTTAATAGTTAAATATCACTTGACTTTGTTTTCACAAATTTGGCAAAGGACAGTAAATAATAATTATTTTATTACTGTTTATAAGACAGGGTCTCACTGACACCCAAGGTGGAGTATAGTGGTGCAATCTTAGCTCACAGTACCTTTGAACTCCTGGGCTCAAAGGAGTCTCCCATTAGATGAAACCACAGGGATGAGCCACCATACCTAGCTGATTTTAAACTGTTTTTGTACAGATGGGGTCTTGCTATGTTGCCCAGGCTGGTCTCAAACTGTTGGCCTCAAGTGATCCTCCTGCCTCAGCCTCCCAAAGTGTTGGGATTATAGGCATAAGCCACTGCATCTGGCCCATAAATTATTTTATATATTGCTTTAAACATCTACTTTCATCCATTTGCCCTTAAAAATTTGTCTAACCAAGCTAGGAAAACGGTATGTTTTATCCTTATTTATCAGAGATTGTATCCACTGAAACCTTTTATCAATTTGTCAGTAAAAATCCTTTAATATAAATAATCAAATTATAGACCAGTTTATATAAAAAGTATGTATCAAATATGGAGGACAGGAGTAAACTTACTGTAGTTGCTTAAATAAGTTCCACAGAACGAGTGACCTCCAAATTATATAAATGAATAAATATTGTATGGCAAATCTACAATTATCAGTTTGATTAGAAAATTCAACATGCTGACATTTACTGACAACATACATTTAAATATTAAGATTTTGAAATGTACATATAAATTTTAGATCCAAACGTTTTCACTAGAAACATAACCCAAAATTATAATCTTAGTGGGAAAATTACAAATTTTCTATTTTACAAAAAAGCCTTATGGGCATATATTTAATGAATAATACGGCCAAAGTAATTTGAAATATTATGACTTGTTATTACTATAACTCTCAATCTGTAATAATAACACTCCTTCCTTAGCTTATTATACTAATAGCAACTCTTTCTTTGCACAGTTTCCCCACAGTAGATTAAACCAATATTAAGAGAAAACAAGCCCACTTCTTCCTTCTATATTATTTCTTATATGGTTTGCTATTTAGTTTATTACCAACATAGAGGTAGCTCTGAAGTCAAGTAAGTACTTTTAAAATTGCCAGCTGCTTTGATTAAGCCTCGTTCTGATTTATAGAGCTGTTTTTTCTCTTGTCATCCTCTGTAACTGGGAATAAATATAGTAGTTTCCATTCTTTCCCTTCCTTCCTTTTTATTTATTTTTAATAGCAAAGGAGTAGCCAATCCAGGTCTGAGGTCTTATTTTACATTGTTTTTAAAAACATTTTCAGCTTTACTGAGGTATAACTGACAAATAGGAATTGTATTTAAAGTGTACAACTTGATGGTTTCATGAATGGGTACAATGTGAATGATTACCTCAATTAAGCTATTAAACATATCAGTCACCTCATATAGTTACCATTTCTTTCTTTTTAAAAAGATTTCTTCATGACTAATATATTTAAGAAGTAATTCTACTAGAGCAGACTAAGATTTATTTGGTCCAGTGCTATTTTTCTAAAAGTATCATGGTTAGTGTTACAACAGGATACCCATTGCCCTTAAATGTAATTTTTGTAACATCCTGATAAAGGCATTCTACCCCTTAGAAATGGCACACAAATTACTATTTCAAAATTCTCTGGAAGTTTCAATTATACTATTGCGTCTTCATTAAGACAAGCAAAAATCCTAACCAATTTGTTTTGCTGTAAACTATACTCACAAAATAAAGCACATGGTAGTATACATAATATCAAGATTTAAATAATTTATATTATATTGCACCATGTCTTCATATGCCAGCCCCTTGCAACTAGGTACTAATCTGAATTACCTTCACTTTAAACTGTATATTCAGAGTTTCCGCCACACAAAATGATACACAGTTACTTCACTTGGACTTCTCAAAAAGTATTTAAAACCTACCTGCATTTCTGGTTGTGAGATACATCATCTTTTTCTTTTTTTTGCTACTTATAGTTCCACAAAAAGGTCCTGAAGGATGATAAAACAAATATAACTTAAACAGCACGTCAGAATATGAAAAAATTGTCCTATAGTATTTTATAGGGGTGGGAGAATTATCTTCCCAATGTTGCATTCTAGGAAGCAAATGAGGATGGGGGTGAGTTAAGGCACTGAATTTTGATACTCTACCAGCAGGTGGCAGAAAGGGATTAAAAAGATTACTTATGAGAGAGAGAAAATAAAGCAGAGGGAGGGATTCATTCTAGATATATTTTAAATAAATTCATTTGCTTATTCAGACAAAAGAGACAAAGAAAGGTGGCCACAAAGGACTGCTTGTTACTTATTGTGTCGAGCTCATCACCTGAATTGTCCCAGTCTCTTCTAACAAATGCCTTTCTCTTCTCTTCCAGGAACTGGCTTGGAATGAGACCAGCACTTCCTCCCTCTTTTACATGGCTAGCCTAGAATCAAATTAATGAATTGTATATCTCAGTGACTAAAATTTGAGACCATATTCTATTACGTAGGACAAGCAGTGGTAGGTAAAAATAAGTCACATTTGCTCTTAAAAACAACCTTGTGATTTAAAACCATAGCATTGTCAGTTAAGATATTTAAACAATTCAGCACTGAGGAATCAACTGGCACCTAAAATTCTTCATATCTGTCATCTGGTAATGAAATTTGGGAATCAAAATACATATTAAGTTACAAAAACTTTTTATTTATAATACTAAGTTAGAAAAAGAAAATAAATAAATGCTATTCTATACGATGTGTGAACAGGATGTTTTATCTAGCACCCTTTAGTAAGTCTTTTACTGTCAACCTTAATCCTACTATGTCAGTATTCCAGTCCAAATCGTATGAAAAGGAGACACTATTTGGAATATAAAGTGTAGATTTTAACTTACGCTACCAGGAATCTGAATATCTCAAGAGTTTGTAAATTTAAACTAAGCGAAAGTTTACCTAATGTAAAATAGCTAACTTTTAAAGTAAGCTCCAAAGAGAAATATTTTAAAATAGTGGCTAGAGAACTGGCTGTTAGTGGTTTATCTCACAAAGTTAGTATTTCTATCCTTATAACTAGCATAGAAAATCTGGTTATCACTTTTAGCAATTAAAAATCCTGAAAAACAGAATTAAAGTAACTGACCATCAAAATGCAGGGAGACTGAGAAAATGGTGACAGGTAAGAAGATAAAACTAAGAGATCATATTCATAGGAAAAAAAAAAAGAACAAAAATAGGAATAATTTGATAAAGGAAACAGCGAGAGAGATTTTTTCTAAATGACGGATCTAAAAAATTCAGTGGAGACCTCTCAAAATCATGGATTCTGTTTAATCTACCCATTTCTTAGCTGTCTCAACACATAGTGCACTTATACATAATAATGTCTTAATTTACATTTAAGGACACATTAGTAAGATTGTTCTCATTCTGTGATTTGTTTCCCCTCAGAAGTAGATACATTTTTTAGATCTAATGTGAGTTACCAATATCTCAGTTAATTTTGGAATTCGCTGCTAAGTTCTGGATCCCTTCCTCCTACTCCTTGTTCTTTAGTAAGACTCTCATTTGCTTTGATAGTTTAAGGCACTTCAGACTTCCTGACTTGCCAGTTTCTCTAGTTATGAATATTGTGGTTGTTAGCTAATACAAACAATTACAAAAACAGACTGCTGCTAGGGGTTTCTGAAAGCTACAACATTAGGAGAAGAAAAAAAGAATACCATTACACAGATCTTCTGAAAAAAGGAGGGAAAAATGCAGTGATAATACACATCTCTTCCCATATACACAGATTTTAATCCAAACCCAAACCAAACTGATAGAGCAAACCTTCATTTCCTAGTATCTGAGAAGAAGTGAGCAAATAATACACATTAAGACCTTAAGAAATTATGCTTTACTTGCCATGACAAACAAGTGGGAGAGGAGACAAGAGAAAGACTACTTCATAGTAAAAGACTCCTCTTAAAACAACAAAACCCAAATATCTTTTGAAAAGGGATGTCCCATTTGAGTTCTTGCCGAACAGCATATTTTAAGGCAATTACCCATGTGAAAAAACCAATTGGTCTAATCCCTAAACCAATGAGTTAGTGCAAATGCTGGTTAATTCTGCATTTATTAAGAGATACTCGCAAATTCCCTCCCAATCTGATCTCACGTCTACAAAATTAGTAGCCATGAAGCAGGAGCTGTTCATGTGAGAAAAATCTTTGTAACAAATGCTAATACTAATACAAATACTAAGATTCTTCCTGAATATTCAGATATTGGCCAGATATAAGATTAAAAATAGAAAAGTAGTTGAGGAAATTCTGAGAAGCATACTAACCTGCCACCAATTTGGATCTTCTCTATTTACAATCTGAAGAATTTCTCCTTTGGAAAACTTCAATCCTGCTTCTTTGCAAGGTATTAGGTTATCATTGTATGGATTATAATCAAAATGACACTTCACAAATACCTAAAACACATAGCAGAATTAAAAATACTATAGTTATATCATTTGCCACTGATTTTTAAAAATCCTTGTCAAACCACTCTGATTTAATTATAACTGACAATGTATTTAGTACTTCTGATAATGAACTTACCTCTCATAAATGGAAGTCAAGTTATCAGAATATTAACAGATTTTGGTACCAGAAATATAAAACTTCATTTCTATTTTAACATCTAACCTTAAATCAACAAGAGTTTGCTAATCATTCTATCCCACCATTCTTCCACTTTGCTTCCATTTTTTCACTTGATTTTCCAAACAACGCTGCATAATTTTTAACGCAAGTAAATGCTACAATCCAATTAACATCCTGAAATAATACAGTTGTTGATTTAAGGTATATATTTAAGATGTATTAGAACTTTGTGAAAAGGCCCTGTAACCAAAATTAAACAATAAAAGTTCATGTTGAAGTTATACATGAAATATATTTCATCACCTTACTTTTTTTTAAATCATCTTGCTCTGATTTATATGCTCATCTTAAATTTAAATGAACATTAAATCCATTGTAAGATAAATACTGAAAAAGTATTGAAACTATTTTAAATTCATTTGTGTATACAGATTTCTTTTACATGTGTTTTATTAATAAAAGCATGTCAGTTACCACTGTTAATTATGATCTCCAAAACTTGGATTATTTTGTTTATTCATGTTAATTTAAATTCTAATTAAATTATGTATTTTTAGTATTTGATGGAAAGTTCAGACCAATTGCTTTCTTTTTTTTTTTTTTTGAGATGGAGTCTCACTGTTTCAGCCAGGCTGGAGTGCAGTGGCACGATCTCAGCTCACTGCAACCTCCACCTCCAAGGTTCAAGTGATCCTCCTGCCTCAGCCTCCCAAATAGCTGGGATTACAGGCAGGTGCCACCAGCCTGGCTAATTTTTGTATTTTTAGTAGAGACTGGGTTTCGCTATGTTGGCCAGGCTGGTCTCAAACTCCTGATCTCAAGTGATCTACCTGCCTTGGCCTCCCAAAGTATGGGGATTACAGGCATGAGCCACTGTGCCCAGCCCAACTGCTTTCTTAAAACAGAATTGTTTATAATACATATTTACAGAAATTCAAATTTTATCTTCTAAAGAACTGCCTTAGCATTAATCAGCATGTAAACTTTAATAAGCAAGAAAGTGCATAGTCAAAATAACAATGTTATTTTTCTATTTATCATACTTTTCTAACCAAACAAGATTCAAATAACACAAGTAGATAGATTATTAGTGTAGTAAAAAGTACTGTAATTGATGCATACAAGCAATTTTAAAATAACAAAGTCTGGGAACATATAATAAAATCGTAGTTAGTTATAATTAGATGATTTTCATAGAAAGCATTCAGAACATTTTCAACTATTCTAGAAAAGCTAAATATTAATCCTTAAAAAAATCAGTAGGTCAATAATTGTTTTCCTGATATAATTTTAAATCTAAAAAGCAAGCATACAAACAACAGTAAGATTACTAAAGTGCAACAAGTGGATAACCTGATGATGTCATGCAGCTCCATGTTTTGACAATGGGGGCAAAAAACCAAAATAATTAAATTTAATCACGGGAAATTTAGTTGGCTGATAAGACAGAAAAATGAAGTACCAAAGAATGTTCTGGAATGACATCATACCTGATGGATGTCTGCTGGATGCCTCTCCATACTGATGTAACTCTAAAAATATATTTGTAATGCACTTTTAATTTATAATAAATTAAGAAAATATAAACAAACTACTAGCCCATTTTATTACTTCACTCATTTGGTAAAGCAACTACTTTCCTAATTAATTGTCCACAAAGTATAATACCTGCAAGCCATAAATGATAGAACAAAAAGTTAAAGGTACTGGAGATCAGGCAGAGAAAAAGAGTTGGTATTTAAAGTTATAAAAATACCTGCATACTCCTTACTTCTCAAGAAAGATGCACTGATTGAAGAATAGCAAGAGAATACTGTCATCTAACCACGAAGATGATTATCATTCTTACGTGTGGAACAGAATATATGTTGGACTTCACAAGATAGTCCAAATTTCAAATATTCATTTCTCCAACATCCATCAAATTGTTCTGGAAATGCCATTTTTTGTGGAAAACAAACCATACCCCTCAAAGGTAAAATATTTTTAGAACAATTTCTATTTTTCTTCATTTATTAAAGTAGTTTTACAACATTACTCTTACGGTCAAAAACTCAGATTAACCTGACTTTACTGTGAACTTTAAAAATTTGTCTGAAAAACTAACCCAACCTCTGATCCAACCATTTTATAATGACTCTAAAACCATTAAAGATATGCTAGATTTAGTATGATTATACTTTATTAAATGCAATTTAAAGTGTTGCACTTATAGGCTATGGATGTTAACTGTTCATTCATCATTAAGAAATGACTAAACACTATCTAATAAAATATTTCTATTTCACATTCTTATTACTATAAAGAACTGAATGACCAAAACAATATAAAGTACAAAGACAAGGAAGTAGAAATGGCTTTTAAGCATAGGAGATGTTCAACAACCTCACTTAGAAATACAAATTAAAACTATTTTATAACATTTTTTCCCTATCAGATTAGCAGAAATCCTTGTATTTCATAACATTCCTATAAATAGAACTGTGGGTTAATAGGCATTTTCCTAATAGGCTTGTGGAAGAATGGTTCCACCTCTTGGGAGAACAATTTGGCAACACAAATGCATAAACCCTCTGACCTAGTAATCTATGTCTGCGAATGTATCGAACAGCTATGTTATGCAGATACATGCAAAATGAGTTATGCACAAGATGATTAACTCCAATGTTATTCCTAATAGCAAAAGATTGAAAGCAACCTAATTGTTTAACAAAAGGGAACTTTTAAACAAATGATGGTATGTCTACATGATGTGGACACTATACATAGTCATTAAAAAGGGGTGTGTGTGTGGGGGGGGGGGTGTAGCAAGTCTACGCACCAATAAGAAAATATCCTCAAGATACATGGCTAAGTGAAAAAAATAAGGTTCAGAATAGCATGTATACTATGCAAACTTTCTATGAAAAAGGAGGTAGAAGGTGAAAAAGGATATGTAATTTTTATTTACTTGCATATGAAGAAATTCTGGAAAGATAAACTAATAACATGTTGGCAAAGAAGGTTTTTACTTGCTGGGGGATGAGGAGTAGCTTGGTAGTGGGAGGATTTGGAGGGAGATTTCGACTGAATACATACTTACATTTTTTGATTTTTGAATCATGGGAATGATTCACTTATACAGAAATTAAAATTTTAAGGTAATAAAAATAAATGACTCCCATTTTGCTTCAGATGAAATAACAAGGACCCTCCAACCTGAAACAACTAAAAACTGTATTAACAAAATATATGAAACAACGTCTTTCAAGATGTGAGAGATCAGGCAATGAAGACAGTGACCCCAAAAGATGGAAGAAACGAGATGAGCTGCACAAATGCCCCAGCTAACTGCACAGAGAGCTTCCAGGCTGCAACTCAGGAAGAGAGAAAGGTGAAGCCTGGTAGTCTCCAAGTTGAGGAGATGAACTGGGAGACCTGGGAGATCAAGGTGGTTACAGTGCATGGAACACAGTATCAGTGAGCAAAGACTGCACAGAAGAGCATTGTGAGGGACTCCCTGTTTCCAGCTGAGTACTTAACCAATGCATGTGTAAGAAGCAGCTACCTGCATCCTCTGTGTAGCTCTTTCCTCAATGGTGGTAAAGAGTCATTTGAAAGCATTATAGGGAACAACATACGGAGGTTGTATGTAGTCAAGAACAGTTTCTGTTCTCGCCAGGCCAAGTAGAAAAACCTTCATAATTCATAAGACATGGGGTACAATACTTAGAAGGGTTATGAGCTAAGCTACATCCTGTAATCTTACCTAATAAATCTTAGAAAGCAAGATCTAAAAGAAAATGCAAAATAATTTAAAGTGAGAAAAAGCAGAGCAGTAGTTTCCTGGAGTTGGGGGGTGGGCAGAGCAAAAGGGAGCAGGAGGGAAAGATAAGTGGACACAAACAAAGAAGCCGGAAGGTCAGGCGTAGTGGCTCATGCCAGTAATCCTAGCACTTTAGGAGGCTAAGGCAGGCAGACAGCTTGAGCACAAAACTTCAAGACAGCTTGAACATGGTGAAACCCTGTCTCTACCAAAAAAATACAAATATTAGCCAGGCATGATGTTGCATGCCTGTCCTGAAGTCCCAACTACTCAGGAGGCTGAGGTAGTAAGATTATCTGAACCCTGGGAGGTTAAGGCTGCAGTGAGCTGTGATCATGTCACTGTACTTCCAGCCTGGGTGACAGAGTGAGGTGCTGTCTCAAAAAAAAAAAAGAAAAAAAGAGACACAAATAAATTTCTGGGAGTGTTCATCATCTCAACTGTGATTTATGGGTCCATTATGTATATCCAAACGTATCAAATTGTACATTTTACATGTTACGTATATAAACTTTATCTCAAGGGTATTTTTAAAAAGTAAAAGGAGTAAAATTATTGAGAATATAAATATCGCACAGCAATACACTATGCTTATGCAAATGATAATAATTAACAGAAGAAAAGAAATTAAATGGATGAAATGGCTAGAAAAACAGCTCCACCTTGGCCCTGATGTTAAATCAGAAGGTGGCTAGTAATTCTTTGTGAATGTGTTGGCTAAACATGGTGCAAATGCTGCTTACAGAACCTAGTTCTTAAACCACAGTTCCAGGCCCATCTGAATCTGCATTTCAGACTGAGTGACAAAATGGTGAACAAGGTGATCATCATTGCTGAGAGATTTTCTATTTCTAAACTTTTCTAAACTTTTTCAGTATATGAACTTGGTCTACTGGGTTAAATACAGATGTACACACACATTTTTGAGTAGCAAGATAAGAATATATGTTTGGGTTAAAAAATTTTGAAGTGCAATTCACATTCCTTTTTGATAAATATCTGAGAGCCATAAATTCAAGCCTCAAATAAAAAATTTTATTTAAAAAAAATCATACAAAAATTAGCCAGGTGTGGTGGTGCACACCTGTAGTCCCAACTACTTGGGAGGCCAAGGCAGGAAAATTGCTTGAACCCGGGCGACGGAGGTTGCAGTGAGCCAAGACTGCGCCACTGCACTACAGGCTGAGTCACAGTGCTAGACTCTGTCTCAAAAAACAAAAACATAAAAACAAAAACGTACTAACCTAGGCCTGAATTATACTAATCATAATTCTTAAGCTTTTATCACTGGTTCATGCAAGGACTGCTTTTATTGATTTAATTAGTTTTAATAATACAATAGCTATGCACTGGCCACCTAAAACCAACATTAAAATCCTACTTGATTCCCGTGCCCTCATTCCATCCCATCCCATCATTCTGGTTTCCCCAACCAAGGCACACTTCACCCTGATTCTTCGGTTCAAAAACTCCTTACTTTTCATTTTGTGCATAGTTTTACTGCATTTATATGTACTCTTTAAAATTACCTATTTAGTTATTTTAAACTTAAAAAATAGCATCATGCTATCTGCATGTAATCTTTGGAGGTTTACATGCTTATTAACATGTTTCCAGCTGAACATACATAAGAATTGCTCTAGCGAATTATTGCCGCTTGATATAGGTGAATGTTGAACTCTAAGAGATACTGAACATTTTCCCCCAATGTGTTTATACCAATATACACTGCCACCAGTGTAGAAAAAATGCTGTAGATTCACAGCTATAATTTTTACCAACTTAATGGTATAAATGATATATCATGTTATCATTTTTAATTTTTTTATGTTTACTGAACATATGTCCTCTTTTACTTGATTTTTCTATGTAGAGTGAAACACAATTTCAAACAGTATCCCTAAGTGTAACCAGGTTTCTCCCATTCATTGAATCATCTCTCCTTTCCACACTGAAAGACATATCTCTTTCATATATCAAAGTAGTATGCAAGTATAGGTCTCTTTCCGAGCTCTCTGAAAGTCCATTGACCATGCTTTCTACTCCTATGCCACCAACACAATATCTTAATTCCTACACATTAATAATAATCAAACCCCATTCCTGCTTTTTGGACTCGAGAGTGTCTTGGCTATTCATCTTACTGAATTCTATGAAAAACTCTGATGAAATTTTGACTGGAATTCCATTAAATCTACAAGTAAATGTGTGGAAACTACATCTTCACAATATTGTCTTCTTATCCATGACATAATATACCTGCTTATTTAGATACTCTTTATAATTCTTTTGTGAAGAGGTCTTGATTTTTTTTGGTTAGATTTATTCATAGACATAAATGTGGCATTCTCTGACTCTACTGTAAATGACGTCATAGTTACATTTCTAGACGTTTGCTGAGGCATACAGAAATGCAACTGAGTTTTGTGTCTTAATCTTATTTTCAGGTACTTGGTAAACTCTATTATTTCTAATAAGTCGTAGTTTTGAGGGGTTTTTACGCAAAAACTCATATTTGTAAATAAGAAGTTTTACTGCCTCCTTTCTAAACATTTTGCTTTTATAATTTATTTTTATCATACTGTACTTATGGACCTTTCAAGAAAATATGAAATAGAAGTGGTGCTAGTGAGCACCCTTTCCTAGTTTCTTTCTTTTTTAACTAGGCAAAAGCTTATTTATCATTGTTTTAAACTATTTCTGGCTTCTTTGGCTAAGTAATTGCAAATAAATAACTATGTATAATCAATAATTTAAAAGTAGCAGTGTCCAAGGGCCTTGGAATTTAAAGTATCATAAACTTACATCTTATCATATATGAAACAAAAATTTTAAAAGCAGTTAAAATTCTTGAAATTTTATTATTTTTTAGAAGCCAAATCAATTCAGTTTGCCTCACTGTTGAAAGCTTCATCAAAATTCTGAACAAGATCACCCCTTCCCCAATAGTAAGTGGTACTTTTCCATCCAGTTTCTGCCAGTTTCCTTAAGCTTGTTGACATTAAGCTGTTTTAAGACACTGGGTGGCATTTCTGTTAGATGCTTTGTCTCAGCATGGCTGACAATGGTAAAAGTGTTTGCTGCTAGACATGTCTGAACAGTGAAATTGTTCATGTGGATCACCATTCCCTGGTTTGCAAACACACCTCTTTAATATCAGAGATATTGCTTATTCCTACTTTCTTTAAGGAGAACTAAAGATTTTTTTTAAATCATCCATTGTAAGAGATGTTTGCTGTATCATCTGAGGGCAGTTCCTTTTTACCAATATGCAATTGTGCTTGAAGTTTGGCAAGGTTTTCTTGGTTTATGAAAGTTTTTTGTTCTATAATGAAAACCAAAGCGGAATTTCTTGAGAGGAAATCAAAGTTCATGGGGTACTGGGGTTGGCACTAGAGGTCTCAGGCAGACCAGCTGAAAGGCCAGTTTCTGACTTTAAAGGGAAAGCTTCTAACATTAGTTAATTCAGAATAATGTTTGTTCTATTTTTTTTTTTTTTTTTTGGTTATAAAATTAAAGAGTTTCCCTTCTGTTCCTAATTTACTAATCACTTTTTAAATGATTAGTATTTTATCACTTAAATACTTTGAATTTTATCAAATTCTCCATTGACGTTATTCTCTTTTCACCTATTAGTATGCTTAGTTACATATGGATTTTCTAATATGAGACTTTCCTAGCATACCTGGGATAATAAATCCCACTTGGATATGTTGTCTTATCTTTGTTATATACATAATCAAATCTGATTTGCCATTATTTCATTGAGAATTTTTAATGTATATTTTCTTACATATAAAAAATATATTACAGGACTGTTGTCCAGGTCATGGTGGTCCCAAAGATTAAGAGAGAATTCCATCAGCTGGCCTTAAACAAATAGAATTATGAATAGCCTCTGGGAGTGTAAGCTATATGTAATTTGAAGAACTTCAGAACTGGTTACTTCTAACTCACTCTGGTCCTCAAAATATAAAACATAGATACTTATGTCCCATAGGAGATTCTGGAATTTTAGCAAGCACCTCAAATGATTCTGATAAAGATAATATACTGACCATGCTTTTGAAAAACATTACCGTGATAGGGAAGAGTTCTTGGCTTGCATTTGCTTTCACAGCAATCCAGAGCTGAGACACGCTCCACAGCACTACACAGTGGAGCTTTTAGTAACAGCTGAAGAGGCAAAATGCCCTTGCTTCCCTGAAGCATCTTACTAGGATGCCCATGGTTTGCAGATGCCCTGGTTTATGCCTATTACTCCAGCATATGAGTAATATTCCCCTTTTCATTTTTTTTTTTTTAATTAAAGTCTCAATTTGGATGTTCTTTTGAAAGCCTTCATGTTATAGTTCCTTTTCTTCTTTATGGAAGGACAGGCCTGAGACTGCCCCAGGCTTGTATGACTCCTCCTCTCCTACTTTAATTCCTTCCTCCAGCTCTAAATACTAAGTGAAAAGCAGAGTCTGATAGGGTACAGAATGAGGAAAACCTATGTTTAAACCAAGTCTAAATATCCTTGCATTTCATGATATTCAGTTAGTTCACCAGATGCAAAATCTATGTAGGAATTTGGGCCAAAGCTCTAGTTATTAATATTACAAAGTTTTATTTTGCATGTAAGTCTATTACAGCCATGGTGAACTAGAGGAATTCTGGAGTTTGGACCAAAGAAGGAAAAGAAAATCTTCCTACTTTAAAATACATAAATACTTGATTTTACTCTTCCAATCTATGCAGGTTACAAGATAAGGCCTCAGGCTGTCACAAACGGAAATGTGCCAACTGAGGAACAAAGGTAGCTTGAGAGGTGCTAGTGATATGAAATGTCTAAGTACCAATATCATTTATTTTTCACAATTCTTTTCCTTAAGGACAACAAAACTACCTTTATTTCAATCAAAGTTAATTACAAGCCTATCTATTTTCAGAAGTTCAATTTACAGGCTAATATTCATGACTAAATAATCTATCCTTACCTTTGAAAAAAAAAAACAGTTTAAAATAGGCATTCGATGAAATGTTATTTCAAATAACTGTATGGAAATGTAAAAACTAGACTTTTAAACTCTCATTTTAACAATATGAAATAAAATACACTGGCAGTAATTTATGTAAGAAAACTTACAATTTCATTCATACATCAAACACATTTCTGGAATAAAACTGAACATTAGAGGTATTTAATTCCACATTATTTAGGTTTGAAAACCCTCTCTTTGGTTCCAACACTCCTTTCATAATTTTCAATTCTTCCTCTGCAATTATGTTTTTACTCTTTATTCCTTTACAGTTCCATGTTACCACCATTGCCTCATCACCAGAGTACAGCCACTTCTTGAGAGCTCACTATGTGGCAGGTGTTGCTGTGAGAGCATTACATGAATTAACTCATTTAATCCTCATAACAACCTTTTGAGAAAATAAATTTTATCCCAAACTATATAGATGAGAAAAATGAAGCACAGAGCAAGTTAAGCTGATAACCGGCAGCACTGGTATTTGAATCTAAGTGGTCATCTTAACCATTCATCAGAGCTGTTGTTCAATAATCACCTCACATCTTCAAAAATCTGCCATCTGGTTACATAATCTAATTTCTCTTTTTGAAATCACTTAACATACCAAGGCCAGACAATCTCTATCACTAAAACATTTTCTTGTTCAATTACTTATTTTACCTAAGATTAGTTTTAAAATACAGGCCAAATGTGTGCAAACCAGGGGTCCAAGATTTCCTTTATACTCATTCTCTTTTCTGGCCTCATCAGTCATTTCACTCTTCACAAACACTAAGCTGGAGGTGATCTGGACTGGATTTTTATCCTCTCCCAGGGCCTAATACAATGCCTGAACATAACAGCTGTCAGAAATGTTTGCTAGATTCATAATTAAAAGACTTTATGGTTTGTCTGACACCTAGATGTAGGTTTCTGCTATGCCAAGGTTCCTGGTGTTCACAAAGGAATTTTCTTACTACTTCCTTTATAATAGTAAACTACTACTGTTTAAAACTTCAAAAATTCACCCACAACAAAATCAGGCATTTTAGAACAAATCAATTGTTTTTCTCTTTCCTTTAGCAAAATAGTAGCAAATGACAGTTATAGCCAACACTGCCATTAAAAACATTAAAGTATTTTTAATACTATCAAAAATTTGATTACTAACCTGCTGAGGAGTAACGGTATCTCTGTAACTTGGTAAGATTTTTAGGGTGACACTTCCACTAATATTTTTCAGTAATTCTTGTAATTCCTTTGGATTGTTTCCAACCTCATGACCATTGACTTCTTTAATTATATCTCCCACATGAAGCAGACCTTGTCGATCTATCATTCCCCCATGAAGGATTCGGGCGATCACCAGATCATTATTTTCAACCCTAAATGTCACACCCTGCAAGAAATAAGAAAGAGATTTCTCATTTATTAGGAAGAAATGCTTAAGTATTCATGAACATATGTAAGAAAATAATCCTAAAACTAGGCAAAATGAATCATTCTTACTTTTCCCATGTTCTCTCCTGTCTCAATATTTTATTCCCTTTAAACTGATAATTAGTTATTATACTAGTGGATAGGATGTATCTTACAGGCTAAAAGGAAACTCAAGAGAGCAAGAAAAGGTATTTGTGCATTCTGATGGACTTATTCCTGGCTTTTCCTTTTTGGAACTCATTTTTTTTTTGTTTTTTTTTTTGTTTTGTTTTTTTTTAAACTTAAGACTTCAGGAGCTTATAGTTCTTATAGTCACGACCCAGAAGTAATAATTTTACCAGGAAATTGTAAACTTCATACTACTTAGAGAGTCCTAATATGGCTTCAATTTTTAATAACAACTTCCTTCTATATTTTGATACTATCAGTATTTCTTTAAAGAGTAGTTCATATCTTCAAAGCGTAGAAACAAATGTAGTAGTCATCTTCTGAAATTTTTTGCTACCCATTGCCATACTTCTAGCTCCATTTAACTTTTCATTTTGGTTTAATTTTGCAGGTTAAACCAAGTCAAGAGAGCATCAGTTGTGTCTATAAACACAGGCCAAACAAGAATACAATTTTCATAACATTATGAAAAAAAAAAAAACAACGAAATAGAGTAGTGACTGAACCACAAATTGTATCATATTTCAGATTTAATAGAGCAGTGATTTTTCTATACTCACCAATGGTTCCCCAGCTCTTTTGTGAATACCAAGAATACGAATGGCATCTACTGGTAATAACTGATTATTGACAGAAGAATTATTCATTTCTGGGCTTGATGGAGGTGAATCATAACACTTTGATGCCACAATATCATGGGCCTCCAACAGTGACTAAAGCAAGTCAAAACAGCCTGTGGTTATTTATAATATGTTGATAAAACATGTTACTGAAAGTACTTTGTTAGTTCATTATCCCAATGGGGTACTACAAATTTCTAAGGCACATAGTATTAATTCCCAAATATCAGGTTAATCAAAAAAATACATAATTTCTAAGAGATATAAAAATAGTTTTATTATCATCAACTAATATTATATTCCTTGTTTGGGATGTGCAGAGTGTGACAGAGTTTAGCAATGCTTTTTAAAAGCTGGCAAGTTCACTGGAAACTGAACCTAGGTTTCCAGTCGGATGCAATGAAAGCACTGGATTTCATTGCCACTACTGTCATCATATCATTCAATATTCACCATCAA
Source organism: Saimiri boliviensis (assembly GCF_048565385.1). NCBI lineage: Eukaryota > Metazoa > Chordata > Mammalia > Primates > Cebidae > Saimiri > Saimiri boliviensis. The sequence goes on along the minus strand of NC_133458.1, from coordinate 91,240,710 downwards.
TTCTACTTACTAAAATATCATAAAAATTCAAGTTCAAATGACACTTTAACCTAGTATTGCTGTTAGTAATATACTTTTTATACATACAAAATGTCTGTTAAAAGATGCCCAATAGAAAATGGATAAATATTAGCATATCAGTAACAAAAAATTTTATATTACCAATGAAGGTTTTAGTTTAGAAAAGGAGCTTTTTTTGTTTGTTTGTTTGTTTTAAGGAAAAAAGCAAGTCAGTAATAGTCCCAAATATATTTTTTACCTCTTTACTATGTATGTACTATTAGCATGGACAGTTTTGATCTAGCTTTCTGGGAATTTCTTAATACTAAAATATTATATTTGTTTCTTATTCTAAAATAATAATTTTTAGGCAGGGCACAGTGGCTCACACCTGTAATCCCAGCACTTTGGGAGGCTGAGGAGGCTAGATCACTTGACGTCAGGAGTTTGAGATCAGCCTGGCCCACATGGTGAAAGCTCGTCTCTACTAAAAATACAAAGTATTAGCTCAGTGTAGTAGCGCATGCCTGTAAACCCAGCTGCTCAGGAGGCTGAGGCAGGAGAATTGCGTGAACCCAGGAGGCAGAGAATGGAGTGAGCTGAGATCATGCCACTGCACTCCATCCAGGGCAACAAGAGTAAAACTGTGTCTCAAAAAAAAAAAAAAAAAAGTAATTTTTACTGCAACTATGCATATTCAACAGAAAGCTAAGTTAAACATTCTTGGGGGGCTGGATGGAATGCAAGTTCAAAAACAGTAAATCAAAATAGAAACAAATATTAACAGGTTCAGAATAAAAGCAATCAGGATAATTGGTCATTTCATAAGACAATTTGTGAAAGACTGAGAAAAAATTCAATAAAAACAACTCACAAATCCCTATGTAGAGATTCTTCCTATAAATGCTGGAAGTTACTCAAAGCTCCAACCTGGGCTGCTTAGTTTTCCACCCTATATCCTCCTTAGGGAGTATTATTTACTCCTGTGACTTGAGCCACTACTTACACATTGACACACTGAATTTTATGCCTCTAGTTCAGAACTCACATGTGCTTCAGATTTTACTAGTAAAAACTTTGCCCATAACTGGTCAAAGTCATGGCAATTTGAAAATCAAAAGTAAGAATTGTAAAGGATTTAAACATTGAATAAAAAATCCATAGATCCACAATGCTATTTTAAAACATAGAATGAAAAAACACGTTACCACTTGAAACGGAAATTTAACTATTCACTGTGAAACTTAGTAAAAGGATGAAGTACATTCCTGCCTCTTTAGTAGGAAATGCATTATAGGGTAACTGAGCAGCCCAGTTGATGAGAAGCTCAACATTACGGAAGAATACTAGCTAATAATATAGAATAGAAAAATGTCATTTTGCAAGCTCTAATGAAAATGCTGATTTGCAACCTAAAAGCTACAAAAAGATGAGAAATAACAAAAATCAGAGCTGAAATGGAGAAAACTGAGGCACAAAAAAACCTTTCAAAAAAGATCAATGAGGCTGGGCACAATGGCTCATGCCTGTAATCCCAGCACTTTGGGAGGCAGAGGTGGGTAGATCACTTGAGGTCAGGAGTTCCAGCCGGGCCAACATAGTGAAACCCTGCCTCTACTAAAAACACAAAAATTAGCTGGGCATCGTGGCATGCACCTGTAGTCCCAGCTACTTGGGAGGCTGAGGCAGAAGAATTGCTTAAACCTGGGAGGTGGAGGTTGCAGTGAGCCAAGATTACACCACTGCACTCCAGCTTAGGCAACACAGTGACTCTGTCAGGGGGGGAAAAAAAAATCAAGGAATCCAGGAGTTGGTTTTTTGAAAAAAATTAATAAAATAGGCAACTAGCTAGACTAATAAAGAAGAAAAGAGAGGAGAGCCAAATAAACACAATTAGAAATGATGAAGGGCATGTTACTACTGACCCTACAGAAATAAAAACAACTATCAGAAACTACTACAAACACTTCCATGCACACAAACCAGAAAACCTAGAAGAGATAGAGATAAATTCCTAGACATAATACAACCTCCCAAGACTGAGCCAGGAATAAACTGATTCCCTCAACATACCAGTAACAACCTCTGAAATTGAATCAGTAATAGCCTACCAACCAAAAAAGGCCTGAGACCTGATGGATTCACAGCTGAATGCTACCGGATGTACAAATAAGAGCTGGTACCATTCCTATAGAAAAGCTATTCCAAAAAACTGAGGAAGAGACTGCTAACCAACTAATTCTATGAGGTCAGCCTCATCTTTATATCAAAACTTGGCAGACACAGAAAAAAAGAAAACTTCAGACTAATATCCTTGGCAAACATTAATGTAAAAATCCTCAAGCCAGGCATGGTGGCTCACGCCTGTAATCCCAGCACTTTTAGAGGCTGCCTGAGCTCAGGAGCTCAAGATCAGCCTGGGCAACATGGCGAAACCTCATCTCTACTAAAATACAAAAAAATTAGCTGGTCATGGTGGTGTGTGCCTATAGTCCCCGCTACCTGGGAGGGTGAGGCAGGAGGACTGCTTGAACCCAGGAGGCGGAGGTTGCAGTGAGCCGAGATTGTGCCACTGCACTCTAGCCTGGGCGACAGAGTGAGACTCTATCTCCAAAAAAAAATAAAAAAATAAAAAATCCTCGATAAAATACCTCCAAACCAAATCAATCAGCACATCAAAAAGCTAATTAACCATGATCAAGTAAGCATTATCCCCAGAATGCAAGGTTTGTTCAACACTTGCAAATCAATAAATGTGATTCATCACATAAACAGAACTAAAGACAAAAATTACATAATTAGTAGAGCAGAAAAGGCTTTCAACAAAATTCAACAACCCTTCATGTTAAAAACTGTCAATAAACTAGGTATTGAAGGAACATACCTCAAAATAATACAAGTCATCTATGACAAACCCACAGCCAAAATTATACTGAACGGGCAAAAGCTCGAAGCATTTCCCTTGAAAACCAGCACAAGACAAGGATGCATTCTCTGACCACTTCTATTCAACATAGTATTAGAAGTCCCAGCCACAGCAATCAGGCAAGAGGAAGATATAAAGAGCATGCAAATAGGATGAAAGGAAGTCAAACTATCTCTGTTTGCAGACAACATAATTCTGTATATAGAAAACCTCATAGTCTCAGCCCAAAAGCTCTTCCAGCTGATAACTTCAGCAAGGATACAAATTTTGCAGGATACAACAATCAATGTACAAAAATCACTAGCATTCCTATACACCAACAACAGCCAAATGAAGGGCCAAATCAGAAAGGCAATCCCATTCACAACTGCCACAAAAAGAACACCTAGGAATATAGCTAACCAGGGAGGTGAAAGATCTCTTCAATGAGAATTACAAAACACTGCTCAAAGAAATCAGAGAAGACACAAACAAATGGAGAAACATCCCATGCTCGTAAATAGAAAGAATCAATATTATTTAAATGACTACACTGCCCAATTTAGAGATTCAATGCTATTCTTATAAAACTACCAAGGGCATTCCTACGGGAACTAGAAAAAACGATTTTAAAAGTCATATGGAACCAAAAAGAGCCTGAATAGCCAAGGCAATCCTAAGCAAAAAGAACAAAGCAGGCAGCATCAAATTACCCAACTTCAACCTATACTACAAGGCTAGAGTAAACAAAATAGCATGACAGTGGTACAAAAACAGCAACATAGACCCATGGACCAAATAGAAAGCCCAGAAATAAGGTGGCACATCGACCACCATCTGATCTTTGACAAAGCTGACAAAAACAAACAATGGGGAAAAGCCTCCCAATCCAATAACTGGTGCTAGGAAAACCATCTAGCCATATGCAGCAGCTCAGCCCCTTCTTTACACTGTACACAAAAATCAACTCAAGATGGACTAAAGACTTAAATGTAAAACCCAAAACTATAAAAACCCTGGAAGACAACCTAGTCAATACCATCCTGGACATAGGAATGGACAAAGATTTCAGGACAAAGAAACCAAAGGCAATCACAACAAAAGCAAAAATTGACAAATGAGATCTAATTAAACTGAAGAGCTTCTGCACAGTAAAACAAACTATCAACAGAGTAAAGGACCTACAGAATGGGGAGAAAATATTTGCAAACTATGAATCTGACAAATGTCTAATATACAGCACCTATAAGGAACTTCAACAAATTTACAAGTTCTTTGCCCATTAAAAAGTGGGCAAAGAACATGAACAGACATTTCTCAAAAGAAGACATATATGTGGCCAACAAGCATATGAATAAAGCTCAATATCACTGATCATTAGAGAAATGCAAATCAAAACCACAATGAGACACCGTCTCATACCAGTCAGAATGGCTACTATTAAAAAGTCAAAAAATACCAGATGCTGTTAAGGTTGCAGAGAAAAGGGAACACTCATACCCTGTTGGTGGGAAGTATATTAGTTCAACCATTGTGGAAAACAGTATGGAGATTCATCAAACAGCTGAAAGCAGAACTCCCATTTGACACAGCAATCCCATTACTGGGTATATACCCAGAGGAATATAAATCTTCCTACCATAAAGACATGCACTCAAATGTTCATTGCAGCACTATTTACAATAGCAAAGAGACAAAATCAACCTAAATGCCTGTCAATGACAGACTGGATCAAGAAAAAGTAATATATATACACCATGGAATACTATACAGTCATAAAAAAGAATGAGATGCTTTCTTTTGCAGGAACATGGATGGAACCAGAGGCCATTATCTTTAGCAAACTAACGCAGACACAGAAAACCAAATACTGAATGTTCTCACTTATAAGTGGGAGCTAAATGGTAAGAACATATGAACATAAAGAAGAAAACAACACTGGGGTCTACCTGAGGGAGGAGGATAGGAGAAGGGAGAGGAATGGAAAAGATAACTATTGGGTACTGGGCTTAATACCTGGGTAGTAAAATAATATGTACAACAAATCCCTGTTGCACATGTTTACCTATGTAACAAATCTTTCATGAATCCCCAATCCTAAAATGAAAGTTAAAAAAAAGAAAATACTGATTTAGGCAAAGATGATTAATTTTTGTTCATCAATAGGTACATGGTTGATAGAAAACAGAATCTGCGTAATGTTAGGATAATAACAAAATTGATTACTTCCTAGCAATCAAAGAAAGAATTAGGCCATCACCATCTTTAATCAAAGGACCAATCTCAGCCCTGTGATGGGCCAACAGGTATTACAGCTTCCAATATAGTTTAATTCATGTTGCACTGTATCGTGTAAGATGCACTCTAGTTCCAAATAATCAACTTGCATCATCAACCTTTTAGACAGAACTTCTGTTTATAGAAAGGTAACATCAACACCACCGGAAAGTAACTAAACAAATCTAGGGAGTGGAACATTCTGCAGGACAACAGCCTGGTCTTTTCAATAGGTCAATGTCATAATCAATAGGAAAACGGATGGTGCAACCAGCTGCCACACATGGACCTAGACTGGACACTCATATGTAGAAACCACCTATAAATAATATTTTGGTATCAAATGGAGAAGTCTGAATATGGCATGTGTATTATATAAAATGGAAGTTCAGTGAAACGGAAAATTAGAAATCAATAACTAAAAAAAGGTTAAACAGCTTGTGGAGAAAATTATCTCACAATTATTATAATTAGTAAAAAAATTACATATGTGTATTTGTGCACAGAAAAATATGGATGAATATGCACTAAGACCATAGAATAGTAATCTGGGTAGAAGAAAGGCAATGTCTTAATTTTTGTATTTTTGTTTGCTGTATTTAAAATTTTTCACGTTAAACTTCATATGTTTATGTTTATATATTTATTAAATTATAAATATTAATACATAGCATTCCTGAAAACTTAACTTAGATGCTTCCAACGTATCACAAATCTAAGATGGCCAGTTTCCTTAACATAAATGCGTCCAAAACATTCTCTTCTACAGTGTTACTTATTTCAATTGTGTAAGTCATAAATCGTGCCGTCAACTTCTCACATCTCTCTTCCACCAACTGTCATATACAACCAATTACTAAGTCCTGTTGATTTTACTAATTAAAACTAGAAAGTCTTTAAGTTTCTTTTATTATCTATATGTACTGCCATCATAATTTCTTGCCTTGAAACTTATCTTGTGGAACTGTTCCACAAACCTGACCTTTCCCTAGTTAATACCCAACCCATCCTCCTTTCCTATTCATTGCCCTCTCCATACCTTAAGCTTCCCACTGCCCTCAAGATAAAGTCCAAATAACTTTGTATGCCTTTAAAAGAACTCAATCCACTGCAACCTGCACAAGAGATGTCTCTGACATGTGTTCATATTTCTGTTGTACCTAAGATACTAATTTATATAGAAACCATCTCACTATAAACCTTCATATGGAGGACGGATCCAAGATGGTTGGTTTGGAGCAGCTCAGGATTGCAGCTCCCAGCGAAAGTGCAGATGGTGAGTGGACACCGCATTTCCAGACGGATTTTTATTGCCCACAGACCAGGAGATTCCCAGGCAGAGGAGCCCCATGGTTTGCCAGTGCAGCTGTTTTGGCTGGTGCAGTTGTTTTGGCCCGTGCCCTGATGTGGCGGTTCTCCGTACAAAATAAATGGGTCTGGGCGCCGTTTTAGCTGGCGACTGGAGCTCCTGGGAGACAGAGTTGCCCATTCAACTGATAAAAAAAGGGGACTGAAATAGGGAGCCAGGCCAGGAAATTCTTGGGCAAAAAAGCGCCACAAATATCAGCGTGGCTGTGTCAGCCAGTGCAGTGGGTTGCCACATGGGAAATCACACAGATCCTGGTGCCTTTCCAACAGGCGACTGGAACATCTGGGAGACAGAGGTGACTGTTTAACTAAAAAAAAAAATAAATAAAAAGGGCTCTGAGGCAGGGAGGCAGGTGATAAGGCTCTGCTGGTCCCACCGTCACAAGAAAACAGCAATCTGAAATCCTCTGGATTGAGAGTTTCACAGCAAGCACAGCTGAACCCAGGACAATCCAGCTCTGTGGGGAAGGGGTGTCCACCATTACTGAGGCAGTTCTAACTATACCTGTATAAACAGGACTGCAGGGACGTTCACACAGCAGCTGGGCAGAGCCCACAGCAGCTCAGCAAAACCTCTGCAGGCAGACAGTGATTAGGCCGCCTCCTCACTGGGCAGGGCAGCCCTGAAAAAAGGCAGCAGAACAACAGAAATTCTTAAGTAAAGCCCTAACTCCCCGGGACAGAGCACCTGGGGAAAAAAAAAGGTGGAGGGGTTTATGAGTTCTGCTGCAGCAGACTTAAACGTACCTGCCCAGTAGCTCTGAATGAACAACGGAGCTCACAGCTCGGTAATTGAGCTCCTATAAAGGACAGTCTGTCTCCTCAAGCAGCTCCCTGACCCACATATATCCAAAGAGTCACCTCATAAAGGAGAGCTCAGACTGACATCTGGCAGGTATCCTTCTGGGACAAAGATAGCAGAAGAACAAACTGGCAGCAACCCTTACTGTTCTACAGCTGCTGCAGGTGATCCCCAAGCAAGCAGGGCCTGGAGTAGACCTCTAGCAGTCCTACAGCAGAGGGTCCTGAATGTTAGAAGGAAAACTAAGAAACAGAAAGAAATAACTTCATCATCAACAAACTGGACATCCACTCAGAGACTCAATCTGAAAGTCAACAACTGCAAAGACAACAGGTGGATAAATCCACAAAGGTGGGAAGAAATCAGTGCAAAAAGGATGAAAACACCCGAAACCAGAATGCCTCTCCACCTACAAGGGATCACAACTCCTCACCAGCAAGGGAACAAGGCTGGATGGAGAATGAGTGTGATGAAATGACAGAATCAGGCTTCAGAAGGTGGATAATAAGAAACTTTTCTGAGCTAAAAGAACATGTTCTAACCCAATGCAAAGAAACTAAGAACCCTGAAAAAAGATTTGACAAAATGCTAACAAGAATAAACAACTTAGAGAGGAATATAAGTGAATTGATGGAGCTGAAAAACACAACACGAGAACTTCACGAAGCATACAAAAGTTTCAACAGCCAAACTGACCAAGCAGAAGAAAGGGTATCAGAGATTGAAGATCAACTCAATGAAAGAAAATGAGAAGGCAAGATTAGAGGAAAAAGGGTAAAAAGGAATGAACAGTCTTCAAGAAATACAGAACTATGTAAAAAGACCTAATCTATGTTTGACAGGTGTACCTGAATGTGACAGAGTTTGAATCCAAGCTGGAAAATACTCTTCAGGATATTATTCAGGAAAACTTCCCCAACCTAGCAAGGCAGGCCAATATTCAAGTCCAGAAAATACAGAGAACACCGCAAAAATACTCCTAAAGAAGAGTAACCCCAAGGCACATAATCATCAGATTCATCAGGTTTGAAATGAAGGAGAAAATGCTAAGGGCAGCCCAAGAGAAAGGTCGGGTTACCCACAAAGGGAAGCCCATCAGACTCAAAGCAGATCTCTCAACAGAAAGCCTACAAGCCAGAAGAGAGTGGGGGCCAATATTCAACATCCTTAAAGAAAAGAACTTTCAAGCCAGAATTTCATATCCAGCCACATAAGTGAAGAAAAAATAAAATTCTTTACGAACAAGCAAGTACTCAGAGATTTCATCACCACCAGGCCTGCTTTACAAGAGCTTCTGAAAGAGGCACTAAACATAGAAAGGAACAACCAGTACCAGCCACTCCAAAAACATACCAAATGGTAAAGAGCAACAACATAATGAAGAAACTGCATTAACAGGCAAAACAGCCAGCTAGCATCAAAATGGCAGGATCAAATTCACACACAATATTAACCCTAACTGTAAATGGGCTAAATGCCCCAATCAAAAGACACAGACTGGCAAATTGGATAAAAAGCCAAAGCTCATCGGTGTGCTGTATCCAGGAAACCCATCTCACATGCAAGGATACATAAAGGCTCAAAATAAAGGGATGGAGGAAGATTTACTAAGCAAATGGAGAGCAAAAAAACCAGGAGTTGCAATTCTCGTCTCTGATAAAATAGACTTTAAAGCAACAAAGATCAAAACAGAGAAAGAAGGACATTACATAATGGTAAAAGGAGCAATGCAACAAGAAGAGCTAACAGTCCTAAATACATACGGACCCAATACAGGAGCACCCAGATACATAAAGCAAGTTCTTAATGACTTTCAAAGAGACTTAGACTCCCATAAAATAATAGTGGGAGACTTTAACACCCCACTGTCAGTATTAAGACAGATCAATGAGACAGAAAATTAACAATGATATCCAGGACTTGAACTCAGACCTGGAACAAGCAAACCTAATAGACATTTACAGAACTCTCCAAACCAAATCCACAGAATATACATCCTTCTCAGCACCACATCACACCTACTCTAAAACTGACCACATAATTCAAAGTAAATCACTCCTCAGCAAATGCAAAAGAATGGAAATCATAACAAACAGTCTCTCAGATCACAGTGCAATCAAGTTAGAATTTAGAATTCAGAAACTCACTCACAACTGCACAGCTTCATGGAAACTGAACAACTGGCTCTTGAATGTTGACTGGATAAACAATGAAATGAAGGTAGAAATAAAGATGTTCTTTGAAACCAACGAGAACCAACACACAACATGCCAGAATCTCCGGGACACATTTAAAGCAGTGTCTAGAGGAAAATATATAGCAATAAATACCCACATAAGAAGCAAGGAAAGACCTAAAATCAACATCCTATCTTCAAAATTGAAAAAGCTAGAGGAGCAAGATCAAAAAAATCTCAAAACCTAGCAGAAGATAAGAAATAACTAAGATCAGAGCAGAACTGAAGAAGACAGAGACACAAAAAACCCTTCAAAATATCAAGAAATCCAGGAGCTGGTATTTCGAAAAGATCAACAAAAGAGACCACTAGACAGATTAACAAAAAAGAAAAGAGAGAATAATCAAATAGATGCAATAAAAAACGATAAAAGGGATATCACCACAGATACCACAGAAATACAAATCATCAGAGATTATTACAAACAACTCTATGCACATAAACTAGCAAACCTGGAAGAAACGTATAAATTCCTGGACACTTGCATCCTCTCAAGCCTAAACCAGGAAGAAGTTGAAACCCTGAATAGACCAATAACAAGGTCTGAAGTTGAGGCAGCAATTAAGAGCCTACCACCCAAAAAAAGCCCAGGTCCAGATGGGTTCACAGCCAAATTCTACCAAACATACAAAGAGAAGCTGGTACTACTCCTTCTGAAACTATTCCAAACAATCCAAAAAGACGAAATCCTTCCCAAATCATTTTATGAGATCAACATCATCCTGAAACCAAAACCTGGCAGAGACTCAACAAGAAAAGAAAACTTCAGGTCAATATTCATGATGAACATAGATGCAGAAATCTTCAATAAAACACTGGCAAACCGACTGCAAATGCACATCAAAAAGCTTACCCACCATGACCAAGCAGGCTTCATCCCTGGGATGCAAAGCTGGTTCAACAGATGCAAGTCTATAAATGCAATTCACCATATAAACAGAACCAAAGACAAAAACCACACGATTATCTCAATTGATGCAGAGAAGGCCTTTCAAAATTCAACAGCCCTTTATGCTAAAAACCCTCAATAAACTAGGTATTGATGGAATGTATCTCAAAATAATAAAAGCTATTTACAACAAACAAATAGCCAATATCATACTGAATGGGCAAAAACTGGAAGCATTCCCTTTGAAATCTGGCACTAGACAAGGATGCCCTCTCTCACCAATCCTATTCAATATAGTACTGGAAGTTCTAGCCAAAGCAATCAGGCAAGAAAAAGAAATAAAGGGTATTCAAATAGGAAAGGAGAAAGTCAAACTGTCTCTATTTGCAAATGACATGACTGTATATCTAGAAGACCTCATCGTCTCAGCCCAAAATCCCCTGAAATTGACAAGCAACTTCAGCAAAATCTCAGGACACAAAATTAATGTGCAAAAATCACAAGTATTCCTATACACCAATAACAGACTTAAAGACTGCCAAATCAAGAACGAACTGCCATTTACAATTGCTATAAAGAGAATAAAATACCTAGGAAAACAAAAAAGGATGTTAAGGACCTCTTCAAGGAGAACTACAAACCACTGCTCAAGGTAGTAAGAGAGGACAGAAACAGATGGAGAAGCATTCCATGCTCATGGTTAGAAAGAATCAATACTGTGAAAATGGCCTTACTGCCCAAAATAATTTACAGATTCAATGCTATCCCCATCAAGCTACCAATGACCTTCTTCACAAAACTGAAAAAAAAAAAAAAAACTTAAATTTCATATGGATCCAAAAGAGAGCCTGCATAGCCAAGGCAACCCTAAGCAAAAAGAACAAAGCTGGAGTCATCACACTACCGGACTTCAAACTATATTACCAGGCTACAGTAATCAACACAGCATGGCATTGGTACCAAAACAGAGATATAGACCAAAGGAACAGAACAGAGGCCTTGGAGGCAATGTGACACATCTACAATCATCTGATCTTTGACAAACGTGACAAAAACAAGCAATGGGGAAAGGATTCCCTGTTCAATAAATGATGTTGGGAAAATTGGCTAGCCATGTGCAGAAAGCAGAAACTAGTCCCCTTCCTGACACCTTACACTAAAATTAACTCCAGATGGATTAAAGACTTAAACGTAAGACCTAACACCATAAAAACCCTAGAAGAAAATCTAGGCAAAACCATTCAGGACATAGGTGTAGGCAAGGAGTTCATGACTAAAACACCAAAAGCATTGGCAACAAAAGCCAAAATAGACAAATGGGACCTAATCAAACTCCACAGCTTCTGCATGGCAAAAGAAACAGTCATTAGAATGAATCGGCAACCACTAGAATGGGAAAAAAATTTCGCAATCTACCCATCTGACAAAGGGCTGATATCCAGAATCTATAAAGAACTAAAACAGATTTACAAGAAAAAAACAAACAAGCCCATTCAAAAGTGGGTGAAGGATATGAACAGATACTTTACAGAAGAAGACATACATGCGGCCAACAAACATTATGGAAAAATGCTCATCATCCCTGGTCATTAGAGAAATGCAAATCAAAACCACACTGAGACACCATCTCATGCCAGTTAGAATGGTGATCATTAAAAAATCTGGAGACAACAGATGCTGAGGAGGATGTGGAGAAATAGGAACACTTTTACACTGTAGGGGGGAATGTAAATTAGTTCAACCATTGTGGAAGACAGTGTGGCGATTCCTCAAGGACCTAGAAATAGAAATTCCATTTGACCCAGCAATCCCATTACTGGGTATATATCCAAAGGATTATAAATCATTCTACTAATAAGGACACATGCACACGAATGTTCACTGCAGCACTGTTTACAATAGCTAAGACGTGGAACAAACCCAAATGTCCATCAATGATAGACTGGACAGGGAAAATGTGGCACATATACACCATGGAATATTATGCAGCCATCAAAAACGATGAGTTCGTGTCCTTTGTAGGGACATGGAGGAAGCTGGAAACCAACATTCTCAGCAAACCGACACAAGAACAGAAAACCACACACCACATGTTCTCACTTGTAGGTGGGTGATGAACAATGAGAACACATAGACACAGGGAGGGGAGCATCACACACTGGGGTCTGTCAGGGGGAAATAAGGGAAGGACAGTGTGGGGTGGGGAGTTGTGGAGAGAAGGCATGGGGAAAAATGCCAGATATAGGTGACGGGGAGGAAGGCAGCAAATTACACTGCCATGTGTGCACCTATGCAACAATCTTGCATGTTCTTCACATGTACCCCAAAACCCAAAATGCAATTAAAAAAAAAAAAAACCTTCATATTTTGCAGTAACATTGTTGAACAGTCACATAAAGTCATTGGCTGAGAAAGACCAAAAGGCTGTTACCATTTGATTTTCAGTGCTAAGATTTGCAGGGGAAAGCAGGTGACATTTATTTCTTCTATCCCAGCACCATTCTTTTTCCACTAAAATGCAGTGTCCCAGTCATAAATCAAGTTGCCATATCTGGCTGGATGTACTTATGGGGGATTTCTATTCTTTTAAATGAGTTAATTTTTCTAACACGTTCCCCAATATCACATTGTCTTAATTATAACAAATTTACAAGAAATCTTTCCTGCCTTTTCTCTTCTGAAATGCATTCTTCTTCCTAAAACAGAAGAACTCTTCACTGGTACATACCATTGCTAAAATGATACTCAGTACCTGTGGAGATTATGTTATATAACAGTTTCTATACATTCACAGCTCTCTTATGTTCCGTGGTCACTGACTGCACAACAATCTTGAGAAGTAATACTCAAAAGTATTGACTGAGAAACAGAATCGTAGTGAGGAAGAAAAAAATCCATTATCATAGTGAGGAAAATGGCTGCAGCATATGATCTGATGGTGAATTAAGGTTGTTTTCTTTAATGGCACAAAGGAAAATCCACTGTGATGTATTTCTGTGACAGTGTACATTTTTGTAGTAATTATAGTTACATATACCTGTTGATGTATTCTCAGCATATCAGGACATTAAGATACCAAGGTTGGAATTTACATACTTACCAATTATAGCCCTACATGATATTTGAAGAAAACATCACCTTAAACTGGAACTTAAATGTTAACGGGAAATACTTTGGGCATATAGGGAACTTGGGAGTGGAGTGACAGGGAGTTACCTGGAAGTGAGGCTCTTTGAGGATACCAACCAGTTCTGCCACATTTTCATCCACATTTATTAGAGGAGTGATGTCTTCAAGAATTTCATTGACTAATTCCAAATTATTGTCACTGACAGCTTCTAGTTTGGAATCTTCTAGTCTCTCATGAGCCTGAAAAGATAACAGTGCATAAAGTAATAATACTTACTTATTTTGCACCAGACAATGGTTTATTTCTTGATTTCTTTTTCATAAAGTTTTAAAATATATTACTTGGAGGTTTAATACATGTAAACCAAATTTAGTATTTCAATCACAGGCAATATAGAGATTTAACAGTAAGTATATAATGCAATATAATAAACCTGGGCCTCTAGTTCTATCTTGAGTCATGAAAAACTCACTTTTATAGCTAAACCATAAAAAAAAACTGCACAGGCCAGCTGACTATTTACAAGACCTATTACAGTCCCTTACCACCAAGAGAATTTCCTAATGACTTCCTAGAGTCAAGGCTCAAACTCTAGATGCTATTTACATGTCATTAAAATAAATGATTAAGAATAATAAAAACAAGAAATAGGAATGTAATCATTATATTTGTTAATATTTTTTAAACGATAAAAATAATTTTGGAAACTCCAGAGTCCTGAAGCTTCTATCTTTCAATTTTGAAAATCAGCAGAAACGAAATGTCAATTTAGAGCAGGTGGCCCTTAAACTGGATTTTTGAAATACAATATAATTTAATTACGGAAATGATCCTCTCCTGTCATTTATAACTAAAGTTGTTCTTTTCTTAATCTCACAATCTTTTCCACAGAAAATGGACCTGAACCACACTGTCGCAGAAAGTAGGTAATTCTAATCATCATTTCATGTTAGGAGTAAAGCAGAGTTTTAAGTTTAAACTCAGAATGGACACTACGCAGGATACATCTTTTAACCATTCCTTGAAGAAAACAAGGTTGCTACATAATTTTGAAGACAGGAAAAGTATAATTATTAAGATTTAATTAATAAATAACACCATGTAAAATGGCAAATCTTGTAAGATTCATTTCAAGAATTGCTAAAGAAAAATCCACATTTCAAGTGGTAACCGTATCAACTAAACCTTTTCAGATACCTAAACTATAATACTTTAGATGTTATTTCTACCATTTGGAGTGGACCCTTCAGAGTCCAAATAAAACATTCTAATTTTTAAAAGACAATTTTTCTTGTTTAAATCTATTTTTCTAGGTAATATGTAAGAGTAAAATAATTTAAGTGGAAAGGAGAGCTATATTTAAGCAAGATTTTAAAGAAAGACCTTAAAACAAGAAATTCTAAAAGTCATATGAAATACTGAGAAGAAAAAACTCTTACTAAACAAGAAGAAAAACATCAAAAGACCGAATGTAATTTAAATAAAAGAAAAAGTTTTATGAGATTTAGATTTAAAAAAATAGACTAGAAAATGTCACAAGAACTGAAAATGGGTAAATTTGTAATTTTCTCAACATATAAGCCAGCTAAGGATGGGAAAACGAAGATACTCAATATTTATCATAAAAAGATTATCACAACTAGAAAAAAACATACAGAAAATAATCTACAAAATTAGTTAACTCTTATGAAATAAGCTAGAACTGCCAATTGTTCCGACAGAAATATTTGCTGGCGTAAACAACCACTACCTGATTTAGCACCTTTAACCTTGTGATATTCCAATACTCTTATGTTAGTATAAGAAGAAAGCTTCAAAGGAAAAAAAAAAAAAGGAGGTAAAGAAGCTTAACATATATTGAGCGGCTTTTTTTGTGTGTTGGATACTATATTCAAGTAGTATGTGTGCATGTGTGTGTATTCAGGAAAGATCAGTGTATTATACTCACGCTATAGATGGAAAAAGCGATGCAAAAAAAGGTGAAGTGATTTGCTTGAGTTCACATTACTGGTGAATGAACAGCAGAGTCAGGTACTAATAACAAGAGTTGAACTCCTATGTACTGAAGCTTATTTTACTTCATCTTTATATAGAGAGTCACTCTAACATTAACTTGCAGTTAATTATTGAATCCAATAAATGATGCATTATCCTCATTCACTTAAATGTATGACATACATTCTAGTTAATTTAGTTGTTATTTATTAGTTTGTCTCTTCCAGTCTAGATACGTTAATTCCGTTACACCATATCTATCCTCATAGTTGTTTTATACTTCTGTGGTTCAGAATACTATCTGTCCCTTAAGACTTTCACTCCTTTCCTCCAAGAGGTAAGAAGACCATTTATTTCTTCAGGAAAATGTTATATGATCAGCATCAGTACTTTAGACATCAGCAGTACTTGGTTTAATTCAGGACTTTGGGACAAGTAAAGGAACAGAAACGATCACCTTGAAAACTCTAATATATCTCCATTCCTTAGCATGTGTATTAACCTAACGCTCCCAAATTGGGTGAGGAAAAGTAGGAATGTGGAAGACTAATGGCAACAAAGAGAGAGGGAGTTTGGGGGAGTCATGTGAGAGGGCAGAATCATGTTAGAAAAAGATCCCCGAAATATCTGAAGATTTTGTCATATTAGCCTCACAGTCTGGTTCTACGGAAGAAGAGAATCTCACTAAGAGATACAGAAATTGGAGGAAGAAAGGGTTTTTTTTTTTTTTTTATAAACTGCAGCTATAAATACATTAACATGGAAAAACAACATACTTGGGTTCAACAAAGATCAATTTTACTTTTTCTAAGAAAGCAAATGCCAATCCACATTTATTAATATACAGTTTTTTAAGCTATGAGATACTGTCAAAAACTTGAAACCTCTAATTCACTTTAAGGGCAGAATTTTTTTTTAATTAGCTTTCAAGAGGCAAGTACCAACTTGAATTTATCAAACTAAAAAAGACAAAGAAAACACACACACACACACACACACACACACACAGAGAGCGAGAGCGAGAGCGAGAGCGAGAGAGAGAGAGAGAAACCAGAGGAGCAAGTGAGCCATATGCTATTTAAATAAATAAATCGTTTCCTTTTTTTTTTTTTAAGAGCATTACTGGAACACTAGCATAACTCAGTAAAAATATATTTTACTTGTCACAAGTGGTTGGAAGAACATTCTATGACTGGTATTGAATATTTGCAGCTGGTACAAATATGGCCTAGCCTTCCTATAGATCCAGTTCTGAGAATTTTATTAGCCACTGCACCTTTGAAAAATGAACTTCAGAGAAGAAAATGTTCTTTCAGAACATCTAGGTATTTCACTCAAACACAATCCAACCATGTTTGCAAAGAGAAGTTATGGGCTATATCTAAAGTGACAAAAATTATTCTCTAATAATAATCATATTATGTGGAGAAACCTGGTCTTTCTAAAACACAAGGGCATTATCATAAGTTTTGTTACTATCTTTTTAGAAAAGGGCTAAGTAGGTAGTAGTTACTTACTAAATATTTCTTGAAAAAGCTAAATAAATTGGAAATAAGTCTGGCTGTGATCAAGAGTCACCCTCTTCTTTTAGAGACCTAAAACATGAAAGATGAACACATGTTCTCAGATACTCAAAAATAAAGAATTTTTGAAAAGAAAGTAGAAATGAGACAGAGAATGGAGAACTTATTTTCTATTTTGCTTCGGCATACATTATATCAAAAAGAATGAGCTTTGCTCAGAAAAAAAAAAGATGAGTCAATATAAGTAAATCAGAATGAAATTCTCTACTGAGTAAGGAACGTATCAGAAATTTCCTAGTTAACCAAAATATAAGTTCCAGAATTAGATGAGTTACATGTCACAATAGTCAGGAAACTTCTAAATAACACCGCTGAGCTACTCTTAGAGATAGCTGTAGGGAGGACCACACAGATGACAAAAAACTAGAAAAGGGAATATGTTAAATTTTTAAAAGAAAAAAGAACATTTAAAAACCTTGGCTTTAATAGTATTCAGAGGAAATACCAAATAATCTTTTTATAACCTTTGAGAGGGAAAGATATTTCTAACTCTAATACAAAATCTGAAAGCTATACACATTATTTCAAAAAAGGCCCAATAAAATTAACTTCATGAACATTTTAAATTTCTCATCAAAAATCGACAAAGTCAAAATACAAATAAAAAACTAGGGTCAAAACACAATTCATACTCAAGACAGAAACCTAATTTCCCTACTTATAAAGGACTTCTACAAATCAATAAGAAAAAGATCAACAACTCAAGAGAACTGGGTAAAAAGTTTGAACACAAAATTAACAGAAAAATTCAAGAACCTGTCTTTAAAATTTTAATTTTATATTTCTAATTAACACATAATATTGTATATATTTATGGTGTACAATGTGATATTTCAATACATGTATATACATAGTATAATAATCAAGTGGGGTAGTTACCATATCCATTATTTGAAATATTTATTTCTTTGGGGTGACAACATTCAAAACCTTCTCTTCTAGCTATCTTGAAATACTTATTACATTGTCATTTGCAATAGTCACCCTACTGTGTAACAAGTATGTCTTAAACATGAAAAGCCACACAACTTCACTCATAAGAGAAGTGCAAACTCAAACTTTATGAAATACCTTTTCTCTTTATCAGATTGGCAAGGATAAAAATTCTGATAACACATCATGTTAGTGAGATGTGGGAGAAGACAGGCACTCTGACATATTTTTTCTAGTGGGAACATACACTGGTAAGCAAATTGATCATATCTACCAAAATTACAGTGATTTTTCTCAGATCTAACCTAAAGAGAGGGTGTGTGTGTGTGTGTGTGTGTGTGTGTATACAAAATAACATGTAGCAAAATTATACACCACAGCATAACTGGTAAGAGAAAGGCCATCTAAATATCAGAAGGCTGACTCAAAAAACCTGACATATCCATACAATAAAATATTATGAAACATTTACAAAGAATGAAGTATGTTACATAGGTACTGATATAAAATCTTATGCCAAAAAAAAAATCAAGGTTTAGGATAGCAGTATAAATCTACAACTTCCATTATATTTACTAGTGAAAGATTAGATACTTTCCCTTCAGATCAGAAACAAGACAAAGATGTCCACTCTCATCACTTCTATTTAACATTTGTACTGGCGGTTATAGCCAGGACAATAAGGCAAGAAAAAAAAAAGCCATTCAGGTTGAAAAGAAATAACTGTCTATATTCAGATGCCATGACCTTGTATTTAAAAAATCCTAAAGAGTCCACTAAAAGATTATTTGAATAAAAAAATAAGTTCAGCAATAAGATCAATGTACAAAAATCAATTACATTTCTATTCACTAGCAAATAGAAATATGAAAAACCTGAAAATGAAATTTAAAACCAAGTCCATTCATAACAGCACCAAAAAGAATAAAATACTTAGGCTTAACAAAATAAGTGTAAAACTTACACTCTGAAAATTACAAAACACTGTTGAAAGAAATTAAATATTTACATAAATGTTCACGGATTAGAAGACTTATCACTGTTAAAATGGCAGTACTCCCCAGAATGAACTAAGGATTCAATGCAATGCCTACTGGAATCCCAGGTGACATATTCATAGAAATTGACAAACTGAATTACTCAGTTATATACCCAGGAGAAATAAAAACTGTCTACATAAAAGTGTGTCCAAGAATGTTTATGGCAGCACTATTCATAATATAGGCTGAGTATCCCTAATCCAAAAATCTAAAATCCAAAATGCTATAAAATCTAAAACTGAGAATTTTCTTAAATTAATGATGGACACCAAACCACAGATCCAGGAAGCTCACAGAAGGAGCAAGATTAAAACCCAAAATTCTAAGTCTAGGTATATAATATTCAAACTGCAGAAAATTTAAAACAAAATACTGAAAGAACTGGGTGTGTGTGGGGGAAACCTTACCTGTAGAGCAGCAAGCCTAAGAATTATATTGAACTTCTCCTCAGGAAACATGCAAGCAGCAAGCAGAGAATAGAGTGAAATATTAAAAATGTTCAAAGGAAAAAAAAAAACTCAACTCCACCAACTTGGAATTATCTAACCAGTGAAGTTATCATTCAAAAGTTAGAAAAAAAAAGACTTTTTCAAACAAATAAAAATCGAGCAAATTTGTTACTAGTACACCTGTCTTGCAAGAAACGTTAAAAGACATTCATCAGAAAGAAGGAAATGACGTTAAGTCCAAAACTCAGGTCTACATAAAGAGTGCTAGAGAAAAATATAAAGGTAAAATAAAATCTTTTTTCTTCTAATTGATTTAATGGATTATAGTTTTATTCATAGTAATAATGTACTCGATTATGATAGCTTATGGATAAATGAAATGAATGACAGCCATATTATATGGGACAGGAAGGAGAAACTGGAAACTTATTTATAAGGTGGTTGCACTATGCATGAAGTGGTACAGTGTTATTCAAAAGTAGATTAGATTGCAAACGTATGCTGCGAAATAAAGGAGGAATGCTAAACAGTTTTTTTAGAAGTCTAATTAATATGCTGAGAGGAGAAAAAGATGAAATCATATAAAATGTTTAGTTAAAGCAAGAAAACAGAAAATGAGAGACACAAGGAAAAAAAGGAAGACAGTCAAGCAGGCAACAAATAGAAAACATTAACAGTACAAAAGATATTAAATCAAATTACATCAATAATCATGTTAAACATTAATGACCTAAAGCACTTAAAAGAGACTGTCAGAGTAAATAAAAGAAGATCAAATTATATGTTGTCTACAAGAAACTTTAAATACAAAGATACAGAGAGATTAAACTAAAGGTATGGAGAAAGATGTATATACAGGCTAACATTAACTAAAAGAAAACTGCAGAAGCTATATTAATTTCAGACAGGGCAGACTTCAAAGCAAGAAAAATTATTGAGAACAAAGAGTGGTATTACATAATGATAAGAGTTAATTCTCTCAGAAGAAAGAACGATCTTAACGAATGTGTGTTTAACAAAAGAGCATTAAAATACGGGAGGTAAAGTCTGACAGAACTGCAAGAAGAGATAGGTTTGGAAGGCCTCAACATCCTACTAGCAGTATAAGCATAGCTTAGATACTGCAGTTTCTCTTCCAGGTAACCACAATAAAGCAAAAACTACAACAAAGTAAGTCACACAAATTTTTTTGTTTCCCTGAGCATATAAAAGTTATGTTTACATGATAAAGTGGTCTATTAAGTGTGCAACTGCAATATGTCTAAAAGACAATGTGCACATATTAATTTAAAAATACTTTAAAGGTTAAAATGCTAATGATCGGAGCCTTCAGAGAGCTGAAATCTTTTTGCCAGTGGAAGGTCTTGCCTTGATGCTGATAGTTGCTGAACGATCAAGGTGGTGGTTGCTGAAGGCTTGGGTGGCTGTTGCGATTTCTTTTTTTTTTTTTTTTGAGACTGAGTTTTGCTCGTTACCCAGGCTGGAGTGCAATGGCGCAGTCTCAGCTCACCGCAACCTCCACCTCCTGGGTTCAGGCGATTCTCCTGCCTCAACCTCCTGAGTAGCTGGGATTACAGGTACGCACCACCATGCCCAGCGAATTTTTTGAATTTTTAGTAGAGAGGGGGTTTCACCATGTTGACCAGGATGGTCTCTATCTCCTGACTTTGTGATCCATCTGCCTTTGCCTCCCTAAGTGCTGCGATTACAGGCCTGAGCCACCAGCGATTTCTTAAAAGACAACAATAAGGTTTGCCACATCGATGGACACTCTTTTCATGAAAGATTTCTCCACAACACACAAGGCTGTTTGAAAGCATTTTATCCAAGCACAACTTCTTTCAAAATCGGAGTCAATTCTTTCAAGTCCTGCTGTTGCTTTATCAACTAAAATTCATGTATTCATGATCCTTTGTCATTTCAACAATTTTCACAGCATCTTCAAGAGTATACTCCATTTCTAGAAACCACTTTATTTGCTCATTCATAAGAAGCAGCTCCTCACCTGTTCAAATTTTATCATGACATTGCAGCAATGTAATCACATCTTCACGTTCCACTTCTATTTCTTGTTCTCTTGTTGTTTCCAACACATCGAAAAGTGACTGAACCCCTCAAAGACATCCATGAGAACTGGACTCAACTTCTCCCAAACTCATGTAAATGTCGATATTCTGACCTCTCATGCATCATAAATGTTCTTAAAGGCATCTAGAATAGTAAACACTTTCTGGAAGCTTTTCGATTTACTGTATCCAGATCTATTAGAGGAAATCGAAATCTATGGCAGCTGTAGTTCTATGAAATGCATTTAAGTACAACCCAAAAGTCAAAACTACCCCTTAGTCCATGAGCTGCAGAAGAGATGTTGTATTTGCAGGAATGAGAACATTGCTCTCCTTGTACATTTCCATCAGAGTGTTGTCAATAAACAGTAGTATTTTGAAAGAAATTTTTCCTGAGCAGTAATTCCCAACAGTGGGGTTAAAATATGCAGCACACCATGCTGTGAACAGATGTACTGTCGTCTAGGCTTTGTTATTCCAGTTAGAGGGCACAGGCAGAGTAGACTTAGCATAATTCTTAAGAGCTCTAGGATCTTCAGAATGGTAAATAAGGACTGGCTTCCACTTAAAGCCATCAACTACATAAGCTCCTAACCAAAGAGTCAACCTGTCCCTTTGAAGGCAGGTATTGACTTCTCTCTTGCTGTGAAAGCCCTAGATGTATCTTCTTCCAATACAAGGCTGTTTTGTCTGCATTGAAAATCTGTTCTTTAGCATAGCCACCTGCATCAATGATCTTAGCTAGATCTAGATAACTTGTTGCAGCTTTTTTTTTTTTTTAAAATCATTATACTTTAAGTTCTGGGATACATGTGCAAAACGTGCGGGTTTGTTTGTGCCATGGTGGTTTGCTGTACCCATCAACCCGTCATCTACATTAGGTATTTCTCCTAATGCTATCCCTCCCCTTGCCCCTCATCCCTCAACAGACCCGTGTGCGATGTTTCCCTCCCTGTGCCCATGTTTTCACTGTTCAACTTCTCAATTACGAGTGAGAACATGCAGTGTTTGGTTTTCTGTTCCTGTGTTAGTTTGCTGAGAATGATGGTTTCCAGTTTCATCCACGTCCCTGCAAAGGGCATAAACTCATTCTTTTTTACAGCTGCATAGTATTCAATGGTGCATATGTGCCACATTTTCTTTATCCAGTCTATCATTAATGGGTATTTGGGTTGGTTCCAAGTCTTTGCTATTGTGAACAGTGCTGCAATAAACATACATGTACGTATGTCTTTGCAGAATGATTTACAATCCTTTATACTGGGTATATACCCAGTAATGGGACTGCTGGGTTAAATGGTTTCTAATTCCAGATCCTTGAGGAATTGCCACACTGTCTTCCACAATGGTTGAACTAATTTACACTTCCACCAACAATGTAAAAGTATTCCTATTTCTCCACATACTCTCCAGCATCTGTTTCCTGACTTTTTTTTTTTTTTTTTTTTTTTTTTTGAGACGGAGTTTCGCTCTTGTTACCCAGGCTGGAGTGCAATGGCGCGATCTCGGCTCACCGCAACCTCCGCCTCCTGGGTTCAGGCAATTCTCCTGCCTCAGCCTCCTGAGTAGCTGGGATTACAGGCACGCACCACCATGCCCCGCTAATTTTTTGTATTTTTAGTAGAGACGGGGTTTCACCGTGTTGGCCAGGATGGTCTCGATCTCTTGACCTCGTGATCCACCCGCCTCAGCCTCCCAAAGTGCTGGGATTACAGGCTTGAGGCACCGCGCCCGGCTCTGACTTTTTAATAATCGCCATTCTAACTGGCATGAAATGGTATCTCATTATGGTTTTGATTTGCATTTCTCTAATGACCAGGGATGATGTGCTTTTTTTCATATGTGTGTTGGCTGCATAAATGTCTTTTTTTGAGAAATGTCTGTTCATATCCTTTGCCCACTTTTTGGTGGGGTTGTTTTATTCTTATAAATTTGTTCAAGTTACTTCCTGGATATTAGCCCTTTGTCAGATAGATGGATTGCAAAAATTTTCTCCCATTCTGTTGGTTGCCTGTTCACTCTGATGTTAGTTTCTTTTGCTGTGTAGAAGCTCTTTCGTTTAATTATATCCGATTTGTCAATTTTTGCTTTTGCTGCAATTGTTTCTGGTGATCTAATCATGAAGTCTTTGCCCATGACTATGTCCCAAATAGTACTGCCTAGGTTTTCTTCTAGGGTTTTTATGGTTTTAGGTCTTACATTGAAATCTTTAATCCATCTTGAGTTAATTTTTGTGTCAGGTGTAAGGAAGGGGTTTAGTTTCAGTTTTCTGCATATGACTAGCCAGTTTTCCCAACACCATTTATTAAATAGGGAATCATTTCCTCATTGCTTTTGTCGTATTTGTCAAAGATCAGACGGTTGCGGATGTGTGACATTATTTCTGAGGTCTCTGTTCTGTTCCATTGGTCTATGTATCTGTTTTGGTACCAGTACCATGCCATTTTGGTTACTGTAGCCTTGAGTATAGTTTGAAGTCAGGTAGCATGATGCCTCCAGCTTTGCTCTTTTTTGCTTAGGATTGTCTTGGCTATACAGGCTCTTTTTTGGTTCCATATGAAATTTAAAGTATTTTTTTCTAATTCTGTGAAGAAAGTCCATGGTAGCTTAATGGGAATAGCACTGAACCTATAAATTACTTTGGGCATCAAGGCCATTTTCATTATATCGATTCTTCCTATCCATGAGCATGGAATGGTTTTCCACCATTTCTTTGTGTCCTATCTTATTTCCTTAAGGAGTTGTTTGTAGTTTTTCTTGAAGAGGTCCTTCACATCTCTTCTAAGTTGCATTCCTAGGTATTTTATTCTCTTTGTAGCAATTGTGAATGCGAGTTTACTCATGCTTTGGCTTTCTATTATTGGTATATAGGAATGCTGGTGATTTTTGTACATGGATTTTGTATCCTGAGACTTTGCTAAAGTTGCTTATCAGCTTAAGGAGATTTTGAGCTGAGACGATGGGGTTTTATCAGAGACTAGGATTGCAACCCCCGCTTTTTTTTTTGTTTTGTTTTTCATTTGTTTGGTAAATATTTCTCCATCCCTTTATTTTGAGCCTATGTGTGTCACTGTACATGAGATGGGTCTCCTGAATATAGCAGACTGATGAGTCTTGACTCTTTATCCAATTTGCTTTTTTTTTTTTTTTTGAGATGATGTCTTGCTGTCACCCCAGCTAGTGTGCAGTAGCAGAATCTCAGCTCACTGCAATCTCCACCTGCCAGGTTCAAGTAATTCTCCTGCCTCAGCCTCTGGAGTAGCTGGGATTACATGCACCTGCCACTGTGCCCAGCTAATTTTTGTATTTTTAGTAGATATGGGGTTTCACCATCGTGGCCAGGCTGGTCTCAAATTCCTGACCTCATAATCCACCTGCCTCAGCCTCCCGAAGTGCTGGAATTACAGGTGTGAGTCACCATTCCTGGCCAGTCTCTTTTTTTTGTTTGGTTTTGAGGCAGAGTCTCACTCTGTCACCAGGCTGGAGTGCAGTGGTGCAATCTCGGCTCACTGCAACCTCCACATCCTGGGTTCAAGTGATTCTCCTGCCTCGGCCTCCCAAGTAGCTGCGACTACAGGTGTGTACTGTTATGCCCAGCTAATTTTTATATTTTTAGTAGAGATAGGGTTTCACCATGTTGGCCAGGATGGTCTCAATCTCTTGACCTCGTGATCTGCCCACCTTGGCCTCCCAAAGTACTGGGATTACAGACACGAGCCACCATGCCCAGCCCGGTCTGTGTCTTTTAACTGGGGCGTTTAGCTTATTTACACTTAAGGTTAATATTGTTATGTGATCCTGTTATTATAATGCTAGCTGGTTATTTTTCCCATTAGTTGATGGCAGTTTCTTCATAGTGTCAATGGTCTTTACATTATGGTATGTTTTTGAAGTGGCTGGGACCAGTTTTTCTTTTCCATATTTAGTGCTTCCTTCAGGAGCTCTTATAAGGCAGGCCTGGTGGTGACAAAATCCCTCAGTATTTGCTTGTCTGTAAAGGATTTTATTTCTCCTTCACTTATGAAGCTTAGTTTGGCTGGATACGAAATTCTGAGTTGAAATTCTTTTAAGAATGTTGAATATTGGCCCCCACTCTCTTCTGGCTTGTTGGGTTTCTGCAGAAAGATCTGCTGTTAGTCTGATAGGCTTCCCTTTGTGGTAACCCCATCTTTCTCTCTGGCTGTCCTTAACATTTTTTTCTTTCATTTCAACCTTAGTTAATCTGATGATTACGTGTCTTAAGGCTGACTCTTCTCAAGGAGTATCTTTTTGGTGTTCTCTGTATTTCCAGAATTTCAATATTGGCTGTCTTGCTATGCAGGGGAAGTTCTCCTGGATAATATCCTGAAGTGTGCTTTCCAACTTGGTTCCATTCTCCCTGTCACTTTCAGGTATATCAATCAAACATAGTTTTGGTCTTTCCACATAGTCCCGTATTTCTTGGAGGTTTTGTTAGTTCCGTTTCATTCTTTTTTCTCTAATCTTGTCTTCAAGCTTTATTTCATTAAGTTGATGTTCAATCTCTGATATCCTTTCTTCCACCTGATCGATTTGACTATTGATACTTGAGTATGCTAAGTTCTCATGCTGTTTTTTTCAGCTCCATCAGGTCATTTATGTTTTTCTCTAAACTGGTTATTCTATTCAGTATTTCGTCTAACTTTTCTTTAAGATTCTTAGCTTCTTTGCATTAGGATAGAACATACTCCTTTAGCTCGGAGGAGTTTGTTATTATGACCCATCTTCTCAAGCCTACTTCTGTCAATTTATTAAACTCATTCTCTGTCCAGCTGTTCCCTTGCTGGTGAGGAGTTCTGATCCTTTGGAGAACAGGCATTCTGATTTTTGGAATTTTCAGACTTTTTGCACTGCTTTTTCCTCATCTTTGCAGATTTATCTACCTTTGGTCTTTGCTGTTGGTTACCTTTGGATGGGGTTTTTGTGTGGTGGTTCTTTTTGTTGATGTTGATGCTATTGGTTTCTGTTTGTTAGTTTTCCTTTTAGCAGTCAGGCCTCTCTTCTGCAGGTCTGCTGGAGTTTGCTGGAAGTTCACTCCAAACGCTGTTTGCCTGGGTTTCACCAGTGGAGGCTGCAGAATAGCAAAGAGAGCTGCCTGTTCCTTCCTCTGGAAGTTTTGTCCCAGAGGGACACCTGCCCGATGCCAGGCACAGCTCTCCTGTATGAGGTATCTGTCGACCCCCGCTGGAATGTGTTTCCCTGTCAGGAGGCATGGGAGTCAGGGATCTACTTCAGGAGACACTCTGTCCCTTAGCAGAACTCAAGTGCTGTGCAGGGAAAACTGCTGCTCTCCTCAGAGCCAGCAGGCAGGAACATTTAAGTCTGCTGAAACTGTGCCCACAGTTGCCCCTTACCACAGGTGCTCTGTCCTAAGGAGACAGGAGTTTCATCTATAAGACCCTGACTAGAGCTGCTGCCTTTCTTTCAGAGATGCCCTGCCTAGAGATGAGGAATCTAGAGAAGCAGTCTGGCTACAGTGGCTTTGAGGTGCTGTGGTGGGCTCCACCCAGTCCAAATTTCAGGGCAGTTTTGTTTACACTGTGAGGGAAAAACTGCCTACTCAAGCCTCAGTAATGGCAGATGCCTCTCCTCTCACCAAACTCGTGTCCCAGGTTGACTTCAGACTGCTGCGCTGGCAGTGAGAATTTCAAGCCAGTTGATCTTAGCTTGCTGGGCTGCATGGAGGTGGGATTTGCTGAGCTAGAACACTTGGCTTCCTGCCTTCAGCCTCCTTTCCAAGGGAGTAAACAGTTCTTTCTTGCTGATGTTCTACGAACCACTGGGGTACAGATAAAAAATTCCTGCAGAAAGCTCGATGTCTGCTCAAATGGCCTCCCAGTTTTGTCCTTGAAACCCTTGTGGTATTAGGTACTAGAGGGAATCTCCTGGCTTGCAGGATCATGAAGACCCTGGGCAAAGTGTAGTACCTGAGCTGGATAACACTGTACCTCACGGCATGGTCTCTCATGGCTTCCCTTGGCAAGGGGAGGTGGTTCCCCAACCTCGTGTGCTTCCTGGATGAGGTGACACCCTACCCTGCTTCTGCTCACCCTCCATGGGCTATACCCACTTGTCTAACCAGTCCCACTGAGATGAACTGGGTACCTCAGTTGGCAATGCAGAAATCATCCACCTTTTGCAATGGTCTCACTGGGAGCCGCAGACTGGAGCTGTTCCTATTCAGTCACCTTGCCTGGGAATCCCTGTTGCAGATTCTACATTGGCACTTGCTGCTTCACTTTGTACTTTTATGTTACAGAGATGGCTTCTTTCTGTAACCCTAATGAACTAACTTCTGCTTGCTTCAAACTCTTCTTTTGTAGCTTTCTCCCCTCTCACAGTCTTCATTGAATTGAGAAGAGTTAAGAGCTTTCCTCTGAATTAGGCTTTGGTTCAAAGGAATACTGTGGCTGTCTTGATTTTCTATCCAGACTACTCAGTCAGACTATTTTGCATCAGCAAATGAGAGAGAGAGAGAGGAGAGAGGAGAGAGGAGGAGAGGAGATGGGGCGGGGGGGGGGGGGGGGGGAGAGAGAGAGAGAGAGAGAGAGAGAGAGATGGAAGAATGACTGGTAGGTGGAGCAGTCAGAACACACAACATTAAGTTTACGATTTTATATGGGCATGGTTTATGGCACCCCAAATAACTATAAGTAACATCAATGATCACTGATCACAGATCAACATAAGAGATATAATGAAAAAGTTTTAAATATTGCAAGAAGTAAAAAAAATGACACAAAAAATGAGCACATGCTGTTGGAAAAATGGTGCTAACAGACGATGGCAGAGTTGTCATAACTTTTCAATTTATTAAAAAGGCAGTATCTAAAAAGGGCAATAACGTGAAATGCACAAAGTACAGAGTCTGCTTACATTTCTTCTTCCCTCTTTCCTTTCCTTCTGGAATACAAACTACATATATAGTACATATTTCACTACGTTTTACCTATTCTGTTTTTTTTATTCTTTCTTCTCTATCAGTTTTTGTTTGAAAATTTTCTATTAATCTATCTTTAAATTCACTTATTCCTTCTTCTGTTGTGTCTAGTCTTCCATAAGTGAACTAATTTCGGATACTGTATTTTTTATCCTAAAATGCCAATTTGATTATCTTTTATTCTGATTTTCTAATAAAATTTTATGTTATTTTTCTCCCTTTTCTTCTATTAAAAATACATTAAGTTATTTTCAAATTCTTGGGTATAAATGCTAATAAAAGAATCATTTATGGGACTGCCTCTGTTGTTTCTCTCATGATTAGCAGCCAGATATTCCTGCCTCTCTGCCTATTTAGCAATGTATGTCTCTTTTTTCCCTCTACCTGTTATACTGAGAGTGGTGACCTGCTGTGACTTACTATTTCTTTCCTGGAAGCAGAATTCCTCCTCTATTCCTGGGATTTTTTTTTAACCTATATTGCAGGAATATTGAACTACCGTTGTTTTTCCTTATTAAAAATTTGCTTCCATGTTGCATATTATTGGGTAATTATTTGCTTTATTTCATTTTTATTATCAAAAGAGTACAGTAGCACCTTACCTGCTCAAAAGTCATCCAGCCATTGCAATTGTTAAGCATAAGAACAAGATGATCCTCTGAAAGGCCAACATCAATGGTACAAAACCAATGAATTTTTACTCACACCAGTTCTTAAGAATAAGTATACACACACATACACATATCCCATCAACCTGTGCTGTAGTAGGCAGAACACAGAATTTGATGACAGAAGACATGGCCTACACCTTATCTGCCATTTACCAGCAGAGAGACCTTAGGTACAACATTGACTTACTTTGAGTCTTAGTTTTCAATTCAAAAGTTGTTGAAAGATAAAATAGTATATTTTAAATTCACAGATGTTGTGAAGACAAAACAGTGTATTTTAAAGACTTTTGTAAACTGTAAGCATGTTGTAAATGCCTTATTACATAGCTTTTAAATCTATAGATCAAAAGCTGTAAATTAAATAAACACGGAGCTAACAGTGTAACAGACACATGGACAGGAACTGACAATCAACAGAATAACATCAAGAGAAGAGTAAAAAACTATTTTAAAAGTACAATAAGAACTCTGGTAAGCTATTTAATATAAACTGAAACAATTCCTACTAATTTCAACAGACCCTGGAGCTATTACTTTAACACAACAGGAATTAATGTTTATGGCAAGTTTAAATCTGAAACAATACCCTGTATATTATTATTAAAATAGAAAAATATCTAATGAACGCTGGAAAAAGTATAATAAAAAATGACTAAAATAAAAATTCCACTTGAATTATCTGCAAGTAGATTTGTTTCTACTTAAGGGCCTTTATACCATATGATTTTGGCATGAGTAAATATGCAAAAAAAAAAAAAAAAAAAGAAGAATCTGCATCATTGGCCAGGTGTAGTGGCTCACACCTGTAATCCCAGCACTTTGGGAGGCCAAGGTGGGTGGATCATCTGGCCAAAATGATGAAACCCCTCCTATACTAACAATACAAAAATTAGCCAGGAGTGATGGCACACACCTCTAGTCTCAGCTACTCTGGAGGCTGACATAAGAGAATCACCTGAAGCCAGGAGGCAGAGGTTACAGTGAGCCAGGATCATGCCACTGCACTCCAGCCTAGGCAACAAAGCAAGACTCCGTTTAAAAAAAAAAAAAAAAAAAAAAAATCTGCATCATTAACTCACTCACTAGTAGAAAACTTTGTAAAAGGTATTTTTCAGAAGTCTTTGAAGAAAACAAGTAATAGACTGTGGCTAAGAAACAGAAGAGAGTGAAATCAACATTCTCATAGAGCAAAAAGTAAAAGAACAATATGGCCTATATGAAGAAATGGTCAAAGAAGGCAAGTGGCATAGATTCTTAAAAGCAAGAATCATTTGGGGAACTCTAAAGAATACTATAGCACGGTTGTAAAGTAGGCAATACATTAAGTTTTAGAACATAATAATTTCACAAAAATGGTTGTAAAGTATATTTATCAATGAGTTAAAGAGATAACTCCAGAGTTGACTAGGCAAACACACGTAAAATATTAGGCTTATGCCACAAATACAAAATTTCAAAAAAGCACTAGATAAAGGAAGTCAAGAATTTAAATGAAAAATAGGTACACAGTCTAATGTAAAAGAAGAAAATCAGTACCTTGCCATTGTTGAAAATGGAAATAGGATAAGGATTTTTTTCACAGGCCCTGTTAAAAGACATCTGTGCAGGTATGATTTCTCTAAAGCTTAAAGGCATTATGCCAAAACTAAGAGTCAGAATAGAAAAGGCAAAAATAGTCTAATTTTTGCGTATGTTAGGATTTCATTATGTGCTAAGTGTTTTTATTTGGTAACTAAACTTAATAATATGTCATCCAAATTCTAAAATAGCAATATCTGAAAATATCTCTGTAAAAACTATGTCCAAAATAATTCAGTAATCTTATGAATAAATCTATATACCTTAGCAAGTGATTTTACAATAGGATTCTCCATAATTCCCTTGAGGAAAATTAGGTCTATTTCTTCTGCTCCAGTAGATGAAGGCAGCTCTGTAAGGTTTTCCAAGACTTGCTGCATTGCTGCTGAGATAAAAGCAACATTAAAACAAACAAACAAACAAACAAACAAACTTAAATTTCAAACCATTATGGAGTAAGATTATTTTAATAACACAAATAGACATTTAGAATATTCTTTTAAAAAATAACATTTTCAAAAATGAAATTGTTACAGTATGAGTTTCAAATTGACTTCCCAGGAATTAGTAGCAGAATAGATTTTTAGATGCAATTTGGACTTTATCAGACTACTTTATACATACTTACATCATTTCGCTTGCTTTTTATTTTTCAAATTTAAAAACATTACTCAAGGAAAAATACAAAATTCAAATAGGCTTACAAGTAAAAAGTCTAATTTAGAAATAATAAAATTCCTACAAGCCGAGAACCAGCCTTTGCTGCTGAATTCTATGAAACTATTTAAAAAGAATTAAGATAAATACTTCACAAACTTTTCCAATTAAAAAAAAAAAAAAAGAGGAAGAAACACCTTCCAACTCATTCTATGGGACCAATCACCCTGATACTAAACCCAACAACATCACACACACACACACACAGAAATAGTACAGCCAATGTCTCCTAGAAATACAGATGCAAAAATCTTAAAATATTGGCAAACTGAATCCAGTGACATATAAAAAGAATTGTACATAATGGGCAAGTTCACTTTATCCTAGGAATGCAAGAGTAGTTCAATGTATTAAAAAAAAAATCAATATAATATTCTCAATAGAACAAAGAACAAAATTAAATGATATTTCAAAGAAAATCATTAGAGAAAACCTAAAACCCTTTCATAATAAAAATTCACTAAACTAAAAACAGGAGGAAAATATTTCACTCTGATAAATGGCTTCTATGAAAAACCCACAGCTAACATCATACTTAATGGTGCTTTTACTCTTAATATGGAATAAAACAAGGCTGTATACTTTTGGCATTTTTATTCAACTTTGTTTTGAAGGTTCTACACAGGGCAGTTAAGCAAAAAAAAGAAAAGAAAAAGAAGACAAGTAAAAGGCATCCAGATTTGAAAGCAAGAAGTAAAACAATTTCTATCTGCAGATCATTTGATTTTATATATGGAAAATTCCAATATACAAAAATTTATAATTAATAAGTGAGTTCACCAAGACTTCAGGATACAAGATCAATATAAAACAACCAATACGTTGTTACATATAGTGTATTTCTATACACTAGTGACAAACAATCCAAGAATGAAATTAAGAAAACCGTTTAATAGTAGCATCAAAAAAAAAAAAATGCTGAGAAATAGATGTAACAGAAGTAGTACAAAATTTGTACAATGAAACTATAAAACATCACTGAAAGAATGAAGACGGCCTAAATAAAGGCAATGACATCCCATGTTCATGGATCAGAGAACTTATTATTAAAATGGCAAAAGTTCCCAAATTAATCTACAGGTTTAATACAATCCCTATCGAAATCTCTACTGCCTTTCCTTTTTTGTAGAAATTGACAAACTCATTCCATTCATGTGGAGACTCAAAAAAAAAAAAAAAAAAAAATCCAGAATAGCCAAGAGTCTTCAAAAAGAACAACAAAGTTGCAAACCTCACACTCTCAACTTCAAAACTTACTAAAAAGCTACAGTAATCAACACTATGTGGAACTAGCATATAGACAGACATACAATTAAACAAGAGCATAATAACAAATCCATGAATTTATGGTCAGTTGATTCTGAATGTGCCAAGATAATTAAATAAAGAAAAAATAGTTTTTTCAACAACTGGTACTGGGATGACATGTACATGTAAGAGAGTGAAGCTAGACCCTTCCCCTCGTTCAATATTATAACCTTATCAGTTTTATCTCTATTTGATGTTTCTGATAACAAATCAACAATAAATGCAGAAGTTGTTATTAATATTAACTTTTATTTTTATTAAAACAAAATACAGACACTGTTAAAAATCAGATTGTACTACTAAATGGCTTATAAAATACAGTTTTCTGTTCCATGCTGTTTACCCTTCTCCCAACTTAACCTACTCCCAGAACTAATTATTAGGAACTTAATGGTTTCTTCTAATCAGATGTGTTTGTAGTTTCTCTTCTTTCTTGATAATATGCTAATGTTGCTACTTTGTGATTGACTCATTTTGGACATTACCTACTTTCTGTTATAATACTAGAGGTTTCAGCTTTTACCTTCCTTATCTTCACACTCTCAATTTTTAAAAAATAAAATAGTGTTTTTCATATTAAACTCTCAAAACTTTTTTCCAAATGTTTCAACAAGCTTTTCACATTTTTATCAGCACTTTTCCAAATGTTCAAATCTTTTTCTAATACTCTATCAGACCTATTTCTTGTTTTCTATCCCTGATCTCCTTCACAAAGCATTCTTCTCTTGTATGTTAACTTGGACAGGTTCATCTGCCAGGGTTTCTTGAATGACAATTTTTGAAGATAAAGAGGCAAACAACAGCACAATGTGCACTTGACAAAGGAGAAGGGAAACAAGTATTGGACTAAGAAGAAGAAAGATGACACAGGAAATAAAGAATATAAACTACACCTACTTCATAGTTTTGCTTAAGGTCAACAGATTATCTTTAATCTGGGCAGGAAACAATTTTTAAAAGCAGTTTTGTCCTGTGGCTATAAATGTGGTTAGCAGTATATCTCATTACTTACTATTCATTTGTTTGACATTGTACATTTGTCTTTATTTTTCATTTTTATTATGGAAAACTTCAAACATATATGAAGGAAACAGAATAATAGTTTCTTTAAAGGTTAATTTACTTTAAAGCTTTTGCTAATAATCTTAAAGTAACTGTTAGTCATAATAAAGAAATAAGTGCATCCCATGTTCTTAATTCTTACACTTTAACCTAGATATTTCCCCAGACATGCCTGGACAAGCCCAGGCAAATCTTAGGTCATAGCTTATTCCCCTTCCTTGTTTGGAAATGTTATCACTTCTCTAAGCATTCCTCAAGTTACTTCCTCTTTTCCTTTGTTCTCCTCTGCCTTTACTTCTTTAGAAAATTTCCAAGTTTTCAGCCAATCCGGTCAAGCATAGAATGTGAGCTACCATTCTGGCTAATGGAAACTGGACACAGTAGTAGGGTCCTTGCATCAGGTTATCAAAGTTATAAATGTCCCTGTCTCCTTTGTTTAGGGGTGCTCTCGGGGCAAGACTACCAGCAAGTTGCACCCTTTCTGCAGGGAGTAAACTAGCCTTGCTGAGTTATCCATTGTCTCGGTGTGGATTTTTTCCAATGTCATAAACCTGTTTCCAATAATTATCAAATTAGCAATACCTAAAAAATGAAAAGTAATTCATTAATGTTATCAAATGTCTTGTCTGTGTTCATAACCTTAGTTGTACTGAAGTTTTTTTTTTTAATGTACCTTCTATATTGATTCTTGAGGTGCTTGTTTTTTTTAAATTGGTGTTTAGGTCAGTAGAGAAGTGATAGAAATTGTGAAATAGATCTTTTATTAAAGATCTTCATAAGTTGTTACTGATTATTAATCATATGGAATTTAATCTAGAAATCGATAAACTTGAAAACATCCCTTGTCTTGGAAAACAAATCTCAAATATTATAATGCTGTCAATCATTCCCATATTCATTTATATATTTGGGGGATTTATAGTCAAAATATAATACATAGTTATTTTTAACTATATAATCCTAAAAGCATGTGAAATGATAAAGAAAAAAACATGTGAGAAAATTACAACAAGTAATGGGAGATGGGCCTACTCCCAATTTAGTAAAAGTGATTCTGCAGAGTCCCTCACCAAAATTATGAACAATGGAATCTGAGCTGCTACTGCTACCTTCTTACAGAAATCTCTCCTGCTGTTTCTCTGCTTAAAATGGAAATAGCTGTCCTGTGTTACCAAAGTCTTTCTTCCCCAAACTTCAAATAAAATACCTCCATGATTTTTTTTAAAGTAACAAAATGATTTAGTCCTATAAAACATTAAAACATAAATCTATAATAATTAGTCAGATATCAAAAAACACAAGACAACTCTAGTATGTGTAAAAACATAATATATAACATAAGAGCCTCTCAGTAATGAGAGCCTTACAAAGCTAAGATAGGAGCCAGAGAAAAAGAGAAGTTTTTCCCATTTACTTAGAGATCCCAGGAAGAAAGGGCAGAGTCCAAACTCAAAAGGTAAGTTATCTACAAGTTTCACTCCTTCTCCGTAATCACTAGAGGAGATGAAGACTTTAATCACTAGATTCAAGAACATATAAATGGGATTTTTTACATGAGCTTGAGAAAAATTAATAGATTTAATCTCACTCTTCAGTTACCAATAAGAATAAATCATGAATCACCAATTGCTTATGAAAACTAGCAGCATGAATTAGACTAACCAAATTCAACAAACAAAAGCATGAACCTCCAGGGAAATAGAATTACTAGGAAATAAAGAAAGAGGAAAAAAAAGATAAACTGTAATACACACAAAGATCAAGCTGAAGAAAGACTACCACCATTAAAAAGGGCAAAGAGAGGTAAAGTATGAGTAAACTGTTATGGATCATGAAAGACAAAAATTTACAAGGTAATTAAATGCAGAAATGAATAAAAGAAAAGCAAAAGTCAACCAATCAAAAGACATGGATTTGATCAGTAAGTCAATAAATAGCTGCCTCTTTTAAATGACCAATTAAAATACACAAATACTTAGCTAGTCTAATTAAGAAAAAAATAAGACACAAAGAGTGATGTCAGTAAGATGGCTGACGATAAGTGTCTGGTGCACATTCCTCTGCTTCAAGAAAGGATCAAGGCAATCAACAAACAGCTAAGATTTGACTGGAGTGTTGAAGGAGAGTGCTGAAGTACAGCAGGGAAGTGGGGAGGTACCTGTGATGGCTGGAAGCCTACAAGGCCAGCATGGAGGCATCCTGCCTCTGCCATCCCATCCTTCCAACCTGCAATGGCCCAGAGTGAGGAGCAACTTCCTCTTGTGGGGGCAGGGTAAGGGGCTTGGTAGTGGGGGTGGGGTCAGGGGCTTGGTAGTTGGGGAAGGTAATCAGAGGAGCCTCAGCAGCCTCCACTCCCACTGCAAACACCCGCAGTCCTTACTATGGAGAATCCAGTAGTCGCAAGCCCTGAATTCAGTTTGGGGAGCTGCTGTGAATTCACACAGCTGTATTCCCCAGATTGGGAGCCAAGAATTGCACTCCTCACTCACAACTTCCTCCTTGTGAGCCAAGCTGCTGCAGCATGTCACCCATCATCTTGAGAAGAGAAGCACTTCTGAAGTACACCCTGCACTTTTCCAGCCTAGGGGCTCCGTTTTTATTCCACTAAACCCACACAGGCATCTGAATGCCACAACCCCAGCTACATAGAGCATGAGTCCAGGATTGCTGTGACTCTGGTCCTGCAGAGCAAGGAAACCAATCTCTGCTGCTAGCACTTCTGGCCAAACAGTCTGGTGGACATACCCAGGGCAAACCCACCCTTGAGCCAGCCAAACTACTGTATGCCCTCCTCTGAGCAGCAGAGGTCCGTGAGCAACGGAGCAGCTGACATGTCCCCATGGTAGCCAAGTGGTTGCACACCCATGTCCTGAGCCTGAAAAACAGCCTGGCAGAATAGCCTCTGGAGAGGATGTCCTTGGACTGGCCGCACATTGGCACCTAGGGCCTAAGATACTCCAGGAGGCCTGAACTCACAGACATGCCCACAGACTGGCTGAGCAGCTGTGCACCCAGCCCCAGAACCTAAAAAAATGACTAGTGGGTTCTCTGGTAAACATGTCCCCAGACTGGTCAAGAGGCAGCACACCAACCCTCAGAACTTGAGAAATAGCCCAATGGCCCCAACCCAGGCATCATATCTCCAAGCCTGCTGAGCAGGCATGTGCCCATGCCACAAGCCAGAGTAACAGCCTCATGGCCATAATCCCAGCAAGCCAGACACCAATTTAGTTGCCTCACCACAGCATTCACTCATGCACCCCCGACCTGAGAAACAGCCCAGTGAGCCCACCCCTGGCAAAATTGTACCATCGCTGCCACAAACTCTTGCAGCCTAGAGTTTGAAACACAAACATCACTAAAATTGATTACTGCTGAAGAATCTGCAACCAGACTACACTACTGGGTCGACCTAGAAACAAAGTGAATGTACCCAACCCAACCAATACTCCAAGTTTTTTCCTGTGAAACAACTCCATGAAACAGAAAAGGCAACTTTTCTACCATAAGTGTAGAAATAAATGTAGAGCTACAGCGAACACGAAAATACAAAGAAACATGACATTTCAAAAGGAATACAGTAATTCTCCAATAACAGATCCTAATATACAAAATATCAGAAAAAGAATTCAAAATAATAATCTTAAGGAAACTCGGGAATACAAAATACTGATACACAATTCAACAAAATTAGGAAAAATGATTCATTATTTGAATGAGAAATTCAGTGAAGAGATACTAGAAAACAAACAGAAATTTTAGACCTGAAGAATTCAATGAATGAAATTAAAATACAACGAAGAGCTTCAACAAAAGACTAGATCAAGCAGAAGAAAGAATTTCTTAACTTAGGACAGGTCTTTTGAAATAACTAGG
This sequence comes from Saimiri boliviensis, assembly GCF_048565385.1. Classification (NCBI taxonomy): domain Eukaryota; kingdom Metazoa; phylum Chordata; class Mammalia; order Primates; family Cebidae; genus Saimiri; species Saimiri boliviensis. The sequence continues at coordinate 91,202,867 of NC_133458.1, read as the reverse complement.
CAGAAAGAAAAAAACAAAAGGAAAAAAAAAATAAGCAAGAAGAAAGCCTACAGGATTCAAAGAACACCGTTAAGTGAACAAATACACTGTAAGAGTTCCAGAAGAAGAATAAAAGGGAAACGTCATTGAAAAAAATTTAAAGAACTAGTTGTAAAATAACTTCCGAAGTCTTGGGAGATAATGGACATCCAGATCCAGGAAGCACAAAAGTCCTCAAATCGATAAAAATCTAAACAGCCCCTTTGGGGACATTATTTTCAAATTGTCAGAAGTCAAACACAAAGAATTCTAAAAACAGCAAAAGAAAAGCATCAAGTCATAGACAAGGAAATCAAAATATCACTACAGAGAACCACTCATCCACAAAAATAAACAGTAAGAGAATGTAAGAAACAAGGAATCTTTTTTAAAAAGAAAAGAAAACAACAAAATGACAGGAGAAAGTCCTTACTTACAGTAATACCCTTGGCTGTAAATGGACTGAATTCCCCAATTAAAAAATATAAAATGGCTGAATGGATTAAAAAAAAAAAAAAAACCAGTCAACTACATGTTGCCTACTCACTTAAACTGTGAAGACACACATAGGGAAAGTAGAGATGCAAAAAGATATTCCATGCAAATGAAAACGAAAAGCTGCACTTATTTCATTTCAGAAAAAGCAGACTAAAAGCTGTAAAAAGAGAGAAAGAAGGACAGTGTAGTAAAAGGGTCAATTAAGCAACAGGCTATAACAATTATAAATGCACATAACCCTGGAACACCAGATAAATAAAGCAAATATTATTACATCTAAAAGGAGAGACAGACCCCAATCAATAATAGTTGGAAACTTCAACATCCCACTCTCAGCATTGGAAAGATCACCTAGACAGAAAATCAACAATGACCTATCAGATTTAAACTCCACCACAGGCCAAACAGACCTAACAAACTTTTGCAGAACATTTCACCTAATAGTTGCGGAATACACATTCTTTTTTTTTTTTTTTTTTTTTGAGACGGAGTTTCGCTCGTTACCCAGGCTGGAGTGCAATGGTGCAATCTTGGCTCACTGCAACCTCCGCCTCCTGGGTTCAGGCAATTCTCCTGCCTCAGCCTCCTGAGTAGCTGGGATTACAGGCACGCGCCACCATGCCCAGCTAATTTTTAGTATTTTTAGTAGAGACGGGGTTTCACCATGTTGACCAGGATGGTCTTGATCTTTTGACCTCGTGATCCACCCATCTCGGCCTCCCAAAGTGCTGGGATTACAGGCTTGAGCAACCACGCCCGGCCACGTTCTCTTCATCAGCACATGAAACATTTTCTAGGACTGATCCTATGTTAGGGAACAAAAGTCACAAAATTTTTTTTAAAAAATCAAAATAGTATCAAGTATCTTATCTGACCACAATGAAATAAAACTAGAAACCAATAACAAGAGAAACACACAAAACTATACAAAAACATGGAATTTCAACCACATGATCCTGAATAACTAATGAGTAAATAAAGAAATTTAAAAGGAAATTTAAAAATTCCTTGAAGCAAATAAAAATAGAAACACAACATTAACAAAATCTGTGAGATACAGCAAAAGCAGTAGGAGACTAGTTCATAGCAGTAAATGTCTGCATCAAAAAAGTAGAAAGGTGTCAAGTAACATAATGATGCATCTGAAGGAACTAGAAAAGAACAAACCAAACTCAATGGTAATAAAAGGAAGAAAATAATAAGGATCAGAGCAGAAGTTAAAGACTAAAGGCTGGGTGCGCTGGCTCCTGCCTATAATCCCAGCACTTTGGGAGGCCAAGACGGACAGATCACGAGGTCAAGAGATCGAGACCATCCTGGCCAACATAGTTAAACTCCGTCTCTACTAAAAATACAAAAAAATGAGCTGGGTGTGGTGGCACACGCCTGCAGTCCCAGCTACTCGGGAGGCTGAGGCGGGAGAACTGCTTGAACTCGGGAGGTGGAGGTTGCAGCGAGCCGAGATCACGCCACTGCACTCCAGCCTGGTGCCTGGCGACAAAGCAAGACTCATATTTAAAAAAACAAAAAACAAAAAACAAAAAACAAAGTCAAAGACTAAAATAATACAGTCAATAAAACAAAAAGGTGGTTTTTTGAAAAGATAAAATCAACAAGCTATTAAGTAGACTAAGAAAAAGAAGTCAGCAAATCCAAATAAAATCAGAAACAAAAATGTCACAACTGATATTACTGATATTAAAGAAATACAAAAGATCACTGAAGACTATTATGAACAACTATATGCCAATACATTTGAAAATCTAGAAAAAATAGATAATAAACTCCTGGACATATAAAACCTACCAAGGTTGAATCAAGAAAAAATAGAAAACCTGAACAGACCAACAATGTGAAATATGACTGAATCAGTCATAAAAAAAAGTCTCCAAACGAAGTCCAGAAATGGATGGCTTCACCACTAAATTATCTTCTCAAACTATTCCAAAAATTGAAGGGGAGGGAATTCTTCTAAACTCATTCTACAAGGCCAGCATAACCCTGATACTGAAACCGGAAAAGGACATCACAAAAAAAGAAAACTATAGACCAATATCCCTACTGAACATAAATTCAAAAATCTTCAACAATATTATAAAACCATATCCAACTACGTATCAAAAAGACCATACAACATGATCAAGTGAGATTTACAGATGCAATGATGGTTCAATATACACAAATCAATAAATGTGACACATGAACAGAATGAAAAATAAAAACCACATAATAATCTCAATAGATGCAGAAAAAGCATTTCATAAAATTCAACATTCCTTCCTGATAAAAACTCAATAAATTAGGTATAGAAGAAAAGTATCTTAACAAAATAATGGCATATATGGCAAACCCACAGCTAATATTACATTGAAAGCTGAAAAGCTTTCAGCTTTTCCTCTAAGAACTGGAACAAGACAAGAGTATCCACTCTCATCAGTCTTATTCAACATAGTACTGGAAATTCCAGTAAAAGTAACAGAGAAGAGAAAAAAATAAAGGGCATCCAAATTGGAAACGGGGAAGTCGAATTGTTACTGTTTACATATGACATGATCTTAGAATTGATAAATTCAGTAAAGTTTCAGAATACAGAATCAACGCACAAAAATCAGTAGTGTTTCCATACACAAACAACACACATTAAAAATCAAGAAAGCCATCATATTTACAATAACTGGAAAAAAAAAAAGCCCTAAGAATAAATTTAACCAACGATGTGGAGAAAAGGGAACTCTGATACGCTACTGGTAGAAATGTAAACTAGTACAGCCACAATGGAGAACAGTAGGGAGATTTCTCAAAAATCTACAAATAGAACTACCACATGATCCAGCAACACCACTACTCGGCATTTATTCAAAGTACAAGAAATCAGTATATTAATGAGATATCTGTACCACCTCCATATTTACTGCAGCATTCATAATAGTCAACATACAGAATCAAAGTGCCCAATAACAGATAAATGGATAAAGCAAATGTGATATCTATCTATCTATCTATATAAAATGGAATGCTACTATTCAGCCATAAAAAGGAATAAAATTCTATCATCTGCAGCAACCTGGATGGAACTGGAGGACATTAAGTGAAATAAATCAGAAACAGAAAGTTAAACATCACATATTCTCACTCACACATGGAAGCTAAAAAAGTTGATCTTACAGAAGCAGAAAGTAGAACAGAAGTCACTAAAGGGGGGGAAGAATAGGGGGAAAGATAGGTTAGATAGAGATGTGTTGAAGGACAAAAAATTACAGCTAGATGGGAGGAATAAGTTCTTGTGTTTTGTAGCACCATGAGGTGACGACAGTTGACAATACTATACATTTTCAAATAGCTGAAGAGAGGATGTTCGAATGTCCCCAAAACAAATAAATGAAAAATGTTTGAGACAGTGGATATGCTAATTATCCTAATCTGATCACTAAATATTGTATGTACTGAAACATCACTAAGTATCCCGTAAATACGTACAACTATCATGTGTCGATTAAAAAAAAAAAAAAAAAGGCTAGACACAAATAACATTAGAAATGAGATGAGAAAATAACTATAGGTATGGAGATTTTAACATCTCTTTTAAAGAATACAATGAACAACTTTATTTTAAAAATCTAGTCAAGCAGATGATTTTCTTAAAAAATGTCAAATATCAAAGAAAGAAGTAAAAAATGGAAATAGATCAAACAGAAGAAACTGAAAGGTTTCCCAGGGTCCTCTCTTAAAAGGCATGAGGTCTGGATAGATTTAAGAATAAATTCTACCAAACCTTGAAGGTAGAGGTAATTCACATTTTTAAAACAAAAAGATTAAAAGCTTTCCAATTTCTACAAAGACTTCAAAACTCAGTTAAAAAATTATGTAATTTAATATATTATCATAGAATAAGGAAATAACCCAAACTCATCTCAGTGCCTAAGATATATAAGATAAAATTCAAATCCCAATTCTGATGGAAAAAATCTTACCTTAGTAAAAAGAGAAGGAAATCAGAGTCATTTCATACCACGTTCTATGAGAAGCATCACATTTAATGGAGAAATGTTGGAAGCTTTCCTATTAAAGGGGCTAGACAAGAATGCCCACTATGATGATTACTTTTCAAACTTGTAGTTTCAGTTTTAACTAATGTAGTAAGATATAGCATTTTAAGAAATGTAGATGATATAATTGCAGTCTCAAGGAACTGCAGAAAGAGCTGAATAAATCAGTGAAAAAAATTAGTAAAGTTATTTATGAGAGTTTGGCTGAGTATGCCTAAGAGCAATACAGAAAAATCAACAGTTTTCCTAAATAACAGTAATAACCAAATAAGGCTAAAATTAAAATGTTCATACAGATATGAAAATCATTAAAATTATGCTGAAATTTAAAATAAATTGAATACATGGAGAGGCCAAGTTCTGAGATAAGAAGATTCAATACTGTAAAAATGACAATTCTCTAAAAATTGTTCTTTAAAAAAATGAATAAATCCTAATAGAAATCCCAAAAGTGTTTTGGGTAAATGTATCCTAAAATTTACCTGAAAAAGAAAGTACTGTATGTAAAACTAGCCAATATGGCTTTTTAAGAAAGCAATAAACATAAAGGAAGTACTTGCTACCAACTGTAAAAAGACTGTTTACTGATATAGTGCAGTATTGTCATAGGAACAGACAAATCTTCAGAGTAGCTGGATGAAACAATATACAATAAAGGTGACATTTCAAATCAGTGGGGTACGCTTCAGTAAATTATGTTAGATTGACTACCTGAGTTTATATTCTTTCTCTTCACAATCTCTATTAAAACAGTTGCAAAGTATTAACAAAGGCAAAAAACCACATAAACCAAGAGAACAGCTAAAGAGAAACACCGGACAAAAATATTCAAAAGTATTTCCAAGCTTAAAAGTGGTAGGAGTAGAAACAAATACGGCAAAGGAAGCAGTAAATTCTACCTCGTATATATTTCTAGAATCTACAATCTATCAGTTTCTTTCCATCACCCCCTAATGAGTTCTTGCCATCATTGTATCTTATCCAGAGTACCCCAACAGCCTGGTATCTATATATATCCCACGAGGAATTAATTAAATGTGATTTTATGGCCATAAGCATTTTAACATACTGCTAGTTTCAATGTGCACCACCCCTCATAGCTTTAGACAAACCAGTATTTCCCCAGCCCTGATGCAAAGCCCTCCCTGTACTTACCACCACCTATGCACAACCACCTTTGCATACCTAATTCACACTCACCCTTTAAGAGAAAAATATCAGTGTTCCTAACTGCCATAATTAGGATAAATTCTCCTACTACATACTTTCATAGTACTCTATACTTCATAATTCTGATAAACCTACATAAATATTTTGTTATTTGTTTAATGCATAATTTCCTTTCTAAATTCTAAGTGATGAGTGCAGAAACCATCTTTGCATCCCCAACAACTAGGCCACATCTGGTACATAATTAGTTCTTGATAGCATAGATCTACAGTCACAAAAATGTTACATTTTTCTGTAACCAAAATCAAGAATAGCTTTAAATTTATATATTATGATTTATAAGTAAAACTGTGTAATGCTTAGAAGCAAAAGGTGATATCGTTTATAGAGTAGTACTCTTTTTTTTCCTTATTTTTACTTTTATTTTTGTCTTACAGAGTAGTAATCTTAAAGCTATTAACTTTCCATGAATAGTGCAAGGCATAAGGACAGAAGCGGTGTCTTTAATCTATGAAAATTGACAAGCTTTTACAGTAATACTTCCTGCCTACAAATGCATTTCTATCTCTTGACAATACAGTTCATTATGTAAAGCAAATGTAATAAATGTGGTATTTATTCACCTATATTCTGTCTCAGAAGTTTTCTGTAACAATTGTTTTACAAAAGCACTTCTACCCAGGTTTAGAACTGTAAGTAAATAAGGTATTATTACACTAGGTCATGCCTATTTTAATATTTAAAAATCCTTTTGTAACCACATTAGGTGATAGGTTACACCCATTTAACTCAACGAACTGAATTTCCACTGACAATATGACAGCTAAATTAGGCATTCATAAAAATGTTAAAAATTAGTTCAGCTCTTATATTTTACAGATAAAATAATTATTTCACCAGATCCATGTTGCCTAACTTACAGTATCCATGAAATAAAAAATGAAATCTCATTTTTCTATGCATTAGTTGGAAAGATGTAAGCACAATCTTAAAGGAAGCACTTATAAGTCATCTGCCCTATTTCTAATGTTTCTGCAGTACAGCACCAACATTCTTTTGTAAATTACATTTGCAAGAGATGATACAGAAAAAAGAACTAATTGAAATTTCATTTTCTTAAGATTAAACTTTGAAACACCTATTTCCATATACTGATTTGACCATGACCACTGAGTTCATTTAAAACATTATTAGTTAAATCAAGAAAAACAATTTTCTATAAAATGGCAATATGCTGTCCATACCTTCCCTCTCTAAGTAATATCTTACAACTGTAATTTAGTAATAATATACTGAAACAAAGAAAAACAGTAGAACTTTGTAACCAGCTAATTCAGTCAGATACTCAGAGCTGGATGCTAGGCATGTGGTTAGATGTTGAAGAAAATATATAGACAAACTATCCGTTCTCCAAAAACTCAATTTATTAGAGTAGACCAAAATGTATAAACACAAGTATTAAACCGGTGATAAGAACACCATGAGGTAATCACAGAAAAAAGATGTTACAGTACAGTGGTTAAGAACTGGTTTTCTACCACTTAAATAGTCCTGAATACCTGGGTAAATGACTTAACCCCTAAAGTAGGTTTCTTTCACCTGTTAAGTGGGAGAATGACAATGGTATCTAACTCACAGGTTGTTGTTGTTAAATAATACATGGAAAACTCTTAGAATACCTCCTACTGCATTATTAATATCATGGAAATATGGGAAAGCAGTTAATTCTTTATTGATGGGTGTGGCAGGGTGTTAAGAAGATGAGAAACCAGAGGAGACACCAGTGGAAGTACCCTAGTAGAAAAAACTAAACTGAATTTATGATCAGTATTTAAAGCCTTAAAACAAATGTAGAGCTGAATTTCCTAAAGCATTCCTAGAGAAAATCCAAGCTTGGAGTAAACCACAACAAAGTGCAAGCACAGTGGAGACGCAGTCATTCCGGGCAATTAAGGAATCCCATATAGAAGAGCCCACATTTTGACCTGACTAAATACCACAAACTTCTTTTCAAAGACAGTGGGTGTTTGTTCTGTTTGGGGAGGGCTCTGAATGGGGAGGTGGGAGCCTGAAAAAAAAAAGAGAGCAGGGGCTGAGGTAAATCTGGTTCTTTGTAAGGGACACTAGAGGAGGGGGGGGGATGAAGGAAGAGAGAGTTTAGGAGTGAATGCACTAAAGCAGGGGTTTTTAAACAAGAAACTACTGGCATTTAGGGTGAAAAAAATTCCCTTTTCCAGCAAATGCCTGTTGTTTTCCACAGGCGTTGTAACAAACAAAAGGTCCCAATAACTATAGGGGCGGTGCCACTTTCTTCCCTTCTGTTCTGCCACTTAAAGACTTGCCCTAATATGTCCTATATCCAGAGTATTCTCCTTAACTTAGTTATTTTAAGAGCTCCCACCTGCTCTCTGCCTGTAAATCTGAAGCAGGAGTCGGCTTGAGAACAAACCCACCACTTACTCAGTGCCTGTCCATGGCCTCCCATTCCAGGTAGAAGGCTGGTGGGGGAGAGGGGAGGAGCAGCCTACACAAATACAGAGGAAATCCTGGTCACATATATATTCTGAATCATCAGCCTAGTCCTTCATTTATAAATATAAACCAGCAATTATATCACCAGGCATCTGAAGAAAACATCAGTGATGCAGGCAAAGCTAAACAAACTAAACTGGGGTAAAAACAGATGGTGCTGAAAATAGAAGAGAACTTTAAAATTTTATTTTTGTTAGCATTCTCAGAGATGCATGAGAGGCTACTGCGTTCATAAAAGAAGAAGTCACTAAATGGGAGCAAATGGAGCAACCAAAAAATAAAGTTCCTGGCACTTAAAAACATTACTGTCAAATTTAAATCTAAGGTTGGCCCTACTGGCTCACACCTGTAATGTCAGCACTTCAGGAGGCTGAGTTGGGGAGGACAGCTCAAGGCCAGAAATTTGAGACCAGCCTAGGCCACACAGCCAGACCTGGTCTCTACAAAAAAATATAAATAAATTAGCTGGGCATGGTGACACACGCCTGTAGTCCCAGCTACTTGGGAGGCTGAGACAGTAGAATGTCTTGAGCCAAGGAGTTCAAGGTTATAGTGAGTTGTGATTGCACTTCTGGATAACAGAGCAAGAGACAGCGTTTTAAAAAAAAAATTAAAATTAAAATGTAACAGCAGACTAAATCATAGAATGATAAGGTTGAAACTGCTAAACCAGAAAATCAAGTCAAGTTAGTCTTCCAAATGCAAAACAAAGATGATGAAAATGAGAGTAAAGTTAGAACACAGAAGTAAATCCAATACTACCTTTTAAGAGTTTCGTAAGAACAGAAAAAGTGTGAGTAAATAGTTGGAGAATAAAAAAAAATGTATCTGAGTTTCGATGACATAGAAAACTTTAGAATGAAGAAGTCTACTAAGTACAGAGCAGATGGAACGAAAATGGCCCAAATCTAGAAACACTAAGTAAAATTGCAGAATATTTAAAACATAAAAAAGTGGGGATTTCCAGAAAAAAAGTGTTCATGTAAAAGGAACAATAATCAAACCTGCATGACATTTATTACTGATAGTACTGAATACCAGGAGATAATGGAGTAGACTCCAAAGTTCTGATGAAGAACAAGTTAAAAAAAAAACAAAAGGGCCGGGCGCGGTGGCTCAAGCCTGTAATCCCAGCACTTTGGGAGGCCGAGGCGGGTGGATCACGAGGTCAAGAGATCGAGACCATCCTGGTCAACATGGTGAAACCCCGTCTCTACTAAAAATACTAAAAATTAGCTGGGCATGGTGGCGCGTGCCTGTAATCCCAGCTACTCAGGAGGCTGAGACAGGAGAATTGCCTGAACCCAGGAGGCAGAGGTTGCGGTGAGCCGAGATCGCGCCATTGCACTCCAGCCTGGGTAACAAGAGCGAAACTCCGTCTCAAAAAAAAAAAAAAAAAAAACAACTTTATAACACTTTAAAAAAAATCCATTATAGGTTCACTCATATATGTATATAAATATGGGTAAGTACATGTATATAAACACACATGTATGTAGTAAAAGATGCAGTCTAATTATATTGAAATATTTAAAAATCAAAAAACAAAAACTGTCTTCTCCCCCAGAGATCTTTCTAGTCTTTTAAATTCTCACAAATTTTCTGACAAAACTGAATATATCCATTTTTATTTACATGAATGCAACTGTTTTATTTAATACAATCTTAGTGATATTTCCATACTGAAGCTCATTCTTTTAGAGATACCTAGTACTTCTTTGTACAAATGCATCAAAATTTATCTAGTCTGTCCTCTCCTGAAAAACAGTTTGCTTCCATTTTTGCAGTTGTAGTGTTGAAATCAGCATCCAAAAACAAATACACATACACACACATATGAGATCTATCTATCTATATTTATATCTATATATCTGAACACATATTAGCAAGTAAACACTAAGAGCTAAAAGTAGAACTGCTAGATCAAAGAACATGTAATTTTTCAATTGTCAGATATTGTCATACTGTCTTTTAAACAGGTTGTAGCAATGACATTTTCATTAAGAGGGCTTCATTTCATTATATGTTATGATAATAATAATGAATTGCCTCATAAAACACTCCAGTATAAATGCTAAGGACATGTGTGGCAAAAAGAGTGAGTAAAATAGAGTAAAAACTAAATTCTGAATTCTAATCTCATTTTCCTCAAATGCAGTATTTTTTAAAAATCTAACCACACATTTATCTCCTTATATGAAAAATAAAAATGACATTGATACAATTCATAAGTTTACACAGGTTGAACATCTCTAACCCAAAAATCTGAACTGCTCCAAATACCAAAATGTCTTGAGCAGCAAAATGATGCCACAAGCAGAAAATTCCACACCTGACCTCACGTGACAGGTCGTAGTCAAAACTCTGTTTCATGCACAAAATTAACGATACTATATAAAAATACTTTCATGCTATATACATAAGGTACATGAAGCATAAATAAATTTTATGTTTAGACTTGGGTCCTCTCCCCAGACAACTTATGTATTTGCAAATATTCCAAAATCCAGAAAAATCTGAAACACTTCTGGTCCCAAGCATTTCAGATTAGGGATACTCAAGCTGAATATTAAAACTAAATAGGCTAGGAGCAGTGATTCTTTCCAATAACCCCAGAACTTTGGGAGGCTGAGAAAGGAGGATTGCTTAAACCCAAATTCAAGACCAGTCTGGGCAATATGGCATGACCCTGTTTCAAAAAACAAAAACAAACAAAAAAAAAAACAACACCGAATTAAATGGCTACTAAAAACATAAATGCTATTCCATTTTACCTATATTCTACAACTCAATCTCTTCAACCATCTCTTTGTGACTATACTAATTGTTCAAAAAATTCGCTTTTACAAAACTAATCTCAACAGCCAATACTAGAATATGAAAATCCAGAGCTCAAAATATAAAGATAGAACTTAAATTCACTTTGACATAGCATCTCAAGGCCCTCATCTATCACCTGTAAAATCATTCCGTTCTTAAAACAACTGTGGAAGATAAATTATTTCCATTTATTGCCACAGTGTCTTGAAGTCTGTCTCCTTTTTAAAATCTATGAAGGTTGTGACTAAAGTATTTCTGGCAGAAAATATTTGGCTCATAAGATGACAATTTAAAAAATTAAGAGTAATTGTTAATAAGCTTCATTCATTGTATTTCTTAACTGTAGAGATTAAAGAAATCTTGTAACTTAAAGTATACCTGTTAAAGTTATTAAAAGATATTATTTAATGTGTCAGACTGAAATGGCTTACTAGGAAAGAAATCCAAGATAAAAAAAAGTACAAACTAATATACAAGGCATGGGATTTTAAAAGATGAAATGTTCTATATAAGAAGATTATCTTTGGGTTGACAAATCCATGACTTGGAAATGATGTCAAGCAAGTTTTGCCTAATAAAATCTTTCATATAAGGGTGCTTTATCTGGTAAAATGGTTTTCTTTAATCCTTGTGAATTTGTTTAGAAACCTCTAGGAAACTTCATGATGTTTACTTTCCAAACATATAGTGGATAGCTTGGACAATCCATATGTTAAATTATTATTTTATTACACAGATATACAAAGATTTAGTAAAAAATTTCAGGTATTACCTTAATTAAGAGACAAGAGCCTTTTTAACTTGGCCAGCTTTCAATCTCTGCTCTTTCCCTAGGGGTAATGCCTGTTATACTTTGTTTTTATGTTTTAATAGACCTATTCCTATGTATTTACATATTTGTAACTGTAGAAAATATGAAGTATTGTTTTCTGTTTCATTTCTATATTTATATAAATATATATAAGATATGTGTTATAAGTAATATCTTACTATATTAGTAATATATGAAACTTGCTTATTTTCCCACCAAAAAAAATGTGTTTTGGAGAACTTTTCATGTTAGTACATATGAAACCATGTTATTCTTTTAGCTGTTGTACATTCATAGGATGAGTGTAGTTTACTTAGCTTCTGTTGAGGACATCGCAGTTGTTTCTATTTTTCCCATGTCTTCAAGAAATGCTGCAGTGAACATCCTAATTAATTGCACTATTAGAAACAATATTGCCCATATTGCAATGATTTATTTCACTTGATAATAAAGTTGTGACCATGAAAGTTTAGTAAAATTACAACTTTAAAAATCTTTTATTAAAAACACATTACTCAAGTTCTGATAATGTTAGCATGAAGAAGCTGGCAGTTCCCCTCTGCAAAAAGCCAGTATAAAACTGGACATCATCATCAAAACAGCTTTTTAAGGGTGCTGAAAATTGCCCAAAGGCCATTAAAAAATTGAGGAGCATTTATGCTTGCAAAACTGCTAGACTAGAGCTTGAGGTAAGAACAGTGTGACTCTGTGGCCTTCTTGTCTGAGGCTATCCCCAGGTAACTCCCCAGGGCTCAGTTGGTGATAACCAAAGCTTTATCAGTGCTATGGCCTAGGCATTTGTGTCCCTCCCAAATTCATATGCTTTAATCCTAGGTTTTAACCCTCATTCCCAGTGGGATGGTATTTGAGGGTGGAGTCTTTGGGGAGGTGATTAGGGTTAGACTAAGTCATGAGGGTGGAGACCCAAGGTAGCAGGAATGCCCTTGTAAGAAGCAAAAGGGACCAACGCTCACTCTCTGCCTAACTCTCTGTTAGGGTATAGTGTGCTTACTTCATCTCGCTGAAACCCTTTTTAAGTTTTATTTTCTACCAAAATTTGGTAATAAATAAAATTTTTTATTTTATCCCTTTGGGATGGATTACGTCAATTTTTTTTTTTTTTTTGGGGTCTCTCCTTCCTGTCTGAAACTCTCATTACATGTATGTTGGAATGTTTGACATTGTCCCACAGATCTCCAAAGCTTTGTTCACTATTCTTACAAATCTCTTTCCTTTCTCTTCTTGGAATGAATACTTTATATTGATCTTCACATTTTCTCTGCCATCTTAAATCTGCTGAGCCTATCCAATAAAATTTTCATTTCAAATACTGTGCTTTTCAAATCTAAAAACCTCTACTTGGTTCTTTTTGACTTTGCTTCTTTACTGAGGTTCTCTATTTATTGTGTCCTGTTAACATCTTGTTCACAGATTTTTTTTTCTTTTTGAAAGAAAACAGGGTCTTTGCTTCCCAGTGTAGACTGTGTGGCTATTCAAAGCCTTGAACTACTGGGCTCAAGTGATCCTCCTGCTGCCTCAGCCTCCAGCGTAGCTGGGACTACAACAAATGCCACCATGCCTAGACTATATTTTCCTTTAATTCTTTCAATGTATTTTAAATGACCAATTTGAAGTCTTTATTAAATCTAACACTGAGCCCAGTCAGTCTGCTTCATTGACTATTTTTCCCGATGATGGCTCACATTTTCCTGGTGTTTCTTTTCTTTGCATGTCTAGCAATTTGGGGTTGAATATGGAATCCTTAACAGTAACTCTAGATTTATTCTGTTTTCAGAGTTACTGAGTTTTTAAATAATTGGTCTGGACTTAAACTGCAGAATTGGTTTCCCTCCAACATATGCTGTCAGGACATCTGTTTGTTTATCTACTTATTTATTTATTTTTGAGATGGAGTTTCGCTCTTTCACCCAGGCTGGAGTGCAGTGGCATGATCTTGGCTCACTGCAACCTCTACCTTCCGGTTTCAAGCAATTATCCTGTCAGAGCCTCCAGAGTAGCAGAGATTGCAGGTGCTCACCACCAGGCCCGGCTAATTTTTGTACTTTTACTAGAGATAGATTTTTACCATGTTAGCCAGGCTGGTCTCCAACTCCTAACCTTGTGATCTGCCTGCCTCAGCCTCTCAAAGTGCTGGGATAACAGGCATGAGCCATGGCACCTGGCCCCTGTTTAATGTTTTAATTCTTATACATGTATTGTAGTCTGATTCTCTTGGGGTTGCACCTATGTCTGTAGAGCTTAATGATGGACCAATATTGTGCTCCAACAGCAATCTGAGCCAATGTTGTGGTCAAATCAGCAAAGGCTGTGTTCAAAAATCTCAAGCCCGTAAGCCTTCACCCTCAGTGAGTAGATCTGTGATAGACTGGGAAATGCATTCAAAGTTGCAGCCAGTTCTCAAGTGCCCCCTCAGCTTTCACTTTTTTCCAGGCTTTCTCGGGTCTCCCTGTGTGAAGAGCTCATCTCAGCCCTTTCACAGCTCTCTTACTTCTAGGATTTCCCTATTAAATTTCTCCTGGGCCGCAGTGTCAAATTAGCAGCAGGTATTTTCCATTTGTTTCCAACCAAACCCAGCACTTTTCACTAGCTAAGTCACAGGTTTGGTTTGTGTGTCCTCTCTCTCTGTCCTAGACTGAATCAAGTCACTCCTCCACTCTAGGGGAGCAAAGCTGCTGGTTTTCTCAGCTAGTCCTAAGCTCACTGTCTTAGTTAATTCAGGCTGCTATGACAAAAATATCACAGCCTGGGTAGCCAAAATGACAGAAATTTATTTCTCACAGTTCTGAAGGCTGGCAAGTACAGGATCAAGGTGCTGGCTCACTTCCTGGTTTGCAGAGGAATAATTTCTTACTTTATTAGTCTGTTCTCATGTTGCTATGGAGAAATACCCAAGACTGGGTAATTTATGAAGAAAACAGGTTTAATTAACTCACAGTTCCACATGGCTCCCCAGTCTCAGGAAACTTACAATCACGGCGGAAGGCATGTCTTCATAGGGTGGCAGGAGAGAGAATGAGTGCCAAAAGGGAAAATACCAGATGCTTACGTAACCATCAAATCTTGTGAGAGCTCACTCACTATTCAATAACCTCCCACCAGGTCCCTCCCATGACAAGTAGGAATTATGGGATTCAAGAAGAGATTTGGGTAGGGACACAAAGCCAAACCATATCACCCACCTTCTTCCACCACACAAGACTGAAAACTAGGGGCTTATTTTCTGGAAAGAGTAAGATAAGAGGTACCTCTCAACCACGGACAATGAAATAATATGGAAGACAGGATTATTAAATGCTGATACAAACCCCTCCACCTGATTCTCCCTCTTGACTATCTGAAACCTTGGTCTTTACCTTCAAGGTAGCTGTGAAGTCTTCTTCGTATTCTACAGAACATGACCAGTCAACAGGAAAGACACAGACATGAAGATCAGGTATTACCCCCAAATAATCCAGCTACAAACTGGCTACAGTGACATTCTACATGAAATGAGAGCATCAAGTTTTTAGCCACCCATTCTTAATAAGCTAATGATCTTGAGATAACTGAATAACTGAGAAAAGCCTAGTACATAAAAGAGATGAAAATAAATAGGTTAAAACTACTCAGGCTGAAAAAAGCAACAGTCATAAAAATTAACAAAGAAAAAGACGAATATCATACTCATAAAACTAGGACAAGATAGTTACAGAGAAAACAAAAGAGCTCTTAGAAAATAAAAATACAAAAGCAGAAAGAAAAAATTCAATAGAACTCATGGAAGATCAATGTGGGGAAATACCACAAAAAGTAGAAAAGGACAGGAATAGAAAAATAGAAGAAAATCAAAGAACCTGATTAGAGGGCATCTAAACCAGATGGGTTTTGGAAAGAAAGGAGAGACAAAATGGAGGGAGAAAAACAGTAATAAAATATTTAACATTTTCCAGAACTGGAAAATTAAAGTTCCCGGAGTAAATGGCACATCGAGCACCTAGCAAAACAGATGAAAACAGACTGATATTAAGGTATTTTGTTGTGATATATCAGAATACTGCGGCAAAAAAAATCACGTCAAGAATCAGGAATTATTTTGAACTGCTCAGTGTTGACATCTAAAGATAGAAGATGATGCAATGATGCCTTTAAAAACATTTTCTCCCAAGAATTCTTTACCTTGCCCTACTGTCAATCAAGTTTGAGAAGGATAGTTAAAAATAATTTTCAGATTTGCTCATTAGGTTTCACAAAATTAACCTACCACAAGCACTTTTCCTAAGAAGGATTTTTAAAAAAAGACAAGACATGCTGCTCTCCAAGCATGAAAAAAGCAAAACACAAAGAGAGAGATACAGAATACAGGATCTAGAAGGCCCAACTCAGGAAAAAGGCAAAGGTAATTTCTGAGAAAGTGGTGACATATATACACCAACTATAAAGAATAAGGAGTCCGTATTCAGTTTAGAAGTCTCCAGGAGTGACATCTTCAAGACAATGAAGCTGACAAACTTGAATGAACACACTGAAGGTTGATTTTGAAAACAAGCACAGATTTGGGAGTTGCCAAGTAACATATACAAAAAAAAAAAAAATGAAGCGAATAATTATTAAGTCTGAGAAAATGAAAATACAGGAATAGAGAATAGCAACTATAATTTACTAATAATCTTCTAACAAATACTAATCTAATCAAAATTACTAATATATTATGTTGAAAGAACTGAGAGACTGAAGAGTATATGATACGTACATGTGGTAAAGGAGAATGAAAAAAAGAGCTAAATCCTCATCCTCCATAATGGTTAAAAAAAGAAAAAAAAAATCAAGAATCAGCAACATACGCACACCACTTACTGATATGGAGCTAAATACCAAAAGAATCTGCTAAAAATGTTCAATGCAGTAGCCTCCTGGGAGGAAGAAACAGAAACAGAGTTGGGATCACCTCTGATCTTTCATCCATATGTGCATTCATAGTTTTAATGAAAATTAAAAACCTATAAAAAGAATATATCAAATGTAAATATTAACTAGTTTGCGTGTTGAAAAAAATAGAATAATTATAACCACTTTTCTAGAACTAAAAACAGGCAAGATTTTTTTCCCTTCAGGACAGAAACCTGGAGAAGACAAAGTTACCCTTAGATGACATTGTTTTTTAAATTATTTTTTCATGTATACTATGACATGAAATATATTTCAGTAAAACATTCAACTAAAATGTAAGATATAACAAGTAAAATTTAAAAACCTATAAAGAATAGTCGCAATTTTTTAAAGGACTGTTCTTTACATTTGTAAATGTAAAGATTTAACTTACACAAAATGAACTCCATCTACTTACTGCCATGATTATGTAGTGTCACTCTAAATCATTTTCCTTAACTAGTAAACTACCAATTCCATTCTCAAAAGAAACTGGGGCTCAAAAACCATAATCAAACACAATTCATAATTGAATATTGTATGTTTTACTTAAAATAACAGATCTTTTTTCTTCTTCTTCTTTGATTCAGGGGGAAATGACATGGATCTTGATATGTAAGATATTTTATAAGCTACTAGAATTACCTCATCAATTGGGACAGTCTTGTGCCACATAACATTGTTTCAGTTAACCACAGACCACATACACAACAGTGGTTTCAAAAGATTATAATGCAGCTGGAAAATTCTCTCAAGAAAATGTACAGTGAAGGATTTAGCAGAATTTTTTGCAGACTTCAACAAGCTCCTTAAGAAGTTTGAAAACATGAACCCCAACAATCAAAGGTTTTCATTACTAGAGGGGAATGTTCATAGATCTGTTTACAAGCAAATCCATGATTTAAAAAAAAGAAGAAACAAACCTAAGGACACCACCATAAACAGAGTTCTGAAAAGAGTGATACCGCCTCAAGAATATCTTCCATCAAGTTCTTCAGGAGATTTCAGAAGAAGGCACTATTATCATAGAAGATAGCTCCTTGGGTGTTACTGCCCCTGAAGACCTTCCAGTGGGACAGGATGTGAAGGTAGAAGACACTCATATTGATGATCCTGACTCTGTGTAGGCAAAGGCTAATGTGTTCATGTCTTAGTTTTTAATAAAAATGATTAAAAGGTTAAAAAAAAATTTATAGAAGAAAACTTAAAGAGCTGGGAGCAGTGGCTCATGCCTGTAATCCCAACACTTTGAGAAGCCAAGGTGGGTGGATCACTTGAGGTCAGGAGTTTGAGACCAACCTGGCCAACATGCTGAAACTCCACCTCTACTAAAAATACAAAAATTAGCTGGGCTTGGTGGCGCACACCTGTAATCCCAGCTACTCAGGAGGCTGAGGCAGGAAAATCACTTGAACCTGGGAGGTGGAGGTTGCAGTAAGCCGAGACTGCGCCACTACACTCCAGCCTGGGCAACAGGGCAAGACATTGTCTCAAAACAAAAACAAAACAGCTGTACAGTGTACAGCTGTACAATGCATTTGTATTTTAAGCTAAGTGTTATCACAAAAGTGTTGCAGTTTATAAAGTAAAAAGGCTACTTTAGTAAGATAAGGTTAATATTGAAGAAAAAATTTTAAAAAATAAATTTAGTAGGCTGCGCACGGTGGCTCATGCCTGTAATCCCAGCACTTTGGGAGGCTGAGGCGGGCAGATCACCTGAGGTCGGGAGTTCAAGACCAGCCTGGGCAACATGGTGAAACCCCGTCTCTACTAAAAACACAAAATTAGCCAGTCGTAGTGGCACACGTCTGTGATCCCAGCTACTTGGGAGGCTGAGGCAGGGGAATTGCTTGAACCCGGGAGGCAGAGGTTGCGGTGAGCCAAGATCGCACCATTGCAGTCCAACCTGGGCAAGAAGGGCGAAACTCTGTCTCCAAACAAATAAATTTAGTGTAACATAAGTGTACAGTGCTTATAGTCTACAGTAGTGTACAATAATGACCTAGGCTTTCACATTCACTCACCACTCACTCGCCCAGAGCAACTTCCAATTCTGCAAGCTCCATTCATGGTAAGCCAGAGGTGTAGAATGTTTTACAGATTTGTAGCCTATGAACAATAGGCCATAACAGCCTGCATGCATATAGACTTTACCATCTAAGTGTGTGTTAGTACAATCTATGCTTGTGTTAGTACACTCTGTTTGCACGATCATGAAATCACCCAATGATTCATTTCTCAGAATGTATCCCCTTCATTAAGGGATGCACAACTGTATTTTATTCCTACCTCATTCAACACTCAGTGTGTTGTTTACTTTTGCTTATATCACCCTCTAAAGTACCGGGAAAAGTATTTCATAAAAGTATATACAAAGCACTGCATTAAAAATAAGCACAAAAAATATTCTTGACAGTTAAATATAAGCTGGAAACAAATTATCTTCTTCAAAGGTATAATGCCTCCCAGTCATCCCTTCTGGGCACGAATGCTCACATTAACAAGACAGTGAAACACAGGCACAATGCACACAGAATCCTTGCATGGGACATTAAAAGACAGTCCAAATATTAGAAAACTTTGATTCCGTGTGTCCAATTAAAACCTTGCAAATAATAGCCTTACTTAAGCACAGTTTCAGAAATTTGCAAAGTCCAAAGAGGTCCTAAATCAGTAAGATGGTAGATTATTATCCAGTCTAAGACTAACAGATTATTTAAGTTTTAACCTTGCATTGCTTACATCAAAGACTTCTGGTTATAAGAAACTTAGGCAATCTGATAATTTGTTCAATATAGTGAAAAAAAAAACACTTTTTTTTTTTGAGATAGAGTCTTGCTCTGTCACCCAGACTGGACAGTGGCACTAACTCGGTTCACTGCAACCTCTGCCTTCCAGGTTCAAACAATTCTCCTACCTCAGCCTCCGAGTAGCTGGGACTACAGGTGAAAGAACACTTTAAATAGATGAAATTACAATTCAACAATGGTACTATTTTAATAATTTTTCTCACTGCAAGTTTCCCTATGGCAAGCATCAACACTACAGACAACTTGGTATCATTCCTAGCCCTTTACTTCTGGCAATTAAAGATTGAGCTGGGTACACTTCGAAAAACACTGATTAAATGAACTAAAAAGAGAAATAACTTGTCCCTCATAAATTTAAGTTATATGAAGGTATCTGTTCCAAATGTTGTAGAATTTTTCACAAGTCCTTTTCCATAATAATTTTCTGCTTGAACTTCCTTTATATATTTTGGTTTGATAAAACAGCATTAATCATGTAGTTCACATTTGGACTCACTGAAAAGATCTGCCCAGTGGCCTGGCTATAGTTTGCCTGCACATATTTCAGTGTAGGTAGCCCGAGGCAAACCATGAGGTAATCATCTCCCTTCACCTCTTATTTCTCACAGCTCTTTCTTCCATTTCAGGGCCTTCCTTCCTATTCTTATCCCCAAGTATTGCAATATTCTCAAATTGCCCTGGTCCTACAAAAAGAACCAAGCTCCCAAATACTGCTGTACAATTCTATTACTTGCCCCTTCTCAAGTTCTACCATATTCTCTATTTCAAACATTACCACTTTAAATTGTCAAAAGATTATTTTGTCAGAAGAAAAAGAGTAAAAAGATTCTATCACCTATGATTTACTGAAATTCCTGTTCACTTGCAGAATCAAATACAATACCACTATTCCTTACCTCCATTCCTTAAATCTCAGGATAAAGTATGCCCTTTCTCCTCTACAAGGCTACTACCTGTCAATGAATCAACTCCTTCCTACCCATTGTGGAACCATGATTCATGGGTTATTCCTCTAAAACTTCGATATTTTTTCATTTGATATTTCTGCTTCTATAAATGTTTTGACATATTCTCCATCCTTATTAACTTTTTAAAATCCTTATATGGAACCCCACTTCTCTTTTAAGTCACAGCCTTATCTCCCTCCTTTTCCCCACCACACCCTTCAAAGAGTAGTCTGCTCTCTGCGTTTTATTTCCAGTTCTCCACCCATGCCATCTCAGCCACTGCTCTCCTCAAACTTCTTGGAAAAGATCAGGAATGACAACTGACAACCAATCGCATATTCTGTTCTCATCCTATTTAAGGACAGACTATCACTGCTGATGGTATCTCTCATGTTTTCATTTTTTCCTTGAGTGATCTCATTTATTTCTGAAGCTTCAACTAGTTTATATACGATGATAATTTCCAAGTATTAGTTATAGCACTCACCTTTCTCCAACTGTTATCTTCGTGTTTTTCCCCTGGGAGTCCCAAAGACAGTGCCTTTAATTTACCATTTTCAAAACTACCCACTGACTCTAACCAAGCCTACCCTGACTATAGATTCTACTTCTCATTTATATTATGACATCACTAACTACCCATAACTACTGGTAATTTCAGTATCATCCATTTTTTTCTCCCTAAGCCCCTGACATCTTAATTCTTCCTCAAATCTTTTCATTCTACTTCATAAAAGTCTCAAAGTAATCTTTCATCACAATTTCACTCTAAAAATTTCACTGTCTGGTTTAGAGTTTTTAATCTTCTCTTGTCTAGACTACTTTAAAAACCTCTTAACTGGTCTACTAATCCACAATCTCTCCCCACCACAGTCCATGCTTCCTACTATGTCCAGAAGTATCCTTGTTAAAGTGCAGTGCTCACACAGGAGAAAGCTAGATATATGGAGATTCCTTTTTTTGTTTTTAAACAGAGCTGAAATAAATAGCACTGTTGCCAATTTACTCTCACAATGTAGTAGTCCTGCTTTCAATACATTTTTATTCACCCAACCACTAATTAACAAAGCAAGTTAAAACGTCATTATAAGAAAATATATAGTATAATGAATCAAAATTCTATGAAAATGTTTTACATACCAATAAACATCCATAAACGTGAAATAGGACTATAGGATCACTGAGATATTTTATCATATATTCTAATTTGAATCTCAAAACTATGTAATTTTAGAATAAGTATCATTGATAGGTCTGTTTTCAAAATAATACTTTACATATGTACTTACAAAAATACCTAAAATGCATTAACAGATCAAATGAAAAACTGGTTCTTCAATTCAGTCATGACGGAGCTGGCTGAAGAAAAGCCATCTGATTCCCTTGCCTGTTCACTGTTATACCCCTACTCTAAGCCACCATCATCTCTTGCCTGTCTGCTGCAGTAGTCACTCAATCAGTTCCCTTACTTTCACTCTCTCAACAATATTCTCCCCAGAGTGGCTAGAGCCATCATCTTAAAACATAAAACAGATTTTGTTACTCTCCTGCTAAAACTATCCAAAGGCTTCCCACCATACTTAGAAAACCAGCCACATTCTTGACCATGGCCACTGAAGGCCTTCATGATTTGGTACCCACTATACCTCTCTGTGTTCAACTTCGCCAACTCTTTTCCTTTGTATGCTTGTCTCCAGTCACACTGGGCTCCTTTCTGTTTTCAAACTAGACCAGTTCATCTCTCATTTCCCATCTTTACCATCTTCTGTTCTCTCTCCTTGAAATACTCTTCCCAGAGATCCACACGCTCATCAATATTCTTTTCATTTTGTCAGTGTAACTATTACGTCACCAGAAAGTGAAACCGAACACCCAATCTAAACGATGCTACCACCCTTACATACTCTTCATCCTATTAATTTCATTTTCATGACAGTACTCATCTGAAATTATTTTTTGCTTGTTATGTTTCCCCTCACTGAAAATTCACTCATTGTTCTGTCTCCTCTGGCACTATGACAGTGCTTTGACACACAGTAGACATTCAAATACATATCAATATCTGATGTCTCTCAAAGCTATAACACCCGAGCTTAAGATCCATATTTCCTTGCCTATCTCTCCACAAAAATCTCCCATGGGCACCATAAAAATGAGCATGTCCAGAAATTATGTTACTTACTAAATCTGGTCCTCCTCCTGTATTACCTATCTTAATAGCACCCATGAATAGCTTTTTCAGTCTTTTATTCCATCTAATCTGTCATGAAAAACTTTCAATTTAAATCTTGCATATTTCTCAATATCCTGTTTTCTCTATCTCCACTATCACTGCCTTAGTTCACTCTCTCATCATCTCTCACCTGAACATCTAAAACCTTCTACAGGCATACCTCATTTTACTACACTTCATTTTATTGTGCTTTGCAGATATTTTGTTTTTTTTAAAAAACTGTTTGTGGCAACCCCGCAAAATCAAATCTATTAAAGTCATTTTTCCAACAGCATGTGCTCACTTCATGTCTTCGTGTCACATGTTTGTAATTTTCACAATATTTCAAACTATTTCATTATTATTATATCAGTTATGGTGATCTAGGATAAGTACTCTTTTTTTAAATCGACAATCACACATATTCATGGGGTAACAGTTCAATACATATATGGTGATCGGGTCAAGGTAATTAGCATATTTATCACATCAGTGCTCTTTGATGTTACTACTGTAACTGTTTTGGGGCACCAAGAATCATCCCCATACAAGACAGTTGATAAATGTATGTGTTATGACTGGTCTACCAACTGGCCATTCCTCATCTCCCTCTCCTCAGATCTCCTTAAAAGCTGAAACATAGTGATATTGAAATTAAGCTAATAATTCTACAATAATCTCTAAGTGTTCAAGTGAAAGGAAGAGTCACATGTCTCTCACTTTAAATCAAAAGCTAGAAATGATTAATTTTAATAAGGAAGGCAAGTTGAAAGCAGAGGCTGAAAAGACCTCCTGAGCTAAACAGCCAAGCTGTGAATGCAAAGGAAAAGTTCTTGAAGGAAATTAAGAGTGCTATTCCAGTGAACACAGGAATGATGAGAAAGCAAAACAGCATTATTGATGACATGGATAAAGTGTGAGTGGTCTGGAGATCAAACCAGTCACAGCATTCTCTTAAATCGAAGCCTAATCCAGAGTAAGGCCCTAACTCCCTTCAATTCTGTGAAGGCTAAGAAGTCAAGAGCTACAGGAGAAGAGCCTGAAGATAGCACAGGTTGTTCATGAGGTTTATGGAAAGATGCTACCTCCTAACACAGAAGTGCAAGGTGAAGAAGCAAGAGCCGAGGCAGAAGCTGCAACAAGTTACCCAGAAGCTGCAACAAGTTACCCGAAAGACCTAGCTAAGATCACTGATGAAGGTGGTGGCTATACTACACAACAGACAGATGTTCAATGCAGACAAAATAGCCTTTTATTAGTCACACAGGATTCCATAGTTAGTGAAAAGCCAATGCTTGGCCTCAATACTTAAAAAGACAGTCTCTCTTTAGTTAGGGGCTAATATAGCTGGTGACTTTAAGCTGAAGCCAGTGTTCATTTACTATCTTGAAAGATCCTATGTCCTGTAAAAATTATTCTAAATCTACTCTAACTGTGCACTATAAATGGAACAAACCCTTGATGAAAGCACATCAGTTTACAACAAGGTTTACTGAATATTACTGCTCACTGATAACTCAACCTTGTCACCCAAGAGCTCTGACAGACATGCACAGGAGATGAATACACGCTTGCTAACACAACATCTCTTTTGCAGCCCATGGATCAAGGAGTAATTCTGACTTTCAAATCTTATTTAAGAAATACATATAATAAGATGATAGCGGCCATAGATAGTAATTCCTCTGAAGGATGTGGGCAAATTGAAAATCTTCTGGAAAGGATTCACCAGTTATGTCATTGAGAACACTTGTGATTCATGTGAGAAGGACAAAACATGCTTCAAAATGTTGATTCATAGGAGTTTGAAAGAAGTTGAGTCCAACTCTCATCAATGACTTTGAGGGATTCAAGACTTAAGTGGGTAAGTCACTGGAGATGTGGTGGAAATAGTAAAGGAATGACAAGTAAAAGTGGAGCCTTAAGATGTGGCTGAATTGCTGCAATCTCATGATAAAATTCCAACAGAAGAGGAGTTGGTTTTTATACGCGGGCAAAAAAAAAGTGTTTCATGAGCTGGAGTCTACTCCTGGTGAAGATGCTGTGAATATTGTTGAAATCACAGCAAGAATTTAGAATATTACATAAGTTTAGCTAGTAAAGTAGCAGCAGGGTTTGAGAGGATGTATTCCAATTTTGAATGAAGTTCTATTATACATAAAATGTTCTCAAACAGCATCACATGTTACCAATAAAGGACAGTTCATCAATGTAGCAAACTTTATTTCTGTCTTATTTTATAAGAAATTACCACAGCCACTCCAACCTTCAGTAACCACCACCCTGTTAAGTCAGCTGCCACTGGCATTAAGGTTAAGACCCTCCACCAGCAAAAAGATTTCAACTCTCTGAAGGCTCTGATGACTGTTAGCATTTTTAAGCTTTAAAATATTTTTAAATCAAGGTTTGTACACTTTTTAGACATAATGCTATTGTATACTTAGTAATCTACGGTATACTGTAACCATACTTTTATATGGGAAACCAAAAATTTGTGTGATTTGCTTGTGATATATTTTATTGTGGCAGTCCAAAACTGAACCCATGATACCTCTGAGGCATGACTGTATTTATTTTCCTTACTTCATCTATACAATACCACTAGCAGTGTGAGCTTTCTGAAATACAAACACGACCATGTTTCTCCCCTGGCTAAAATCTCTCAATAGTTTCCCATCACCTATAGAATCAAAATTCCTTAATACAGCATAAGGGACTTCACATTCTCCTCTGGTAGCTGGCCATTCCAAACATCCCCACTTGCCTCTTCTTATAGGGGCCCTTTTATTCCAACCACATTGGATCATTTGCCATTCCGAAGATTCATTGCTTCCTACTGCTGTAACTTCACCTTAATTGTCTCAAATGAAACCTTCCCTGACCTATCCTAGCAGATTTACAATACAGAGTACTTACCACATTATGTAGTACAGTTGATCCTCATTATTCTGTCAATAGATTCAATAATCACCATATCAAACTGAAAACATAAGCTTTTTTTGTGTGTGTGGCAAATTTGCCTACTTGCTAAAATTTACTTTTAATCCAATAATCAATATTCATAGAGCTTTTGTGGTCATTAGTAGATATGCTCTGAGTGGTGAAAAATCTGAGTCACTCAACATTGCAAGTCCCAGCTGAAGGGGAACAAAGCAACAGTCTGCTTTCTTGTTTTAGCTCTCATACTAAAAACAAGTATCCTTTTCATAGTTTATTTTGTGCCACATTTTTTTTTTTTTTTTTCATTTTTCTGTTGGTTATTTGTGATTTCACAAAATGGTCCCCAATCATAGCACTGAAGTGCTATCCATTGTTTCTTTACCATGAGAAGGCTCTGGTGTGCCTTACAGAAAATATATATGTATTAGATAAGCTTTGTTTAGGCATGACTTACAAGTGAACTTGGCTGAGGACAATGTTAATGAATCAATAATATATAATAAGGTATCTTTAAAGAGAAATACACACAAAAGGCGGCTATATATTGACCAGTTGGTGACCAAAGGCTTGCAGGAACCTAACCCCTCATTTCCCCTAAAAGCAACACCTCAGTACTTGCAGAGACTATAAACCGTAACTATCTTGAATAATGAGAACTGTATTTTAATGTACATGTCTGTCTCCAATACAAAATTATTGGGCTCACTGAGGATATGGCATCTTATTTATTTTTATACTCTAATTCTTAATATTATTCTAGACACACCACATTTAATATTCATTGAATGAAATTTTAAAATTCTGGTTTCTCATCATTGTAATATGATTTGCTCTATATAGTTAGACTATATGGTAAGAGTCCATGTCAAGTTAAGCTACACACTGCCCCCCACCTCAATGAGGCCTTGCTCAACTGCATAATGGTCTAAATGTCATCCTCCATTCCTGATCCTGTCCCTCTTTTACAGCCAAAGACTATGCTTTTTAAGTTCAAACACAAAATGACAGCTACATCGAAAGGCATTTATATTGACAATTCCTCAGATCAGCTGGCCTAACAGGCATTGTAGACCTCAAAACTATTAGACACACTTCCAGTTAAAGTGGAAGACTAAACACACATTCCTATGTTCTCTCCCTCCTGAGTTCCCACCGAAATGACAAAACAGGTATATAATTTTTATAAAGAATAAAACAGCAATAATATTGGCGGAGAGGTGAGACAGAAATAAAAGAGAAACAGATTAGCAAACCAGAAGTGTTAGAAACTGCTTTGAAGTTAGAAAACAGGTAAGAAAGGTTTGGCGGTTTGGCAAGAA
The DNA here is from genome assembly GCF_048565385.1 of Saimiri boliviensis. Taxonomy (NCBI): domain Eukaryota; kingdom Metazoa; phylum Chordata; class Mammalia; order Primates; family Cebidae; genus Saimiri; species Saimiri boliviensis. Next base: position 91,175,818 of record NC_133458.1, on the reverse strand, counting down.
GGTACATTTGTTAACCTGAAACCAATTCTCTCACAAAACATCTAAAAATACTAAATAAAATACTGAAAATATCCTCTCCAAAAAAAAAAAAAAAAAAAAAAAAAAAAAATGTCCCCAAGAATATCCCTGTGGGCCAAGATGAAGGGAAAAAAACAAACTAGTAAGTAGGTACTGAAGTTATGACTGCCCTGGAGTGTTTACTGATTTCAGTAACCAGGATTCAGAGGTTGCCATTTAGGCCCTGGCTTGTTCAAAATGAAGAATGCAACTTAGACCTACCTACATGAAGTTGAGACCTTACAGGACTAACCCCTACTTTGTAAGAGCAGTCCAATAAAAACATGTCTGTTGGCAAAGGAAGACAATAAGGAGTTGCCTGTCTCAGATTGGACTCCACATTAGTAGAAAAAATATCACCTGAGAATTAGTAATCACAGCTTATTCTCAAGGATTCAGGGTTCCAAATATACCTAGCCAGTTCAGAACACCCCAAGCAGAGAAATTACAAAGTAGTCTTGGGCCAGTAGCTTCCACAGGTGCCAAAGAAAAGTCTTGGCAAACCTTGGAAGGAATGTGTCCTCTAACCTGGTTGCACAGAATTTCCTTCAATAAAACCCAGCCAAGCAAGAGGACATAATTCAAAAATCAAAAAAACACAATAAGACAGGTAGCTGAAAACACAAGAAAATAATACTATCAAGAAAGAAAGCAAGTAAGATTGAAAAATCTTATAATCTAAGACTTTAGAAGTAAGCACCATTCCACCTAAGTGGATTTTCTCTGGGCCTCCCTCAAGAAGTCTATTTGCGCTTAAATATTCTTTTATACTAGAGTCAACAGTTACTGTGTAAAATTGAAAACATATGCTTTCTAAGACATATAGTGTATTTTTTTAAATTACCATACCACCTCTCCCCAGTGAGTATTTGAAAATGTGCTAGGGCATTTTTGATGGTCTCAGTGACTGCAGTAGAAAACTAAGTATTAAGGGACACTAAACCCCGAGTACTGTTTAGGTTAGGACAATCCGGCACTGCAAAGCATAGTACTGCCAAAAATGCCAGTAATGCATTGTTGAGAACAACTTTACTAATATAACTAAATGTGAAACTATTAACCATGATTAACTAACTCTATGAAGAGTAGGGATAGAAACCTTTAACTTTCATGGTACATTCATTCTTCCATGCTGATTTAACTTTGCATGTCTTGTAGCATTAATAATGTTAAAAGCTTAATTAAAAATAAATTGATCATAAATAAGTAATGGGATGGGAGAACTATGTTACTCATTAACCAACATAAATTCCTCCTTCCAGGTAAACTAGCTTGTTCAGAGCACAAAGGATACAGAAATGCATTTGACTGCCCTGAAATTCCTATGCTCAGAAAAGTAGTCTTTTCATACACTTAAAATGTTTCTTAGGTAACATATCTCCAGAATTAAAACAGATTTACTAATGCTGGTTGTGTGCACATACATGAGGTACAGGATACTTCTTTGGTGAGGCAGCAGCTTCAGTATTAACACTTTCTGTGGCTGACAGAAAGCCCAAGAAAGGAGTCAAGACTCAAAAAATTAACAATGTAGAGTTGTAGTGGTTGGGTGGAACTGTTCCATGGTACAGCTCAAGAGTATATTACTTAGCAAACTAATGAAAGCCCATTGTTAACAACTGATTTATCAATAAGGCAACTCAGTTTTCCATGTGATGAGAGGCCAGTTAATGTTAACACCTGTAAAAATGAAAATGGAAGAAGATATAACTGATGTGCATAAAAAGCAGAAAGTGTCTACTAAAAGAAGATCTGCACTTAACTCGAGAATTTTGTCTCCCAAATTTTCCAAGCACACATACACACCCCTGAACACACAATTTGGATCTACAAATCACATACTGACCACTACAGCATAGAAATACTTTGGCTTTCCATCTCTTTTTATTGTATAGTATAGTTGTTATACACAGGCAAAACGCAATTATATTTTATGTTAAATGGCCAATATGTTTACATCAACATCAAATGGAGGTGGGATAAGGAAAAAAATATTTTTCTAAAAACATACCCCTTTCTCAATTATGGATACATTGATTCAACTTTTATCTTCATATTATGAGTTATTTTGCGCTGCTTAACAAAAACAATAAAGCCAAATAGAAGTTCTTGTAAACTTTGTTTCATTCTAGAATTTCAGTGTTTTCCATTTACTACTACAAACCACTTATAAAGGCTTTCCAAATGCAGCTGTTATATAGATGGCAATCTTTATCTGTAAGCAAGAATAAAATTATTCAAAAAGAACTCCAAGACAGTTTTTCCCTTAAGCATCTTGTTTAAACTTTTTACATATTAAAAAATCAGAACAGGTTCAAACATCATACAAAAAAAACCTGGACTCAAGAACTAGCTCAACCTAGACCTGGGACTTGAAGCACATGAAAAACGTAAAAGAGAATGCCTAAAACAATCATCACGAGGCCATCAAGAATTTAAAAATGGAGTGATCCCTCAAGAGTTAATTTGGTAAAAGAGAAAAATTAACAGCCCAAAATAGCAACCCTAAATGAAGATGGGTAAAAATATTTAAAAGTATTTGTCTAATTGAAGTGTCTAAGATACACCCTTAAGAATGCAATGTAAGAATCTATATGTTATTGTAAGCTGTTGGTAGGATGGTATCTGGTCAAGTCTAGGAGAAAAAGCAGTAAAAAAATTGACCTATGTCTCTAAAAGTGTCCAGGGAAGAACGTGCTTACTCTATATTCCAGGGTTTTTCAATCTTGGCACTAGTGTCATTTGGGGCCAGATAATTCTTTGTTGTGGAGTCTGTCCCAGTTAATTGCTTAGTTAACAACCCTGGCCTCTACCCACAAGATGTCAGTAGCATCCCACCCCCAGATGTGACAACCAAGTATTACCAAGTAAAACTTGAAGATGGCTTCAAGTATTACCAAATGTGCCACAGGGGGCAAAAGTGCCCCCTTAAAGAATCACTGGTATATTCTAAATAACAAATAGATCAAACTGTATTAGCTCTATGCTATTTCTGGCATCAGAATCACTCCACTTTTCTTGCTCACCTACTAAACGTCTCATAATATTTTGGCTTTTTACAGACAGTATGATCGTGGTTCTAAGATGTATTTGCTATAGTTATTTTATGAAATTGAAAAGAAGATGTCAGAGAGGAAGGCCCAGGCCAAAAGTAAAGAGAAAGCTTTCTTTCAAGAATCAAGCCACATACTTTCCACATTTCCCCACAAAATTTAGCATGATGTCTCAAGCTTGTAATCTCAGCACTAATGGGAGGCCAAGAAGGGAGGAGGGCTTGAAACCAGGAGTTCTGATATCAGGCTGGGCAATACAGTGAGACCTAGACTCTACAAAAATTAAAAACAAAAATTTAGCTGGCCATAGTGGTGTGGACCTGTAGTCCCAGCTATTTGGGAGGTTGAGCTGGGAGGATCACTAGAACCCAGAAATTCAAGACTTCAGTGAGCTATGATCAGGCCACTGCACTCAACTGAGTCAGAGGGAGATGCTGTATATAAAAAAAAAAAAAGAAAGAAAGAAAAGGAAAAAAGTTGTTTATTCTTTACTACTATCAGTATCTTTATTTTGTTCTTTTTTCTCTATTTTTTTACAGTTCCTCTGCTGATTCCCCTCCCCTATATGATAGTACCCACACTCATCCATCATCTTTCTAGGTAATGTCCTTCCATTGTTTTTAACAGAATATAATGCAGGGATAAATGATTTTTGACTAAGTAATACCCAAGTAGGTAGTCTCTAAAGAACTTTTGCATCCTTTAGTCAAATATGAGAACAACCTGCTCAAATTTAGGGAGTATTAACAACTTATTTAAAAAGAAAATAACCTTAAAAAACCACCTTTAAAACAAGAACAGGGTTTATTTTGGTGAAGAGACTAGAATCTTGGGGGATGGGGGCAGGGAATCTCCAAACCCTGAAAATCCAGAGACTGCCTTTTCGTAGAAATCCCTTGAAAACCTCAAGATACCCTATGTCATTTGGTTTGCCATGGTGAATTATACTTACCTTTAACTCTTCCTTCCCTCTGCCACCACTGTCTTTCAGGCTTTCCTTAATTCACTTTTAAATTTTCACCACAAGCCTCTTTCCACCATTCTCTTCTTCACTATAATCCACTCATAAGACTATCACATCAATCTCATTAAAAAAGCATTTTAATGACCAGATTGCATTAGAAAAACATGATTTTCTGTCATCTGTGATGTTTAAATTTCTCTTAATATCTTAGCTTTCCATCTGTTCAACTTAACACACTCTTATTCCTTAATATAAACTCTTTTCTAAACACATTGATGGTTTTACTTCCTAAATGTACAACCACGTATCTAATTCCCACGTAAATGCCTTCACTCATGTTACTCATTCCAACTAAGGAATATTTTTTTCCTTGGTTAATCCATACTTACCCAGCTTATGACCTACTTACTGCTTTTGTAGAATCAAAATTGTAGCGCTAAAATGAGTCGCTTAACTCACCTCAAAATTAACTCAAATCAAGTAAGTAGCAAGTCTCTCCCCAGAGGTGAACATTTCTTCTTCTGAATTCTTTCAGAACTTACAGTCTGCCACACATGATAAAACACTACTTATACAGCTAAACTGTGTTTTCCCCTAACATCTTCAATTAAAAAAATAGTAATAATAAGCAAAGCCTATCTGTGGTTCATGATGATCCTTGATTGGGGAAATACAAAGAAACTGTTTCTTCCTTCAAATAAACTATATAAAATAATCATTTTATTTTGTGTAATGCCAGTATATACATAAACAGATTTGCTTTTAGCAAACAATTGACGAGTCATAAACATTAGAAATCTAGACTTTCTATGCAGATTGCTTCACAAATTTCTACTGCAGAATAACAAATTCTAAGTTGCTCTTTTTGGAGATATTTTGCAAAAGAGGGAACTCCAGGTATGGATGATAAAAGAGAAGGGAACTAGATAAATGGCAGAGTAGGAGCACAGATTATTAGCGGTACATACTCCTTAGAAGAGATAACAGAGGAAGAGACAAAATAAATTTGCAGCCTTCAATCTAGAATTGCACAGTCTGTTGGGAAGGAGGGAATGGAGATGAGAATAAGGACAGAGAGAGCCAAGTCAGTGTTCCATGGTTACATTCTGATGAGTACTGGCATGAAATAATCAAGGGTGGAAACAAACTATAAATACCGACTTGGCTATAGCAAGCTGAGCAAGTTAAATAAAGGTTACTAAAGGCTTTTTTTTTTTTTAATCTCAAATATCCAAGTTATGCTATCTCTAGGACAGAAGTTGGAATCTGTAACTTTTAAGTGAACATAAGAAAAGATCTCAATAAAATACCCTCAAAAATACCTCCTAGGATTTATAAACACTTTTTTTTTTCAGGGGCAGGGGGCCTTGTTGGAAGTACTGAAAAGTCTCTTTCAACAAAGTAATGGTGAATGGAAACCAATTGAATAGTATCTGGTTTTTCCAAGTTGAAGAGCATAAAATGGTAATCTGACACATTTAACATTTTAATTGGGTGAATACTAAAACTTTACAAAATTTTTGCAGGTTAACTGACAACTCAGTCTCCTTAACCTTATTTACTCTGTGACATTTTAAATACCTTCATGAAAAATTTCTCTACCTAGTGGTTTTCAAGAACTTAATGCTAAGGATTGGTGAGGGCATACTGAGACTAGTTTGTTTCACAAGATATTCTGACCTTTTAAAAACATGGCTTACATCTTTTTTTCCATTTACCCCCATTTCAAAAGATTACTAGGTAAAAAATAAAAAGCATTTAAATTGATTTGTATAAAAATATGCACGGCTGCCAGGTGCAGTGGCTCACACCTGTAATCCCAGTACTTTGGGAGGCTGAGGCAGGTGGATCTCCAGGTCAGGAGTTCAAGACAAGCCTGGCTAACATGGCGAAACTCCATCTCTACTAGAAATACAGAAATTAGCTGGGTGTGCTGGCACATGTCTGTAATCCCAGCTACTTGGGAGGCTGAGGCAGGAGAATCGCTTGAACTCGGGAAATAGAGGTTGCACTGAGCCAGGATCATGAGAGCACACCACTGCACTCCAGCCTGAGGGACAGAGCAAGACTCCACGTCAGGGGGAGAAAAAACGGCATGATTATTTCATTTCAAAAACAAGCAACTTTAATAAACTAAACTTCTTTACTCAATTATCTGAGTTTCTTATGTCAAAGCTGTTTATAAGAAACCCAATTGTCTGAGTTTCTTATCTGAGCAGCTTCTTATATAAGGAGCTAGAAGGATATTAAAGAGGAATAAAAAAGGCAAATAATTTTTTATTTATGTAACTAAAGTTAAATTTCCCATTAACATTTTATTATGTGCATACAGACATACATATTCTAGTAAATAAAAGACACATCCACTTGAAGATAGTCACATTCAAACTTCAAATAGTATTTATTACAGTTACTGAAAAAAAGCAATGTTTCTTTCAGAAAAGTAACTCAAGTACTAAGCTGCTAATACCAATAAAGTATTTATAATATTCTACAGATTTATAAATTCTGCCATTAGAGAACGAAAGCAGAATTTCCTGAAACATCCAAGAATTTGTAAACAACTGACATTCACCCTCACCATATCACCAGATTGGATGCTGTTCAAATGAGCTGTGACTAGAATTAGTACTCCCAATTCCTTAGTAAGCCATTATTACTAAATAGAGTTTCATTTTCTTCATATGCATCATATATTGTGTTTGATATAAGATAATGGGAGTTATATTTTTTATATGAAAACTAAGTTGGGCAGGACACCGTGGCTCATGCCTGTAATCCCAGCACTTTGGGAGGCTGAAGTGGACGGATCAAGGGGTCAGGAGTTCAAGACCATTCTGACCAAGATGGTGAAACCCTGTCTCTACTAAAAAATACAAAAATTAGCTGGGCATGGTGGCACATGCCTATAATCCCAGCTACTTGGAAGGCTGAGGTAGAGAAATGCTTGAACCCAGGAGGTTGCGGTGAGCCGAGATTGTGCCACTGCACTCAAGCCTGGGTGACAGTGAGACTCCAGTCTCAAAACAAAAACAAAACAACAACAACAAAACAAGTAGATGCTTTGGAAAGACCCCCAAAAAAGCAAGTGACAAAACAACAAAACAAAACAAAATAAACTGCTATAAAATTAAGGGTAAAGAAGTATAAACAATTGAGGAGTCGTAAAACATTAGAAATCTAGATTTTACATGCAGATTGCTTTATAATCTTTCAAGTTCTCACTCCAAAGCTGGTAATCAGTGATAATGCATTGGCTTATAGGAGAATGATGACCCACAGCGCTGGCAAAAGATGCACACGCAAAGAAAAGACTGACACATGAATGTACATTTTTAAGTAATATATTAAGATATGTGTGAATAGTTTTTTATGACTCTTCACTTAATTCACTTTCAGTTAACCAAAACTACCACCAGTTCTGATCGAAAGAGATTAAAAGCTTTTTCTCATAATAGAAGCAGCAGAATTTTTTTCTGGATATCCCACAAAAAGCTGTCAGTAACAGATGTCTTTAGAATAATGTTTCTCAGCCTCAGCAATATTGACATTTTGGGCTGGATGATTCCTTGTTGAGGGGGTTGTCCTGTGCACTGTCTGCAGCATCCCTGACCTATGTTATACATAGCAGTAGCAACACCTGTCACGATATTTTTGACAGCCAAATATTCCCAAGTTCAGCAAAATCACCCCGATTGAGAAACACTGACAAAGGGATGAAGATGGGACAAAAACACTTATCAGCTCGTCCTCCCTTTTCTGAACCATTAAAATTACCACTGTGGTAATTTCTTTTCTTTTCTTTTTTTTTTTTTTTTTTTTTTTTTGAGACAGTTTTGCTCGTTACCCAGGCTGGAGTGCAATGACGTGATCTCAGCTCACCGCAACCTCCCCCTCCTGGGTTCAGGCAATTCTCCTACCTCAGCCTCCCTGAGTAGCTGGGATTACAGGCATGTGCCACCATGCCCAGCTAATTTTTTGTATTTTTAGTAGAGACAGGGTTTCATCATGTTGACCAGGATGGTCTCGATCTCTTAACCTCGTGATCCACCCGCCTCGGCCTCCCAAAGTGCTGGGATTACAGGTAATTTCAATATAACCCCCCACCACCACAAGATAGCTATGTCTTAATTCCTGACGCCTGGGAATGTCAAGGCATTTGGAAAGTTTCACAGGTGTGATTAAATTAAAGCTCTTGTGATGGGGAGGTTATTCCAGAGGACACTAAATGCCCTCACAAAGTGGGATATCGATCTCTCTCTCGCGCTCGCTCTCTCTCTCTCTCTCTCTCTCTCTCACACTCTCTCTCTCTCACACACACACACACACACACACACACACACACACACACAGAGGGAGATGAAAAACAAAGCTGAGAGAGATTTGAAATGCTGGCCTTAAAGACTGCAGTGTGCAGCCACAAGCCAAGGAATGCCAGAAGCCACCAGAAACTATGGAAAAGGCAACAAATGGGTTCTCCCTTAGATTTTCTGGAGGAAAAATGTCCCTGCTGACACCCTGATTTTGGCCCAATTATACTGATTTCAGATGTCTGGACTCCAGAATTGTAAGAGAATAAATTTATTTATAAGCCACTAAGTCTGTGGCAATTTGTCACAACAGTCATGGAAAACTAATAAAATCATAAAAAGATTTTACTAACTTAAAAAATATAATTTTTAAATCTGCAATAAGCAAATGAGCGGAGAGCATTTGTGCTCTCCAATGTGTGGAGAGTATTTAGCACACATTGAAACATGGTGGTATTAATAATATTGCCAAATGCTTACATCAGCATTAACTATGACTAAACATCAACCTCTTGATAGCAAGAAGAAAAAACAAAAAAGCTCAAATAGTAAAACTGGATATGTATGTCCAAAGCTCATATGAATGAAAACATATAAATCATCTACTCATGTGATGAATATACTTGCCAGTTACATAAGCACTATGTTATAATTTGTTCTGTACTGAAAAGACAGATTATGGATGAGGCTACCTAATGATGGCTATCTTGGAGAACCATGCCTGAACATTCAGTAGTAGAAAAGAAACAAGAAGGCAGAGGGAAGAATATGTAAGAAAGTAAAGCAATGGGAATTAATGAGACATATGCAAATGTACTGACCTGGTGAGACAGACTCAAGTTTCAGCATTAGAGTTATCTAAATGATATATAACCTCAAAAGCTATGTTGAACCATTTCATTATTAAAACAGAATATTCCACAGGATGTATTTACCCAAATAGTGGCTCTTGGAGATTTTAACAATATAATCATTCTCCTGCCCCATATTAGAACTACTAAATTAGAATCCTTTAGTGTAGGATAGCTCCAAAGGATTCTGATGCTCACGTAGGTAAAGAACTGCCCGCCAGAGTCACTTCATGGTAAAATGACCTACAGAACAACATACAAAGTATGTACCTATCCTTCAAGTATGCATTTAACTAAACCATCTTAGTATTTTCCTAAGTTAAAATTTCTCCCAAAATGTACCCCTCTGAGTTCCACTATAGAATTTCTCTAAAAGAATCTCTCACCCTTCCCTTTTCCTTTCCTAAGCATATGGCCCCTAGTCTGCTCAGAGAATCATTTTCCTCACATTTTCTCACAAATTTTTCTTTAAAAGTCCCACATATCTCCAGCTGCCCTATTCTATCTTCTAACAACATTAATCCTACCCAACTAATAGCTAACAATATCCTACAGAACAAAGGAACTATGAAAAAGTTCTGCTAATAAGCTATACAATAAGCCAAGATTTTTTAAAATGCTCTATTGCCTACTCTAATAAATATTCTAAGTACATTTATCAAATGAAATTCAAAATCATTTTTTATAAAATATTTCTTCCAAAAGCATAAAATCATGAACTGGGTCTATAAAAAGGCAATAAGCTAAGCTCCTTCAATTAAATCTTCACTTAGTGCTACTAAGCAGCTAACAAAGTGCTGGGCTGTGTGAAGGATACAAAGTGCCTGAAAATCTCAGTGATTTATAAACAACTTTACCAGTATTGGAGTAGAAGAAAGGGGAATAGAGAAGGGTAACTAAATACCACCCAAAAGGTATCTCTCTTTTTGGGGAAGAGGCCTGCTGTTTTAGTTTGTTTATGACTAAAGCCAAAAACAAAGCAATGCAAGTTAGTGGTCAAATAAGTTGTGTATTAACTTTTTACCCTCCCACAAACATCTCTATATCAATTAATGCACATTTCCAGCCTTTTCTGTTTACCTTAATGCTCTTCAGAAATTTCAATCACATCAAATTTTGATTTGTGCTTCCACCAATAACGTGAGAACCCCTGTTAACCTCTAGCCTCTTCAGAAGTATTATCAAACATTTTTCATCTGTTAATTGGTGAAACAGTATCATATAGTTTTTATTTATAATATTTGTATGTGAAAAAATTAGCTAGGCATGGTGGCACGTGCCTGTAATCCCAGCTACTCAGGAGGCTGAGGCAGGAGAATTGCCTGACCCCAGGAGGCGGAGGTTGCGATGAGCCGAGATCGCGCCATTGCACTCCAGCCTGGGCAACAAGAGCGAAACTCCGTCTCAAAAAAAAAAAAAAAAAAATTGTATGTGTGAAGTTGAATACATTTACATATGCTTACAAAACACTTGCATTTCCTTTTTTGAGAATTACTCTGGTTCATGATCTTTGCCTACTTGATGATTAGTCTTTTCCTAACTGGTTGGTAGGTACTTTATATATTGACGACGTTAGACTCTTATTTATCATACAAATTGCAAATACTTCTACCAGTTCCTCCATTATCATCATGCTATTTTTATTTTCTTTCCTTTTTGTATATATTTTGTCTTCCTCAATCAAACTGCAAATCATCCCCATGAAAGATAACCACATTTCTTTTGTATATCTCCAGGAGAATGCTTTTTAGATACTTCAGATTTCAAGATCAAATTTAAAAAGAGAAGAGTTGGATGTTTTGCAGCTGCTGATAGGTACAAACATTAATTATTACAGGGGCACCTACCTGGATTGTCTGTTTAATCCCATTACGTGTGGTTACAGCAAGTAAAACCAAGTTCTAATAATGAGATACAATTTACTGAACAGGGAAGAATTAGACGAACCTTTCTCCAGTTTCCTAGGCTGGTACCATGACAATTCAGAAGCTCCTGGTGGCCATATTTTCCACTAAGAGGACTATGAAGTGGTCTTCTGCAGCCAGAGAAGGAATGAAGCAAATGCACAGAGAAGAACAGAGGAAAAAAAAAAAACAAAAACAGGCCCTGCAGGCACTGGAGTCCTAGTCCTTGCATTCCACTGGACATTGGCTGCCTCTTAACAATAAATCCCCCTTACCTAAAACAGCAAGAATGGATTTCTATCACTTATGGCCAAAAGAGACCTGTTTACTATAACTATCATTTTATAAAGGGGCATTTTAACATCAAAACCTCAGGAAGAACATGACCTCAGAATTTTTTAAAGGATGATTTATTTAATGACAGCTATGTGCCAGAAGGGGTCTAAGTTCTTGAAACATAATGTTAATCAAAAGAGACAAGATCAGTGGGGTGTGGTTGTTCACTTAAGATTCCAGAGCTTTGAGGCACTGAGGCGAGAGAATCCCTTGAGGTTAGGAGTTTGAGAGCAGCCTGGGCAATACAGTGAGACTCCATCTCCACACAAAAAAAAGTTTTTTTAATTAGCTGGGCATGGTGGTTGTTGCCTGTAGTCCTACCTACCAGGAGACTGAGGTGGAAGGATCACTTGAGCCTAGGAGTTCCGGGCTACAGTGAGCTGTGATCACACCACTGCACTCCAGCCTGGGTGACAGAGTAAGACTCTATCTCAAAAACAAAAACAAAAAGAGACAAGATCAGTGATATCATGGGGCTTATATTCTAGTGAGTATGCAGATTATAAAAAATACAAAAATATAATATCAGATAGCGATAAATGGTTTGCAGATTTTTTTTTTTCCTGAGACATAGTTTCACTCGTTTCCCAGGCAATGGCATGATCTCGGCTCACTGCAACCTCCGCCTCCTGGGTTCAAGCAATTCTCCTGCCTCAGACTCCTGAGTAGCTGGAATTACAGGCATGGGCCACCACACCCAGTTAATTTTGCATTTAGAGACAGGGTGTTTCCATGCTGGTAAGGATGGTCTCCAAATCCCGACCTCAGGTGATCTACCTGCCTTGACCTCCCAAAGTGCTGGGATTACAGGCGTGAAGAAATTTTTAAATTAAAAAGGTAATGGGATAGAGGGAGATGAGCCTAGTGTCATTCTGGAAAGACGGTTAGGTAGTAATGCTTGTCTGCAAAGGTGATACTTGAACTACAACATGAAATGACGAAAAGGAGTCACTCATGTAATAACCTAGGAAAAGAGTTCCAGACAGACGAACAGAGTGCAAAAGCCCTAAGTTAGGAGCAAGTCATGGCATTGATGAGGAAAAAATGAAGGGCAATGTAGATGAAATATAGTAAAAAGTGGAGGAAGAGTGTATAGAAATGATAGATTTAAGAGGAAAAGATGTAAACTAGCAAAGGATGGATTCGATCACGTACAAAACTAGCAAGCAGTAGAAAGGATTTTAAAATAACTTGAGCTTTACGAAATACTCATTATATTATCTTTAATTCTCATTTTGCCTTGGGTCAGTGATAACTTTGACAGGCCTTTAGAAACTTCCATTTCCAAGTCCTTATAACACAGTCCTAAAGTTGGCCGGAAATGAACATATTCCGAAGCAGAAAGTATCTTTTCTAGTACACTATATTTAAAGGAAAAAAAGAATTTTCGGATGAAAGCAGTCATCTTAAAGGAAAGAAGGAAAATAACCTAGGATGAAGGAATAATAGAAACGACTTCAAATTTTGTTCTGTTCATTACTCTGTGAATAAATTTACCATATAAAGATTACAGAAAGGTCTTTGAATTAGTCTATCATAATTAAGGAAGGTCATAAAACTTAAGTTCTTTCTAAACTACCATAAATGTGACAGCCTGTTTACTGAGTTCATTATTATTGAACTGAACATTAACAAAGTTAAATACCATCAGAAAAGAAAAAGTAGAAACCAGGCTTCTGACTTTATTGCCCCTGGTAAGAATGGTCACAGCTTAATGGTCAACAAAGTTGTGGGCTTTAATGTTATCTCTGTGACTATGATAAATGTGGGCTTTAATCTTATCTCTATGACTATGATACAGGACGAACTTCCCCTCTGTGGTGAAATGAACACTAAAATTAGGTACATGGGATGCTTCAATATCTTCTCCAAAAGCTTTTTACAAGAAGACACCAATTTGTTTAAAAAGGTTTGGATATAGTTACACATCACGCAAGAGTGATGACCTTTCCAGATCCTTCCAAACAACTTATATCTGTGTACACTAACCAAGTAATTAAACCTACACTGCTTCTAAGTTGAATGCAAGTCAAGTCAGATCTTTAAAAGCTATAATGTATTCAGAAATCTTATCTTTCATCATGTTAGATGTATACTTAGACCACTTAACAGGAGACTGTTAATAACAGAGTCTATGAAGAATGATACTTTGTGAGCGTGGTGTAAGTTAAAGAAAGTCAAGTCATTAAACACCTTGATTGAGCCTTGCTTCTGAGTGCATCCTCCTCAGCACACTTACCAGCAGTTTGGCAAAGTGCCCAGGATGATTAGCAGCCAAGGTATATGTAAGGAGGAATATGGTTAAGCCCGATTGTAAAGTCTCCCCCCAGTGGTCAGATACAAGTAACAGAAAAGGAGGAAAATCATTGCAGCTTCTGTGAGACTCAACAGGAACACTAAGCAAAACTGGTCCCTACAAGAAAAAAATAAAATATTTAATTCAATAATGGTACCGTATCAGAGATCTCTTGTACTTATCTGCTCTTATATTTATAAACGTGAAGACCACTTTTCTAAAGAAGGAACCTAGAGTTAAAACAAAACTAGCATAGTTTTTCTCAATATCATTTTTAAGGAATAACTGACATATTTCCAAACAGTTTAGTATTTGTTTTATCAAATGGGTAAGTGTTCATTCTTCCTGAAATAAATATCGGCACATCGCTTACATGGTTAACTATACTTATGTGAAATAGAGTTCTGATTAAAAAAAAAAAAAAAAAAAAAAAAAAAAAAAATTAGTCACTGACTAAATGAATCACTCTGGAAAGAAAAAATATTAACTATTATATACCTAATGAGAGATTTACAAGATACTCTTTTTCAAAAGTCAACTAGCAATAGGTAATTTACAGTAGAGTAAGCGATGTCAAAAGTATAAATGGATTCTCTTACCTCTTATTTTCTTGCTGTCTTGTACAACTCATCTTTGACCAGCACTAATCCTGTATGACTTGTAACTCTCTCAGCAATAATTTGCTGATGCTACTCAATTTTAACAAAGCTCGGACGTCAAAAATATGAAAGGCATTTAATTAAAAACATCTGTTGTCTTCTGCTAATCCATTATTAAGTAGTAAAGTATGTAATGGGATAGTAAATATTCAAACAAGCAACTTGAATTTTAAAACAACTTTTTAAAAAGATAACACATAATCACAATTATGTCTTCTTGGTTATCTCAAGCTAAAAAGAGGGGAGTGGGAGAGAAAGAAGCAGGCTATGTAGTCTTCTGGAACAATTTCAGCCTAAAATGAGACTGAGAAAGAAGCAAACTGCTCCCTCAAATGTTTAAAAATATGATTCATTTTTAAAAATCCAACAGTTGGTCTAAAGAAAAAAAAAAAGATCCTGTCTTATATAGAGCTACTAGACTTGCTTAAGCACCTTCATTTTTCCAGTGTTGATTTAACCTAGAATGTAAAATGATTCATTTTGACATTTCAGATGGAAAAGAATTCGGTGACATCAGTAAGAACACATAGACACCTCTTCCATAAAGATGGTGTGCAGCCTCCATAGGACAAAACTGAGCAATTAAAAGTGTTACCATTTGTGTATTATGTAACCGTAGTCTAGAATTTAAGAAACATGGATCTTAAAGGGTAACACATCGTGTGAACGCGTATATAAACACCTATTTAAATAGATGATATATTAAAGGTACAAATCACCTCAAAATGACACAATCCACAAAAGTTCTTTGTTTACTCTTAATAAGGCCTCAGAAGACAGAACTATAATCAGGCCTACCACTCTGTCATCACTGCACAGTAGATACCTACAATAAGCAATATTACTTGAGGTCCACTGCTATACCTATATAAGGAAACTACCGCATTACTAACGTTACTTCGCTTGATATATTCGACCAACATAAGTTTACAAATGATTTGCAAGATTTCATGGGACGAAATGGCTGCTCCAATTGAAGAGCATTTTCACGCACCCCAAACGTCCTCAGCTACATTACAAGAGCACTTGAAGCACAAAGTAAAATTCCAGCACTCTCCAAAGGCACAGGAAAGAGTAAAATGTGGCTAGCCTGACCTTAACCGGCTGTTTATAAGTAATGAGGAGAATTTTCTGAGCTTCCCCGTCAGTCTTCAGTTCTCTTCTTCGCTTCACCCCCCAACCCCCTACACAGACGCACACCCAGCTGATGGAAGTTTAACCAATGTAATCTCGAGCTGCAATCCCAGAAACTGGTTAAGCCTGAGAATAAACTCCCAATAAACTGTTAAAAAGTCCTTCTGCAAAAAACATTTACCAACCAATCCACATTCCGTCACCACACGGTCAGATCCCTCAATCGACTCCCCTGCTGACCCTCCACACAGCTCCCCCCCCCCAAAAAAAAAAAAAAAAAAAAAACGCCCCGACACCTATCCGGTTTCAGATAAATGTACCCAGGACCCGGGAGCACGACCTCAGCTGCGAACGCCCCCGGAGCAGCGTGTGCTCGGCCCACAGCCACTTTGGCCAAACAACTGGAGTCTTCTACCTCGGAAGTAGCGGCGGTAGTTGGAGAAAGCCTCCCCCCACCCCCGCCAGGAACTCCGAGCTCGGGAAAGAACCGAGTGCAGGAGGAATCGCCCCCTCTCGGAACCGACCCCGGAGGTGTCAGTCACAGCAACACCGCCCCCATGCCGGCTCTCCATTCAGGCTCCACCACGACTCCCGCCGCAGAGGTGTCGGCGCCCGAGCCCCGAGCCGAGAGGGGCCCCGCGCGTCTGCGGCCCTAGCCCAAGCCGGGGCCGCGCCAGGGAGCGCGTGGGGAGCGGCGGCCAGCAGCATGGGCCAGACACGTTGCCGCGCTCCGGCCCGGCCCGGCCCGCCCCGCGGCCCGCAGCCCGAGAGCCAGGAGCACGGTCGAGCGCCCCTTCCGCGCGGGCTGGGCCGGGGGCGATGAACAGCCTCCCTGCCCGCGCCGCCTCCGGCTCCCGGGTCCCTTTCCCGTCGCCCGCCGAAGCCCAGGTGCCGAGGGGCGGGGCGGGCCAGGGTCCTCGCGTGGCGCGCCGCGGCGAGCAACAGGGCGCCCCCGGCCGGCCCGGCGCGCGGCGCGACCGTTACCAGAGCGGGGTGGGGGACCCGACAACTCACCGGCTCGCACGGCTCGCACCTCCGCCGCCTCCGCGCCGCCGCCGCCGCTCTCGGTCGCTCTCCGCCGCCACTGCTCTCCCTCAGCCACAGGCACCGCTGAGCAGCCCCATCTGCAAACTCGGGGCTCGTAGTTGGGAATTGGAAATGCGTCTCTCACTGCCCTCCGTCTCCCTCTCCCTCCTCTCCTTCCCTCGCTCCCCACTCCGCCCCAGCTCCGGTCGCCCCCGCCGCTGCCTCCGCGCACGCGGCCAGCCTCCCCTCAGCCGCCCTCCTCCTCCTCCACCTCCAGCCGCCGCCGCCGCCCGCCGCCGGGGCGCGCTCCCTGCTGGCCTCGCGCGTGCGCCGGACGCCGGGGCGCGCGCGCTCGGGCGCGAGGAGGCGCCACCGCCTCCGGGAAGCCGGGCCCCGCCCCTCCGGCCGCGGCGCGGCGTCCAGGTGGAGCCCCCTCCCAGCCTCCGCGCGCCTCGCCTGATTGCGCTCCGCGCCCGGCCGCCTCGCTGCGGGGCTCCCAGCCCTGCGCCAGCCCGGGGGCCGCTGCCGCGCCCGCGAGAGAGCGTTTGTTGGACCCAGTCCCCGCCGGGTCTCCCGAACCGAAGTCGCCGCTGTCACTCAGCGTTGACCGCTGGGCGAGATACTCCGCGGGCATAAAAGAGGCTCCGCCCTGCCCTTTCTGAGAGTTTTACATTCAAGAACCCGGTCCTGAGGCACAAAAGAGAAATGGAACTGGAAGAAAAGCCTCTGGAAAAATCTCCCCCTCCCCCTTCACACACACCCCTAGTTCTGATGTGTATTTGGCAGGTTCTACGGCGCTGACTGTGTCCTTCATGAATTTTCTCCCAAAGGCTCTACCGGGCAGGGTGATTCACACCCGAGGAGATGGATGGACGCTGACTCTTTTCGTAGCACCGAGGCTGCCGTAGAACTCCCGGGGCCGGCTTTGCCAGACACTCCCTGGACACAGTTGTTCAGCCCCTCCCCAGCATCTGGGCTTCCCAGACCTCGAAAGGGTGGGGTTGGGGAGGGCATGCCATCCTTTCAACCTGGACTCTGTGTAGAGCCTGGTGAACTATGATGAGTGTCCGGGTGTGTAGATGACACATTTTGACAAGAGTGCAGATTTAATTTTTCACTTGAAAGGAACTGAGCAATGCACTGCAGCAGAGACTTCTGATTAGAAAAACACAGCAAGTCAGCCAGAGAACTTCCGATCCCCTTAAAAGACCTCTGTGAACCCTCAGACCCGTGACGGGAGGCTTTTGGAAAAACTGTGTTCTTCCTAAAATTGAATCATGTAATTTACATCTTACAAGATGCTTACTGCAGTCTTTTCAAACCATGATTGCATAAAGTGCAAGTCAAACTTCGCATGTGAGGCGTGTATCAGGTGGCCTCCTCTGTGCAGCCTTTCCTGGCTTCTCGGGCACCTTGCACAAACCAGACCATTGATAAATGTTTGCAGAATAAGCGCGTGCATCATGGCCCTTTGAATTCAGAGATGGAGTTATAATTTGTATTGTCTCCTCTCTTTGTGAATGCGGCAGTCACAGAAGGGAGAGAGAAAATACTATTGATGAGATGTATTAAGAAGGCCCAGTGTCCAAAACAGTGATTTTTGTCTTTATCCTCAAGCAAGCATCAAAGATTAATTTCCTTTTCCATTAGGATCATTAATTTTGCAAACCAACATTCAGGGGGGCCTTGTACAGTGTTAATTTAGAACGTTCTTTCCTGGAACAGCAAACCCAAGCAAAGGTAATTGGAAGCATTTACGGAGACTCAAACGTGCCCAGAGCACAGAGTAGCTTTGGGTCCCCTGTAGTCAGGCTGGCTGGATGAAATGAAGCAGAGTGGGCTCAGAGCCCAAGGCAGAGACAAAGTGAAAGGATGAGGTTTGTCTTCTCAGGGTGTCAGCAAGACCTTTCGGTTCTTTCTTGCTGCCCCAAGCTCACTTGCTTCCCACAGGACACCCATGGGTCCTCCCTGCTGTGCCCTACCCAGGCTTGTGAACTGGGTATTCTCCCTTCTGACCCCTACCTTACCACATCCCTGTGGACCCAGCTACTTACTTGCCCTAAGCTCCTGGGGTTGGTGTGGAAGGTGGGGTCTGAATGTCATTTCCAGATGTGTTACTGATTCCCAACAGAGCACTTTTATTTTCTCAGGGGTCTTCTGGAAACGTCCTTACCTACTCTACCCCTGGTCCCTGCAAGTAAAAGAGGTTGACTGAGGAAGTTTCAGGAAGGGAGTGTTAGGGGAGGCTCTGCCCCTCAAATTACATGCAGACCTACCTGACTTATAGCTGGTTACCACTCTTGGCCAACTCCCTTATCTCTTCATCTACCAGAGACCCAGCATTTGGGAGCAGGAATACAGGACCAATTATCTTTCATTTGCAGTTCCAAGTCTGTTCTCTAAGTAATGACAGCAGGTATCAGATGGAGGTTATCACTGCTGTAAGACTCAGGTTCATCCTTAGAGTCAGAAAAAATGACTCTGCTCCAATAAGTATCTTCGATTGCTTCCCTTCAGGAAGCTCTTGCCAGTGAAATTCCTCTCTCAGTGTCTATATTTTATCAAATACTCATATACAGTTATATTAGGAAGCACTACTTCCTTTATAAATAATACTCCTACTTTATAGCATTCTGCCCTTTCTCTAAACTTTAAAGGCGGGACATGCTAGGATAAATTTAAAGTGTTCTCAACAAAACATTGGAACTCCCATCATTGCTTCCCAGTTCAGCTTTCTGAGAGGTCATTATACTGAGCTCCCACCATCCATTTCCCATGCCTGTTACAAATTCTTCATTCCACGAAAGGGGAACGATATGATTGAGAATGATGGTGGGTCTTTCTCTTCAGTGTCCTTAATAGTCTGACTTTTCATTTCCTTCAAGGTTACTTTAAAGGCATCATAATTTTACCACAGCCCAGTATCTCCTAACAGTGATTCAATTTAAAATCTGAATTTTGATTCTTAATTCGGGAGCACCCCTCATTCAATTTTGTTTCCTCCTTTAAATATAAACAAAATATACTTTTAACGTGTTACATTTTCTTTTCTGGCCTGCTTTGCTCCTACAGAAATTGGGAATTTTCCTAATAGTAAAAGCCCCAAATTTTAGCAAAAGCAAGTCCTGTGTGCTTGTTTTTCAACTAATCCATCATGGTAAAAGCAGTGACACTCCTGGGGGATAGCTTTATTTAAAAATGCAACTGGCATGCATCACCAAGTCCAACCAAGTTTTTCTTCAGAATACTTTATTTAGCTTCACCCCTTTTATCTCTGCTCACAAAGCTAGGTCAGATTCCAATTTCCAGCTTTCTTGCTAACCTTTCTAATTCTAGCCTCTCTCTTGTTTCCTTGCAATTTATCCTATACTCAGAGCAGTGCTTCTTAATTTTTGGCTCTTTATTGGAATCACCCAGAGAACTTTAAGAAACAAAACAAAGCACTGATGCTTTGGTGCCACCCCAGACTTAATTGCCCTGGAGCACAGCCTGGGCACCAGGATTTTTCAGAGCTCTCCAGGTAACTCTAATATGCAGCCAGGGTTAAGAGCTATGGAAATAAATCATCTTCCAGACAACATTTATATCAAGTCTTCTCAAAACACTGGGGTAGCTCCAAATTACCTCGAGTAATCAAATTAAAATTCCTAATCCTGTGCTTTAAGACTCTTTGCCAATTGACTAGAATAGCCCCCTTTCAAAACAGCTTAAATTTATCTCCTTCCTAAAGCTTCTCCAGATTAGTCTCACCTGGCTGCCTGAAGATCACTGTTCCCAGCTCTGAGCATCCCGACTGGCATTGGTTTACAAACCCTTGGACCTCAGTCGATTGTGTACATTATTGTTTTAATCTTGCTTTCACAGATATCTGTCAGAGGCTTTTCTTGTAATCTGAATCTCTCCAAAAGTTCCACTGGGTCAACAATCTCAAACAGAAATGTCTTAGCAGAACTTTCTCTTCTAAACTGGCTGTCTGAAAGATCAGTTCCTGATACAATGGCAGTTCTTTTTTTTTTTTTTTTTTTTTTAATCATCACAATGAAAGCCAAGAATTGTAGGAACTTGAATTTTGGTGGTGGTTTGGATTTTCCTTAAAAAAGAAAACTATATGAAGTGGAAATTTGTCAAAAAAAGAAAAAAGAAAAAGAAAAAGTATATATCTCAGCATATCTCCTTGACTTTTCTTACCATTATTTGTTTATCTTAGGCATTGGAATTGGGCTTCTATATCCACTTGTGTACTGAAACTACTCTTTCCACCACAATTAACATTTTCATTCTTGTGCTCACTCATTCATTCACTGATTTATTAGTAAAACATACTGAAAATAAAAAGAAAAAACAATATCAAGTAGCCCCTACCTAATGATGAAGAATAACCAAATGTCATGTAATAAGTGCTATGCCAGGTGTCTTAATTGTATATGGCAGAATTAGAGGTGAGGGTCTTTGCTTAGTGTTCATGCCCTTGAACTCTGGTGCAGTGTTTGAGGAAGTTAATCTCTCATAGCCTCACTCTTTACACCTCTCCTTTCCTTTGACTTCTCTGATATCATACCGCCTGGAGCTCCATCTCTGACCCTTACCCTGTTGCGTTATCTCTTCCTACTTCCTAAAGAAAAATGTTCTGCTAAGAATGAAATACATTTTTGAGGAGAAACTGTAAAAAGAGAACATAGGACTGTTTATCTCGAGCAGGCGTCCCCAAACTACGGCCTGCGGGCCGCATGCGGCCCCCTGAGGCCATTTATCCGGCCCCCTGCCGCACTTCAGGAAGGGGCACCTCTTACATTGGTGGTCAGTGAGAGGAGCACAGTATGTGGCAGCCCTCAAACGGTCTGAGGGACAGTGAACTGGCCCCCTGTGTAAAAAGTTTGGGGACGCCTGATCTCGAGAATCCCAGGGATCCTTAGGACTCAGCACCAGTGCTTCCACATCTGTATCTATTCTCCCTTGAGGCATATTTTCAACTCACTGTTGAAAATCTCCATCTAGATGAGCTATTCTAGATGAGCTATTGCTCCTGCTGGCTTTTCTGGCACCTTCCTTTTCTTCACCGTCTTTACTGTCTCCTGAACAAACTCATATTCAAATCCCTTGTAGCCCACCTTCTTAAAGTCATAGGAATGTATTCTCTTGTTTCTTTGCTTTGGCCCTTCAGACTCTCCTAACTCATCTCCCTGCCTCAGGGCCTCCGTGCCCTAATTTCATCTGTACCTGACAACCAGGTGCCAGTCATTTCATCCCTGTTTCCTCACTGCCTATGGGACTTCATACACAAGGTCATTCGCAATGATAGTCAAGGCTTCCCTGTTTGGGTATTCTAGTTAATCATGTCTTGTATGTTTATGTATCTACCCCTGTTTTTGCCTTCCACCATCTCTGCTGGTCAAAATCTAGGCGGGCGTTCTCATCTCACACCCTTCTTTTCCATAAAACTCTTTCTGCCTCACCTCAAACAGAGGTACAGTAGTTACCCAGTCCCCCCTTACTCATGGTTTCAATTTCCAGGGTTTCAGTTTTCCTGAGCTTTTAACAGTACAGTACAATATTTTGAGAAGGAGAGAGACTACATTCACGTAACTTTTATGACAGTATATTATTATAATTCTATTATTATTTTTCATCTCTTAACATGCCTAATGTATAAATTAAAAACTTTATCATAAGTTTGTATGTCTAGAAAAAACCATAGTACTCTATATACTATATACACACACACTATAAATACGTAGTATATATACAGTATGTTTGGGAATAAAATATATATATAGAGAGAGGGTATATTTTGTAATATTTGCAAATACATAATGAACTATCTTGAGGATGAGACCCAAGTCTAAACATGAAATTTATTTATGTTTCACATATACCTTATACACATAGTCTGAGATAATTTTACATAATATCTTAAATAATTTTTTATATATCTGTAGTATATATATAGAATATAGTACTATGGTATATGTGTATACATAATACTATGTAGTATATATATATAGTATATATAGATTACTATGGTGTACATATATACATAATGCAGTACTTTCCGTGGTTTTAGGTATTCACTGGGGGGCTTGGAATGGACTCCCCCTTGGGTAAGAAGGGACTGCTATAATTGCTCTCCTTTGAACTCCTATGGCACTTTAATTGCATCTTGTGGCTCCTTTCCTATTCTGCTTCATAAAAGCATCATTTATGTTTTCAAATATTTATCTTTGGATTTTTTTTTTCACCACCACTCAGCCCCATCCACCTCTTGCTTGCAGGTAACAGTTCAGGGTGCTGTGTACAGGAATCCCTGTAGCACTTGGCATAGTACTGCCCATAGTACCTGCTCATTTATTGAAACAGATAAACTTGTTAGTTGGTAGACTTCTAAAATTAAAGAAAAGTAAGTGAAAAATGTTGCTAATTAAAATTGAACACTTGCTCCTGCATGTGTAAGTTACAGATGAAAAGCTCCTAGAAGGACAATCAGATTTACAAGCAGGGACCTTAATTGAGCAGGTTGACTTTATCTCACCTGGAGCCAGCATCTGTATGTAATTAACCCTTTTAGATCCTCATTTAAAATTGGCTTCCAAATTCTACCTCTTCCATTATATATGAGCTGAAAAAAAAAAATCATTCTACTTAAGTATCAAAAAGAAGATTTAAAAGAAATAAGAAAACAGGAAAAACTTCTTTAAAAAAATTGTAAACATATATGCTGTCAGTATAGAGTATACCTTTCCCCTTTGAAAATGCAGAGAGGCATGAAGTCCTGGAGGGCAGTAGAGGTCTTTTGGAAGAGTCTTCTGTCATGAAAGACAAAAAGGGTGTCAATGGTGATTAAGCGCAAAAGTCAAACTGTGGGGCTGTTGCTCCTCCAGAGGAGTGAGGAGAGGTCATGAGGGTAAAATCAAGTCATGAAGATGCATAGTAGGCTCTGAAGACATTTTTGTTAAAAAAAAATGAATGAAAGATGGATAGGATCAGGGAACTGGAAACAATGGAAGTCGATGTGTATGTGTCTGAGTTGGGGCAGCCATGGCAAGCTGTTTTGGCTGTTAACAATCTGGGAAGTTAATGGCCCATTTTAAAGCAATGCCATCTTAATGCAAGGAAGTACAGGGCATTTCGTTTTTCCTTAAAATATCAGCTCGTTTTTTGTTTTGTTTTGTTTGAGACAGAGTGTCACTCCAGTTACCCAGGCTGGAGAGCAATGGCACTATCTCAGCTCACCACAAAGTCCACCTTCCAGGTTCAATCGATTCTCCTGCCTCAGCCTCCCCAGCTGTTTAGAAATAAAAAAGACAAGATCTTTAAAAAATTCTGCTTTGGTAATAATAGTGGATAACGGCTATCTACTGAGTTCACACCTGTGTGGCAGATACTAGTGTATGCACTTCATATGGAGCATCCCATGGGGATCATTACTATTATTCCCATTTTACAAATGAGAAAACAAGTGAAGAGGAGTTAACTGCTCAGGCTCCAGAACCAGAAAGTGTTTAAGGCAGCTCTCCTGCAAAGCTTCTGCTCATTCCCACACTTCATACACAGAATGCTTTGTAACTCTCAGGTCAATTCAACTGGAATAACTAAGAGTACGAGTCACCACAATTAGAGGTTCTCCATAGCATGTTATTTAACTCAGATTCTGTACCACAATCTGCAGTCTTACTGTATGTGTGTATTTTAACAATGTAAAATTTGTGGAAAGGCTATCTATTTTGCATTAGATTCTCATGGGACTACTAATCACCATACCCTCACCATACTCTTAAATTATAAGAATGGCCATGTGACCCAGGCCTGGCCAATCAGAGTGCCCTATCCCTTCAGCCATAGGGATTAATACAATAAGTAGACATGTTATCTACATAAAGAAAATCTTGGATGTTTAATTTACTGCAGTAGGAAGAAAGGTAATTTGTTTTTTTTCTCTTTGCAAATGAACGCTTGGAGAAACTCAAAAAAGGGAAGATTTAGCAATGCCTGAAGCCAGCCAGCCTTCTAGACTTTTCTGGTTACATAAATTCCCGAGACCTTTTAAAATTTAAGATAATTTGAGTTGAGCCTCCATCAATAGAGTGCTGACTTATAGACTATTTATTTGATGCAGAATTTATACCTTTATGAAATGCTAAGTCGCAATCTAATCAATACAAGTTTACGATCTGTTATCTGAAATGCTTGGCACCAAAGTGTTTCAGATTTCATATTTTTTGGGATTTGGGAATATTTGCAAATACATAATGAGATATCTTGGGGATAGAACCCAAGTCTAAACATGAAATTTATTTATGCTTCACATATACCTTATACATATAGTCTGAGGTAATTTTATATAATATTTTAAATAATTTTATGCATAAAATAAAGTTTGTGTTAAGTACTTATATGTGAAATTTTTCACTTGTGACAGCATGTTGACATTAGGAAGTTTCAGATTTTCAGATAAGGGATTCTCAACCTGTGTATTATTATATGATGTAGTGAGGTAAATCATTATGAAGACACTGACATATTCTAAGTACTCGATATTTATTTGATTAATTCTATTTTTTAAATTAAAGTCAGCATTATAATTCTCACAAGTTGAATATTTACTTAAGATATGTTAAGTATATCTTTGCAACCCTATACAATTGATTAATGAGAGAGATCCATTTGTATATATCAGAATTAAATCATAATAGTATTTATATAGTGCAGGTAATACATTAAAAAAGAAGAGTTTAGAATCAGAGAACTCTAGGTTCTACTTCTAGATTTACCATTTATGAGCTGAGTAACCTTAGGAATGTTTTTCAGTATATAAGAATCTTTCTTTCTTCATATGCAAAATGAGTATAATAGGCCTACCTTGCAGGATGTTTTAAGGATTATTAATTAAACTTATCAAATGCCTGATATAGTTGCTTTTTCAGAGAAGAGTATAACTGCTATTATTATTTTCACAAAACTGTAGTTGTAGGACAGCAAGTAGTCATTTGCTAATTAACTTTGGTGCATAATTATAAGCTAAGAATGCTCTTTTTTTTTTTTTCTTTTCTTTTTGAGATGGAGTTTCACTCTTGTTGCCCAGGCTGGAGTGCACTGGCACAATCTCTGTTCACTGCAATCTCTGCCTCCTGGGTTGAAGTGATTCTCCTGCCTCAGCCCCCCTAGCTGGCAGTACAGGTATGTGTCACCATGCCAGCTAATTTTGTATTTTTTGTAGAGACAAGGTTTCTCCATGTTGGTCAGGCTGGTATCGAACTCCTGACCTCAGGTGATTCACCCCCTCTGCCTCCCAAAGTGCTGGAATTACAGGCAGGAGTCACCAAGCCCAGCCAAAATGCTCTTAATTAAATCATCTTTCCTCCCCCAAAGGAAAAAGTGTCCATTTTATCTACTATTGCTAAGCCTTGGTCTGGAAGTTCTAGCCAGTGCAATAAGGTAAGAAAGAAAAGGTATTAATATTGTAAATATTAATACCAAGATATGGTATTAATATTGGAAGGGAGAGAGAAAGTTATCATTATTTCCTGATGATTAAATTGTCTCTCTAGATAACCCAAGATAATCAACTAAAAGAGCTAAATAATAAAAAGAAAGATTTGATAGATCTAATTAAAATTTATAAAATACATTCTTTTTGTATGTATGATAGCCAGATAGAAAACTAGACTGAAAAAGAAAATATTCCATTCACAATTGAAACAAAAATGCGTCATACCAGAAATTGAAATACAAAGACAAAACAATTTAAACATAAAGTACTAGAGAAAGAATACAAAGATTAATGAAATAAAGTAGTCATGAAATAGACCCACGCATATATGGACATTTAGGAATGCCAAAGTGATTATCTTTAATTCATAGAAGAAGTCTGGATCACTCAATAAATAGTGTGAAGATAATTTTTAAAAACATGTTAAAATTACCATTCAAAAAATAAGTTCCAGATGAACTAAAGATTTAAATCTAAAAGAGAAAATACACCATTATACAAAGACAGAATCTATAATTAAAAGACTAAAAATTGTGACTAGATAAATTTTTTTTGGAAAAAAGATACCATAATTAAAATTGAAAGTTAAATAATAAATTTAGAAATATGGGCTGGGCGAGGTGGCTCACAACTATAATCCCAGCATTTTGGGAGGCTGAGGCAGGTAGATCATAAGGTCGGGAGTTCAAGATCAGCCTGGCCGATACGGTGAAACCCTGTCTACTAAAAATATAAAAAATTAGCAGGTGCGGTGGTGTGCACCTATAGTCCTAGCTACTCAGGAGGCTGAGGCAGGAGAATTGCTTGAACCTTGGAGACGGAGGTTGCAGTGAGCCAATATTGTACCACTGCACTCCAGCCTGGTGACAGAGTGAGATTTCATCTCAAAAAAAAAAAAAAAGAAAGAAAGAAAGAAAGAAAGAAAATTGAGTCATGGTAAAGTGTTCAGAGTCATCGCGTATAAAGAATATCTAAAAGTCAGCGTAAATGTAAGTAACTAAATTCAGTTTAAATTAATAAATGACAAATGTAAGCTTGGTTGAGTCAGTGTTCTTTAGGATTCACCTTTTTACATTCAATGATTTATGAAGGTTAACGAAAGTGTCAATAGGATAGGTTCCAGCTGCTCAAATTATTCTTCTTCAAATTTAAAACTTAAAGTATTAGGGAACTTCTTTTTTTGAGTAGAGAGGATTATTTGAGTAAATTTGATTCCCAAAGTGTAGGGATTTAACTTGTTTTAATTAAAGTCTTTTTCATGGTACCTACCAGGGTGCCTTACACAGATGGGTGTTTAATGATGATGATGTACACTATAATAATGCTCACACAATATGTGAAATATTTTGTAATCATGTGGACTTCTTTATGACAGCAAACATGACTGATTAGATCAATATCATTTGCATATCACTATGGGTTTAATGCTTTTCATTCTCTTCTTACATCTTAAGCATATCTTAGTATGCTTAAAGAATATTAGTAAAATTAAGGCCATTTTTTCATATTATGTTCTTAATGGGATTTGACAGAGAGAAAAAGTGGTAAGGTTTTGTGAGCTTTTACTATATAAATGATTTGACTATGTATTGCTTTCGAAATACTATCCTATGACTTTTTCATCCCAACAGAGGGTGGGCTACTTACGAGCATAAGACTTGACTTAAATTCCTTTCTTCAAAAGGAAAGGAATCCTACTCCCAGGTAGATGCTTCCTAAATTAACAATTCAACTAATATTGATTTCAAGCACCTAATGCCTATGTCAGAATAATGAGCTGGGAGCTCGGTTACAAAGGTGGCAAGACAGATATGATTCTTGTCCCTATAGAGTTCACGGTCTAGATGGGGAGACGATGAGACCAACAAGTATATTAGATTCAATACTGGTGCTCTAACAGGGAAAGTTCAGGTTGCTGTGGGAGCAGATAATAGGAGTGTCAAGTTCACTTGTTATCCCAGCACAGGGGAACTATTTTCAATCCCTAACAAACTAACATTATTTATTGATACCAACTATGTTCCGTGTACGATGCTAGACTCCTTTCACTTCTTTTTCAAAATATACGTATTTCGAGAAAGAGATAATTATTTCCGGTTTATGAGTGAGGAAGCTCTAAGTCAGACTGTTTAATGGGCCTACTAAAGATTATCTAGTTGTTAAGACCTGGCCTGAGAGCCAGGCAGTCTGGTGATTTTTGGCTCTGCCATCAATTAACTGAGTGAACAAGTTTCCTAATACTTCATCTGTAAAGATGGAAATAATAGTAAGCATTAAGTTAAAACATATAAAAACTAATTAGTACATACAAGGCAGCTGGCAAAGGCAAAATAAATGGCAGCAAAATATTAAAAATATAAATGGCTATTTGTTAATTCATGAAAACACTTAATTATTTAGTACCTAGTATGTATCAGTAGAACCATTGTTGTGGTCAATTGTATACCATAAGAAAAGTCCTGTGGCCCATGAGCTTTTCAAGGGTATGAAAATATTTGAGACTTGAAAACCTCTTTATTGGTTCCAAAACAAATTTTTTTTTAATCTTTCTTTTTTTTTTTAATGCATTTTAGGTTTTGGGGTACATGTGAAGAACATGCAAGATTGTTGCATAGGTATACACACGGCAGTGTGATTTGCTGCCTTCCTCCCCCTCACCTATATCTGGCATTTCTCCCATGCCATCCCCCGCAACCCCCACCCCCTGCTGTCCCTCCCCTATTTTCCCCCAACAGACCCCAGTGTGTAGTGCTCCCCTCCCTGTGTCCATGTGTTCTCATTGTTTAACACCTGCCTATGAGTGAGAACGTGGGTGCAAAACAAATTTTTTAAAATGGCAACTTTAAGAGAAGAAGTATTTTGTCAAATAGCTACAAAAATGTTATTAAGTTACTATTTCACTATATTTAACAGTAATTTCTAGGTCAGGTTTCCTGTGTTGGAAGAAGTGGGGGTCTGCTTAATAACTGCCTTGAAATCATAGCTCTTTGAGAATTAAACCAGTTACTTGTAGCTGAATAATTTTTTTTTTTTTTTTTTTTTTTTTTTTTTTTTTTGAGACGGAGTTTCACTCTTGTTACCCAGGCTGGAGTGCAATGGCGCGATCTCGGCTCACCGCAACCTCCACCTCCTGGGTTCAGGCAATTCTCCTGCCTCAGCCTCCTGAGTAGCTAGGATTACAGGCACGAGCCATCATGCCCAGCTAATTTTTTGTATTTTTAGTAGAGACGGGGTTTTACTAAGTTGACCAGGATGGTCTCGATCTCTTGACCTCATGATCCACCCGCCTCAGCCTCCCAAAGTGCTGGGATTACAGGCTTGAGCCACCGCGCCCGGCAGCTGAATAATTTTAAAAGCACAATCATAAAATCTGTTCAAAATATAGCAAGAGTTACATCACTCGTGAAATGTGAGTTCATTTTAATTTTGTATAAACGGTGATGCAGTCTGAGTTAGAGTTAAAATATTTCTCTTTATTAGGTGTTGGCTATGTAAGGCTATTTTACTTGTGCTCTTAATCCTCAAGAAATGCAATCCAATAGATAAACGAACACACAAATAATTATTACACTACAGTGTTTTAAGGGATGTGCTTATGTTTTATACAAAGTATAATAGAAACATAAAAGGAGGTAAGATGAATTATGTAAATAATTTAGAGACAATTTCTTAGAGTTGGAATGCTTAAGGTGGGATTTCTTTCTTTCTTTTTTTTTTTTTTTTCCAAACAGACAGGGCTCGCTCTGTCACCCAGGCTAGGGTGCAGTGGCATGATCATAGCTCACTGTAACCGCAAACTCCTGGGCTCAGGTGATCTCTCCACAACTCCCACTCACCCCTCACCAGGTTTTTGCACCACCACACACCACACCCAGCTAATTTTTAAATATTTTGTAGAGACAGGGTCTCATCATCATGTTGGTCAGGCTGGTCTAGAACTCCTGGCCTCAAGCAATCCTTCTGCCTTGGCCTCCCAAAGTGCTGAAATTACAAGTGTGAGCCATCGTGCCCAGCCAAGGTGGTACTTAAGGAATGAGTAGCAAGGAGTTGTTGGACAAGATTGGGAAAACGGAAAAATATTTGAGATAGGGATGAGAAGTGGCAACTCAGAAAGGTATGAAATAGCTTGATGTGTGCAGTTTGGGAAGCATCTAGTAGGAAGGCAAAGAAGATGAAATGCAGATGAAAGACAATGAGTGGAGGGAGCACGTTGTGGAGTGGCTCATAAGCAATGGGAAAATCGAATTACTTTTTTTAAAATTAGTCATCCAGTTTAGAAAGGCTGCTCTGGTTGGTACTGCGGAGTTTTGTTTGGTGATGAGAGAACCTGTTAAGAAACATCGATGGAAACCAAAAACAAACAAATAGGTGGGGAAGGAAACGGATATTCGTTGAAAATGCACCCTGCGGTGGCAGAATGTGAAGTGCTTTCACTCATGCTATCTTATTAACCTTCACAGCATGCCCACGGCATAGATATGACTCCCATTTTAAACAGGAGGCCACCTCAAAAAAGTCAAGTTATTGTTCCCAGTGTCAGACAGTTAATAAGCAATGGCTGTGAGATCCAAGCACAGGTTTCTCTGATACCAAATCGTGTGTGTGTTTATTTCCGCACCATACTGGCTTTCCAGGGGACTGACCTTGAGAGCTGGAATTAAGGCAATAACGGTGATGACCCAAAGCCTGAGCCAGTTTGAGAGACACTGAGATGACATAGTCTCCCAGATTGGATGTCTGGATGTGAGGAATGAGGATGGGGTCTGGGATGACTCCCAGATGGGGAGGAAGTAGGAGAAACTACAGAGGGACTCAAGTGAAGTAGAAAAAGGGATTTCAGAATGCGCAGTGCAAAGAAAGCAAAGCAGTCTTTGAGGAGGATGCACAGGACAGCATGGATTGAAGATTAAGGCCGAGGGCCTTGCCTTTTAGACAAGGAGGATGGCGATGAAAGGCAGGGTGGCATTAACCGGCTTTGAGGTTGGACTTGCCATCATCTTCTATTTTTAAAAAAGAAATACAAATCTCAGAAGTGGAAATTTGGTTTGCTACTTCAAAAGAAAAGAACCGCTTTCTAGCTCAGAGGAAAGTGTGAATCAACATTCACCACCGAGGTTATCTACACAATGATGGCTGAGGCAGGAAAGTAAGATTACCCTCTTCCAGTACTCAGTGAGAAGCAGACCACTGACACCTCTGGAGCAGCACAGGTGTTGAGGGAGCCATGGAGCCGTGCTGGAAACTTAGTGTCTGGGCAAGGTTTTTCTTACTTGGCTGAGCCTTGAGTGATCCCTATTGAGTGGTATCAGAAATCAGAAAATATTTGCTCAGGCCATGTAAGCTTATTTTAATGTATCAAATTAGAGAAAGTCATTCGATTAGAAAAGGATGAAATAAATGAGTTCAAATTGGTTGTTACATTAATTGTAACCAATTTGGTAAAAATTAGTTTCTTGTTTTAATGTGCTTCTTGTTTCTTGTTTTCTTGCTTTAAATGTGAGAACCAATTGGTTCTCACCTAGAGAAGCCTCAAGCCCCAAATTAGAACTTGTTAGAAATGCAAGTTCTTGGGCCCTGTCTAAAACCACTGGATTAGATCCTTGTCCTTTTCTGAGAAGCAAATCCAGTAATCTGCATGCCTCAAAGCACTATCCATCATTTGTCTCTCTCTCTCTCTGCCTCTAGCCTTGCACATCACCCCCTAAGACCCCTTAATTCCTTCTTCTGAAAACTGAAGGATCATATGACTTCTCTCCAACCTGGAAGATACTCAGAACATGTCCAACACATTTTATGATGTTATTCTTCAGTTATAAAGAAATAAAATGGTAATAGATGCAGAGGTGGTAGAGGAATTTCTAAGCTATGAAACAGAAGTTATGAAATTCTTGATAAACGTATCCACATAAAATTCAAAAATTCAAAGAAAAAAACCTCAGTAAATAAATTAAAAAACAAGTTAAAAACTAGGAAAAATAGCTGTATCCTAAGTGTCAGACAAAAAGTCATTATATACTTTTAAAGCCTATACAAATAGAAGATAAAAACATAACCACCCCAATAGAAGTACGGCCAAGGGACAGACAAGAAAAGGCAATTCACAAAAGAGGAACTATAGAGGCCAATAAATGTTTGACTTCACAAGAGATCGAAAAAGCATATTAAAACAAGAAACCAATTTTCGCCTATAAATTGATTTAAATTTTTCAATAAATACCTAATGTTGTTGAGGATATGGGAAAATACACATCATAAACTGCATTTGGAAATATAAGCTGGTATAAATCATTCTGGGATACTATTTAGTAATAGGTCAAAAGTCTTGAAAATATCCACAATCTTTGACACCAAAGGAGGATCCTGCTGCTCTGAAAACAATTCATGTGAAGGGAATAATCATAGATATGCAGAAAAATTTGTCTATAAAAATTCATCCCTGTGTGTTTATGAGAATGAAAAATTGAAAACAACCTACAATAAGTTGGAGGTTTATTAGATAATATATCATGTCCCCAAAATAAATTACCATGCAGTTTTTAACAAGTATTTTGTATATAAAAATATAAGAAAATAAAATACAATAATGGTTATAACATACTATTAAATAAATTCACCTAATAAAAGAATACATTTAGTATCCCAATCTTATAAAAATGCATGTGTGTATTTGCATATCTATTTGTCTATGTTTATACTCATAGCTACAAGAATAAACGAGAAGAAAATCTTTCAGGCAAGGATTTTTACTATCTAGTTCACAATGTAGCCCAGGCACATAGCAGGTTAATAATCTTATTTCTATTTGATGAATTTAAGGCACTTCCAATTTTTGAATTCATGTTTCTCTAGGTTTTCTAAACTTTCTACAGTAAATTTTTACTCCTTTTTTTTTTAGTTAGAAAAAGATATAATAAATTCTAATTTTGTAAAAATGTTAATGGATAAAACTAGTTATCTATACATAGAACCTAAGAGCTAATTGTCAACATAAGGCTCATGAAATTTAAAACACCCCATTTAATCAAAGGGAACTGGGAAGTGTTGTAGGGAGATTGACAAATATGTGATTATAATTCAGGAAGCTTAAGCCTATTCAGCTGTTTTGTGTTGCTGTTGTGTGCAGTATCATGATTTTCAAAATTTTGCGCTAAATACCAAAAAAGAGAGAGCTCAAGATTTTTATTTCAAGTGTAAAATTTATTGCCAGCTTATCCTTAAACATCATTTGATTTAAATTGTGCTTGTTTTTTGTGGGTTTTTTGTTTTGTTTCGTTTTCTGTTTATTTGTTTGTTTGTTTGAGAGAGAGTCTCACTCAGTCGCCCAGGCTGGAATGCAGTGGCACAGTATTGGCTCACTGCAACCTTCGCCTCTTGAGTTCAAGCGATTCTCCTGCCTCAACCTCCCGAGTAGCTGGGATTACAGGTGTGTGCCATCACGCCTGGCTAATTTTTGTATTTTTAGTAGAAACAGGGTTTCACTATGTTGGTCAGGCTGGTCTTGAACTCCTGACCTCAAGTGATCCACCTGCTTCAGCCACCCAAAGTGCTGGGATTACAGGCGTGAGCCACCGCACCTGGCAAATTTTGCATTATACTTTCTAATGAATCCAATTTATTTCATATAAAAATACTTGATATTGTTTACCATCAAGTAAGATTGATTATCTGAATGTTTTCCATGCTATTCTGTGTGGCTGGTGTGCCCGCTGGCACTCCTTGGAGTATGTTTAGGCAAGGTTGGGAATGCAGTGTTAGCAAGCAGGATTAACAGAGTTTGGGAAAATATAGTCAAGGAAGGTGATTAGCATGTGTTCAGAAGAGGAGCAGTTTGACTGATTGACATCCATATGTCACCTACTTGACAGGTATATCTCTGCAGTGAAAAATCTCACAGGGTGAGGATGAAGTGAGGTATAAAATGAGTACAGTACCCGACCTACAGTAAGCTCTCAGCAAATGTTAGCTGTTATTATTATTACCACAGAGAGGCTCCCTACTCAAATGTCACCACCACTTACAATCTTAAACTAATTACTGTTACTTTGATTCAGTGTGCACCAAGCTACATTCTTAAGTGGTATCTCAGGCAGACTTTTCCCACAGGGAGCATATTATCAAAATGGCTTCAGGCATCTATATTTCTTTTTGGAAATTAATAAATGAGTCAGTCCTAAAATACTGATCATCTCTTCATAGGCTGCATAGTCAAATTTCCTTACCCATGGAGCTGTGAAAATAGACCTTGGAACATGGTGATTTTATCAAAGATATGCCCTTGAGGCATATCTGGACCATAATTCTTTCCTAATCAACTACTGTAGCTAAGTAGCTAATTTCCCTAACTACCAATGACAAGGATGTAATTTTCTAGTTGGTAGCATAGACCCTAAAGCAGAAGATTTCCAAATATTTGGGCCATGGCCCATAGTAAAAAAATAATAATAATAATACATTCTACAGGGTGATATAGAACACACTTTGGAAGTTTCATGAAACAACACTTACTCTTACTACTATTATCAAAAACCAGAACAGTGGGCAAACAACACTATCCTGGGATTCACAGATGAAAGCTGGTTATGCCTTTTTCCTTAGCCTATATTTTCTTCCCTTTCTGTTTATTATACTGACCAGCCTGAACCGCACTGGTTGATGCCTTATACACATATTCTTCTCTACTGATGATCCCTGGCTAACCTTGAGCTCCGAACATCAACACGAGCCCACCTGTTGTTGTATCTACAGCAACCATTTATCTTTCCTGGATTTTCAGGGCAGTTTTAATTTACATTCTGTGATTCCTGGCTTTGGTTTAGAACATAATTTCTTTTGGCCTAAGTCCTTTTTTTGTCCTGGTCTGCTAAATTCTGACCTCTGCTTAACCCAGGGACTTACAGTGACTGGGAACCCTTTTTTCCCTATATTAAATATCTTCATAGATATTTAATATAGAAATATCATTCAACAGACACTTACTGTGTCAGGCACTCTGTTCTCCAGGCCCCAACTCCAGCTTACCCATACTTTGTTCCTTCCAGCCACCTCCATCTTCCAAATAGAACTGTCTCTGTCTACTCTTAGAAAGTCCTTTTGCTTAGTTCTTGATATACATGTGGGAGCTAATTTATGAATGGCCAATGAATGCTTTCTTGGCAATCACGGGCTACCATTCTGATATGGTTCTTTTTTTCCTCCTGATGATTGCTTTCCTACAGACACAGAAAGATATTTTTTGGAACCAAGACCTCTGGGCTCAAATCCTTGCTCTGCTGCTTATCTGCTGTGTGACATAGAGCATCACTTCTTCACTTGGAACCCTCATAAGGATTCAGTAAAGATTAAAGAAAATAAATAAAAATTTATACTACTTAAATGCTTAATAAAACACCCAGCATATAATAATAGGTGAATAATGGTGGTGAATGAATGTTCATCCATTCCATCCATCTTTTGCTAGTTAGTAATGTATGAACAAGGTACAGTGTGGTACAGGGGTAGTGTTAACATGTCTTAAACACTGAGACCGTGCTAAGTTTTTCATGCGCCTTAACGGATCTAATCCCAGAACAGTTCAACAGTGTTCTTTATCATTTTACAGATGATGCAAACTGAGACCCAAGGAGATTAAGATGCATGGCCAAAGACACAACATTTGAATTTACAGAGCTAGATTTGAACTGAACCCCCAAACTAGAAAACGGCTCAAACTTCTGACCCCATTTGTGGTATAGGATCTATTGGGAGTCAGAATTCTCTGCAGATTGGATTCCAGTTGCTCATCAGATGCACCTGTATAATGACATTCCTTGACTCAAAGATGAAAATTCTAGCCATCTTCCCATTATCCGCCACTCTCAATAGTTAAGACCATTTGGGAAACTCTTGGGCTTCAAGTAGTTGGCAGAAGAAGCTAGAGTTTCTGATTTTAAAAATGTGTGAACCATTTGATTATCTTTTTCACTCACCATTTTACACAGTTCTGCAGCGGTCAGTATTATTAAATATACTGAATAACTGACTCAGCCCAAAGCCAAACGAGTGGGACTGGGCTCTGTCTGGGCAATGAGTTTACTGCTCAGCTCAGAGAGCTGCCTGGCTTGATGTTACGGCTTCTCAAACACATTTTTTGTCAGTTCCAAAAAGACCATTAGGTTAGTATGTGCCTAACTACAGTACATCTGTTTGTTTTGGATAATAATGAGCGCTTTTCCAGCTGTTTATTTTTCTACCTTCCTTCTTTGTTTCCCTAGGACTTGAGCTTTTAGCATCTATGATTTATTTTCAGGCTGTTAGGCCAAATCCAGAATTATCATTTTAAATTTCACATGACTTGGCCTCATCCATTTTCAAACTTACTTAAACCCTAAAATACACACGCATGTACACACACACACACACACACACACACACACACGTCTTTTGGAATTGAACACCTGGCCAAACATAGTTTTAATTACCTCCACTTAATACATGCATCTATACATTTTTCTTCTTTTTATATAATTAATTTCTTTGCATATGTAAAACATGCACATGATTCTGAAGCCAAAACTATATAAAAGACAGAATCAAAGAAGTCTTGTTTCCCAGCCCATCCCCTCCACCCTTTTCCTCCTTCCCTTCAGATGAAATTACTTATATGTTTTTAAACATCTTAAAAATATAATATACATACAATGATGGACTTACATCACAAATGTGCAGTTTGATGACGTTTCACAGACTGAGCATACCTGTGTATCCACCACCAAGGTGCAGGAACAGAATGTTACCAGCACCCTAGAAACTGCTCTTGTGCCCTTCCTGCTTGATACTCTCCATTCCCCCAGAGACAACTGCTCTAAAACACTATAGATTAGCTTTGCCAGATGTTGAACTGTAAGTGGAGTAATACAGTATGTGTTCTTTGTGCTTGGTTTCTTTCACTTGACAATATATTTATGACATCCATCCATGTTGTGTATAGTAGAAGTGTTCTCTCTTTTTTATTCCTGTTACCATAACCTATCATACTGAATATATAGTATATCATAATTTGTTCATGCCTTTGCTGTTGATGGAGAAATGAGTCTCTCATTTATGGCTAAACTAATAGTGCTTCTTAATACCTTCTTTAACGTGTCTTCTGAAACACATACACATTTCTGGTGGTTATACTCTCAGGAGTAGATTTGCTGGGTCATTGGGTATATGTATGTTCAGGCTTTCGTATAGGTGCCCCCAAACTTTTTACACAGCGGGCCAGTTCACTGTCCCTCAGACCATTGGAGGGCCGCCACATACTGTGCTCCTCTCACTGACCACCATTGAAAGAGGTGCCCCTTCCTGAAGTGCAGCGGGGGGGAGGGGGGCAGATAAATGGCTTCAGGGGGCCACATGCTGCCCGCGGGCCGTAGTTTGGGGATGCCTGCTTTAGTAGATACTACCAAAGAGCTTCCAAAAGTGAATGTTCCAATGCACACTTCTATCCAGCAGTGTATAAGAGTTCCATTTGTTCCTCATATTTGACAACACTTGATAATTTATGTCTTACTAATTTTAATTATTCTGGTAGGTATCTCACTATGCTTTCATTTTGTTTTTCCCTTATACTAATCATGTGTACTGGTTTTTGATTTATTCTTCTATTATTTAGTTTTACCCTTTTATTAAACAAAAGAGAATTATATAGACTATTTTCTATTTTGCACATTAATTTTTTTTACTTAGTATATCCCAGAGATCTCTGTATAATACAGTACAGCAAGATCTTATTTTTATTACAGCTACATAGTATTCAATTGTATAGATGTGCCTGAGTTCATTCAGTCTCTTATCAATGAAAATTTAGATTGTTTCCAAACATTTCCTGTTATAAATGTGTTTCCATTAATAGGCTTGTGCACACATCTTTTCATGCTTTTTGCTTCTGTGACTTTGGGAGACATTCTTAGAACTGGCATTGCTGGGTCAAAGACAAATGCATGTGTAATTTTGTTAGATATTGCCAGATTTCCCTACATAGGCATTGTACTATTTTTATTTCTACAACTGACCAGTAAAATATGTGCTTATATTTTATGCAATAAGCCTTTCTCTTAGAATACTCAATAGCCAGGGAATTAAAACATTGGCAAATTTTTTAAGTGAATAATCTTTAAAAGTAAAAGTATTTGATTATCTTTAAAACTACAACCTCATAAAGCATTTTAATGTTTCTTAAATTTTATATATACACATTGTAAGATGTGTATATATGAAAATTGAGTTAATAATGTAATGTGTATTCATATGCAGTCACATATAATGTGTTTTTAAATAACAATGTATTAGTTAAGAATGTTTTGATTGTGAATTGAAGAAGGAAAAGTGAGGCATTCATTGATTCATATAACTGAGACGTCAAAGCAGCCTTGTTAGTCAGGTATCATGAGATCCAGGGACTCAAACGTTATTGATGGGAATCTTTCTCTCTCCCCGTCTATGGCCTCTGCTTTCCTCAGTGTTAACCAGGTTTTCATTGCCCTTGCAGCTTGCAGTCTCACAAGGCAAGAGGTCTTCTCTTGTCAAGCAACCACATTTGTCCCTACAAAAGGACTCTGACTTTCACTGAGCCGTGACCACCTCCTTTGTGTCAGAGAAGGTGATAGGGATGTCTCTCGATTGAAACAAGCAGAATAAGGGAAGCTGAGGTCCACCTTCTCCACCAAAAGGTTGTGGGCTACTCTAAAATAACAGATGTCTTTTATAGCTGCAAATTCTATTGTCCTGATATGCTGTAATTAATCCGGCCTCTCTCTGGTGCCCACCTTAACATTTAGGGTGTTTCTATGTTTTGCTAGTATACATTACATCGTCTAAATATTCTTATATTCTATACTTTTATTTATTTAAGATAGATCTCTATAAGTTGAATTACTAAGTGAGAGAATATGACTAGTTCACATATATGGTCAAATCCTTCCAGGGTGCTTGTAGTAATATACACTCTCAACAGCACTGATGAGACTACTGGTCAACCACTCCCCAGGGAGCATTAGGAATTTTAGTTTGATAGGGGTTACCACATTGCTTCATGCTTGATTTTCACAAAACAATAAATATCTTTTCTGTTTGCGGTAGGTATTCAATACACAGCTCTTCATTTGATTAATGTTTCATATTTTCTTGTCTTCTTTTTCCAATGCCTTCTTATTCTTTTCCCAATTTAAAAGAAAAATTATGAAATTAAAAAAGAAGAATATATGGGTTAAGTGGAAAAATGCCAAGTTCTTATATTTTCCTCATTATACTTAAGATTTATGAGATGTCTTGAGCAATCAGCAAGGTACAGCTGTGTCACCAAGAAGAGACTTGGGGGTGTGTGCAGCTGGTCATCATCTCTTCAGCTCTCACATGAAAGCTTCTGCAAATAAACATACAATCTGAAGACATTGTGCTTGCTATGTTAACTGGCAAGGCAAATCCCCTCATCCTTCTTCCAGCCAGGCTGTTACTCATAAACTCCTTTTAGACAGAAATTCTGGAGTCATCACTAACTTTGTTCATTTCATTGTGTATTAGTCTGTTCTCACACTGCTAATAAAGACATACCCGAGACTGAGTAATTTATAAATAAAGAGGATCAAATAATGAGGATCAAAATAAAATAAAATTAAAATTAAGAGGATCAAATGTCAGTCACTGGGCATCAGCACACCATCTATCAAGCATGGGGATCCCCACCTCAGATATGTGCTAAGATTTTTAACATAAAAAATTTTTTCATAACATGTAAAGAACATGCAGGATTGTTGCATAGGTGCATACATGGCAATGTGGTTTGCTACCTCCATTCCCATCACCTATATCTGGCATTTCTCCCCATGTTATCCCTCCCTCCCCAACTCGCTACCCACCGCTGTACCTCCCCTAGTCCCCCCTGACAGACCTCAGTGTGTGATGCTTCCTTCCCTGTGTCCATGTGTTCTCATTGTTCAACACCTGCCTGTGAGTGAGAACATGCGGTACTTGATTCTCTGTTCCTGTGTCAGTTTGCTGAGAATGATAATTTCTGGGTTCATCGATGTCCCTACAAAGGATTCAAACTTACTGTATTTTATGGCTGCATAGAATTCCATGTGCCACGTTTTCCCTGTCCAGTCTATCATCGATGGGCATTTGGGTTGGTTCCAGGTCTTTGCTATTGTAAACGGTGCTGCAGTGAACATTCGTGTGCATATGTCCTTACAGTAGAATGATTTATAATCCTTTGGATATATACCCAGTAATGGGATTGCTGGGTCAAATGGAATTTCTATTTCTAGGTCCCTGAGGAATTGCCACACTGTCTTTCTCAATGACTGAAGAAGTAATTTCTTCCATGTGGAAGACTAATTTACACTCCCACCAACAGTGTAAAAGTGTTCCTATTTCTCCATATCCTCTCCAGCATCTGTTGTCTGTACTCTTGCAATTTTTTCTTTTTAATTTTTTTCAGCACCTGAACTACACAAGGGACAATTTTTTTTCTTGAAGCCTTCATAAGTTTGTTGTATTTTAATTCTTTATAAATTAGCAAGGATAATAACAGTGGGCATAAGAAGGGATAATAGGACCTATGTAGCAAGGGAAGGGGTTTCCTAATGAATAAACTGAGGTATTATACACAAAATATTTAATGTACATTTGGTCAGAGAAGGTAATATATGTTATAAGTAAAAAATACGATAAAATAAAAGACTAATAATATAAATAAATAAATAAAAATATTTAATGGACCGTCAATTCTACATGGCTGGGGAGGCCTCAAAATCATGGTAGAGGGCAAAAGACACTTCTTACATGGCAGCAGGCAAGACAGAAGGAGAGCCAAGCAAAAGGGGAAACCCCTTATAAAAACATCAGATCTCATGAGACTTACTCACTACCATAAGAACAGTATGGGGGAAATCACCCCATGATTCAATTATCTCCCACTGGGTCTCCCCTACAACACATGAGAATAGTAGGAGCTACAATTTAAGATGAGATTTGGGTGGGGACACAGCCAAACCATATCACAGTGGTTCTCAGACTATGGTCCCAGAATCAGCAGCATCAGAACAACCTGGAAACTGATGAGAAACGCAAATTCTCAGGCCCTACCTCAGACCTACTACATCAATAACTCTGGGTGTGGGACCTGGCAATCTCTGTGTGTGTGTGTGTGTGTGTGTGTGTGTGTGTGTGTGTGTAATTGTGGTAAAATACACAGAACATAACATTTTCCATCTAATCACTTTAAAATTTATTTTTAATTGGCAAGTAAAAATTGTATATATTTATCATATACAACATGTTGTTTTAAATAGTGTACGCATTGTGGAATGCCTAAATCAATCTAATAAACATAGGTATCACCTCACATACTTATTTTTTTAAAATTTGAGATGGGGTGTCACTCTGTCACCCAAGCCACAGTGCAGTGGCACAATCTCACCTCACTGCAATCTCTGCCTCCAAGGCTCAAGCGATTCTCCCACCTCAGCCTCCCCAGTAGCTGGGACTACGGGCATGCACCACCACACCTGGCTAAATTTTGTATTTTTTGGTAGAGATGGGGTTTGACCATGTTGCCTGGCTGGTCTCAAACTTCTGTACCCAAGCAATCCATGCTTGACCTCCGAAAGTGCTGGAATTACAGGCATGAACCACTGCACCCAGCCATTTTTAATTTTTTTTTTATGATGAGAATCTTAACTGTTTCTAAGTGTACAGTTCAGTAGTGTTAGGTACATTCACATTGTTGCACAACCAATCTCTAGAATTCTTCTCATCTTGCAAAACTGAAACTCTGTACCCATTAAATAGCAATTTCCCATTCTCAACTCCCCCCAGTGCCTGGCAGCCACCATTCTACATTTTGTTTCTATGAATTTGACCGCTCAAGGTACCTCATGTAAGTGGAATCATACAACATTTGTCCTTTTGTGTCTGGCCTATTTCACTTAACATAATGTACTCAAGGTTTATCCGTATAGCATGTGTTGAATTTCCTTCATTTTTAAGGCTGATGAATATTCTGTTGTCTGTATGCACCACATTTTGTCTATCCATTCATGCATCGGTGGATACTGGATTGCTTCCACCTGCCAATTAGTGTTTTAACAAATCCTTCAGGTGATCCTCATGCCAACCTAAGTTTGAGAACTCCTGGTTAATAGAAAATAAAAGTGTAGTGATTGTCATCTTGAAAGACTTAGAATTCTGTTCAGAATGTGTTAAATTATATTTGATACAGCAAGCTAATCTATATAATGCATATGACCCAGGGTGAAATATAATACCTCTTTGCTTATAGTAAGCACGCAAGGATGTAGTATGGAATGCTACAACGACAAAAAGCATTTAGTAATGTTTGATCTAAAAACCCTTCAGTTAAGCAAGAATATGTATGATAATGTGCTAAGCTAAGCTAATCTGATTTTTGAAAGGTCAAAACTGGACTGGGTTGAAAACTTACAGATTAAAAAGTTAAGGAAGATTTTGTTTTTAAAGTAATAAAGTCAAAGGACACATGCCATAACTAACATAAAGGTAAACAGAAGCCTTCTATATTACGCTTACCATGGAATTTAGAGAGTTGTTCATGGGGTTGACAGAGCTATTTTGAAAGAGCTGAATTCTTTTGCAGTTACCAGGGAACATTTGCTGTTATGTAAACTACCATAAGGAGGGTAGTCAAATCTCATGAAGCAGAGCATTAACTGACAGGCTGAGGTAGTCAGTCAGTTGAGGATCCCGCGGTGATGCAAAGCGTTGCATAATAGGCTATGTGGGCTTTGGGATGGGGAGATTCAACTTTCCCACAAGAATCCCAGCTAGAGAATTGTGTTGGAGGCAGAGTGTAGTACTAGACAGGCTAATGATATGACTTCATATAGGAATTTTAATTCTTGCTCAAGAAATGAACGTATGTATTTAATTTAGTATAATTTATTTGGAAGGAGAAAAATATTCAAATGATGATATAATTGACACCTGGCACAGGCAAGGTATTTAAATACAGATGATCTGAATGAATGAGTGAGTGAGTGAATAAATAAGTAAATAAATAACATGCCAGATAATTAATTTCACTCACATTTATTGGCTACATATAATGTACAGGC
Source organism: Saimiri boliviensis (assembly GCF_048565385.1). Taxonomy (NCBI): domain Eukaryota; kingdom Metazoa; phylum Chordata; class Mammalia; order Primates; family Cebidae; genus Saimiri; species Saimiri boliviensis. The sequence goes on along the minus strand of NC_133458.1, from coordinate 91,132,633 downwards.
TTTGAAAGGGAGGTCCTAGTATATATAAATAAGTCAGCCGATTCACTAGGGAGTGAACAAATAAATGAATAACTTCCTCTCTTTTGTGTTGTATCTCAAGGTCTCACTACTAAGTTAACTGCAGGATCCTGGGCAAATTACTTCACCTCCCTGGGTCTCGCATCTCTAAAATTGGATGTGTGTGGTGCCACAAGAGGCCAAGATAGATGCCAAAGTTTCTTACAGTTTTCAAATTCTGTTTCTCATGCTTTATTTCATAAGAAGCAGTGCTCTTGATGATTGCTTATTAATTCATTAATGCAATTTTTATTGAGTAGGGGTATGTTTGTCCTATAATTGCCCCATAACTTATGAAATCACTTTCCCTTTTCAACACTATAAAAAAGCACTGCTAAATGTCAGGTAGAAAAACCTCCATAAATGGATCACTATAAAATTCATATCAAAATTGTAAGCACTCTTTGATTTCTGGCACAGCCTTGACCAGGAGTTAGGTTCTCTCCTACCATTTCCAGAGTTTCTAAGTTTCAAGAAGTGATGATCGGAATACCTGTGATGGGTGCTGTCTCATCCTGATACGTTCCAAAATATCCTGAGGGAACAGCTCTGTAAGGATCTCCAGGCCTTTCTATTGACAAGCACTACTGAGCAAAAAGTTACTTAAAAAAAAAAGTCATTTCAGAGGCATTTGGTTATTTAAAGATTTGAGTCTTTATAAACACATCCATCCCATGTGATAGAGAAACGGAACTAGCAGATGTTGCTGGATTTTTCTTTTTACCTAGGGATTTCATGGTATCTGTTTTTCAATTTCCAGCTAAGTATTAAATGCTTGTATAATTTAAGTGTTTCATTTAATTAAGCTTAAAAATGTATTTAAACTTTAGATCAGCCTAGATAACTTGAAAATAGAAACAATTGGAGCAGTTCTGCCAGTTCAGGCTCGATCTAGAGTGCATTCCATTTTAAATGATGTAGGCAATGATAAGCATAGGTCTAGTGGTTTCTGAACAAATTGACTCTAAATTCTTGAGTCTTTCAGGGACATATATATATATATATATATATATATATATATATATATATATAAGCTTATCACATTCTATCTCTGCTTCCCATCATTTTAAAATTAGCCCATTTCTTCGGCCTAGAATGAGTGAGGAATAAGTCTGCTTAAACTTAAAAACTTGTGTCAAGTCAGCAACATGATACACCTAAAAATTCCTATTACAGCAGAAGAGCACCTTGATATTCACAATAAAAACATGTCCCCAAAGTGTTTAAGTACCTAGTTTGAACATCTCGCTACTTTCCTTTCCGTGTTTATAGGTTATCGCTCTGCCACTTGAAATATAATTGAATCCAGCAGTTCTTCTTCAGCACAAATGTATAAATAGGTAACTTATTGTTTGCTACACTGAGTGATGTCTACAGACTAGGCCTAGGTGGTTTACATGCATATCTACGTGAGTGATTTTCCTCAGAGATACCAAGGGCATTCTTTGACAGTAGCAGACAGATTGACTTTGTAAAGTACAATATGATAATTCCTTTCTGATGAATATGTGTTCCAAACAACATCTTTTCTTATAGGGTAGTAAATGTATATTCTCTGTAATAAAAGTAATTATATAAGACATTTAGGAAAGTAATTATATAAGACATTTAGTGTATTTCCTCCCTCTAGAACCCAAGTAGGTGAATTATTTCTGCCTTTCTTCTCTTTTCAAGAGAGGCAGGCTCTGAAGGCCTTGTCAGTGGCTTGTCCATATATGAATTGTTCTTTTGATGGGGCTCAGAGTTCTGCCAGTGAAGCACTTACTCACCCTGTTCTTTTCCCAAAACATAAAGGTCTGTAAAAAGGAACTCATTCCTCTTTGTTGCTTCTCCAGACCAGCGCTGAGGTGAGAGCTTGCTGAGACTTTTGGGCCTCTCTCCATTTCTGCTTTCTTATCTTCTGCACTACTTGAGCCTCACTCTCCTAACAGCTCAGCCTTCCTGCCTCAGGACTTGCCTGGCCCCAGTCCATGCTTCATATAGAGGTCAGCTCTCCCAGAAATGCAAATTCAGTCATGTCACAGCCCTGCATGAAATCCGGAGTGGGTCCTGTCACCTTCAGGATGCACTTAAACATTTTGATAATGTCACAAAAGGCATCATTATTATCACTTGTCCCCTCCTGCCCCCATAGCTTCGTTTCCTTCCATTTGGATACACGTGGTCTTTACTTCAGTCTTACCTGAATCACGTTTCTAGCAGTCTTCCTGTTTGGCACACAATTTCTCCAGCTTCTTCACTTAAACTGGCTGACAAAGAAACAAATCCTTCACTTTTTATGGAAGCGCCACTGGTCTCCATGCTGAGTTAGATGCTTTCTCTATCAGCTCCTGCAGTGCCTTGTGCATGGCCTATCGCAGTACTGACTTCACCTGTTCATCCATTTACTCTTCTGTCTCTCCCATGAGACAATGAGCCTGTCATGTTCATAGCCCTAGCCATTAAATCTTTCCCTTTACCTATTGTGTCTCTGACAACAACAAAAGTGCCTGATGTATAGTCATTTCTTAATAAAGACTGGTTGCAAGAATGAATTTATCCACTCATTAATCCTTACTCTGGTTGACTTTATTTTAAAAGAGCTCTATTACCAAAAGACTGGTTTTGCTAGCAGCACTATATATAGGGCATCTGTTTCAAAATAATTCTGTGCCTAATTGGTGCTACGTATAGGATTTCATATCAGCATTACTATCCCAAAATATCACCTGGGCCATAACACTTTATATAGCACTGCAGTATATGCTGAAATATGATGAGAAAATATTCTGAAATTCCAAGCAAATATTTTCAAAAGACCCTCTGTATGCTTAGTTATTTGTACAGAAGCTCCTAAGGTCTGTCTTCTCATGCATTCTCCTGCAGAACGGGAGCTGTTTAAACAGAACTTAAATCTACACTGTGTTATTTAACGGTTAAGGCAAATGCTTCCACACGTATTGTTAAAAATATAGTTTTCTTTTTCAGACAATTTGTACCTATACTGTATTCACATGAGCACTTTGTTCATTATCAACTGGTGAGCAAAGTGAAAAAAAAAACACTGGACCTAGGGCTGCAAACACCAGCTATGAAACTGGGGGTATATAGTTAGAAAACAGATTTTCTAGTGTGCAAATTAACTGTGCCCAAGGCTTATCTTTCTCTTTTTTAAGATTTCCCTTTGGCTACAAAGAACATAGCACTGCAGTAACTCTTATATATTAGAATAGCGGTTTTCAACCGGAGCATTTTTACCTCTTTTTTTTTGAGACAGTCTCCCTCTGTCACCAGGCTGGAGTGCAATGAATGGCATGATCTTAGCTCACTGCAATCTCCGCCTCCCAGGTTCAAGCAATTCCCCTGCCTCAGCCTTCCAAGTAGTTGGCATTATAGGCACACGCGATCATGTCTGGCAATTTTTTTTTTTTTTTTTTTTTTTTTTTGCATTTTGCTAGAGACAAGATTTCGCCATGTAGGCCAGGATGGTCTCAATCTCCTGACCTCGTGATGTGCCCTCCTTGGCCTCCCAAAGTGCTGGTATTACAGGCATGAACCACCACACGCGGTCACATTTTTACCTCTTAGTGTACATTTGGCAAAGTCTGGAGACATCTTTGGTTGTCACAATGGGGGAAGGGTGGTGAGCATTTGGAGGAAAACACTAGGGATGCTGCTACATCTCCTACAATGCACAAGACAGTCTCCTACAAAAAATTATCTGACCCAAAATGTTAATAGTGCTGAGGCTGAGAAACTCTGTACTAGGATGGAATAAGAAAAAGTATATTTAGAAACTGGAAGTGAGAATGTGTGATTTCGTGATTGATTTGTCTTTCTCGGTATGCTGCTCCTTCACAGATCACAGAGTTGTCTGCGACCTTCTTTCTAGCAGTTCACAACATGGTTGTTTGCTTCTTTAAGGCAGCAGGAGAGTCTTGCTTGCCTAATCTGCTAAGAACGTCTTACATAATGCAACATAATCACAGGAATGACTTCCATTACCTTTGCTGCATTCTGTTGATTAGAAGAAAGCACAGGTTGCAACTGCTCTCAAGTGGAGGGAATTAATTAAAGGCACAGATATCAGAAGGCAGAAATTATGAGGACCACCCTAGGGTCTGTCCACACCACATATCGTCGTCTTGATGGCAGATGTGGTGTTTTGTACTGTGTCAACCTGGTTATGCTGGGAAAATCTTGTCTCTGTAGAATATGCATGAGATGGGATAGCAGTTGGAGTGGCCATTAATCTCTGATGGTTGTCACAGAACAGTGATGGACAGATGAAGAAATGCCCAGGTGGTGTCAGTGGGTCCTGCTCTCCTCTGTTTCCTCTCCAGCTTCTCTTCTCAACTGTTGGCCAACAGCTGCCCCAGACTACCCCAGAGGCTGACCGAAGACCAGCAGAGGTGACAGCAACATGAAAGCGGTGGCTCCCATCTCCCTCCCCTCTGCCCCCCTGCTGTGACTGGGCATGTTGGTTTCTTAGATTGATAAGTCAGTGACTCCAATGACTTCCCTAGATCTTTCCCCAGGTGCTTCTGCAACTCTCTGAGGTCAATTTCACACAGAAGCCTCTTCTTCCGTAACTCTCAGGGAACTGTGCCCTCTGACCAAGTCCTGATGGATGCAGATAGTGTTTCCATGATAATCAGGAGGTTTAAGCATATCCTGTTTGCTTCTCATTGTGCTAGTTGCTGTGGTCAATACAAAGTAATCTAACATAGTAGTCCCATGAAAATGGAACATCTCTGTTTTGCCTTGAACTCCTGGCCTCAAGAGATTCTCCTATCTTGGCCTCAAAGTTTTGGGATTGCAGGCGTGAGCCACCGTGCCCAGCCAAACATTTTTGTTTTGTTTACTGCTATACCCTCAGGGCTGGGAATAGTGCCTGGCATATAGTAGACACTCCATAAATATTGTTTTCATGAATAATGGATGATACTTATATGTTTTGTGTGATATACATATGCATATGTTATATAATATATTCCTTAAATACAATTGTGTGTGTCTGTGTGTATAATCTCTTTCCTTATTGCATATTTTAGCATTTAAATATCTGTGATGTCTAACTTGGCACTTGACTGTTTTTCTATTCAGAACATCCTTTGGAGTTCAGACCAAGAAATAGGAAAACCTTGGTAAGGAGATTGAGCCAAATATCTTTTCTCGCTATAAATACATTAATATTTAGAGAGCAAAACACATGGTTATTTACACAGTAAATAAAGATACGAATAACTTCTCAGTCAGTTCAGATAAGATTTTGCTACCAAAAGACCTAAGGACACAAATACCATTCAATGCAGCAATATAGTTATTCTGTTATAAACACACATGCACACATATGTTCATTTCAGCACTATTGACAATAGAAAAGACACAGAATCAACATAAATGCCGAACCAGTGATGAACTGGATAAACAAAACGTGGTACATATACACCATGGAATACTATACAGCCATAAAAAGAACGAGATCATGTCTTTGGCAGAGACATGGATAGAGCTAGAGGTCATTAACCTTAGCAAACTAACACAGGAGCCAAAAACCAAACACCACATGTTCTCACTTATAAGTGGGAGCTAAATGATGAGAACATGTGAACACATAGAGGGGAACAATATACACTAGGGCCTAGCGGAGGGTGGATGGTAGGAGGAGGGAGAAGATCAGGAAAAATAATTAATGGGTACCAGTCTTAATAACTGGGTGATGAAATAATCTGTAAAACAAACCACTATGACACAAGTTACCTATGTAACCAGCCTGCATATGTGTTCTTGAACTTAAAAGTTAAAAGACCTCAGGTCAGATCATTGCATGTGTATTATCAAAAAAAAAAAAAAAATTTGGAGCTATCAGGATCTGAGGATTTTGAATTAATGTTAACGATGATAATAATATTAAAATAGCTATTATTTATTAGAAAGCAGTAATCATTCAAGCACTGAGTTAGACATTTTATGTGTATAACAACAGTAATAGAAACATGCTTACAAAAAAACAAAGAACATGCTTTGGAGAAGGCAAGGTAGACTACTGCCTAAGTAATACAATATAATTTCTAAGGCCCAAGAAAATAGCTCCATATTCCTACTGTCATCCAAATTATATTATGTAATATAAATATTTGCTAATTTGCTTATGAGATTCATCCATCCCCTTTACAACAGCATCAAAAAGAATAAAATACTTAGGAATAAACTTAACAAAAGAAATATACAACTGAGATCCTGAAAACAACAAAACATTGTTGAAAACAATTAAGGTCTAAATAAATAGAAAGGCATTTCATGTTCATAAACCAGAAGACTTAATGTTGTTAAGACGGAAATATTCTCTAATGGATATACAGATTTAATATAACTCCTCTTAAAATCCTGGAAAAACTTCTTGCAGAAATTGACAAGCTGATCCTAAAAATCACATGCAAATGCAAGGGACACAAAATAGCCAAAACAATCTTGAAAGAAGAGAATAAAATTGAAGGACTCATAATTCCTGATTTCAAACGATGCTATAAAACTACAGTAACCAAGACACTTTGGTACTGGCATAACGATAGACATATAGACCAATAGACTAGAATTGAGAGACCAGAAAAAAATCTCTCATTTACGGTTAGTTCATTTTCAACAAGGTGCCAAGACAACTCAATGATAAAAACAAACTTTTCAACAAATGATACTGGAAAAACTGAATATCCACATATAAAATAATAAAGTTGTACTCCTTCCTTACACCATACACAAAAATTAACTCAAAATGGGTAAAATAAGTAAATGTAAGTGTAAAACCATAAAACTCTTAGAATAAAACCTAGGAGTAAAACTTTGTGACCTTGGGTCAGGCAAAGTTGTCTTAGATATGATACTACTAAAAGCACAAATGACAAAAGAAAAAGTAGATAAATTGGGCTTCATCAAAATTAAAAACTTGGCCAGGCATAGTGGCTCACACCTGTAATCCCAGTGCAAGAATCACTTGAGTCCAGGAGTTTGAGACCAACTTGGGCAACACAGTGAGATTAAAAATTCACCTCTACAAAAATAAAAATAAAAAATAAAATATTAGCCAGGCATGGTGATGTGTTTCCATAGTTCCAACTACTTGGGAGGCTGTGGTGAGCAGATCATGTAAGCCTGGGAGGTTGAGGCTGTAGTGAGCTGTGGTTGCACCACTGTACTCCAGTCTGGATGACAGAGTGAGACCCTGTCTCAAAAACAAACAAACAAACAAAAAAAACACCTTTTGTGTTTCAAAGAATACCATCAAGAAAGGGAAAAGAATGGGTGGAAACACTTGCAAATCATGTAGCTAATAAGGAGCTTGTATCCAGAATATATATATGTCAGTAGTAGAAACACTATCCTATTAAAAAAAAGCAATGAATCTTAATAGCCATATTGCCAAAGAAGACATATAAATGTTCAGTAGGTACATCAAAGGATGCTCAATATCATTAGCCGTCAGGAAAAAAAGTAACCCAGATCACAATGATATACTACTTCACATTGACTAATATGGTTATAAATGAAAACATAGGAAATAACAAGTGTTGGTGAGGGTCCAGAAAGACTGGAACCCTGATTCACTGCTGGTGGGACTGGTTAACCACAGAATCACTGTATCACTCAGCAATTCTACTCCTATGTATATATCCAAGACATTAAAAAATATATCCACACAAAAACTTGTACATGGATGTTCACAGCAACATTATTCATAATAGCTAAGGAGTGGGACAATCTAAACATCTGCAAACTGATGAATAGATAAGCATAAAGTGGCATTATTTTGACATAAAAAATAAGTACTGAGAGATGCTACCACATGGATAAATCTTGAAATATTAAGGTAAAAAAAGAAGGCAATCACCAAAAAATCCCCACCCCACATATTATATTATTCCATTGATATGAAATGTCCAGAACAGACAAATCCATAGAGACAAAAAGTCAATTAATGACTGGCTAGCACTGGGAGATTGGAGGTTAATGGAAAATGACCAGTAATTTGTACAGAATTTCTTTACAGGGTGATGAAAACGTTCTAAAATTGATTGTGGCTGGGCGTGATGGCTCATGTCTGTAATCCCAGCACTTTGGGATCCTAAGACAGGTGGATGGCTTTAGTCCAGAAGTTTGAGATCAGCCTGGACAACATAGCAAAAACCTGTTTCTACAAAGTAATAACAAAAATTAGCCGGGCATGGTGGTGCACACCTCTAGTCCAGTTCTTAGGGTGCTGCGTTATGAGGATCACTTGAGCCCAGGAGGTTGAGGCTGCAGTGGGCCGAGGTCTTGCCACTGCACTCCAACCTGGGCAACAGAGTGAGACTCTGTCTCCAAAACAAAAATTGATTGTGGTGATGGTTGCACAACTCTGTTAATATGCCAATAACCTTTGAATAGAATACATTAAATGAATGAATTGTATAGTATGTAAATAATATTTCAAAGCTATTAGTTATATAAGGCATGCATACTTAAATATATATGCATATTATATATACTTACTCCTTAAAGTATATATATATATATATATATATATATATATATATATACACACACACACACACATACACACACCCATGTGTATACATACTTTTGTAATTGAAAAACCTGATACACAGTAAATATAGTAAAAATGTACCCCAAACATTTCCAGTGTGCTTGCTGTGCAGGCACTTGGATATAAAGACCAAAAGTCCCTGACACTTTCTCTCCCTAGGAGTTCACATGCTGGTGGGTAGCTTCATGCCTTTCTGTAGGAGCTGTGAGTCAAGCTATCTCCAACAGAGACCAGCGGCTAGTGTTCTCCAACAGACCTCACTCAGCTAAAGGTCTGCAGTTAAAAGTGAGTCAGATTCAACATTCTCTTTGAGGTGTCTTACTTCCCTGCTTCTCTCTTTCATCCCTAAAATGTCGAAATACTTAAGGTGCCCAAACTCATAATAAACCTAAAAAAAACACAACACCTAAAAAGCAATGCTGAACTCTATGGGTTCTTAGCAGGAAAACAATGGATAAAATATTTTAAAAAGAAGAATTTTATTCTGGCTTATTTTCTTCACAGCCGAAGGCCTTCAACCCCTTCCAATCCAGTATGACTCTAGGCATGGAATTTTGGGCAGTAGGAAACATTATTTAGTGTTTGTCCATCATTTAGATCTAGATTAAAAATGAATGTATTACATTGGAACCCTGGTAATTTCTAATATTTCACATTCAACAATACCATGTCACTCATTGTTAGGTACTATATGGTGCTTGAGCTAAAGACACTCTAGTGCCAAGGTTAGTTACAATCCCCATTCTCAGAGAATGTCCATCTCAGCGTGGGTGACAGACATTAGAGAAACAATTGTGAAGTAAAAATATTAGATGCTATGGGAACTGCTAACCTGTGGAAACCAAAGCATTAACATGAGGAGGTAGATTTTATGCTGAACCCCAGGTAAAGGTGTGAAGGTGGTTGCAGGTATGGTCAAGATGGTGGTGCCTGTAGAGAAGAGTGTGGCAGGTTGGGGAAGACCATCTGAGAAGGTCCCAGCAGAGGGACGTCTAGCAGAAAGAAGCTCAAATGGCTGGGTCTGGGGATTGAGGAGAAAGGGTGTGAGATAAGACTGGTGAATTAGATGCGATGGGACAGGCATGGTCTTCAAGCAGGCGTCCCTAAACTATGGCCTGCGGGCCGCATGCGGCCCCTTGAGGCCCTTTATCTGGCCCCCCCAGCAGCACTTCAGGAAGGGGCACCTCTTTCATTGGTGGTCAGTGAAAGGAGCACAGTATGTGGCGGCCCTCCAATGGTCTGAGGGACAGTGAACTGGCCCCCTGTGTAAAAAGTTTGGGGACGCCTGCCTTAAAAGCAGGGGTGAAAAGTTCAGACCTTGTTGTAGGGTCAATGGGAAACCACTGAAAGTCTTAAGCGGCAGAGAGCAGTAATCATATATTTAAAGAGACCCCTGTGGCTGTTTTGTGAAAAACTTTTCAAATCATCATGTCATAACAGAAATAATTTTTAAAAAGGAATTCAGTTGCATGTTTTTACTTCAAAATTTTCTTAATTTTGAAAACTCAGATGAAACTTATTACTTCTTTATTAGAATGAGAAGTAAAATGCCATATTCAACTGATCCTATTTAATCACTGCATTATTCAGGAAGAAAGTGTAAAAGGTTTGTTCTTCAGCGAAATCTTTCCCGATTCCAAACAATTGAAATTTGAAATTCAATAAAAACATGAACAAAGATACTTTTTAAGTTCCTGGGACAAATGTCACAAAAGCAAACAAATGGAGTACCAAAGAAATTGTTTGAGGCTCAGTGAGTAGGGTGGGCAGTGGAAGGCAGAGTTTGTGGGTGTTGGTATGCTGAAAATTCAGGCGCTTCTCTGTTGACTTCTAAAGAAGTTGAGAAGGACCCCAATGCCAACTCCTAGAGAATTTGTGACAACATTCCCAAGAATCAGCAACCCTCAGCAAATGTAAAATTAGATTAGTATTAGGAAAAGAGAAGACTAATGTCTCCGAGTGGCCTAAATATATTTTTTCTTAATTCCAGTCTTTAATTCAACAAATATTTATTGGCATTCTATTTTGTGTAAGGACTGGTACTAGGTACTGAGAGCTTTATATGTGTCTATCTATCTCTATCTTTCTATCCATCTTGATGAGGAGCAGCAATCATTTGTAGATGGCCTATTTTATCAATGCAAGTCATTTTTTATTACAGAAAAATTCATTAGCAATTTATTTTGAAGACTCAATAGACAGATCTAATCTTACCTCCCCAAACAAAACAATATTCTTCCTAACAATTAGACTACAATTCCAGAAGTCAGTGTTTTTAGAAATAAACGTTGGGGCATATGGCATAAAAAGTAGATTCATGGGACAATAGAAGAAGATATTTGAACTCACAACTGTCCACAGAAATTTTAGGATATATTGTCATTTATCTGCATCATTGCATTCACCACATTTCAACATTATTAGTATTACAAAAGCTCCATTGTCATTTGCTAAAGGCAGCAGTGACTCTGAGACACACCACTTTTATCCATACAACATGATATCCATCAAATATCCATATGCCTCCTGCATTCATAAAATCATGCAACACATGCTATATATGGATATGAATGAATTTTTGCTTTCTATTATGATTGATATCATTATTCACGCTCCACTGTAGTCTCTTTGGGGAGAGCTGGCTACCATTAGCGTTTGCTGTCAAGCAAATTTGCTTCTTTCCTTACTTATCCTTTTTTTCACGTCTGAATTACAGTAAAAGAACAAGACAAGAATAGAAGTCCTAATATTAAAAAAAGATCACAGAATATATGACCTTTAACAAATGCTGTGATCATTTGCTTCTTTTTAAAACAGGATATATAATTAGAACTGACAAATGCCAATAAAATTCAGTCATTTGTATCTTTTCCTCATATAAAGAAAAGTTGGAAAATTAGTTGAAATGGAAAAAGATTTTTAAAGCTTAATGCAGAATAATTCTTTAAAGCAGTGACTAAGACTGAACATTTATTCAAGATATTCACATTTCAAGGCATCCATTTAGCTTGCCACCTTATTTTAATAACACAGGGCCTCAATATCTTCCTGCCCTGCAGGTTTTTGTTTTCAATAGGCATTTATTTAAAAAGAAACTCCAGAATTATAAATAGATTAGAGTGTCAGTGCTAATTCCTTATTTCTAGGAGGTTAGATTTTCATATTTTAAAAAGTCATTTATTTTTTCAATAGCAAACATTTAGCAGGTATTCATTAGATACCTAGTATGGCTTTAGATTCTGAAATGCAAAGACTTCAAGTTTTGGTTTTCCTGTTTGGAGAAGCTTACCTTTTAGAGAGGAAAGTATGCATGTTAAAAAAAATCTACCTATTGATCTATCTGACAATAAAATGTGGAAAGTGCTAACAGATAATGAAAATAGAACTCAAACCCTGAAGACAGCATCACTGAGGGGCCTTCACTGAGCTGGAAACTTTCCTAGAAAAAAAAGGGTTTTGTCATATGAGGAGGAAAAGGAAGGGAGAAAAAATAGCAAGTATCAGAGTTCATAAAAGGGCCTGGTGTTCTGGGGACTACTGGACTGAGCACAGGAAACATAGGATGGGTGCAAATGAGCTTACAGTGACAAATATAATAGTACATAATGATAAATGACAGCTCACAGTAGACTACCAAATTTTTCCAGATATTTGCTACGCATATTCATATCTATCTATCTGTGTCTCTGTCTACCTCTCTCTCTCTCTCTCTCTCTCTCTCTCTCTTCTATCTATCTCATTTTCTAGGTAGCTAGCTAATCATTTATCAATCTATATACCCATTCACCTATCTTTCTCCTCAAATGGAATCACACTATATATAACTATTTTGCAAATTGCTTTTTCTTAATACATCTTGAAGACAATATGAATTATAGATAGACAAACAAACGGAAAACAACAAAGAGCGAGGGTTGCTATTCTTATATCAGATGAAATAGACTTTAAGTCAACGATAATCAAAAAGGACCAAGAAGGCCATTACATCGTTATATAAGGGGTTCAATTCAATTAGAAATCTTAACCATCCTCAATATATATGCCCCCCAACACTGAAGCACCCAGGTTCATAAAACAAGTTCTTAGAGACCTATTAAGAGACTTAGATAACCACAAAATAAAAGTGGGAGACTTCAACACCCTACTCACAGTATTAGACATCGAGGAAGAAAACTAACAAAGATATTTGGGACCTAAACCCAACACTTGACCAAATAGACCTAGCACATATCTTCAGAATACTCCAACCAGCAACAACAGACTGTACATTCTTTTCATCTGCACCTGGCACATACTCTAAAATTGATCATACACTTTGTCTTAAAGCAATTTTCAACAATTCAAAAAAACCAAAATCATACCAACCACACTCTTGGATCACAGCACAATAAAAAAGAAATCAGTACTAACATCTTTCAAAACTATACAGTTACATGAAAATTAAACAATCTGCTCCTGAATGACTTTTGGGTAAACAATGAAATTAAGGCAGAAATCAAGAAATTCTTTGAAACTAATGGAAAAGAAGATACAGTACACTAGAATCTCTGAGACACAGCTAAAGTAATATTAAGAGGAAAGTTTATGGTGCTAAACGCCCACATTAAAAAGTTTGAAAGATCTCAAATTAATAAATCACACCTACAGGAACTAGAAAAACAAGAGCAATTGAATCTCAAAGCTAGCAAAAGAAAAGGAATAAAATCGGAGCTGAACTGAATGAAATTGAGACACAAAAAACGATATAAAAGGCCAAGAAGACCAAAAGTTGGTTTTTTTGTTTTGTTTTGTTTTTTGAGACGGAGTCTCCCTTTGTCACCAGGCTAGAGTGCAATGGTGTGATCTCGGCTCACCACGATCTCCTCCTCTTGGGTTCAAGCGATTATCCTGCCTCACCCTCCTGAGTAACTGGGATTACAAGCATGCATGCCCTCCAATTTTTTATTTTTAGTAGAGACAGGGTTTCTTCATGCTGGTCAGGCTGGTCTCAAACTCCTGACCTCAGGTGATCTGCCTGCCTCGGCCTCCCAAAGTGCTGGGATTACAGGCGTGAGCCACTGTACCTTGCCTCAAAATCTGTTTTTTAAAAAGAATAAATGAGATTGATAGATTGCTGGCTATACTAATACAGAAAAAAAGATAGATGATGTAAATAAACACAAACAGAAATGGCAAAGGGGACATTACCACCAACCCCACAGAAATACAAAAAACTTTCAGAGACAACTACAAACACCTCCATGCCCACAAAGTAGAAAGCCTGGGAGAAATGGATAAATTCCTGAAAACATACAACCTACCAAAATTGAATCAGGAAGAAATTGAAACCCTGAGCAGACCAATATCAAGTTACAGAATTAAATCAGTAATAAAATACCTACCAACTAGAAAACACCCTGGACCAGACAGATTCACAGCTGAATTGTGTCAGATGTATAAAGAAGAGCTAGTACCAATCCTACTGAAACAATTCCGGAAAGTTAACAAGGAAGGACTTCTCAATTTATTCAATGAGACCAGCATTATTCCGACACCAAAACCTGGCAGAGACATAACAACAAAAAAGCTGCAGGCCAATATCCTTGGTGAACACAGATGCAAAAATCCTTAGCAAAATACTGGCAAACCAGATCCAGCAGCACATCAAAAAGCTAATTTATCATAATTAAATAGGCTTTACCCCTGGGACGCAAGGTTGGTTCAAATCCATAAATATGACTCATCACATAAACAGGACTAAAAACAAAAACCTCATGATCATCTCAATAGACACAGAAAGGCTTTTGATAAAATTCAACACCCTTCATGTTAAAAACCCTCAACAAACTATGTGTTGAAGACACATATCTGAAAATAGGGCCATGTATGACAAACACACAGCCAGCATCATACTCAGAGCAAAATCTGGAAGCATTCCCCTTAAGAACTTGAAGCAGACAAGGTGCTCACTCTCACTGCTCATGTTCAACACAGTACTGGAAGTCCTAGCCAGAGCAATCAGGCCAGAGAAAGAAAGAAAGAAAAGGCATCCAAATATGAGGAGAGGAAGTCAAACTGTCTTTCTTTGCAGATGATGTGATTCTATACCTAGATCCTACGTGAATTAATGCAGGATGAGAAAAACCAAATACCACATGTTCTCTCCTATAAGTGGGAGCTAAACATTGAGTACACATGGACACAGAGAAGGGAACAACAGACCGGAGGGCCTGCTTGAGGGTGGAGGGTGGGAGGAGGGTGAGGATCAAAAAACTGCCTATTGGGGACTATGCTCATTACCTGGGTGATGAAATCATCTGTATCCCAAACTCCTGTGACACACAATTTACTCATGTAAGAAAACTTGCATGAGTACCTCCTGAACCTAAAAGTTTGGAAAAAAAAAAAAAAAAAACTATCTAAACATTGAAAAAGTACAGTAAAAAAATGAAATGAAATTTCCATTATAATCTTACAGACTGTCATATATGCAGTCTGTCATTGACCAAAATGTCTTTAAGTAGGGCAGAGCTATACTTGCAAAAGATCCTTTTTATCATTGAACCTATGGAGCAGTAGCAGAGATAAAACTGTCAATTAATGATAATTCTAATGAATTTTAGGAAAAGGGAAGTAAAGCATGTTTGTTTCGAAGTAAAGGGCAGAAAGTAAGTCTAAGCAGTGAGTGAAGCCCTCTTGAATGAATTAATCCATGCATGGATTAATGGGCTAATGGGTTATTAAGGGAGTGGGACTAGTGGCTTTATAAGAAGAGGAAGATCAGCACCATAAGACAGTGGGTGAGGGTGTTGGAGATGAGAAGAGGAGGAGAGACCTGAGGTAGTACGCTGCCACTGGATTCTGCAGAGTCCCCACCAGCAAGAAGTTCCTCACCAGATGTGCCCCTCTAATCATGGTCTTCTCAGCCTCCATAAAAATTAAATTCCTTTTCCCTGTAAATTACCAAGTTTCAGATATTCTGTTATAAGCAACAGAAAAAGGACTAAGACAGAAATCTGTTTCTTATATTTAGCACCACATCCTTTATATGAATATACCAGAATGTACTTAATCATTCCTCTGGTGATGAACATTCAGGATATTTGGTGCCTTGCACATCCTTATGCATCTATTTGTATAGCTTTAAGGGAATAAACCTGTGGGATAGATTGATGGGCACAGAATGTAGCAAAGTTTTGGCCAGTATTGCCAAATGATTTTCGAAGGCAAGTCACTCCCTTCCAAGTTATATGAGAATGCTTGTTTTCCAAATCCCTTACAACACCCACCCTATTCTTTTTGTTTTTTCATCATAGTAGTACTTATTTATTTTTATGAACATTTTGTACAAGTTACTATGGTTTCTGAGAAAAACTTAGAAAATGAAAATAAGAAACTAGAGGGGAAAAGCATCTTAAATTCCACTTCCCATCTGGTCTGTAGCCTTGAAACTTTCACTGAGTAAGGATCAATTTGTGTCTTATTTCGGCCATAACTGAGATGCAGCTAGTAAATGGAACCAGGAGATTACACTTCACTACAGATTTCTGGTACCCATTTAGCTCTGTTGATGCAAGGGGGCTTTAGAAACTGCTAGGAAAAGAACTCAAAGGGTTTCTACAAGAGGCGTTCAGATATATATCATGTGGCAGACTCTGAGCTATTTTATTTATTTAATTTTTTTTTTTTTTTTTTTTTGAGATGGAGTCTCGCTTTGTCCCCAGGCCAGAGTGCGGTGGCACGATCTCAGCTCACTGCAACCTCCGCCCCCCCCAGATTCAATACATTCTTCTGTTCCAGCCTCCCGAGTACCTAGGACTACAGGCGTGCATCACCACACCCAGCTCATTTTGTATTTTTAGTAGAGATGGGGTTTCACCATGTTGATCAGGCTGGTCTTGAACTCCTGACCTCATGATCCACCTGCCTCTGCCTCCCAAAGTGCTGGGATTATAGTCATAAGTCACCACACCTGACCTGACTCTGGGCTATTTTAAACAAACCAAATCAAAATGATTGACTCTAGTTCTTCTGAGAGCAAGCCACCTGATGGAAGAAAGAATTTGGCATAAATATCCAGATTTTGCAGTAGGTTCTATATGTTGGATGGCAGCAACTAGACTCAGGGACATCACGGTAGTCATTACTTGGAGCTTCTGATCCAATCTGGTGGGAGTGCTCCCCAAGGACAAAATGGCTGGATATGCAAACAATAGAACAATGATACTAAACTCTGCTTTAACTCTGCCCAGGCCACCCTGCTGTGGGACACCATCCCCTCTTTCCAACTCCCTCCCCAACAAAGCATAACCACAGACAGAGGAACTTTTCTGTTTTTTTTTCCACAATAGACTGACTAGCAGGAGAGGCATTATAAAGGTTGAACGAATCCGAGGCTAGGGTAATTGAAAAGGAATGCAGACATTCACAGATGGGGACATTCGCAAATCTTTGGCGCAGTTACTAGCAACCATGGTGAAGCTGCAATATGGCAGAGGCCAGTAATGGTCACATGAGCAAGTGATATCTGCTCTCATTTAGGAGCCATGTGGCTAAGCCATGACTCTGAGTCCACTGAGTGAACTTGGGTATCTGGGAGAGAGGAAGCTCTGTTTCTCAGAATTTGTAACTTCATGGATATACGAGTACTTAGTACTAGTGAAAACCCTTTAATGATATCTCACTGATACAGAATGAAGTCCCAATTCCTTAATGGTTTTCAAGGATTTTTATGATCAGGCCCCTTCGTAAGTTCTCAAATTTTTCTTGCGGTTCCCCGAGTGAGCCTTTATGTCAACAGATCTCTTGTCCTGGAACACAAGCTACTACGTGTTCCCCTTTACCTGCCTGACTCTTCTCATTCTTTGGGACTCAGTTTACATATTATTTGCTGTAGAAAGACTTTTATAAACATCCGAGGCTACTTTAGTTGTCTTTCCTCTGTACTCTTGTGGCACCTCGTTCACATTCCCATTACATAACATCTACCTTATATTGTATGACGGCATGATTGCCTATCTTAATCACAATACCAGAAGATTGTTGAGGGCAGGGTCCACATCTTATTCATCATTCATTGTTGCACCCCACTGCCTGTTACTGTGCCTGCCACATAGTGCACACTCAATATATATTTGTTAAGTAAATAAATTAATGAATGAATGATCTTATTAAATAAGATGAAGAATAACAAGAAGTACAAATTTGTGGAAAAAGATGAGGATCTTAACTGTGTGCTTTTTAATTTAAATATCTGCGGACATCTGAGAGAGTATGCTCGGGTATGAATACTGAATATGAATACAGAGTTTGAGGGATAAGTAAGATTGAAGATACTTAAGAGAGAAGCTTAAGTCGTTAAGCTTCTCTACTTTTCTTTTTTCACTCTCCTATTTTTTATTTTTATTTTTTACTTAAAATTCAGTAACAACCTTTCTAACAGGAAAATTGGGACACACACACACACACACACACACACACACACACACGGAAAGAAATAAATTACTAGTAATAGCCTCTGCCCCCTCAGCAGAGGTTAATCATTGATAATACATGTGTATATTTCCTTCTGGTTTTATTTCCCTCCATTCCCCAGTTTCTCTCTCTCCCTCTGTATTTAACACAATTGGGTCATGTACTTATTTAGCTGTTTGTAAATTCAGCACTGTTTAGTAAGCATTTTTCCTTGTTTCTAATTATTCTTTAAATACCTGATTTTTGACAGCTTTAAAATGTTCTAGGGTAAGAAGCCACCGTAATTACTTTAATCATCCCTATTATTGGGTATTTAGGTTGTTTCTGATCTTTTTGTTACAGATGATGCTTTGATAAACATAATTTCTTGCACAATCTTTGAGTCATTGTTTGCAAGAAAATTTGTACTGTTTTGACACACTCTCCAATGGCATTTGCTATGGTCTGAATGTTTGTGTCCTCCTGAAATTCACATGTTAAAATCTTAACCTCCAAGGTGATGATATTAGGAGGTGGGGCCTTTGGGAGGTGATTGGGTATGGGGTGGAGTCCTCATGAAACACATCAGTCCCCTTATAAAAGTGGCTTGCAGAGGGACTCCTTTTATCATGTGAGAACACAGAAAGTAGGCACTGTCTAGGAACCAGAAAGTTGCCACTCACCAAAAACAAGCTCCTTGATCTGCAGGCTCCTTGATCTTGAACTTCTCTTCCCCCAGACCTGTGAGAGATGAATTTTTATTGTTTATAGTATTCTGCTATAGCAGTCTGGATGGACGAAGACAGCACTGGTAAGTGCTTACCTTACTGCACCTTTGCCAGTTTTGAGGATTGCATTTTTTAAACTTTGCCAACTTGACGGAATGAAAAATGGCACTCACTGATGCATAAATTTGCTTTTGTTTGATTATTAAGATAGACTTCTTTAACATATTTGTTGACCATTTATAGTTCTATAGACCCATTTCATTCCTTTGCTCACTTTCTTTGATAGAGGCAATGTTTATTATTTAGTGATAACTAGTTGTGTATATATTAAATTTTAATATAAACATTTAATACAACCATTTCTCCTAGTTTTATTCTTTTTGTTTCTATGCTTTATCCTCCACCTTGGAGAATAGTTACTGGAACTAAAAGATGTGCTTGGAATGAATGATAACGAAAAAACTTACTGTAACCTTACCCAGTTCACTTTTTAGTTCTACTTGCCCTTAAATTTTTTTTTTTTTTTTTTTTTTTTTAGATTCCACCAGATTTTCTCCACAGATAATCATGTTGTCTGCAAATAGACAGTTTTGCTTCTTCCTTCCAAATCTGAGTGATCTTTATTTCTTTTTCTTGCCGTAATGTAGTGGCTGGAAGCTCTAATAAAATGTCACATAGAAGTGGTGAGAATGGACATCCTTGTCTTTTTCCTGATCTTAGTGGGAAAGATTCACACTTTACCATTAAGTATGATATGTATCTACAGGTTTTTATCAGGCTGCAGAAGGTCCTCTCCTACTCCTAATTTGCTAAGCATTTTTATTGGAAATGGATATTGAATTTTGTCTATATGTTTGCTCTGCATCTTTTGAGATAATCAAAGGTTTTTTTTTTCAAAGTTTGCTAATACGTGAGTTACATGAAAAAAAATTTTAATATTAAGCCAAACGTGGATACTGGGATAAACCTCAGTTGGCTATAACGTATTATCCTTTAAAAAAAAAATAATTGTATGCAATTTACTAAACTTTTGTCTCTATGTTTATGAGGGATATTGGTCTATAGTTTTTTGTTTTTGAGGCACGGTCTTGCTCTGTCACCCAGGTTGGAGGGCAGTGGCATGATCTTGGCTCACTGCAACCTCTACCTCCTGGGCTCAAGAGATCAGGACCACAGG